>NC_141693.1:1425647398-1426342685 GCF_964263255.1 Lissotriton vulgaris | reverse complement strand
ACAGTGATCAATAAATGACACATTACTCAAAAAGGAGATTCACACCAATTTTACAAAAATAAGCTTCTTAAGCTTATTTTAAGACCAAGATGTACGCAAAAAAGGTAAATACGTTGTTCAGGAAAAATACTTTTTACTTTAAAAAGTGGACACAATGCAAGGTCCAGGTTATGCAATCTTAACCTATGGAGGAAAACAAGAATACTGTTTTCAGGTAAGGATACGATTTACAGATCCAGTCTTCAGGGTTTAAGGTCAACAGCAGGCATGATTCAAATTGCTACAAAGAATGCACCACCAGTGGCAGAGGGGTGGCTGGGTGCAGAGGTCAAATTCGTGGTCAGGCACCCAATATTAACCAATAGCGACTGGGGGTGATTGAAGATGTGCTGCTCAAAGGTGAGTAAAGTGGTGTCAGGGGTTGATCTCATAGAGTTAATGCAAGTACAGGGGGTCCACAAAGCAGCACCAAACTTACATCTAAGCAGCTATGGGGCGGTCATGTGCAGAGTGCCAACACAGCGTCGGGCGCCCAATTCAATTTAATGGAGAAGGTTGGTTTTGGAAAGAGGCTGCAGGTGCTGGCCAGGAAGCTGCACAAAGAAAATCTGCAGCTGCCCAGGTAAGTTCTCATGCTAGGGGATGCCGGGACATCATTAGCTAAGCTCCCCGAGGTCCAGGGACTTCGGGTGAAGCGGAGTCCTTTGGCTGCAGGAACAGCTTACCGGGCAGGTCATGGTCAGGGGCCACCTTCGGATTCAGGCTGCATGCGTTGAGGTAGAGTGCTGGGAAACCTTTTCAGGAATGGTGGGCCACTTGACTCGGGCTGTGGGTGTCAGGCACAGAAGTGGTCCTGGAGGCGGTTTTGTGGCTTCTCAGGTCTGAGTTCCTTTTCTTTAAAGTTGGTTCCTTCTGGACAGGTCCGCTGTCCATGGGGGACCTTGATCTTCGTCGAAGACGAGCAGTCCTCTTAAGGCTTTGGAGGACAGTAGGCTGCAGGACAGGTTGTTTGTTGGTGCAGGATCACCGAGGGTTGCAGACAAGCAGGTAGGGCTAGGGCCAAGTCAGTTGGTGTGTGCAGTCTTTTCTACTGGTGCCACGCTGTAGTGTTCAGCTCTTCTTAGGTCATCAGGATTCTCCTTTCAGGGCCTTGGGGAACAATCTAAATACTAGATTACAGGCAGCTACCAATGGGGTCCTTACCTGGGGAGTCTATACCCACTATTATGCCACCCTCCTGTGGGAGGGGGGCATAACCCTAGCACTGATTGGATAAGTCTCACCATCTTCAAGATGGTGGGCACTGAAAAATGTGCTTAACTTTGCTTTCAGCACCTGAGAGGTGGAGTTGGCGAAGGAGAGAACAACTCCTATTCTATCTAGGTTTTCCCACCGGTTCTCCCTCCAAATGTGGGGGTTTGAACTGGGAGCTCCCATCTGCTAGTATCAGCAAGCAGAGGCTGTGGTTGCATTACAAAGGCGGCCAGGCTTTGAAGCTCCCCTCTCAAGCATTGTGTTCATCCTGGGCGGTGGAAAGGTGACACCTCTGCCAAGGATGTGCTTTGATTCTGGTCTCAGAGACCAGGGGTTCTCAACCCAGGGGTCCAGAAACATGTCTGGTGGTGGCAGGCTGCCATAATGCCAGTCAGAGACCACACAAAGGTTGGTAGGATTTCAGGGGGCAATCCTGAAGTGCCCTCTGGGTACATGTTCATATAAATCCCACACTAGCATCAGTGTGGGTTTATTGAGATGAGTTGTTTGGTCCTGTGTTCAGTGAAGCCATCATGGTGCTGGGGAACTTGAGTTGTCGAGTTTCCAGTCCAGCTATTTGCTAAGGCTTTACTGACACTTACAAAATGTAAGAATAGACTTAGATATTGTAGGGGCGTATCTGCTCATGCAGATATGCCCACATCTGAGATATAGTGCACCTGCCTTTGTGCTTGTAAGGCTTGCTTGAGGGGTGACTTACCTATACCTTGGACGGTGCTGCTTGGAAATGACACACAGGCAGTGTGCTGTGTCGACTTTTGTCATTTTTGTCAGCATCAAGGCATGCAGGCTGCAATGGCAGCATGCATGGCCTTGGTGAGGGGTCCCTAGGGGACCCTCTTCAGTCCCCATGCCCTTGGTAACGGGGTACCATTTACTAAGGACTTTCAGGGGGGTCTGAAGCTGCCAATCATGGTACAGTTTTAGGGAAAGAACACATGTTCTGGGAACCTGGACAGTAGGGACCCAGTACTATACAGTCAAAGTTACATCAAAAGCCAGGAAAAAATGGGGGAGATGGATTTCGGCAACTGAAACCCACTTCCCCACAACCCTCAAAAATGTATATAAAGGATTCACTACCTGTGACAGGTATTGTTTACCTTTTACTCAGTATTATATGTCAGATCACAAATCATATAAATTCTGGTAACACATCATTCTCTTGAGCTTGTTAGTTGTTTGGATCAATGTTTATAATAGTTTTGCTGCTTTAAATCACAAATATTAAAATCTAGTTTTTGGTTCACTCCAGAATTTTTGAGTGCTTTAATGGCTCTGAGAGATACCAGAACTGCTGTTAATGGTTGCAAGACATTTTGTTCATTCCTCTAAATATATTGGTAAGATGCAAATTGATTGGAAGCCTTTAGATGGCATTTCGGAGGAAATACTGAAGTGGATAATAGTAAAACATTTGCTAATTGTTAGCCTTCTCTCCGGAGCACCCTGCAGTAAGAAGCAAAATATCTGCAAGCTCTTGAAACCAATAGAATAATACAGTAACTATGTAATGTCACTGAAATGGAGAGCCATTGTCCTCAATGATTGGACAGCATGGAAGTTCAACTAACAACCATAATTCTCATCACCAACTAAACGGACACTGAAAATAATCACTGACTGAGTCAAAATACCCCTGCAATAGTTTTTCATCCAATACATTCTGTTGACTGAAGCACGGGTCCCGCATTTTAGGACGCTTATTGCAGGAATCAATTCTATCACACCAATGTTCAACGTCCCGCATTTTAGGACGCTTATTGCAGGAATCAATTCTATCACACCAATGTGCTTCGCATTAACTGCAACCGCACACAATGCCCTACTTAAACTTTGCTCTTTTTCAACAGAAAAGTCTATTTCATATTGAATTAACTACTAAATTAGCAACTTCCCATTTCGAGGTTTAATACTCTACTGCATGCACTCTGACACACACCTAAATATGAGTTACAGTGACTTGAACATTTGAGCGGCCTGACAGGAATCTGTGCCACATGTCCTTGTTATCATTCCCATCTTTCTCAAAGCTCAGCACACACCCATTTCCTACAGAGTTATGGACAGTTCTCAAAAATACTCAACTCACCCCAACTCATTCGGTGAGCTTCCGTCTCATGCCTACTGGAAAAACAAGGGCATCTTCCATCACGATGTTATCCCAGAAGCAATTCCAAATTCTCTATCAGCCTGCATCACCAATTTTCAATTTCACCAAAAGTGAGTGCTAACTGGCCAGTTTCACTGGGGGTAAATGTAACATAACTATTGGCTGTGCCATGGAGGGGATGGCCATTTCCTCTAGCAAACTTCATGTCTTCCAGCATCAGTATGATTAGTGCCAATCCATATTCCTGCAGATCCAATAAACGCGTCCAGAAGGTACCAAATGCACCTGCATTGAGCTCTTTGACCAGCTGGAATGCTGTCAAGGCTCCAAAGAGTTCCACCTCTCTCACGGGGAGGGATGCCCTCAGGGACAGTGCCAACATGCGGAGGGAGGTTTGCATTACCTCATTCTCAACACAGGCCATTGAACTCTTTCTCAATGCTATTTCTCGACGTGGAGACACTAGCCTAGCTTTTTGAATAGTTTAACACATTGGCAAACAAGTGATGGTTATGAGTTACAACACCTACAACTGTCTCAAACCCTTGGCTTAGGTACCCAGAAGCGTATTTAAAGGATGTGTAACCATGTCATTACCATGGCCATTGCGGGCACCTGGGCAATCCCCCGGTGCGCCGGACAGGTGGGGGCCGGTTTTTGGCCCCTGGGGGGCGTTTTTGTTACAGGGCTGTTTCGGCCCTGTACCAAAATCGGCCGACAACCGGCCCGGGCAAAGAGTTCGGCGGCACCTCCAAACCCCCCCAAGTGGGGAGGGGGGAGGGAGGGGGGCGGCCGAGCACTTTGCCAGGGCGGTTTGTTGTTCCCAGTCTGGCCCTGAAGGCTGCCTTTGTATACAGAAGATACCGGAATAAGCAGCAGGTTTTAGGGTGAAGCTGGGTGTTAATGGAACCATCGGGCTGGTTTCTTTAAAGTGTCCTTACTGACCACCAGTCTTATGAAACAACGTTGATATAGGTAGCAGTGCCTGCCGGAGGGTATCATTAGCACTCTAGCTACCAGTATTACATATACAAATAAAACCCTACCTATATTATCTTTGATTTTATTTCATTTTTATACCGATTTTGTGGATAGAATTAATATTTTGTCCATTGTGATATGCGAAAACAAATTTTCAAACAGGTAATAAGAGCGACTCACTGGGATGGATAATATAGTGAGTTCATGTCTAAACTCATGCAGCAACGCCTATGCTTGCCAAAGATGATATGAGGTTGTTTTACCAATTCTGAAAAAAATATTTAAAAACGTTGTCTGCCTCTTCCCTTGCCACCACAGTTCATCCTTGCTCTGTTCTTGCCTTGCGAGCCTACTGTCAACTCTCATTGCCTCGCGAGCCTGCTCTCAACTCTCATAGCCCTTAATCCCCACAAGTCTATTTTACACTCCACTCCCTGTAATGAACTGGAATTAATCATTTGGTGACCTTTTATCATTCCAAACTCTACACCACTCTAATTTTTTCAACTTCTATTAATTGCTTTTCATAAGGTTAATCATCATATTCATAATTTAATTTTCTTTCCTCATTTGACATTTTTCAGTCTTTTCTTAGTTGTCTCTTATCTTTTATATTGAACCCCTAATACTCTCTCCTTTGTAGGAATGACTATTCTCTAATCAGTACAGCCCCCACGTCTCCTTTTACAAGCACTTCTCTTGGATTGTTTCCCTATATATTTGCCTAATTAAGCAATACATTCCATCATGATGTAGCCTCCAAAGAAATGGTCCAATTGCACAATACCTGTATAAATAAGCATTGACAAAGCCTATTTGTCTAGACTGTGAAACATACTGGCTTTGGCAATGCTTTTTTAGGCAACACTAGCTGCCGCAAATAAGCACCCATCTATGGTGGCCATCTTAGAATGGATTTTGAAAACATTATTATAGGCATTTAAAGTTAGCCCACTTGGATGTCATTCATCCAATTCAGCTACTCATGAATGTATTTGTAATGTTTTAACAAATGACATTCAAAGATGGCTATTGTGGATGCACTTGAATCTGCTGCGGCCATCTTTGAAACGTTTTGGGTTGTAATATGTCAATTTCAAAGATGATCACTGTGAATGCATGCACACCCAAGGCACTGATGTTTCGGTGGAATTTATTAAAATAAAAGAAAAACAATAAAGGCACCTATTCTACATGCATGCACGCATGGGTGGTCTTCTTGAAATAAACTGGGTGGGTGCTAGATACCGTTCAGCAGGCGGGGACATGGACCAGACAGGGGCTACTAGACCTCACGGTGGGAGTTGACCTCATTAGTCACTGGCGTTCTGGGGTCCGTCCTGATATGGCTTTGCAAAGTGGGCCAAGTACACTGTTTCTGCTTTTGACTCCCACTGTAGCACGGGCAAGCATCAAAAGCCTTCTCAAGAAAGTAGTGTGGGGGAGAAGAACGCAGAATTTAACAGTCAAGCAACTGACACAATGACATACTGCCCAGCTCAGTGCAGGGCTTACCTTTTTGAGAAAAAAAGTAAGGGGCATATTTCAAGTCCCTTGCACCACTAGTGCGTCACTCCTTCTGATGCACCGGCGGCACAGTGTGCTGCCCCATATTTACAAGGCCACATAAAACCACCTTGTATGGCTTTACGTGGCCTTGTAAATAAGGTCCCTTACCATGCATCACTTTATGTAAAAGGGGCATGCCATGGGAGTTGCTCTGGGTGTTCCCAAGCAACATCCATTGATTCTGCCACATTTCCAGATTTACAAGAGATCATAAACCTGGAAACACTTCAGAATGCTTCTCCTCCCCAGGGGAGGAGCAACGAGGAGAAATGTTTTCATTTCTCCTAATTTTTTCCCTCTTTCTATGGGTGCAGGACAATTAGAAAGAGGGAAACAACTCTTGTGATTGTTTTAGTGCAGAAAGGTGTGTCTTCCTGCACAAAAACAATCGCCCCTCAACGCAGGCACCCTTGCACCATTGTGCAAGGGTGTCTGCATCGGCTCATGGCAGCCAATCGTGCGCCAGCATAGGGGAGAGAAAAGAGATCCATCATATTGTTGTAGATATGACACATCCCTTTGCTTCCAAAGTAATGCTGCACAGCCAAATGGCTTGCAGCACAGTGCTAGGTTTCCTTTATTGTAATTAAGGCCCTTTGTACTTAAATCCTAAAGTGCTCCTTGTGTCTGAGTGCGAATGTTTGCATTGTCAGCATTCCGTCCATCAACTGTTTCTTTTGCATATGTCGCCCTAAGTGGGAAGGGTATGTCCAGACGTGGGTCCCGTGCTCACCACACCACTGGATCAAAGCTAGCCTTGCTGATGAAGGGTGATGCCCTGAAACCGGTCCCAGGATGCTTGTTTATGGTCCCGGGAGGACCAGCTTGGCAGTTTGGGCAGGACTATTCCCACAAGGAAAAGGGTCAAGACTGATTTGCATATGGCTGGGTCCAAACTGGGGTGGTGTGGTGAGCAAAAGAATGATGGATTTAACCCAGATGCTTGTGACTGCGGGTGAATGTTTTGATTGTTAGCATACCGTCCATCCACTATTTATTTTGCACTTAATACTACACAGCACAATTAGCAATATGCAAAATCCTATCTACGATCTTGAGGTTCTGCACCCTCCACCAACTAACGGACCTCCCCATCATCTGTAAGCCCTGCCATCTAATCAGGGATACAGCGCTAATTAGGTACAGGTGCAGATCGCTCATTCACTCCCAAAGTGAATATGTGACCAACAGTTCAGGTTGCTGTTCTCCTCTGGAATGTTTTCATAAACAGTCATTGTGCAGCAGACCTCAGTCTGCCTATCAGTCTCTCATTTTCACACAGAATCTTAATCCTAGGGTTAAATGCATGTAAATGTTGCATATCCAATTACTGATAGTTTGGTCAGCCCCTTAGTTTTGTGACTGAAGGGTTTTGTAGTTTATCTCACTTCCCTGCTCCTGATTCAATGGCTTCCTCACTATTCTTTTGTTTGTCCTGCTATTGGGGCGGGATAGCCCCTGCATAATAAAAGGGCATGTGTCCCATGTCCTTTGTGCC
Organism: Lissotriton vulgaris; assembly: GCF_964263255.1. NCBI lineage: Eukaryota > Metazoa > Chordata > Amphibia > Caudata > Salamandridae > Lissotriton > Lissotriton vulgaris. The sequence goes on along the minus strand of NC_141693.1, from coordinate 1,426,335,249 downwards.
TGACTGCATGTGAAACTGGTATCCTGCCAATTTATTTGGCCTGAGTGTCACTTTAACCTCACATGTGTGCAGAGACCTAGCCCTTTTTGTGGCGATGTGAGGTCCAGAACCGGTTCTGTGACCCTAAGGAGCACACCAAGCATGTCCATGCCCTGGGTGAATCACATAAAGCGGTGGTGGAAGCGTTCTGAGTTTTTATGAATCATAAGTGTGGCCAGGCCTTTTTCTCTTTGTCAAGCAGAGACCAGTCTACTCGCCCCTCTTCTTTAAAGTTCTGCTGGTAAGTGACCCCAGACCTGTGTGCTAGTCAAGTGACTGTGTGTGTGGACATGTATAGTATAACCCACAATGTGGGACATGCGTGTGTGTGTGTCCCTTAACATGTCTTTCAGTACATTTAAATAAATGGAAATTTGACAAATCACGGGGAAGCCTTCTTCCCAAGCAGACCTCTTTCTGCTTTTATCTATAATGTTAGCCTTTCTTTTGATATTTTTGGCAATAAGGTGCAAATCCAACCATCATAGTCCAGATTCACTCCCCTAGGACTTCTCCTGCCTGCTTCTGCTTTTATCTTCACATTATATTTCATTCTCGCTGTTCTTCTTCTTGTCACATTTCATCGGTCTGCTATAGTAGTAGGTTCTAAATCTACGATGGCTTTCTTCGCTATTCTTGTAATTTTATTTTGCTTTTTTTATAGCACCACCCTACGCAGAGGTGGGTGTGTGCTTTACGATGCAAAAAAAGAGCAGAGATCATGTCTTGCAATAAACAATAAACACTTGCATCACAATAACCATATTAAAAGTAGTAAGCAGAGACAACTTTCTCTTTTGATGCATGAATATTCCCTGTGTGATTAGCTGGAGAGTACTATTGCCCTGAGTGCACAGCTGCATGTGAAACTGGTACCTTGACCTTTCAGTTGGTCAATTAATCAAGCTAATCTAGCTTGTGTGCAGAAGCATAGGTCTGACCCTGGTGATGCAAGGTCCATAATGGTTTCTGTGACCTGGAGGGACACACCAAGCCGGCCCTCATAGTGGGCATAGGACTGCTGTCAACGGCCTGGGTGAATCGCATACAATGGTGGAGGCAGCGTAAGAGAGGTCTTGTAAATCATTTGTGTGACTAGACCTTTTTCTCTGTGTCAAGGAGTGGGAGGTCTACTGGCCTATCTAATGTAAAGTTCCTCTGTTATGTGAAGCTCGGATCCTCGCGCTGACATGCCGTCTGCATGTGCAGTGCGTGTGCAGTTGAGTGTCCAGCCCAACTTCATACATTTAATTCCTCTTGGCCAGGCTATTGCTCCATGCACCTTGCAACATTAGGACTTTAAAATGTATCTGTGTGTTTGCCTTTCTGTTTGTGTTCTCTGGTTGTCTGTTTTCCATTCCATTAATGGCATGCAGTGCAGACGATACCGCGATACGAGATGTACCGTGGTTGCACTCTGTAGCTAGTGTAAGCCGACATCTCCACCAGGTTACCCAGCTTCTAGTCCCAGTCTTTTCTTTCACAAACCACTGAGATCTGATACTATAGTCGAATGGGTTTAATGGAAGTGAACCATGACTATAAATCCCAGCATGCATGGGTTTACAGCTAAAAACCCAGGGCTGTATATATAGTCCCTATGTAACATGCAATCATAGCAATTAGCCTACTGTATGTCCGGTGGGACTTTCTTCTCTCTGACATGAGATGGTTTCGGAATAGGCTATATCGGTGGACCAGGATGACATAAAAAACAAGCACTGGCAAAGCCAATAGGTATTACCTTTTGGACCTATTGGCTTTGCCAATGGCTTTAAGCCATGCTTTACATCATCCCCAATGCTGTGCAGCATGGATAAAGAAAACAACAAAAAAAACAATGTGAAATGGCAGCTTTATTATGTAGGCATGCGCACCATGCATGCACACGCATACAAAATGAAGCAAGTGCTTTTTTCAGACTCGTAAATAAAAAAATTAATAGTGAAAAGGCGAGGACTCGTGTGTTGGGAAGCAACACAGAGTTTGAGGGTGGGGAAAGCAACATTGATGGTGGGAGAATGGAAGCAACACAGGGAAGGGTGGGGAAGAAGCAAAGGGAGTGAGAGAAAACAACGTGGAGCAGGCAGGAGAGAAGCACATGGATGAGCCAGCAACATGGAAGAGAAAAGCACACAAGAGTGAGCATAACATGACAGGGATAGAGGAGAAGCACACAGATTTAATAGAGCAACATGGATTAGACAGCAAACAAATGTACACTCATGGTACGCTTTACCCAAAAGACCATAGAAGTACTTGAAAAGCAAGCAGTTGAAGGACACAAGTAATGTGTTCATGTTTCCAGGAGAGGGACAACAAATAAAAAACAAGCAAATGAGAGGGACATTAAAAGTTTAAAACAAACCTGCGGTGAGCAATGGGCTGGCTCTTAGCCCACTGTAAACCAACAATAGGTGTTTTCACCAATACACAGTTTGAGCTGTCTAATAGGCGAGGCCTAAGAGTTTAAACTGGTGAAAAGACTGATACATTTGGCATTTTGTCTTGACACCAGTAACGGCTGCTTCGGGGCAGCAGTGGTGGGTTGGTGGGGAGGGGGTTAAAAAGAAAAAGAAAAACTGAAACATTAAAAAAAAACGTAACTTACCTTACCGTCGGCCACTTCTCCACCATCCTTCTTGCCACGAAGCAAGAACAGAAAGCACACAGACTTCAATTCTCCTCGAGCCAATCACGGCGCTGCTGATACCAGTGTTTTTGATTGTTCTGAGCGCTGTGGTTCGGCGCTCAGATGAGAACAGGAAGCACCTTATGGGGAACATGCAAAGTGCGCATGACTCTTTGGCTGGACCAAGACGGCCGGCCAAACTGTCAGGGCAACTTGGGGAGTGCCTACCACTCCTCCCCTACTCTTTGGGCAGGCCGGAGATGTGCTAAGGAAAAATAAAATGATAATAACCTAGTAATAACCCGGCGTTATTATCATGGTATTTTTCTTGTGGGACGACTCTCCTCTGCCTTAGCGGATGAGATACCCATGCTAGGCACATCTTTCAAAAAGTTTGGAGAGATGTCTGCTTTCTGCGAGATTATACGTATAGATGAATGTTTGTGTCATTTAAGAACAACATTCCAGTTTTTTTAATTAAATTGTTTTTCTGCTCCACCCTTGGATACTGCACTGTGATCTCGTCAGAGAATGCCGTGTAAGGGGCCTGCAAGTGCGAGCCTGCCTGCGATTACAGTCACCCTGGCCTAGCCTGTGAAGTAGGTGCAGCCGCAGACTGCAGCCCTGTACGTGCCTCTGTGCAGTTCACCGCCAGGCCCAGTTTGGCTGCTGTCCATCGCGGCTCGAGGATCGACGCCAGGATCTGCAGACTGCGCACGTACACCGGGGAAACGCATTGCAGAAGCGAGCAGACCACAGTTGTGAAACTCTCCCTCAGCAAATCTGAAACGAAAAGCCTTTCTTGAGCTTCTAACCTACTATATGCAATCTCACCTCGCAGCAAGAACCCTAGACTTGTGGTAACTGGAATTTCAGTTATTTATGGCACAAATGTAGGAAGTATTAGAAGTTCTCTGACATTGTACGTTCAGAAGTCGGCTAGAATGATTTGTTCCAGGTAGAGCACTGGAAAAGGCAGGCCTGCCTACCCAATAAAGTAACAGCACAGGGTGAAAATGGGGCGACCGACCTAGCAAATCAAACGAAAACGAAAATGAGTTTTGCATCAGTGGGGACGTTTTTCACAAAGCGTCTGTTACGTAAACGTTCTGGTTTTGTGTATGCCAGATATCGAGTGGTATGCATTTTCCAGCAATTCACAATGATATGCCCAGGATCACACCATTTGCTCAAGTTAAAAGCTGGGACTGATTTCTGTTAAACAAGTTAACCACAACCACCCCATGCCGTCTGTGTATTAGCAATGAAAGGATAACCACCTGGAAATCTGTCCACCCCCATCCACAGAGCTGAGGCAACTGCAAAATCCCACATTTATGGATGCTTATTGCTTCCGAATAACGTTTTTGAATTGATTGATTTGATACCAGATCAAAGTTCTGCTGCCATGTCACTTAGCCCATGGATGTTGGTGGATGGTAATGAGAACTTAACCATCATTTTCTTGCCACAAACATCGAGGTAACAACTGATAAGCGTTGCACTATTACTCTACATCCGGGCATCAATATCATGCTCATAGCTGCTCCTGGGGATGGTGCATTTGTTGCACTGCTCACAGGTCCCCTCAAGCTCCCGCGGGTACCACCCCGCCTTCTTGTTCTTTGATTCTCGCACTGGGCCCAAAGTCTACAATGGACAGTAGCGGAGTCCCACACGATGCCAGTCCCAAGTTGTACAGTTACCTACAGACTCCACTAAACACTGGTCGCAGGGTGCACCTCATGCGAAGGGTTCTTATAGCCCTATTTGCCGTCTTAGCTGAACCGGCTAGCACAAAGGTACGCGCTCGGTGTATCTGTGGATTATGATAGTTTAACGTATGCATGTATCAAATTCACATATCTCATCTGCTGCTTCAGCAAGTTTTCAGGGTGACTCGAGGTGGGTCCGGGCCATGCCAGCTTGGATGCCTTGCTCAGAACAGGATGTCAGAATCAGCACGGAATGGGTCCCCGCTTCTTCTGGGCCTCGGAAGCTCATATATTCCTCAGACTTTCACTGCAGTAGTGCTGCCATGCCAAGTGTGCTGAAGTTGTAGGTCGAGGACACAGGCAGACTTGATGCAAGAGGGCACCTTGGTTAAGGCAGTGTATGGTTGAGATCACTGGTCTTTCTGAGATAGGAACTTGCAGGATCTTTTCTGTCCATATGTTCACAGGTATTATTTCTGGCAGGAACACCTCTGTTTGTCGTTTTCCACAAATAACTGAAGGGTCTCCATGTCAGCAGGACTGATTCCAGTACAGTTTTCTCTCAGCAATGAATTGCTTTGAGGAGTGTTACTAAAATGCTACAATTCAACAGTGCTAAAACTACCACTCCCAGAATGTAGTGAATTAGTAATTGACAGCACCAGCCTGGAAACAAGTTGTCATCAGGTCACCCTACCTATGGCAATTTCGTTCATGCAAGTGAAAAGGCCAGACATAATAGTCAGTGTGCACTAATTGAACAGCAATCCAGCGAAGCACATATTTAGGATGAGCTTAAGGCTCAATTTACTGGGACACCAGGTTTCTAGTCCGGAGCATATTAAGAAAACTGTGATCTCCTACTTCAGTCCTACTGGTCCAAATGAATTAAACTAAGGCTACAACATCAGGACGTCTAAGTGACCTTAAGTCATAGCCTTTAATGCTCTAGCATGGATTTGTTTCCCATGAAAGATGCTGAATTGAGGGCATTCGTAATTTCGGAGCTCACTGGACAGTTGGAGCCTCTGCAGTCACACGGTAAGAATCCCCCAAAATATATGTCCAGTAGTCTGAGCTTTACCTTGGAGAGGCACCATGAGGGGTGCCCCTTCCTCTCTGCAGCTTCTGCTTGTCAGACATGGAGCCACCTAGAAGTCATCTGGGGTAACTCCAAAAAGTTAACATCTGTCCTCTCAGACCTAGTCTGAGACCGCCATTTCAAGCAACAGAAGGCGTCCAGCCAACTCATACCATTCAAGGCCACCATGTCACGTCAAACAGGCCACCAACTGATGTCAAGAAGGGCTGGCAACTGACAGCACATCATTACATACTCAGTGTACCACCACCACTGACTTGGGCTGAGTGCTTAAGTGGAAGGCATTGGTAGTATTTCTTAGACACATAGTCCTGCAGTATTAGCATGAATAGGGTCTAAGAAGTAACACACAGAGACAGTTTTGTCTATGATTTCAACAACTAGATTTGTGATTACGAGTGCCCCGAAGGATAATTATTGAATTTGATAAAAACTTTTCTATTGGGTGTGAGACTGATTGCACACTTCGGGGTTGGCCACAAAACTGGCCTTATGCACCAAAGTCTGTATGCAACAGGTATTACTAGGAATTTACAGTAATTGCCAGGTGCAGTGAACTCCACACAACTTTTAGTTCCAAACCCTGCACAAACCGGGTATGCGCAGGGGTTGGAATTACCGACCCACTTGTAATCAGCGCCTAACATGAACGTTCACTGATCATGTCAAGCTTTTTCAGTCTCCTGTCTTTTCCGACAAACGTTCTGCCCATTCACGATGCACGCAGATATCGTCGGATTTGCATCCCAGGTTTTAAAATACCTCACTGTAGAGATCCAACCAAGACTTGAAGATGGATTGTGCCATTTGTTGAATGGCATTTTGAGTCTTTCTCAATTAGGTACAGCACCAAATAGCACAATCCCACAAACCCTGTAGGTTGATTGAGACACTCATTACTGATGCCACTACTCGGAAATGTACTTTACCATACAGACCTCCCACCATTCTCTCTCACTCCAAGAGAATCTCGTTCACAAAAAAAGAATCTGACTTGATCCCCGACTTACAGTAACATTCTCTCTTTCCTTTTTCTGGAACTTGATTGCCATCCAACGGTAAACATCCTTTACGACGCAACTTTTACAACGCAGTGCCCTTACAACGCGGTATTTACAATGAATACCATTACAACGCATTGAGCTGGGGGGCGCTCTAGGATAGGGAATAAGTTTAATTTACTATCTAACACCTTCCCTAGTGTCCACGGGGACTGGAGTTGGAATAGTAAATTAAACTATTCATTATCCAGTACCCCAAAGCACTATGCATTGTAAAGGTTTTCGTTGTAAATACCGCGTTGTAAAGGCATGTGTGGTAAAAGTATGCGTTGTAACGTCATACATCCCCATCCAACACCGCATCCTAATCTTAATCGTTGCCCTTTTTTCAACGCTCTACAAAATGGACACGAGGTCAATAACTAAAGCAGGATGGGTGATTTCGAAGGAACGAGGGCTGGAAATGACGTAAGTAAATTGTCACCAATCAAGAGAGAAGACAAACTTGTCTGAGCTCGTCACGAGCACTGCGGCGCTGCGCGTGCTCCTCCTCCCCCCAGCACAGCGGGGGAATTAGCCCTGCGGGAAGGGGTTAAAATAACATAAATATTGAGGGTCCTTCCTCTTGATGCCTAAATGTTGCCCCTAATATTGGAGCTTTGTAAGCGAGTCATGATCAAGAATGTATACCACAGTGAGATGTAAGGATCAGATCTAGTTTCTGCATTGATTTCTCCCTTAGATTTGTTTCTGTTGAGCAATGGATGTAAACTATAGCTCCGCCATACTGCGTCTCAGACCTGAAGATGGAACTGTCTTGCTTTTGGTGCTTTGCAAAAATCAGTTGCAAAGTCCCTGAAGGGAGGGATTCTGGGTCGGGCACGTACTGAGCTCCCGCTGTCGTTATCTGTAATTATCAACCCCAGTGGAGCACTCTAAATGAGGCCAGAGTGTTCATTTCTCTTGGATACACAGCGGGCCTTGCCCTGAACCTGGGCTGCCTGGATCCAACTGTGGCACCAGATACAAAATGGCGTTTTGAGGCGTTCTTGTCATGAATGATTCTTCTTGATTCATGTTACAGAAGGAAAAGGACAGGAGCTCCTTCTTAATGAGATGCCTTTTCTGCTACAGGTGGGAACACTTACAGTCTCTAGCTGTCATTAAAGCACCTTGATGCTTCAGGGCTAGGAGAGAAACAAAAGTGTATTGTAAATGTCCCGCATTATGTCAGAACTGTCACAACATTCTGCAATTATTGCTTGACCTACCCTCATTGGGGCAGATTTATGATGCCCTTGCGCCACAATTGCGTCACTTTATTCGACGCAACTGCGGCGCAAACAATGCGCCCTATTTACAACGTGACGCATCTAGGAGATGCGTCACGTTGTAAAGCCCTGCCCATTAAGGAGGCGTTCCTGCGCAGGGGGGGGCGATCCTGCGCAGGAACGCCTCCTGAAAGTGGCTGAGTGAAATCTATGAGATTTCACTCAGTCACTTTCAGGCCAATACTGCGTCAAAACCCTGCGCCTGCTTGAAGCAGGCGTAGGTCTTGATGCAGCATTGTGTAGATGGGGCACCCCCGAGCCTTGCTGGAGCTGCGTCGCGCTTGCGACGCAACTCCAGCAATGCGTGACGCATCTGTGCCGGAAATGTGGCACATTGCTGGAGTTGCATCGCAAGTGCTACGCAGCTCCAGCAAGGCTCGGGGGTGCCCCATCTACACAATGCTGCATCAAGACCTACGCCTGCTTCAAGCAGGCGCAGGGTTTTGACGCAGTATTGGCCTGAAAGTGACTGAGTGAAATCTCATAGATTTCACTCAGCCACTTTCAGGAGGCGTTCCTGCGCAGGAACGCCCCCCCTGTGCAGGAACGCCTCCTTAATGCGCAGGGCTTTACAATGTGACGCATCTCATAGATGCGTCACGTTGTAAATTGGGTGCATTGTTTGTGCCGCAGTTGCGTCAAATAAAGTGACGCAATTGTGGCGCAAGGGCATCATAAATCTGCCCCTTAGTATTTAGAGTGAATGAGAAACCAGTAGCATTGTGAACATCTCCGGGCCAAAATATCTGTCTTCTCATGATTTACGTGGACAAACTCGCTCTGAAAGAACTTATTTTAAAATCAGGGAGCAAAATAAGATCTAACCTATAAGAATCCTACAAGTTTGATTCATATGGAACGTTGATTTATTTGTTACAAGCCTTATCCTATTGTGAGACTATACAGTCATTCTCATGCAGCAACATTTCCATAGAGGCTGAAGGTGACCCTATACCGAGGAGTGGGGTGCAGCTTTGACTCATGAACTGCACCCCTGCAAGGTCAGTCTAATTTGCAAATCTATTTTTTTTAAACAAAGCCGGACTGCCTATAATAAAATGGAAGTAATTTTTTTATTCAAGAACTTTGACCGGTCATGGTATTGAGAAAGCCAGCCCGCAGCCCATTCCATGTTGCATGCTAAACTTTTAGATATTTGACTGAAAAGTGCAGATTCATTTGTTGGCACATAGCCTAGTATTTTTCCATTTCATCAGAAGGATGCCCTTGACTTGCCATGCCGACCGGTCACAGTCCTGACTGTACCTTGTTTTCTGTCTAGGGTTCGTGACACGCCTTAGGGTGGCCCTGGGGGTGGGTGGGCACTGCGTCTGAACCATTGGTTGGGCGAGCGTCTGATTTCCTCAAGGAGAGCCACAGTTCATTTTGCAGGGGTTCCAACTTTTAAGGAAAAAAAATACTGGAGATCAAAAATGTTACTTAATGTTATGTTAATCCATTGTAGAGTGAACTTAGCAGTGCACCAGTGTCCATTATCGAGACAACTAGAGACACCATTTTTGTAAATGCTCTAGTGGTTATTTCTAGCACACTATAAAATGAGCACAGGGTCGCAGACGCACATTCTTCCCGGTTTGTATTTTAGCATTTTATGAACTTCGTGCAAATATAGTGTCTGAATGTGTTGTCATTTGTTTTATTCTGTTTTCTTGGGTGGAGCTACCAGAAAGAGGTGGAAGCTGTTTTATCAAGTTTTAAAAAAGTAACCAGCCATAGCAATTTCATGCACATTAACTTTACTAAGGACGTCCTATTCAGAATGATTGGGGAATTGCAACCTGTGTGTTGATTGTACGCTTAAATCAGCACTCAGCCATGTTCAGGGCCTGTGTCCATTATCGAGACAACTAGAGGAGAGGATGTAGCATAATAGCTAGAGCAGTCAACCTCGAACCTAGGGAACTGGGTTTGTGTCTCGGCTGGGACGCTCACCATCCTGTGATTCTGGGAAAACCACTTAATCCTCCCGTGCCTAACAAAAGGAATGTACCTGTCTGTAGCACAAGTGGTACTCATGTAAAGTGCTTTTGTACCTCCGGGTCGAGTTTGCGCTATATAAAACAAACGAAACAAGCATTGGCATAGCCAATAGGTCTCGCTTTTGGGACCTTATAAGTGTTTAGCCATGCAACAGTTGATGTTGTTTAATCAAGGATATTGTGCTGGATAACTTAACACTTATAATGTCCTAAAGGCGAGACCTATTAAATTGAATCATTAGTATTGCTCGACCCGGAGCTTTTCACCCTGCACAGACCACTGGGTTTTATGCTGTCTTTTATTCCGGGTTTTGCCGGATTCAAGACACTCGAACATTCTGCAGTGAAGAAAAATGAAGAGAGAATGGAGAAGATGTGCCCAGGATCACACCGGGAAGTAGAGGGTGGGAGGTGTAAATGAATGAAGGAGGGATGGGACATGTTGGGTAGAGAGGAGAAGGAGACGAGGCGTGGACTGAGTAGGTAAAAGAAACCATACAGAATTTGAAAAACAACTAAAAACAGAGAAAGTGAGTAATTTAGAGAGCGCTTTATTGGAGTAGAAAGGGCCTCTTGGCTCTACCGTTGAAATGCTGTTGAAGGAAAAAATGCCTACTCTTAAGTGCCACATCAGAGAGAGGCGGGGTGAGTTATGCCAGATAAAAAGTGGGCAAATCTAGGGGAGAAGAAGGCCAACATGATGAGAAATTAAAAAAAAAAAAGTGTAAGGCGGGGTGTAGGCAGTTAATTCATGTAAGATGTCTGGGAGGAAGAGTAAAGGGTAAGGCGTGACAAGAAGCAAAGCAAAAAAACAGTGATAGAAAAAGAAAGGCAGAAGAGGAAGGGGGTGGGTGGGGGAAAGGGAAACGCTAAAAGTGACCCCAGTGGAGATGGTTATCAGCAGTGAGGTGTCTGGGAGCGTCAACAGGAAACGAGCTAAGTAAAGTGGAGAAGAGACGAGGCTGGGGTGAGAGCGGAAGGAACAAGAAGTAGCATGTTTCGAGTGGTTCCAGGAAGTGAATTGAATGGACTGTAAATTGGGAGTTAGCTTCGACTGAAATGTAAAACCTTTGCACGCGTGTCCTTAATAATGCTGCCTCAGGTCCGAGCGTGCGCCTCGCCTCAGTCCTACCTTCCTTTCAATTACTGCTGGAGCTCTGCCTTTCTCGTTCAGACGACCCTCCTCAGCGAATGCAATACTCCTTGCAGTATTGATTAGATTAGCTGTCTGAGAGGTGTTGGAGATGGGTTGGAAAAAGTCAGTGGGAGGAGCACTGAATGACAAGGAAGAAAGGAGAGGCTGTAGGACAATTCTAGAGTGAGTGGCAGTTCTTCCCTAATGGAAGAGTGTGGCAGGATAGAGATGGTGACAGAAGTAATCAACATTCTAACCAAGTGATCATGGAAAAGGTTGTGGTGCCCGCTGGCAGTGGTGCGGAAACAGGATTGCCCAGTAACCGTACACTCATTTTGTCCTGATTTCAAGCTAGTAGTTAAATTCTGATAAACGTACATGAAACAAGATGAGCGACATGAAACAAGACGTGCAGCTGCGAGACACGCTCTGTGGTGGGGAGGGGGAGGTGTGGAGGTGGTCTGGAGCTCCAGTACAGGCAGAGAGAGGAATGACGAGGACACAAGGGCAACTTAGGAAGGACTTTTGCTGAGGGCGATAAACAAAGGGAGCCGGAGAGGAGGAGCAACAAGACCCGCGGCTGCGAGACACGCTCTGTGGTGGGGAAGTAGGAGGGGGTTGAAGCGGCACAAGACCTGGGAGTAGTGGAGAAAAATGAAGTGAGACGTATATGGGCATAGAGAGACGAAGTGAGGCGAGCGCACTTGGGAGAGCGAGAGGAAAGTCAGATGGCGTCTCTGCTTGTGCCTGTGCGTGTACCCGCATGCTCTATGCCACCCAAAAAGTTGTCTGCTTTTTAAAGCCCCACTCATTAAATGTCTCGCCAGTGCAGCGCATTTGCTGGCTCAGGCACGACCTATAAACTAGAGGCGCCATTTTGGTAAGCTCTCTAGTGGGTTTTTCTGGCACACTATGAAATGAGTGCCTGGGAGCAGATGCGCTGCTGGATGTGAATAAACAAAGCAAATTGCCAGTGCTGCACCGGTATTTGACAATAAATTTAAGGAGCAATGAATAAAACAATTGTCCTTGCAAAACCACTCTTTCCGTTTGAATGTAATCAAAAAACTTTATTTATATCTGTTCAATAAACACTTTTTCAATATTTTCACAGACTTTGTTGGAATTGCTCTAAATTACAAAACCAAACAATCAAAATCGCTATCAATTCTCTTTTTGGCGCTCCTTTTGGAATTGAATTTCACAGCCACTCTTTAAATACAAACTCTATGTACAACAAATATACCATGTCAGAATCATACACCTTTTACTCTAATCCTCACATCCATCCATACATTCTCACGTCATACAAACAAAAAAATGCCCACCCTGGGGTAGCTTCACAAAGCCCTATTTCTGGTGTAGCACTCCCAATTCAATATTATATAAAGAAAACCACAGTACTTAGAATACAAGGCGATATGCCCAATAAAACTTTTGCAACTGAATAAATCTATTCCGATTGGCCTAAGCAACACAGTGGTCTATGCGTTTCGAATCTCCCACATTATGGGGATTCTCCTCAGGACCAACAATTTCTTGTTGTCTGTAAAAAGAGGAATTGTGTCAAAATTTGGTTGGAATGAGTACAAGGCACTTCTTAAATGGTGAGCTTCTCAGATCTGCATTTGTCCAGCTTCTTTTGATGGAATGATACCATCCAAAATCACATTGTATTATTTGCTTAGGTCAAATGAAATTACTCCAGGCCTGGCTAGTTTTTAGGAGGCTCTGACTTCAAAATCAGATGGGTGAACAATCCCCGGGCCAGCCAAAGTAGCAAGCCCTTCTGTGCCCATCCAAGTCCAGCCGGACCAGGAGCAAGAACTCTTGCACTTAAATGTCAGTACCAATAAGAGCTGTTATGACTCTATACACCCTATAAGTGTATCCCTAATTTCTGATGCATGTAAATGAAACTTGAGGGCGCATTCCACAGCTGCACAAGTGGCGTCATTAAAGTCCTCCATTGACAAAATCAATGTGGGAGATGTATCTGATTAACTGTAGATTGCTGCCAAGATATAAATTAGATCTGTAAGCATTTCTTGATGAACTTTAGCCAGAGGCCTTTTTTTGGACGGAAACATGGCTTTGGAAGAGTCCACGCCAGATGTAATTTTAAGTCTTCCACAAGGATATCTATTGCTATATGTGGTCGGCAAAATAATGGGCAGCATGGTTGCCATAATTTATAAGGAAATCTTTAGCGGTATATTTACTCTTCATATTCCATGTTTGAAGAGCATTTTCTTTTCCCGCAGACCTCTCTCCTACCATCACCTTTCCAGGGATATTGGCATATCCCCCTCTTGGCTCAGCCACTCATTTTCTAAAAGCTCTACCAGATATTCTGGCTGAACAGATCCTACAGATTTTATCTTCCTATGAATAGTACTTGACCCCTGGTCTCGTGTGCTACTCCCCTGAAGCCTAGCCTCTAGACTCTGCCGTGTTCTCCGACCCGAGGCCCCACCTTCGGTCCCACTGCCTGACGTGGTATTGCTGTTCGCATATTCTAAGCGCTGGTAACATTAGGCTGTACTAGTCTATTCTGGGTGCAACTGTTGTTACTTTGTAACTTCTGTTTAGTTGGGCTTACTTCTGTCTGTTTGGCTTTTCAGCTTACTTGCTTATACAGGGCTTGGCTTACGCCTCACCCTGCCGTTTTTCTAACTTCTGCTGGTTTCCTTGCTACACGTCTCCCACCTCCAGCCAGCCTCTTCCACCTCCCAGGACTACTACTGGAGACTGCTGTCCGGACTACACCCAGCGCCAGGACCCCTGCTCCTCTCACCATCCACTGCTACACCACCAAGGAGCTTCTGGATTTGGACCCTGACACCGCAACAATGGTTGCTTCAAGCCCTCTCCACACTCAACCAAAGGACCCTTCACCTACAGCCACTGCCACTTCTCCTGCAACTGATGAAGTTGGGGAAATACAAAAAAAATGTTGAACCCCCTTCAAAGTTAATGACCTCATAACCTTAATAATATTAATCGTGTGAAGCATGTGGATTAATCAACAATTGCACCTTTTATTTAGACACTACACATGGGAAACCACCTGCTGTTCTGCAAAAATCTAATGTACTAATAAAATGTGAATCGTACTAATATAGGTTTGTGATTATACAGAAAAGAAGAGTAAATTGCATGTATTTTCGTTGTAAGTGAACATTGTATTGTGGCAAAAAATGCAGATGGTAAGTATAGTAGCTTTAAATGTCGCTTTTGCTAGGTAATACCTAACATAGGCAATTAGAATGGTGGGTGATAAACAGAAGGGTTCATACTCTATATCTAATTTCTGTTATGTTTGCTTTCGTATTAGTTCCAATCTGGTTTTGCTAAGTCTTATTTGGAAAATGGCTGATGTGAAATGTGATGGCAAAAAAGAAATAAAGATGGCCCCTGCGCTTTTTTCAGAATGGATGTTCAGTCACGAGTTCATGGCCTATGTCCAGAGAGAGATGTCAAGGACAGCCTGACCTGAAACAGGAGTTGTGTCAAAAGGACTATTCAAAAGCATGGGAATGGATGAGAGAACTGTGCTCCAGAGGATGAGCAAATATATGACCATGAAAGAGATACATGGAACCTTAAGAGAATAATTGATGAAAATATGTATGAAGTAATGTGAAGATTCAGAATGACTTTGGGATTTGGGAACTGGTTTGAGCTAGGAGGACAATGATCATCACCACCCCTCCAAAGAACCAATCAGAAATAGATGTAGCCCCTAAAAGTTTCAATTTCGGGTATAGAAAGTTAGTGAAAGGGTATAAAAGAGCATGGTCTTATGACAAGCTCTTTGGGCACAATATGCTGATATGGGTGTGTTGCGTGAACGAATGCTTTTGTGACTTTTATTTTTTGCACTTTTGCTCAGCACGACATGCTGTCAGTTGAGATGATTTTTCTTTATGATGCAAAGACTTTGAAAGAATTTGGACTGTAAACTTTGATGGGGAAAAGGAACAAGAACTTTGCAGGAATTCGATCTTGGGAGGGAGAAGTCCGAGGAGTTTATCGGGGCAGACAGTCAGCTTGGGAACCTATCCTGTGATCTTCGGTTCATTTTTCTGGTGGACCATTCTCTTCATCGCCCTATGACCAAGGGCTAATGAGTATTTTCCATTTCTAATTTTCCTAATGCTTGATTATTTTATAATAAATGCTTAGATGTACGTGCCTGATAAACGTAATTGAAATTTGAAATTATCATTTAAAGAATTTAGATAAAGTCTTATAAAAATAATCCTCAAGTCTGAAGTCATTACAATAAAAGTAATGATAAATAGATGCTAAAGGTTTAAATTGTGATTGAGCTGGTCTTATTCTCCATCAACTGATTCCTACTAGTTGGTCCATCGACCAAATAGCGGAGTGCCTTGATGTATTGTTTGATCTGATGTCTATTAAAGTAAAATGTATATATTTATTGTACAATTTTAATAAGGTACCCCGCACGTCTTGCAGCTCGTCTAAGGTATCACTGATTCAGGAACTGTGCGAGAATGTGTGATTTTTTAGTGTGTGTGTGGGCCCCACTGATTAATAAATAGTGAGAGAGTTTTCTTTGTCCTGGATTAGTGACACAGGTAAAGGTTTTGTGTTAGACCTGTTGCATCACAACACAGGGGTACCTGACCCACACTGGACGCCGTGTAGCCCCCGCTCAGAAGACCACGAACAACTCAGTACCACTCCAATGTATCCTGCTCAACAAATACGAACTTACTCTGCAATCACGGCACGGAAATATGGGACATCACCACCATCCTCTTTCCTCACCGAAATGCGGCTCAACCCCTCCTTGAACACCGACATCGTCACTGCCACTCACAGCGGCTGCAAGATGATGCACCAAGACCACACCAACAAACAAGTTGGGGGTATTACCATCATCTTCATGGAATCCATCTGATTCACCGTCACCAACGACGACCCATCGCCTCTCAAGGAACACCTCAACGTCTGACTACAGACCAATGCTAAGACCATGATAAGAGGCACCCTCGATTACAAACCCCAGCACCCCAACTAGCTTTCTGCGATACCATCTCCAACCTCATCGCCCCCCAGCCATCGAATCCGACCACTATGTCCTACTCGGCGATCTCAACTTCCACGCCGATGATCCCAGTGATGCCAACTCCATCACCCTCCTCGAGAACCTGAACAACATTTGCCACCGAACCCACACAAAAGCCGGACACAGACTCAACTACATTTTTACCTCCTGTGAAAGAATCAAATTCAGCAATGTCACAGAAGTCACCTGGACCGACCATGCCATTGTTCACTTCATCATTTATGGCACCCTTCTTACCTATGCCAAGACCCATGACTCATCCCAGTGCAGCTGGGGCAAGGTAATAGGTACACAGTCAGGACCTTCCTCACCTGGATCATCAAGTGTACCAACAGAGTCATTCGCTAAAACCCACAAAAGCCACAAAACCTCAAAACAAGCCAGCTGGTACACCTCAGAGCTCAGAACCAGCAAGCAGAACTGATACCAACTCGAGCATGATGGTGCATCACTAAGAACCCTTCCAACAGAGCCGCTCACAAAACAGCCCTCAGCAACTACCATCTGTGCATCAAGGAAGTCAAAAGAGCAGCCATTATTGTCTTCATTGATACCACGGCCAACCACACAAAGGACTCTTCAATATAGTCAAAGAATTCTCCAACCCGACATCCACAGAGAAAACCCTCCACTCCTCCCAGGAACTCTGTGGCACCCTCTCAGACTACTTTCACAGCAAGACATCCACTATCTTCAACTTGAACCCACCACTCTCAGCCAATGCATCCTCAAGCAACCAGCGAACACCAACTGAATGATCACCACCTGGTCTCGGCTCACCACTCAGACAACCACAGCCATCATGTCATTCATCCACCCTGGGTCGCCCACCGACCCCTGCCTCCACCATCTCTTCAAACTCAGAATCAACTCTAGCAGCACACAACTCACCAACATCCTCAACAACTCCATCTCCACAGAAACCTTCCCTGACAGGTAGAAACACATAAAGGTCAGACTCCTCTTAAAAAAAAACTCTGCCGACCCCAGCAACCTCAAAAATTACTGATTGAGCTGCCTGCTCCATACCCAGCCAAAGTACTTGTGAAAGTCATCAACCAACAGTTCACCGAATACCTGGAACAAAACGACCTACTAGCTGCCTAACAATCAGGATTCCATGTCAACCACATCACTAAGACAGTACTGATTGCTGCCACAGATGACATCAGAACTCTCCCTGACAGTGGAGAAACTGTGGCCCTGATCACACCTCTGCACCCAAGGACAACATATGTGGCATACCCCAAGGATCATCCCTCTGCCGCATCCTGTTCAACATCTACATGACCCTCCCCTTGCAGATGTCATCAGATCTCACAGACTCAACATAATCTCCTACGCAGATGGCAATCGACTAATACTCTCACTCAACGAGGACCCCTCCAACGCCATAACCAGCTTCAGTAATGCCATGACCAACATAGCCAAATAGATGAGAAACAACTGCCTCAAACTCAACTCTGCCAAAACAGAAGAACTGATCTTCGGGAAGAACACTTCAGTCTGGGACCACAGCTGGTGGCTAGCAGGACTCGGAAAACACCCACACCAACAGTCCATGCGTGAAACCTTGGCACCATCCTCAACAGCAAATTGCCCATGAAAAAACAAGTCAACACAGTCGCCTCCTAATTCCAAACCCTTCCCATGTTCCACAGAATCTTCAGATGCATCCAAATCAACACCAGAAAGACAGTCACACAGGTCCTCGTTACCAAACGCCTCGACTATGGCATTGCTGAAATCTCCCCCAGCTCCTTAGAAGACTATAAAGAAGAATGCTGACAGAATAATCCTGGACCTCCCAAAATGGACCCACATCAATCCTCACCTCAGAAACCTCCAATGGCCCCCCATGTAGAAGAGATGCCAGTTCAAGATCCTCACGCATGCATACAAAGATCTACATAATCAATGACCGTCCTACATCAACCATGGACTTCGCTTCCATCTGCCAACAAGAAACTTGTGTGACCTCCTCACTCGCCCTCACACACCCCCCCCCGCACCAGTCGCAGCGGGAGCGGCTCCTTCTCTTACATTGCCGCCAAGACCTGGAACGAATTCCCCCTCCACCCCTTGAACAGCACCTTCCTAGGCAGACTTCAGGAAGAAACTCAAGACCTGGATTTTCGAATGTGACATGGTGCCCTCAGTGTCCAGATACCCTTCGGGGTGACAGTGCTGCACTATACAAATGCTGACTGATTAATTGATTGATTGATTGATTGATTGATTGATTGGGGGATTTAAATCTGAACTTCAATGATACTTGCTGTGAAAGGGCAAGGAATCTACTGCAGTATCTATCTGCCAATCAACTTACAATTTGTGAAGATCCCAACACACAAAAAGGGCCATCTTCTTGACCCAATTTTTATAAATCTATCAAATATGAGTATAGAAATTCCTCCTCCAGTGTGTTTGCCAGACCATTATATTGTCCCCCTCCTCCTTGTTAGGGAAGGGAGGAAGAGCTCACTGCCCAAACACCAAGACTAGGTCACTGTTGGTCTAATTTGATCCCTGCCGGCTCGGAAAATACCCTTTTCAATTCAGTACCGAAAGTAAGGATAAAATATCGAAGATAATTCAAATGTTTAACTAATGGATCCATGTCTAGCTTGATAATCTCATACCTATGAGAATTCATAAAATGGATCGATTGAATGGCAAGGCTCCTTGTTTTAATATGCAATTAGTGGAACTTACAAAAGAATGCAAAAGATGGAAAGGAAGTGGAGAAAAAGTAATTACACAATAAGCAAACTAAACTATGGGAAGGTAGCAAAAAGATATCGGCACACTATAAAGTAAGCTCGCTCCACCTACTTTGCCCCGAGGATTGATAATGCTTCAAACTAAGCAAGAGAGCTATTAACAATAGTCAATTCTTTCATGAGTCTGGTCAAAGGACACTACATTCTCTCTATCCTACTCCTTCTGTAATATGCTGGCCAATTATTTTCTTGAGAAAAAGAACGCAGAGCATGCAAAGTCCTATAAGTGGTCTTCTCAGGACAATGTGCTCATATCAACTTTCACTCAGGTTTGGAAGGAAGTTTTAGAAGGACTGATGAAGACAGTGAAATATTGTTCCCATTGGATTCGTCTCCTCCTGCCACCTTCATGCCAGGGAAAATTGCAATCTACCCTGTTTTAGTAAACATTCTCAATCTGTCCCTTCAGAGAGGCATGGTGCTGCCTTCCTGGAAACATGCAGATGTGAGATCTTTGATGAAGAAACCTTCATTAGACCCAGCATTAGTGGGAATCTATAAGCCAATATACTTGCTTTCGGGTGTAAGTATTGTACTGGAAAAATTTGTTAACAGACACCTGTTGCAATTTCTGGAAAACCATGAGATACTTCATCTCACTCAAACAGGATTCAGTCCAGGATATAATATGGAAACAGCACTTTTAGCTATTATGGAAGAGCTAAAAAAAAAATCTTCATCAAGGTGGATTGGCTGCACTAATACTATTAGATCTCATTGTAGCCTTTGATACTGTATCTCACCTTGTTTTATTACACAGATTAGAGTAGGCTGTAGTAACTAGCTAAGCCTTGAAATGGCTTTGCTCTTTTCTTAATGGCAGAAGTATCCTACAAAGAGCCTTTCTATTCAAAATCTTACCCCCTAAACTGTGGAGCGCCCCTGGGGTCCTCACTATGCCCTACTTTATTCAATCTGTATGCCCACCCTCTGGCAGAAATGTTGTACTAACACAGGTTTTCAACGGTGTCATATGCAGACGACAAACAGATTGTCATCTCGCTCACCCTGACACCGCGACATTTTCTAATCAGCTGAATGTCTGCCTAAATAAGGTAGAAGAATGGATGTCAGCCAGTTACCGAAAACTTAACAGAGACAAAACTGAGATACTAGTAGTCGGAAACAACCCTAATCCTTGGATTGAGTTGCTCTGGTCAGACGCTCTAGGCGATCATGCTACAGCCAAAGCAGCTGTAAAAATTCTGGGGATATGGATTGAGAGCAAGCTCACCCTAGAGATTCAGGCTAGGAAGATATCAGCTAGTTGTTTTGGTCTGCTGATGACACTGAGAAAAATGTTGGTAGTGCAACCCACTTCTGCACGGAGAGCAGTGGCGCAGGGATTGGTGCTATCATGATTGGATTATGATAACTTGCTTAACCTTGGTAGTCATCAGTATGTTATAAGAAGACTAATAGTGGTACAAAATTGAGCCGTTTAGCTATTGTTGAAAATACCTAAACATGATTTGGTTCCTGTTGCATTAGCCTCTCAGTATTGGCTGTCTGTTCTCAAGAGGATACATTTAGAGGCTCTTAGCATGGCCCACCAAACTTAACATAACAAGGGCCCACAGCTTTTACATCACTTGGTTTGTCCTTATTCTCATGAGACAAATGTATGTGCCTCTGTTTTACGGTTACTAAAAGTTGCCAAGATCAACAGATCTAGAAGTGGAGGAAGATCTTTTGCTTACTTGGTACCCGAATTAGGGATAAACTACATTTCAAGAAGCCGTTAAAGACCTTGTTGTTCACTTAATTTGCTGAGGATATTGATGCTGGTATGATCTGTTAGTGATAGGAGGCCCGTTGGGTAGCCATGCGCCTTAGAAATGCCAAGAATAGAATAGAACAGAACAGAATAGAATAGAATAGAAATCTGTTCTGTGATTTGCATATTTTTGTCTTTAAAAAAATAATACTATTGGTGCATGATTTAGGAAGAAATCTTTAAACAGCATTAATTTTCTTAAACTAATGGATTGCAAACCAAAGCTAACCACTTTTAAAGGTAGAGTCCTTCTTGGGTGGAGGCCAACGATACCACTATTCCTGCCTCTCTACTCACTCTCTTTTAGAGCCTGTCAGAGTTGCTGGACTTATTTAAACTCTTGATGAGATCATATTCCTGGAAAACCTCCATCGCTTATAGGTTTTTAATCATCACTGATTTCAGTGGACTCACCAGCCACAACCACTCAATCTCACCCACCATGGCGACTCAGAAGATTGAGAGGTTTCGCTTTATCATCCACTGGTATCTGACATACAAATTCTCTTGAAATTGATCATGGAAACCCTCAATTGCTTTGTCTTACTTTTGAATCACTAGAAATCCAATGATGATTCACACCTTTTCTTTCTACTCCTTCCAGAAAGAACAGGGATACATAGACTAAACAATATAAGAAAAAGGCCATAGAAATCATCTTAGGACTTTGGAACCTCCACAGCTTCTGATCCACTGCACCTGCTCCTTTCATTTAATTGAAATTCTATGGCCCAAATGATGGTTCACGACTCATTACATTGTGTGACTGTCACTGTCAAGTATGATCTCAAGTAGATATACAGCCCAGGCATGCCCCACTTTGCAGTCAGACACAACACCAAAATCACTGCAGTGAATGTCTCAAGTCAAACACTTAATTGCCCTTGTGAGCCTCTGCTGACTCAAGCTAGTTTCTTGCACGGGTACAAGTGTTGCGTCTCTTCATCTGAATTTCTCAAGATATCAGCCAGTCCACGCAAATGTGTACTTCAATGTCTTCTATTTAGTCCACAAAGCTGTGAGACATGAAACCTCAAAAATCCTCTGTTTTTCGCCTATACACGCATGCCAATTTCAGTCTGGGTTCCTTGCAGTTCAGTGCTAGGTTTGTGCCTGTATTTGCTCGTGTGCGGGGCCAGCATTTAATTCTTGCCAACAGTACTTCCTTATGACATTCCACCACATGGTGGCTCTGGCTATTTTTAGTCTCAATAGAGTGTTTATCAGACATAGACAGTACATAAATTACAATACCAGCACATCAGGTTATTATTACAACTTTGAATGTCCTCGAGTAGTTCACATTGTCGCATTGGAAGGAGCGTGATGGCATTTGGCAGCGCAGGCAAAGGCAGTGAGTAGTGCAAGCTGCACTGGCCTCCATAGAAATAACATATAATTCCTGGAATTTATTTTTGTACAAATTAAGCACTGATGCAGTTCCTGTATCCTAGGAAAGGATGTTGATTCATGAGAGGAACACCAGAAAACAGAAGTTGTGGACTGATGTAATAAGAATTTTTACAGTTGCAAATGCTGTAATTTGTAGTTTGTGACCGTAGCAATGCTTTATCTTACATATGAATACCATTTCGGAGTCTGTAAACGTTTACCAATTCCTAAAATGGGATTGTGATCCTACACTTGCTTACTTATGCCTACTATCCCTCCTGGGGTGTAGGCCTTTAAGCAGGACTCTCCAGCCACCTCTGTCCTGGTCTTTTCTTTCAGTCTGACTTCCCGGTGTAACCCATCTCCTTGCAGACAGCCTTGAGGCCTCAGTACCAAGTGTTTCTTGGCCTTTTCCTTTTTCCTTGAGAGTTCCAGGTCAGGGTTTGCCTGGTGGTGTTTTATCCAGCATTACAGAGGGTGTGACCTCTTCAGCCTCTGGTTCTTTTTATGATTTCTTCGTGAGCAAGGAGATAGAAAGTCTCCTGCCATAAGTCGTTGTTGCTGATGGTGTTTGGCCATAAAATTTGGAGGATTTTTTTTACAAAGGTGTGGATGAAAGTCTGTTGGTGGTGGTCACTGTTGTCATCCAATTTTCTGCTCTATACATAAGGACCGATTTTACATTGGTTTTAAAATGCCTGATCTTAGTTTGCAGCGTTAGATTGTTGAAGCTCCAGATCTTCTTTAGCTGACTGAAGTTAGCTCTTGCATTACTGATTCTTGTCTTGATGTTGTCATCTATGCCTCCTTCCTTGTCTATGACACTACCAATGTAGTTAAAGGCCTCAACCTCTTCCAGTGCATCGCCTGAAAGAGTGACTGCAGTTGTGCTGGCCGTGTTAGCCAACAGGATCTTGGTTTTTCCCCTGTGGTTGTGAAGGCCAAGTTGTGCTGATGTGGCTGACGTGGTACACAAAAGAATGGTCACAGTGGAAATGATTCGCAAAAAAGTCAGAGAATACATATATAGACAATGCACATAGAATTATAACAACACCAGATAACAAAATGCGATGAATGACTGTGATTTAATCAAATTAAACAAGGGTTGTCAAAGGATCAACAATTCAGATGACAGCATGTATGTCACAATCTACATTTTTGTTAAAGCAGGTGCAAATAAAGTGACAAATTGAAAAATTGGGTTCAGTGTAAGTGATGTGCAAGGGAAGGTAGTGCATATATATATACATCCACAATTAATTTAGAAACCTATCCTGCCAGATTTCTGACAAATACAATTAATGCGACAACATAAACAAAGGATGCAGTTATAGAATCACTGTCAACCAGGTTTGGTGTGGAAGAAAAGGAAAAAATCGACCAGCAAAATGAATGTCCTGGAGGCGGGGTCTTCTTCAGGACCAAAGGATAGAGGGGGGGGGGGGTATTTACACCTATGGACAATAATGGAAATTAATTTGGTGTGTCTAAAAATGGGAGCGGACCTACTTAACAGAGAATCAGCACACGATTTACCAGCATCAGCAGAAAACGTTTGTGCTGGAAGATGAGCGTGGTGGCCTACAGGGCTCCGGGGTGGGAGAAATGGGAAAACGAGAGAAACAAAACTAGCATCATAATTCACACTAGTGACTAGGGAGAAGGAAGGTTAAGACATCCAAGGTAAGTGTGTACTCACCATTGGGAAGTATGTTGTGTACCATAGGCTATCAACTACTATGGTGGGCTGATCAATCAGTAGGAAAGGCACAAGGTTCAAAGGTAACCTGTGGCTGTGAGCAGGAGAGAAGAATGTGGAAAGCCATGTTGTTAAAATTGAGAAGCATTGCAGTAGCGGCAAGGTTTACAGGAAGTGTTTAGCAGGAGCTGGAAAGGTGCTGCATAAGGCTAACTGTACGCGAATGTGCCACCACAGGAGTCTGTGGAGTAACTAAAATTAGCACCATCCGCAGGACGCGTGATTAAAAAGTGAATTAAAATGTAACTGGCTCCTAGTCATAGTTATAGCGCATCACCCTGTTCGCAGCACGCAGGGCGCGGTGGATCCATAGTTCCGTGTCTTGCGGCTAAAGAGACACAGGCCGTGCAGAATTCAACAAGGAGATGAGACCGCGGGGTGGGAGTGGGGGGCCTTAAACCTGACAAGCCTCGTACACAAAAGTGCACGTAAAATACAGATTTAAAGGAGAGAAATGGGATTAACACATATCTCCGGGAGTTAAACCCGACAAGCCTCATACACAAAAGTGCGTGTTAAATACAATTTTAAAGGAGGGAAACAGGATTAACACATCTCACCGGGAGTCGGTGTAATACTGCGAAACCAGAGTTCTCAGATGTAGCTACATTAATGAAAAGGAGAGAGAGACCGCGGCCGGTCGCAACGTGACATACCTTTCAGGAATCGTCGATAGATCTGACAGCTAACCCTGGAGGGTGTCACATGACCGGTTAAGTAACATGTGAAGAAGTGCAAGTTATGCACGTAGTTACACAGTCGATCGTAGTTTAGCTGATGTAATGAGAAGGCTGGATTATTGATCCCAGATCTGAAAATAAAGCAGGGTTGTTGATGGGGCACCCTACAGTTGGGGAATGTGGTGGCAGAGTTTGTAATTCCGAATCAGAATTAGATACAAAAAACAATCGCATGGTTGCACACCTAGGTAAGGAGTTTTAGTTTAAGTTAAACCAAATTTTGGAATTTTTTATTTTCTTGTAAAGAAATTGCGTGCTACTGCCTGTATATGAGAAAAGACCCTATGATTTCTCAATGAATTAGAATGCAAAGATAGACTGTGGGATGCCCACAGTCAAGGGAGTGCACAGCTGTTGGACAAGAGTTTCTCAAATAAAGATATTTCAATTTAGTTACAACACAAATAATCCAAATGCTCAAGGGCATAAAGGTTTTATCAAAGTTCGAATCATCATTTTGCAAAAAAACATGAATCCATGGCTACAAACAATATATGCATGCTAATAGTCATGTATCGCTCTTACAAATATTTCATTATTTAGTTAAATGAGTGACATAACATTATACATAGATATGTAAATCTGTAACAACATCATTGACTTTAAAAATCCCAATGCATTTCGGGTTCAAAATCGGAACCCTTCGTCAGGGGAGAAGCAATTCTGTCAATAGTGAGGTCTTCCCAATGTCGATCCAATCCACAGTAATCTACAACACAACAAACGCAGTAAGTCTACTGCATCCAAAAACATAGGATTTGCACTCTCAGATTAAATAGGTGCTCATTAAAGAATTTGTGAAAGTGAAAGGATAGTCCTGTTCTTAGTATTCCTAAAGTAAGTAGATAGATTCCAACAATATAAGATCACTCCACTGTGTGTATCATGCGTTTATGATGATCGGTGACAAAGATACCACACCCTTGAGCTAATGTAAACAGATGTAAGCGTAAAAAATAAGCTTGCCTTATGAAGTTCACGTAATCACCATGGACCTTAACTCAAGCAGCGGAGGTAAAAACAAAGTGGTCCCAACTGATCTCACAGAGTCAAAGTAATCTATGGAACATGAATACGGCAGCTATCAATGGTATGGACTCGAATAGTGGAATAAGCCTAAAAAACACTCTCACCTTAATCAAAGTACTTCCGGCCATCAGTGCTTGGGACGTAAGCTTTGTAGAGCCTGAAAAAGCGTTATCGTTTTGTAAGTAACGAGGCCCACAATCGTATCTCCAAAGTCTAAAATTGTATTTCATTTGATTGTTCACATACCCGAAGTTAGTAGTAGCTCGTGTATTCTTCTACCGCAATACCCCCGGTGGCAACAGAACGCCGATCTAGCATTGTGTAGGAAGTATCCCACAGTGCTTCGCAAATTTAAAGAAACAGTGTTATGGTCCAAAAGCGCGTTAAACTTTATTCAATAAGACTGTCCCGTCTTGACAAAAGTGCTATTAGTGTGTTCAGAAACATGTTTAATGCTAGTATGCGTTTCTATAAGATGCAGGTATATAAATCTCGCAAAATGTAAAGCGTACCCCTCGATACTTTTAGAATGTCAACGCTATAATCCGATTCAATTGGGGTTAAAAACGTTATTGGTTTGAGAGATACCATGTGAACAAAGGCTTTTCAGTATGATAAAAGGCTAAATATTAATGGTGTGCATTTCTGTAGGATATGCGAGTATGCCGTCTAAGCAAAGGTGACCCGTGGAAACAAGAACTTATTGGTAATATGAATAAAGAAATGTGCCAGAATATAACAGTATGAGTTAACAAAAAGAAGTCTTAAGTGAAAAAGAAGGATAATCATGAAAAGAGAGGAGTGCAAATCCTTTACAGATTCAAAGAGGTGATGCAATTATTCTCATGTACTTATGTTACAAAAAACATAGCATTTCATAATGATCATTGAGCCCATTCGGGGCTATCGTGCCTAAGGTTTTTATCCAGTAAGTTTCCCTACGTGCTAGGGCTGTGTTTATATCAATCCCACAGTCTATTTTTGGAATCAGAATTAGAGTCATAAAGGACCTGTTGGGGCTATTTACACAGCGGTAAAACAGTAAGGCACACATTAGAGCAGTCTGACAGGATTACAAACTATCACTAAACATACTGGCTGACGTGTATACCAAAACAGTATGCATCATAAATGTTATAAAATCAAATATTGCCCAAATATTTGAGATGACCATACGTATATGATACATACGAAGACATTAGGGTGACAAATCTCTGTTGGAATGTTCCAGAACAAGGTGTGCAAGCATGTTCAAGTGTGTTAAAAGTTACTGGCTGACCAGCAGCGCACATTCTAGCAGCGGGCATATGGTCCCCTTATCAATGTATAAGATTGAAACAAGCGTGTTAAATGCAAACCATTGCACGTCATGTAGTGAATGGAAACATATATTAACATGTGCTGTCTGTTTAGAATGAGACACCGTCTTACTGGGTTGCCAAAGGGCAGACTGACAATGTGGCTGCCACATTGTCAGTCTTCTCCTGCAGATGGGTATGGCAGAGTAGGGTTAGGTTGTCTACAAAGTCCAGGTCATCAAGCTGCATCCAAGGTGCCCACTGGACCCCATTTCTTCTCCTTGCTGTGAATGTCTTTATGATCCAGTCAATGGCCAACAGAAAGTGAATAGGCAAAACTAAACAGCCCTGGCAAACTCAAGTCCTCACTTGGAAGGTTTCCGTGAATTTCCCTTCATGGACTATCTTGCAGGTCATTCCCTCTTAAGAGTTCCTGATGATTTTTACAAGTGTATCTGGCACCCCATAGTGGCAGAGGAGCTTCCAAAGGCTCTCTCTGTCCATGATGTTGAATGCCATCTCATAGTCGCTGAAATTGACATAGAGGGATGAGTTCCATTCCATCGCCTGTTCAATGATGATGCACAGTGTTGAAATCTTGTCTGTGCAGTATCTACCTTGTCGAAAACCAGCTTGCTGGTCTCGCAACTGAGCATCAACTTGTTTCTTCATTCTGTTCAGGATGACTCTGTTTAACACTTTGCCTGGGGTTGATAGAAGAGTTATCCCTCAGTAGTTTGCACAGTTACTCAGGTCACAATTCTTGGGGATCTTGATGAGATATCCCTCCATTCAGTCTGATTGCCCATTTTCCTCTTCCTAGATTCTTCCAAAAAGAGGGTAGATGTTTAAATGTATGCCTTGAGTGCCCGTTAAGTCTTTTTTCAGCTGGTTGTATGTGATCCCATACCGATTCAATATTTGGAAGGGGCATTTTGTAGGTGTCCCTTTCAAATACCAAACTGATATGATATGCATCAGTGTTTTGCAAACCGAAATCCGGTCACAAAACATTGTAAAAGTTATGGATATCTCAAAAGAGATTGTAACCCATACGCTAAAGGGAAAGGGCCCATTCATATATTGGGAATATACATTTTAAAATCAGCCCCATTCCATCAAGAAAAAGGGGCTGCATTAAAAAAAAATATTTAAAAAGCTATCACAGACATGGTACTCTCCTGCCCCAGGGGGCCACCATCGCTCTGATTTGGGATCTACCTCATGAATACTGATGAAGTAGGTTGCATTGCAATCCCCTACAATTCAGTACATAGATCATAGCAAAATCCCACGCTGGTTGCAAAATAAAGGTATCAATTTGTGATCAGTATTTGCGACCAGTGTTTCATACATCTGACCCTAGATCTTTACGAAGTATACACATCCAGAGACAACAATTAAATATAGACGATTAACAGTGTAGGTGCAAATTCCCAACATCATTGTACCTTACCCACTCTTAAGCCTGTACACACAGAGTGGCATCTACATCACTATTACAAAATTCATTGTGACAGATGTTTGTTCTGAAACGTTACTACCTTTTCCCTCCTCCTGTACCGGGCTCTCCTTTCTCGCTCACAGCCCTGATATCTTGGAATTGTAATTTTCTGTGCTCATCTGAGCACTTTCAAGCCAATTTCCTCTTGCTTCAATTAGTACTCAAAATCTGAGTCTGCTCTCAAATGTTGCCCTTTATCACTCATCTCACCTCACTCTTTAGATCTGAATGCGTCAGCATACCGCTAAAGTCAGAAGTTCAATAATCCATTCACTTGGCCTCTGCATTTGGTGTATGTATTTGCTCACACCGTTTTCCGTGTAACTTGCTCACATGAAGTGAGCCCAAGTGGGAGTTTGTATTACATTTATACCGCAACATGTGAATATGTGTACAGTTGCACTAGCATGAGGGAGAGGCTGGGGATATGACAATATACTGCTGGCCAAATGGAAACTGACTGACAAATATTTCTTACAGAAGAGTTTGCCTGTAAGCAAAAGTGCTTTGGCTACTGATAGTCTGACCAACAACCAGTGCTAGATTTGCAGAAAAATAAGGGCCTGCGCCCAAAGCTCTGCTTAGAAGCCCAAGGCCAGTACCAATGTCCTGAATACCAAGGCTATGTAGTCTGGAATCCACCTCATGCCTCTTTACTCAACCATCAGACCCTCTCTGCCTCTTTATTTCATTCTTGCAGGTTCCAGCTTTTTCCCTTTGAGATAGTTTCTACGTCTTTCTCCCTTTTTCTCCTTAGGGAATTTTCCCTCTCTCGTGCTCAGGAAATGTACGATGAGGAAAAATAAGTGCCAGTCCCCAAAAATGATTTCCAGTGGTCCCCACCAGCAACCACCGGTTTCAAATAGCTTATTCTTCAGTCCAAGGACAAATTCAAAAGCTAATGTGTGAATACTTTGTGGCGAGCCACAGAGTACTGCCAAGGGTCTCGGCTGGACCACTTAGCTGTTACGCAATCAAGAGGTCTGGCTTATCACCTATTGGACTCTGAAGCAACCTCGACCACTACTTATTTGGAGTCCCAGAGGCCAATGACAGTCAAACAGCTCCATGGTTTTTAAACTAATGTGCATGTTTGAGTTGGCTCCTTCTTGCAAACCACAGCCAAAATCAAATATATCTCCTCTGCTCTATTTCTATTGCGTGTCTAAGTTGCTGAAACTTTAAAAATTGCTGGACGTTCCTAATCAGACAGAGTTCAATGGTGAAGAAAGAGACAAATTGGATAATAGTCAAAAAGGCGGAATTCAAACTGGGTCATTGCGCTTAGTAAGGCTTTTTGATATTTGTTCATTTCTTTAATGTTTGCTCAAAAGCGTGCTATGCCTACACTGCAACCTGGATGGGTAACCGTAGTGTGAATCACATACTGGCAGCAGATACAGCATTCCTCCTGTTGGAAAGCATGACCGTTACTGCCACGTCTCTACTGAGAAGCACCGAAGAGAGGAAAGGTCCTAGTTATAGCAGTACTAGTACTCATAATTGTGCCTATAATAGTGCTTACAGTTGAGTGTAAATGATAGCACAAACATACGATTACCATTTTTAAAGAAAAGGAGGGGACAGGCCACAGCTCCTCACCCCAACAAATGCTCACAGGACTCAACAAAGCCATCTTCAGAAGAGCTAATGTGACACCACTGATCTACATTAAAAGCATGCACTTCTTCCTTAATCAATGGTTGTCATGTACCGCAATGTGGCCATCACTTCATGAAAAAATATAGCAGTTAGTCAAGAGGTGAGGTAGCACCAAAACCTAAGTCTCCTACTTAAAGTCAGACAGTAAGGCACAAAACTCCTCAACTCTTGAACTTTGTATTTGGGCTCCTCTAATATTAGATTCTAAAACAAGCACAGACTTTCATTGGTTGCTACAGAGGGCAAATATGGTTTTAAAACATAAATCATTTTCGACTATAAAGGATGATACACTAATATATAGCAATATGTACTAACTATGACCTTAGGGTGGAACTAAAAGGATTCTGGATGCAGGTCAGAAATGGTTTATGAAAGTAGAATGCGCATTGGAAAGATGGGAGTCTGTGACGTCTGAGTCAAGTTGAATTGACCTGCATCCTTTCAGCAGTATCAGCCTTGATTTCTTTCCTGATGGTACAAAAGGGGGTGGTGATGGACGGAGCATCTTAATCAATCAAACACTCACAACCAGTCAACAGATCTGGGTTTAATCCATCACCGTTCTTTAGCCCACTCTGCCACCCCAGTTCAGACATGGCCATATGCAAATCAGTCTGACCCTGTGCCTCATGGGAACAGTCCAGCCCAAACTGCCAAGCCATGCCTTCCCTGGACCGGAAACAAGCTTCCTAGGACCGGTTTCTGGCATTACAGCTGTCTTCAGCCAGGCTTGCTTGAATCCAGTGGCAAAGTGAGCAAGGGACTCACGTCTGAGAATACCCTGCCAACTTATGGCAAACAAAGTGGTACAAAAGAGGGTGGTGATGGACGGAGCATCTGAACCAATCAAACACTCACAACCAGTCAACAGATCTGGGTTTAATCCATCACCGTTCTTTCGCCCACTCTGCCACCCCAGTTCAGACATGGGCCATATGCAAATCAGTTTGACCCTGTGCCTTATGGGAACAGTCCAGCCCGAACTGTCGCTTTAATATTAAAGGGACTTGTGTCAAGAATAACAAGGTAGAACACCTCTAAAAATAATTAATCAATTTTTGCCTGTATCACACTTAAGAATATGAAAGAAGTCATACTTGAAAAAATTAAAAGAATCGTAATAGCACTGCACACTGATCTTACAACAGTATTATTGCAAACTGCTCAATTGATGAACTGCAGCTCATTAATACATTGGCTTACCTTGTGATGAAACTAGTGGAGCAGAGGATAGTATTGTTAGAAAATACGATCAGTGTGCCAAAATACGAATACATCTCTTCCATCTATGGCTTCCGAGGCAACGGTTCACTTAATTAAATCCATATACTTGCAGAAAACGTCTTTTGTAAATGTGCCTATTCTCGCGTAATTACCAGAATCCAATTCAAAGTGATGCTTGTTTTAAAAATAAATAGTGCACATTATGCAAACATCAAAAGACAAATAAATTGTAAGGAAGAATAGGTAGTTAATACATCGGAATGTGTGCAGAGAGTGATAGCTGTCATTTTCCCAGGGGCACCTCTGACTGAAATAACCACTTATTCCGATAACAAGTTTTCAATCAACACTGATTAACAATATCAATATATTGATGAGCAAAGAGGTATGAAGGGTTCCTCTGGTATCTTTTCCAAATTCCAAGGTGAAAGAGTACATCACCTATGAGACTAGGGGCCAGATGTAGGTGGGAGATTTTGCCATTTACCGGCCGGTAACGGCCGAATTCGGCCGTTACTGACCGGTAAATGGCCATGGAGATGTAGGGGGATGAAAAACATGCATTTTCGGTAATTTTACCGAATCGGTAATTTTACCGATTCGGTAAAATTACAGAATCGGCAAAATTACCGATTCTGTATATTTTACCGAATCGGTAAATATACCGGTCGGTAAAATTACCGAAAATGCATGTTTGGTATGTAGGTGCCAATTTTAACATTGACCCCTTGCAAAATTCGGTATTTACTGATTCGGTAAATACCGAATCAGTATTTGATATTGAATCCTACGGGCTTCAAGGCCCATAGGATTCAATAGCAAATACCAATTCGGTATTTACCGAATCGGTAAATACTGATTTTTACCGATTCAGTAAAATTTACCCGAATTGGTACCTACATTAGAAATACCTACTCTTAATTACCGAATCGGTAAAATTCGGTAATTAAGAGTCGGTATTTCTGATTTTGCTACATCGGGCCCTAGATGTGTGCACTTAATTACATGCCATAGGGGCATCAAGCTATGAGAAAGAGACTAGATCAGATAACAATCAAACTTTACTTCAATGAATATTCACATAGCAAGTTAGTATGAATTTCACTCACTCTCTGTCAAGAGAAATTTGAGAATTATGATGAAATAAGCAGAGATTCTATAATGAGCTCAGGTGCTCACTCGATCACTGACAATGTAGATCAATGAGTGGTTCATTGTTATTTCCAGTACTGATTAGTTCTGGAATCATCTCATGCTGACTACATCCTAGCCTTCAAAGGAGCTTAAAAGATTGTCTCTTCCATAAGTTGAATTAGATGATTCCAAAATGCACGAGTATTTTTTATTTATTTTATTTTATTTACTTGAGTTTTATATAGCGCTGGCTAGACCCAGAGGTATCAAAGCACTTTACATAAGGACACAGTGAGTTACAAGTTACAAAAGTTTCACAGTAGTTACATAGTGGATAAATAAACAATACAGGAGTAAATTAGCGAACACGAAAGTCAGGCTAGGAAAGACCAGGGACAGCAGGTAATCATATGGGGGTTAATTTCAGATTTGTTTCCCCTCACATTTTTTCACTTTCAATTTCCTTCAGATTTTCAGAAAGTCCGAATTGTTCATAAAAAGTATGAAAATGTAGAAGTAACCCAAAGGGAGTCATTTTCGAGCTTTTCTACAAAGGTTTTAAGAAATGGGCCAAAAGTGATTACATGAATCCAAAGGAAGAATTGAAATTATGTTAGTAAAATTATGAGGGTCACCAACATAAAACTAAATGAGTGTTCATTTCCAAGGAAAGCCAACGGATTTTAAAATTTTAAAATGTGTATTCTAAAATTCAATCCATCACCAACTATTCCAAATTTCACATTGGATTCCAAATCTGCATAACAAAAGAAAAGACCCAGTGTTGCAGAGTGCCTGAATGTACCAATGCTAAACCTATTGAGATAGCCATATGACATTTACAATTATGCTGCACAGGATTCATTCATCGCTAACAAAAAAGATGTGTCAAACTATGAAAATAAACGTTGGCCGATTCAATTAATTTCTGTCCCAGCTTACTGTGCAAAATCATTGTTTTAGTTTTCAACGAAAGACCTACAACAAGTACTTCATAAATTGCGTATGCGTTGCCCTCAAGTGGGACGCACATGAAAAGCTATTAGTGCTTTGCACCTCATTTTAACTGTTCCATTGTATTCTTGAAACTCCACTCTTCGTACTTACTTAGGACAGGCTGTATTGCACCAGTGGTTAGTCATGTTCAGTCAATGGCTAAACACTCCCTTCTCTTTCCATTTGCATGACCCATGATTCATAACTTTTCCATGTTAGCTCGCATGGGGGAAATCTTATCTCAATTCACCTTCCTCCAGAGTCATTTGCAACATTTATATTTTTAATAATTGACTGCTCAAGTGACATATTGGACAGACTGGATACAGTAAAAGAAAATGGTCTATCAACCTATGAAGGGTCACTCCGAGCCTCGCTTCCCATACTTCCACCCAATTAATGCAATCCCTCAATGTTCTCCATAACCCTTATTTTATCTCTCAGATGCCAAAAAGGGAAAATCAGCCTTATAAAAATGGATATCACATTTTTGCTGTACTCGCTCAGCTATTAGGGTGGGACTTATGTTATGGTGGAGTAAGAAAGCCACTGGGTAGGAAGCAGTGCAGGATGATAATAAGTTTTTTTTTATCCTAAGTTTTGCCAAACAGCCTTGTTTATAACCAACCCCAGCTCCAACACCAACGACATTCCCCCTTCTCAAGAACTGTGCGACTCGCTGGCCACCTTCTTCCACAGCAAGATCGCCGACATCCACAACAGCTTCAACGCCACGACCCCCACAACCACCGCCGAGCCCACCACCCCTGCAACAAACATCCGCACCAGCCGCCTGACCTTTTGGTCCAACGTCAGCGCTGAAGACACCATCAAGACCATGAACTCCATCCACTCCGGATCCCCATCTGACCAATGCCCACACCACGTCTTCAACAAAGCTAGCACAGCCATCGCCCCCCACCTCCGGAAAATGATCAACATCTCCTTCGAGACAGCAACCTTCCCGGAAAGCTGGAAGCACACCGAGATCAACACCTTTCTGAAGAAACCCAAGGTGAACCCCAAGGACCTCAAGAATTTCTGGCCCATCTCCCTGCTCCCGTTCCCGGCGAAAGTCACAGAGAAAATTGTAAACAGACAACTGAACTGATACCTCAAAGACAACAACATCCTGGACCCAACCCAGTCCGGCTTCCGCAGCAACCACAGCACCGAAACTGCCCTCATCGCCGCCACTGACGACATCAGGACCCTGATGGACAAAGAAGAAACAGCCAACGTCATCCTTCTGGACCTTTCAGCCGCCTTAGACACGGTGTGCCACCGCACCCTAACAGCACGCCTCCACGACGCCGGAATCCAAGAGGAGGCACTGGCCCGGACCACATCCTTCCTCTCCGGCAGAACCCAGAGCGTCCGCCTCCCACCCTTCCGCTCCAAGACCACTGAGATCATCTGCTGCGTACCTCAAGGATCCTCTCTCAGCCCAACGCTGTTCAAAATCTACATGGCTCCACTCGCCCATGTCGCACAGCCTCAACATCATCTCCTACGCCGACGAGAAACAGCTGATCGTCTCCCTCATCGAAGACCCTCTCACCACCAAGGCCAACCGTCACAGGGGAATGAAGTCCGTCAGCTAATGGATGAAGGACAGCAGGTTGAAGCTGAATTCTGACAAGACGGAGGTCCTCATCCCCGGCTCCATCCCCTCAGCCTGGGACGACTCCTGGTGGCCTACCTCACTGGGAACAGCCCCAGCACCCACCAACCACGCACGCAACCTGGGGGTCATCCTCGACTTCACCCTCTCCATGACCAAGCAGGTCAACGCCGTCACCACATCCTGATTAAACACCCTCCGAATGCTCCGCAGGATCTTCAAGTGGATCCCCTCCGAAACGAGAAAAAACGTCCCCCAGGCCCTCGTCACTAGCAGGCTGGACTACGGAAACACCCTCCACGCA
Organism: Lissotriton vulgaris; assembly: GCF_964263255.1. Classification (NCBI taxonomy): domain Eukaryota; kingdom Metazoa; phylum Chordata; class Amphibia; order Caudata; family Salamandridae; genus Lissotriton; species Lissotriton vulgaris. The sequence continues at coordinate 1,426,299,961 of NC_141693.1, read as the reverse complement.
GGAACAATGACCAAGCTCCTGAGACGGCTGCAACTCATTCAGAATGCCTCGGCACAACTGGTCCTCGACATATCCCGACGCAACCACATCACCCCCCACCTGAGAGACCTACACTGGCTCCCCATCAACAAGAGGATAACCTTCAAACTCCTCATCCACGCACACAAAGCCCTACACAACACCGGACCAGCATAACTCAACGGACGACTCAGCTTCTACACCGCCGCCCGCAGCAGCCAGCCTCACCCTCACCACGGTCCCACGCATTCGGAAAACAACCGCCGGCAGCAGATCCTTCTCCCACCTCGCCGCCAAGACCTGGAACACCCTCCCCACCAACCTACGACAGACCCAAGACCTGCTGACCTTCAGAAGACTTCTCAAGACCTGTCTCTTCGATCAGTAGCAGACACCCCCACCCCTCCTCCCCCCCCAGCCCCTTGAGACCCTCATGGGTATGTAGCGCGCGCTACAAATTCCTTGATTAATTGTTTGATTGATAACCTATATCAAAGCTTTTAGCTGGCCCTACTTAAATGTATTCCTAGTTCTAGGGAAATGTCCCTCAACTATAAAAAAAATTCAAAAAATGTAATGTGTCTTGTAAAGCGCACTGCTGCCCTGAGGCGTCGTGGTGCTGTAGACCGCTGGGGAACCCGTCCTGGCTATCCCTGTGAGATGGTCCCTACTGGGTATCTCCAAGGTGAAAACAGGCATCCCCGGCGAATGTGGGGGCCGTTGTAGAGATGAGGCAAGCTAATGCCCAGAGTTGCCGAGTGTGATCCCTGGTTAGAGTAGGCACCGAGGCGAGAATTAAGCCTCTGACTTCTGCACGCATCCAGTCGTCTGGGAAGGTGCCTGTTTTGAAGGTGGTGTTGATGGTGTGGTGTTGTAGTTCGGGTGCCATGGCGGGTGTGGCTCTGTGGTAGATGTGAGGGGGCAGGGGTCGGGGGGCCCTGAGTGGATGCTTTTCAAGGGCGAAGCGGTGTCTTCGGCTGTGATCGGTGTCCAGTTGGAGATGGTAGGTTGGCTGGTATTTCTGGGGTGCAGGGGGCCATCTGTGGCGCATGGTGGATGGCCGACGAAGTTGTCGCAGAGGTTTTTGATCTTGAGGTAGAAATAGGTTTCAAGTTTGTCGCAGAGGTCTTGGGATGGGGTGATGTCTGTGGCTTCGATGCGTGGGTTGGTGAATTCTTGGATGACAATGAAAAGTTCCTTGGAGTTGGTGGAGTTGGCCAGGATTTTGTTGTGGATGAAGTTCCTCTTGGTGACTCTGATCTGGTTGTGGTAGTTCGTCATGGCAGTCTTTGAACGTGGTGTGGTTTTCGGTTGTCTTGGTGTTTCTCCAGTTCTTCTCCAGGCATCTGCAGGTGCGTATGGCTTCTTTGAGAGTGGTGGTAAACTTGGTGGCTTTCCTGGGGCGTTGTCTGTTGGGGTCGGGGAGAGCTTGTCTGCGCAGTTGGAGATCCAGGTGTGGAGTTCTCTGATGTGTCGTTTGCGTCATTTGCGTCGGGTGCCCAGGTGTGGTTGTCTCGGGTGAGGGTGGAGTTAAGTTGCTCATCGGTAACCTTGCTCCAGTTCTTTTGTGCTGTGCTTGGGGCTGGTTTGGGTTGCCTTGGGTTTGTTGATGGCGAAGTGTACGCAGTGGTGGTCGGTCCATGGCGGCTGCGTTTTGTGGCTGAATTGGGCGCTGTTTCCTACCGTGAAGATGGGGTCGAGGGTGTATCCTGCTCTGTGGGTCGGTGTGTTGATGCGTTGTTTAAGTCCGATGCTGGCGAGCTTGTCACAAAGGAAACTGGAGTTGGGGTCGCTGGGGTTGTCGAGGTGGAAGTTCAGGTCATCATTGAGTATGTATGAGGCGATGGAGTGGGGTGCGATGAAGTCGGTGATGGTGATGTTCGGGGGCCTGGGGATCTGTAGATGAGAGTTCCATGCCAAAATCATGGAACCATACATTCTGTGAACTTTATCAGTGTTCATGGAATAACATCAACTACTCGGGGGCAGGCAGGCAGGCTTTAGTGCCCACCACAGTACCGAGCTGGTGATGATGTCAGTATTGGATGAAAGTAAAAGCTGTGCGCGCTAGTCCTCCTTGACCTGTCGGCAGCGTTTGACAGAGTCAACCACTGTCAACTCTAGAAAGAATCCAGGACATCGGCATTGGGGGGACAATTCTACGGTGGATCAGCTCCTTCCTGACAGATCACACCTAAAAATACAGATGGGTGATTGTGTGTCTGATAGGAGGTCCATAACCTGTGGAGTCCCGCAAGGGTCTGCTTTGTCCCCACTTCTGTTCAACATATACCTCAGACCACTAGTGAGAGATTTGGCTCAGATGGACTGCCAGGTATTTAATTATGCGGACAACACACACATTATCCTGCAAATAGAAAACACCCCAAAAGCCCACACACGGGTGAAAGATATACTGAGATTTGTGGTAAACTGGATGACGGCCAACTCTCTCAAGATCAAGCCAGATAAAACGGAGGTGTTGGCCATCACTACGGACTGTAACCCATGGACCACTCAGTATTGGCCACATGAGCTGGGAGGTACCCTGTCTCCAGCTCCAGTGGTAAAAAGTCTGGGCATTAAATTAGAACGCAAACTCTCATTGGACAACCAAGTATCGACCATGCTTAAGACTTGTGTGGGTCTGCTTAGACAGCTGAGGAAATTATTCCCCATCCTCTCTTTCTCAACCATGCAGACGGTGGTGGTCACCTCGATCCTGCCACGTCTTCATTACGGGAACTCACTTCACATTGAAATGCCAGACAAGTTGCTAGGCAAACTCCAGGTTGTGATGGATGATGCGGCGAGGCTGATCTTTAAGCTTCAATGACGCACCCGGGCCTCACCCCTACTGCAACAACTGCACTGGATTCCCATTAAACAGAGTGCAAGATTTAAAGGCCTCTGCATCACCCACAAGGCCCTGTATGGTCAGGCACCCAAATACATCAAAGAACACCTGGTGAAATATGTCCCAGGTCGCACCCTAAGCTCTGCCACGGAGGGCCTATAAAAATGTCCACTGTTTAATTACACAACTAAAGGTGGGCGAGCCTTCTCGGTCCTCTTCCCGCAACTCTGGAATAGGCTGCCAGGCCATCTCCACTCCTAAAGAGCCCTTCTACCATTCAGGAAGAAATTGAAGACGTTACTCTTCACAGAATCCTGGGCATGGCATCCACCACTTAGAGACTACACTCACTTCTGGGACTATAGCTAATCCTCTCGTAGCGCTTAGAGACCTGCCGGTATTAAGCGCTCTATAAATCACAATTAACAATAACAATTAGCTATGCAGCACATTAGCCTGGGTGCTGAAACATCTACTGTTCTTTAACATGGAGGGAAAGTAAGTAACAAACTGCGTGACCCGCCATGTATGGGAACACATGGAGAGAAATATTGCCTTTCAGCAGAAAATTGTATAGTCCAAAGCTCTGGTTTTAGTATAAAATCAGGGCCTTCGGTGGTCATATCACTGAAAATACGAGATTTGAAAATAAATATTATTGTATACGGGTGCTCGTGGAAGATAATTTCTATGGACTTGAATATAAATATAGAGAATGTTAAAGTGATTCTGGTATTTTACTGACCTCTGCTGGTTGTTTTCTATCAAAAAAAGTTAAATAGAGGCAGTTGCCAGAACATTTTAAAAAAGAAAGTTCCTAGGCAGGAAGCAATTCTGGTATTTTACTGACCTCTACTGTTCGTTTTCTCTCAAGACAGTTAAATAGAGGCAGTTGAACAGAAAGAAAAGTCCCTAAGTGCAAGCAGACAAGTCCTAGGGCTGATCTCCAGAGCCCACAAAGTACACATAATGGTGTATAATAAAGTATATACAAGAGGTTTTGAATGCTTGACCCAAAAATGCAGAATCCATTGTATATCAACCTGTCGAATTGTACAATATCCCTAGTGTATTTCTCCCACTTTGCCCAGTGTGAAACTTTTTCGCCACCCTTTATTCTGAGTTATTTTGTAATCAGGTAAGCATGGTAAAGTTAAAGTAGGGGCAACCCATAGTCCTCCTTCACCTATCCTCCCCCCATCTTCCCATCCTCCCCCCTACTCCCACACACACAAGTCTTCTCATAGTCACAGATTCTAGGCCATGGTTTATGGAAAATTATAGCTCTTTCATCTCCGATTACTGATGTGTAAAGTACAACCTCTGCTGAAATCATGCATGGGCAGATAAGGATGAGTTGCAAAACAGTGCTCGACAGTTACACTCCAGCTTGGCACTAAACCGAGACAGTACACAGAGGCTAAGGCAGAGGGAAGGCCGCCCGAGTACAATGCCCTCTGCGCCTATTACAAAACAGCCCAAACCCACAGTCTACCGCTAGGAAAGTGAAACCACACAGCAACATGTTAGAGGCGATCTAAAATTATCCTTTGTGGAGAATAGGGCGTGCAGACAGAGGTTATGAAAAGTTACACGCATCTGTAAGCAAACTGGACATAGCTTGAGATTATATGGGTTCAAATCAATGCAACTTTTGTCACCCCTTTTTTGTGCAAGGTTAGCTACGTACTGATCAGCAGCCCTTTGGGGGGAGCCGCTTAATTGTCACACCTCTTTCTTGCGTCACCAGAAATCAAAAATTGGCATATCACAAAATGCATTTCACTGGCTCAAAATACCTCCGGTGTAGGCAGCATATTCAGCAGTCTCATTTCTCCCTACTTATACCATAGACATGTCTCAGTAATAAAAACATGAACTAATTGCATGTCCCAGTTTGGAGTCAAAATAACATGTCAGCTCTTCGTCGTGTCTCAATTCAATACATCGTCTATAGCAATAGTTATGGATAATGCTTCTTGGTCAAAGCTAGACATTTTGTCTCCTGAGATGTAAAAAATAAAATCAGAATCACTGATGACAATCATCAACTTTATATCCACAAACGATAGTCCGCATCACTTGTGATTAGAGCTTGATTCCATTCTAATGGCAAAGCCATGATTACTGAGGGCTGGAGTGGGGGTCTCAAACCTAATGCAACTTCTGCAGGATTCATTTCCCAGGGGCCATCATTTAGCATGCCTTTGACTGGAGCCTCCAATGATTTTCTAGTCTCCATCTGTGTGTTCTGGTTTTTGATTTCTATTAACATCATTCTATGCTATATCAACCACACAGACCACCTTCCTGGGAAAACACTAAATGTATGGGTCCTACCACTCCTCAGCACACCACTCCAGATCATCCACATAACCCTCCCTATTCCGGATCACACTATGCTTGATTTTGCAAGACAATCAATCAAACATAACCACAATGGATCGTCTTTCGAACACCATACCACAATATACCATACCACATCATGTGATAGAGCTACAAACTATGCCAACCACATACACTTGCTACATCTCTTCGGATACCACAATCTTATTCCATAATGTAACACCTGCATTAACACATCTTACTACACATCACAAGAGGACTTCCACCACACATCTCACACTACACCGCAATATGCTAATTATCACAACTATCTCACCATTACCCATCAACCTGCGTAGACAGCAAGCAGAGCATCAACCTCCATATCACAGCACACTCCATCATCCAGTTCTGAACAGCATTAGCATATTAACCCATGTCATGCAATATTCTCTTAGATCCCTCAATATTCCATCTTCACACATTCCATTGCATCTTGCCAACAACATATCATGGCATGCTACACATCAAACCCAACAGAAGCACACATATCAACATACCATGCTGCACAGCCACATATTATTACATTCGGCAAAGCATCCTACTACAGATTTCCATATCACATTGTACTGTTCTGTCTATATCACAACAACACATCATTCCCATCACACCACAAATGCAGAGACAAATCACTAACTGCAAAGTTTAGCATCTTTCTAAACCTCCTAACCTGTCATACCTCAAACTCGAGCATCTAAATGTAAAACAGCACACCATACTAAATCCAATCACTGTTTTATCCGACATCACATCACAACTATAATGCTGCCCATATTTTCCCGTCCAAGACCGCCATTAAGACTCCAAATGAGAACAGTTCAATGTTGTTAGAACCGGCTGTCTCTAGTTGGCAGAGGTATACACTTCTGACAAATAGGGACACTCCTTTTCTAGTCAGGGCAAGGGGATCACACCCTTCGATAACCCCTGCTCACCCCCTTGGTAGCTTGGCAGAGCAGAACAGGCTTATCTCAGAGGCTGTGTGTTAAGCAATTATGACCACATACAGTAATACAGTGATTACACTACAAATGGACACGACACCGTAGTATTATAAAAATAAGTATTTTTATATAAGGCTTAGCACAAGACCAAATAACGGCAAAACTGTACACAATCGGAATAAATACACTGGGAAGGGAAAAATAGTTCAAGGTAGGTTCTTCTTTAGCACAAAAGTCTTTAGTATCAAGCAATCTTCTTCTTGGCAATACAGTTCTTAGCAACAGGGTAACCCACACGGGGGCTACACGACGTGGAGGCAAAGGTAATCCAAGGGTTCGGCGTCGACCGCGAGGAGCGCTACGTCGAGCCCGGAGTCACACGGACCCCCAACAACACAGTACCTTGGAAAATGAAGCACACGATGATCAGCGGCGTCGAACGATCCGGCGTCGCGCCTTCGGTGTCAAGCAGGCCTCAGCAGGCGTCGTCGATGATGCGGTTGCACAGAGTGAGCAGCGCTCACGGCGTCGGTGGGCACACGGTTGATGCGATCAGCAGCGGTGCAGACACGAGGTCCTCTGGAGCTAGAGCCGTACTCCCACTCACTGGCGTTGCTGCTGGCGTCGGTCGGGCCCGGCGTCCGGTCGTCGTGATTGCTGGTTCTTTCAGAGGCGCTGGATTCACACTTCCAGCAGATAGCACGTTAGCAGATGAAGTCCTTTAGCCCTGTGACTTCAGCAGGAGACTGGCACTCTTCCAGTCCTTGGAGATTTTCTTAGCAAGCGTGAGAGTACACACACAGTTCCTCTCTCCTGGTTCCTTGGCAAAAATAAAGAAGCACTGCAGGATTCCCCCAACAACAGCACACTGGCAGAAGGGGTAAGCAGTCCTTAGATCAGCAGGCCTCTTGTCCTTGGTTACAGGGTTCCTTGTCAGAAGTGATCTGATTTCCTAGTTCAGGGGTCCTTCTCTTATACCCCTTCTCGTCTTTGATCCCTTTGTCTATGCCGGGGGTTTCCCAACATCCTGGGTCTGTGGTGGGTGGAGCTAGGCAGTAGCACCTGGCCTATTCATTGAGCAGGGCTGGGTCCTCAGACGCCCAGCAGGAGGTGGAGCCAGCATTGACACTGGCAGGAGCAGAGCTATCGGCCTCCTGGCAGGAGGTGGGGCTAGGATCGTCCATGGCAGGCACAGAACCATCAGCCGCTTGGCAGGAGGTGGAGCCAGCATTGTATCAGGCAAGGCAGGCTATCAACAACTACTCTCCCCCTACTCTCAACGTAAATGTCCCACTCATCCCACACTGACTCATCCAGACCTGTGGAGCCACCCAGCTCCTGTCACACACACGCAAGACCAGCAGAAACCAGATATGATTAGACAAGAAAATAGACACTTTCTAAAAGTACTATTTTCGAACTCAGGGTCCAAAAACCATCCACACCAACGGATGCGTAGTTAAACCCCGAGTTCAGGGATACCAAACTCGACATTGAACCATGCTCCCCGAGCCAGCTAGGATCATAGCGTTAACAATCCCGGCGGCCCATTCTATACAACGGAGAGCAGGCTACCTCGCAATAGTGAAGCACGAAGATGGCGGTACTTCACTATCAGGACATGCCAACTTGGTCAGGCGTGTCCTACCTTAGACGTACAATGCACCCTGCCCGTGGGCCTACCATAGGGGTGACTAACATGAAGTCAAGGGAAGGTTGGAGGGGCTGGCAAGTAGGTATGCCTGCGCAGCCTGCGTGACAGTACAAGACTGCACGTGGGTCTCGCAATGACCGACCCGTAGACATTCTTTTACGAGGCCGCTCCTGTGGGTGGCACAACACGTGCTGCAAGCCCACGAGCGGTATTTGTATTTACAAGCCCCGGCACGCCTGGTGCACTAGACTAGGGACTCACAGTAAAACAAAAATAGGCCAAACATGGATACACTAGATACATCAATTTAACATCGGGAGCACTTGCGCTATGGCACTGATCAGCAGTGAGACGGCGCCCAAAGCATATACCAGCAAAACATCGTAAAACCGTAGAGGCAAAATGGAGGAGAGACTCAAGCCAATGATGTCAGGTCTAACAAATGTCAAATACTAATTGGTGACAAATCCACCAAGTTCCCAATTAGACAATGGACCAATATGGTTGCTCATCCAACCATGCACCAAGCATGCACTAGCAGACTAAGGTTGAGAGAGGAGACCTGAACCTCGACAATGAGTCACCCCACAGAGACTACCCAAGATATGTAAGATGCTCAAATATTATGTTGAAGAACCACTTGACCTACGTCCTCCTCTTGAGCAGGGTCTTAGGGACATACTTTGAATTGCATTATCCTAATCATTGGGCCAAAGAATGGTTAAGTTGCATCCAACTCATAGAGATGCTCGTTTCATGAAGCACCAAGACGCTCATTTGTTGGTGAAAGGTGCAATTTAAAGCAAACACGCATTGTAACATTACACAGTGACATGGCTCCTCCTGAATGCCAAACTATGTTACATGCGAGACTGATTGCTTGGCATGCATGGAATATGGAGAATATGTTGTTTTCTGGAGGTATTGGATCCTGGGTATCACTTCCCACAGCTAGCATATTATTTTATGACAACCCAAATGCTTGATTGTGTTGAACATGCACACCATTGCCAAACTTTCCTAGATAGTAATTTGTTTTCATATGTAGCCCTCTTATCAAGTACTGGTATCACTGCACTCTTGTGAAATTGGAAGTGTGCTAATACAACAAGCCACTGAGTCTGCATTCAATGTAGCATACACTGTGAGCTGTACGAATGCTAGGTAATTGTGATTAAATGAGCATTATGATGGACACAAAATTGCTCCTTCGAAGTGCAAGATACCACATTTTGGGTCTGATTTAAATTTTGGCAGATCGATTAGTGTCTTTCGGGATAGCGAAGGACATTACCTCCCAAGGGTACACCACCTACAAAATTTAGAGATGGCCACCAGCCCTGCAATCATTTCTGTACATTAAAAGGAACAGCCTTTACAACGGTTACTTTCAATGCACTAAAAGTTAGTTTTTCTAGTCCTGGTGGTTTAACCAGCTATACACTAAACTATTGTGAAAGTGGGGTTTGTTTTAAAAAACAAACAAACGGATGATTGTTTTTTCCTGTCCCTCACTGCCAGGTTTTTCCTGGTGGTGACAGACAGGAAGCAATGCATTACACGATCAACCTTAAACAGGGCGGATGGTGTAATGCCCTTCCTCAGGACATTGAAAGAGCCAACAGGGACTCTGTTAACAAAATCGGCTCTGTCCACCTGTCTGTAAATGAGGTGGGCTGACACAGGGTTGGGTTAGCAGTGCGCTGCATCATGTTTACAATTGAGTATCCTGACTGCAAACCTCAATCTGGCCCTTTGTGTCTATGAGCACCAACCTGGACAAGGGAAGAACAGAGGCTTTGATAAGAGGATAGCAGTGGAGCTATCAACATTTCCTAAACCAAAGGGCAGTCGCAGCTCCTCCGCTATGGGGGAGGAGCATCACCCTCCGTGCCAGCAGCCTTAAACACAAAAAATGAAATGATAATAAATCTGGTTTATTATTGTTTTATTTTATTTACGAGTTTAGGGGCAGGGCCGAGTGGGGGGAAGGCAGGAGAACAAGTGCTTAGCACTAGTATCAGTGCGCATGACAGTTTGGCTGGCCGTCTCCAGGGCACTGAAGCGTTGCCGGGTTGGAGACAGTAGGCACAGGTCCCAGTCTAACTGGGAGCACAAATTCACAGACTCAGGACAATCCTGATGCTGCTTTCTTGCTACAATCAGAAGTATGAGAGCAGCAACAGGATTGGCCAGTGGAGCCTGTCCATGTAAAAAAGAGGAGTCTAGAAGAGCGCGATGCGGCGATCTGGTGATGCAGAAGGTAAGTTGTCTATTTTTTGTTTAATTGTGTTGTCTGCCTCCACCCACACTCCCTCTGCAACCACCCTGCCACCCCCACCCCACCACACCACTCTTTCGAGATACCAGCCACCACTGCCAAAGGGAGAGAAAAAGTAGCACGAGCTATCTTTCTCGCTCCTGTCTCCCACACCCTATGCCTCTTTAGCTGCCAAAGACAGGACATACTCTAAGAGCTACGAGCAGCAATAATAAACTTGTTAGGCGACTGCAAGTAACTGATCATAGTAGCCCTGGGTATTTTTATTGTAATTATTGCCTGAAAATGATACCGTCAAATTTAGACATATTTAACTGAGGAAAATAGAACGATGGAGAAAATGTGGGCATAATATTCTAACCTAACTGACCCCAGTGCGGATTATGCACGTCCGCCCAGTACAATGCACGCCCTGATAACACACATAGAACCGTTAGGGGAAGAGGAAACGAGGACAAGTGCAGACTGCGCTTGTTTGGTTCATACAGTAAGACAGATACTGTGTGACCGCGGCAGCTCTCAATGAACGATTCCCCGGGGGCAATGCAGGAAATTAATCCCACGCGCCTTGTGCCCGAGTGACCTGCTGGGTCCAGACACGGTTCATAAAAGGAGTCTGCGGCAACGTCACCAAAGCGCTCGTAGTCTGTGCAAAGGGCGTATGCGCCATCACTGGCCGGAAATGATGAAAGAGCACATTTAGGGTCAGTCTGTAACGTGACTTATTCCTTAGATATGCAATTGCTATGTTGGTATTTTTGAGTGGAGTGCAGCGCAGCAAGCTCAACTGAAGAGCATGTAGTGATAATGCCATATCATTCCGATATGTCTTGTCAAAAAACATCATATGAATACGTCATGCCATGTGACGTTATGTTTCCTCACAATATATTATGATATATGCTGTTGTTTTAATTTAGTGTAATGTATATGGTGCTCAGACACCCAATAGTGCAGTTTGGAATTTCATAGCCAAAGGCTGACTGAAATTGGAGGACGGTCCTAAACTGGATTTGTGCTTGTCAGTCTCAGGCTGTGGCTTCTCAAACCACTCGTGAACTGTGCTCTCTGACCCTGAGAGCATTTGTCACAATTAGTAAGTGGACTATTACTTGCTCTTCTTGTTTGAGATTTTGTGTTGATTGTGTGTTCCTGCTCTCATTTTTCATTTCTGCGCTGTCCTCCTGACCACCAACTACTTATTGTGGGTTAATGCATGTTATATGCAAGAAATGTGTTTGCGATTCAACACAACTACATTACTGCACATAACCAAATCCAACACACTTTAGTGCAAGAGGAAAATGTAGGCTTAAGGACAACCAACCAAGTCAGGAAGGATCTATTTTTGGCTCCCAATCAAATATGAGACGAAATGTAAGCTGCTTGATATCCAAAACCTACCTACAACATCACCTCAAGAGTAGTTCGCACTTTAAGTAGCAGCCTACAATTGAACACATTGATTAGACAGTGAGAATTATCATGTCGGCACTCCCTAGGGTTCACCAACCTACCAACGGAGGAACAAAGTTTGTTACGCATGTAGCAAAAAGGAGTATAAAACACGGCGCTATCTTCCTAACCGGCCACCAAGATTCATCATTTAGCCAAAACAGGAAACTGACCCTCATCTACTGGGAAGCCATTCCTTCAGGTTCATCATCAGTGCCTGTAGACTGTCTGTTTTCAAAGTACTTTACAAGTACTTCGATCAATAATCCCAGAATCCTCTTGCCAAGGCATTATTTCAATACCCTGACTATAATTGTACTAACCTCGAAGGCAGAGCTGCTTCTCTGGCTCGTCTTCACACTTGAAAACATCTGCCTCAGAAAACAACAGATAACTCATTTCTGCTAGTTTGTGGTTAAATAACCCAGAGCAAATTCAGCTCATGTATTTATTTTATTTATACAATGAGACCCATAGACCTATGCTACAGAGAGCAGTGGAGAGCTGTACATAGCCTGGGGAGTGGGGTGGGGGGGGGGTAATGTACAACAACAGGCAGCACAAAGAGAGGTACATTTCACGAGTTTTATGTGATCGGTTGGGAGAGAGGCTTGAAGTGGCAAGTTTATGTACTAGATGCTATTGCATTGTACCTTATTACAGTATATTGTATTCAATTGAATAATTTCTGTTGTGTTTCATACCCTAACAGGATCGTGAAGTGCTCCGCTTTGCATAAGGACCCTGGCAACATTTTTAGAGCGCAAGGTTGAGACAGAGGATTAGGTGCAAATTGAATTATATGGTAAAAGTTGTAGGAGATGCCTATGGTTTACTAACGTTCCATGGACATGGTGTGCCTGTGCCGCTAAGGTTAAGCATGACGTTTTATGGAATAGTGCAGAATACTGTGAGAAAAGGTGATTTACAGACACAAATGCCTAACGAATAAAGGCTTAATTATAGCTTAAATGTCAGGTAGGGAGCACACATCTTGGAATCTGAGGAGTGTGACTCTTTGCTACAATTGAAGAGGATCTGCTTTAATAAGTGTCTCTCCCGCTTTCGTACCTGTATTTTAGAATATCCTCACCTATGTAGGAATTCATTGGTATACCAGACAAATAAATATTCCTGACTTGTCTGTCTGCCTGTCTTGCTTCTGTCCCGCAGGACCCTTCCGGCAGCCATCTCACTTATCTTCCTCATTTTACAACTAGGATAATCTCCTCTATCGGAGAAATATTGTCACATAGACCAAGGGTCTGAAGCTTTCTTCACCACTTTCTCCTTAATCTTGATAAGCTAAAGTACTGGAAACCCATATACGACCATAAGCATACATGGGCGTCCGCAGAAATTTTTCCAGGGGGGGGCAAAATGTTAACGTCATCACCATCCTCCGACATGATGTGTGCCAGGTGGGGCACACAAAACACTGGGGCGCAGAATAAGGATAGATTCAATTAAATGCCAGGAATCCAGGACATGTGACTGACCCTGCCACGGGCCAACAAACACCACCTGTAGGGAAAACGCTAAACTTTCTGAAAAGGTTCTTTATCTCCGTCTGCTAGGTGTGCAGACTTCTGGGTCTTCAATCCAACACCAATCAAGGTTGTCTTCAGCACGATTCGATTTTTATCAGAATACTTTAAAACAGCCTATGAGTAATGCACCAGATTAAATATACTGTATGTACAGTGTATGTTAGGGATTATTTGTAGCACACATATTTACCAATATTGGCTTCTTGGTGCTAGAATTCATGATAACTTTTATCCAAAGTTAAAGCACAACTTCAAAGTTAGTAATAAATATTGCGGCAATCACACCCGCTAGTGATTTGATAGTGGGTGCTCCCTTTACTAGAATTCCCTGGGTATTGCTAAATTTTACACACATTCAATTAATTTATGCAAAATAAAATGTATAGGTCCAAATGTTAGCTATATTTTTGAAAAGAAACTTAGAGTCCCTCTACGTGTAGTCAATGTCAAACTGACATTGTGCGCACGTTTAGGGATACAATAATGGCCAGCTCCCTTATGCGGAAGCCCGGCACCGTAAATGTGTGGCACATGCGGCGCCCGCAGCTGAATTGATTTCTGTCCAAAAGAACACTTTTTGGGACATTAGGATAATCAAAGACTGGGGGACGGGGAGACGGGGGGGGGGGAGGACATAACGCTCAAATTTATACCTTGCAGTTTGTATGCAGCTCATAGATGATAGTTAATAGCTCACTGTTCCAAGTTAGGATTTTAACTTATAAACTGCAAGTAACAAAAGGATCTCTGACAAAAGCAGTACCCACTGACCTATTTACATTATGTGCACTCTGTGATCTGCATGGTGCATGTTCTTTGCAGCCGGTACATTAACCATCTGAGCTACCTTTCCATGATTCAAAACTTCCACTAGCCAAAATTCTGATCTCTCTCTAGGAAGAACATTAATCACCAGAGTCATCATGACATTTTTATTGTTGCCGAAAATTGCTGGAAGCCAGGAAGGAGGCAGCAAACGTTTTTAAAACCATAATATACTTGCAAACATGATGCCTTCACCTAAAGTCAGCGCCCGGCATGGGCGTCCGCAGAAATTTTTCCAGGGGGGGGGCAAAATGTTAACGTCATCACCATCCTCCGACATGATGTGTGCCAGGTGGGGCACACAAAACACTGGGGCGCAGAATAAGGATAGATTCAATTAAATGCCAGGAATCCAGGACATGTGACTGACCCTGCCACGGGCCAACAAACACCACCTGTAGGGAAAATGCTAAACTTTCTGAAAAGGTGCTTTATCTCTGTCTGCTAGGTGTGCAGACTTCTGGGTCTTCAATCCAACACCAATCAAGGCTGTCTTCAGCACGATTCGATTTTTATCAGAATACTTTAAAACAGCCTATGAGTAATGCACCAGATTAAATATACTGTATGTACAGTGTATGTTAGGGATTATTTGTAGCACACATATTTACCAATATTGGCTTCTTGGTGCTAGAATTCATGATAACTTTTATCCAAAGTTAAAGCACAACTTCAAAGTTAGTAATAAATATTGCGGCAATCACACCCGCTAGTGATTTGACAGTGGGTGCTCCCTTTACTAGAATTCCCTGGGTATTGCTAAATTTTACACACATTCAATTAATTTATGCAAAATAAAATGTATAGGTCCAAATGTTAGCTATATTTTTTAAAAGAAACTTAGAGTCCCTCTACGTGTAGTCAATGTCAAACTGACATTGTGCGCACGTTTAGGGATACAATAATGGCCAGCTCCCTTATGCGGAAGCCCGGCACCGTAAATGTGTGGCACATGCGGCGCCCGCAGCTGAATTGATTTCTGTCCAAAAGAACACTTTTTGGGACATTAGGATAATCAAAGACTGGGGGACGGGGAGACGGGGGGGGGGGGACATAAAGCTCAAATTTATACCTTGCAGTTTGTATGCAGCTCATAGATGATAGTTAATAGCTCACTGTTCCAAGTTAGGATTTTAACTTATAAACTGCAAGTAACAAAAGGATCTCTGACAAAAGCAGTACCCACTGACCTATTTACATTATGTGCACTCTGTGATCTGCATGGTGCATGTTCTTTGCAGCCGGTACATTAACCATCTGAGCTACCTTTCCATGATTCAAAACTTCCACTAGCCAAAATTCTGATCTCTCTCTAGGAAGAACATTAATCACCAGAGTCATCATGACATTTTTATTGTTGCCGAAAATTGCTGGAAGCCAGGAAGGAGGCAGCAAGCGTTTTTAAAACCATAATATACTTGCAAACATGATGCCTTCACCTAAAGTCAGCGCCCGGTGCGGTCACACTGGTTGCACCGCCCTAGCGCAGGCTTCTCAAGGGTCCTGTGACCTCAGTGACTGTTGTTCTAGGGCGTGCTGCTTCATAGGCCTGCCCGCAAGACTGGAGGTGAACTTCAGTATGGATAGTGGTGGACAAGCCTTGAAGGTTAACCTACTCTTGTCATGCTAGGGTCCGCCTGCTGGTGCGAAGACACCAGGACTTCTGAGGTGTTGCGAAGCCTTCTAAGGTCTAGCATGTGATTGTGCTCTCGCAGGAGAGTGGTCGCGTGGGCTGGTTATTAAGGCTGAACCTGGTTCCCAGTTCCAGCAGCTCTGACCATAGTGCCACATCCTCTCCCCCACTGAACACCGTACTACCCCACTGAGAAAACTCCCACTGTTTTCAACTACAACCCAATTGTTGCCCACTATAAACACCTGGATGCGCAATTTAAATTACGCACAAGACAAGAGCAATATGCGGCCTACAAAAAAAAAGGAACAACATCTTGGATGAAGCAAACACTTATAGGGAATGCAAAATTTAGCAAACCATGGGAAATGTAAGCAGGAAAAACATGGTTACCTTAATGCTTTTACACTCACTATTCAGAAATCAGTGAGTGCTTTTGCCTGAAAAGTTAAGGACAAGACTACTGGGCCCTGAATGGACCCATTTCAATGGCCATTGCTTATATCCTTACAAAACGTCAGCAGTATGGTAAAAAGGCCACATCCCTGAATGCAGAGCCGCAGCACACATTTTGTTTTCCAATCCACACATTTTGGTACCTCCAGGATTGGTGCACTAGTTCCAAGTCCAGGGAAAACAAAGACAAGAAAACAAAAATAGCGCTTCACTGGCAAACTCTGTAAAAGTGGCGCTAATGTGTTTCAGTGTGAATAAAATCAGTTTGGCCAGTTTGCTGCCACTCTGTCTTACTTTATTTAGTTATTTATCTATTGTTTATATTTTTTAGTCTATTATTCCCAATGCTGCACTTTGGAATTAAAATGTCAGAAAAATACTACATTTCCAGCAAAAGCGTCTTTCTTTTTAGGATCCATTTCACAGGGAAGCAAATAAAAGAAAGGAGAGGAAAGAGAGTGAGAACCTGGTCTTGAAGTCACGGTTTTCATGGGCGTCCACAGGGGGGGCAAGGAGGGGCGCTCCAAGGGGGGGCAAGCGCCCCTCCGTGCCCCCCCCTGCGGACGCCCATGTAAGCATATGAAGGACATTTGATAACTACACAGACTTTTCTGAGCACAAAGTAAATGCTCCCAGAGGGAGTATTTGGTTTACCTCAGCATACGGGGTGCAGAACGTCTCAACCTTGTCCATTCCGCAGGTTGAGGATGCCCGAAGGTCATTGGCCCTTCCAATCAGAATGTCTCCAACCGGTGGGTAGCAAGCACCCTGCGAACAGTCTCTTTGAGCTTGGAGTACGCATGGCAACGCTAAAAACAAAAAACATAGAAGTGCATTAGAAATGCTGAGTGAAGTAATAAAAATATTCAGATTATTTGGAGCACTACCAGCTCACAAGTAAACACAAAGAAAAATCACCAAGTTGGATCTGAGCTATGGTTCTTTACGTAGCTCAAGGTTTCGACATAGATAATGCGCAGCACCCATATTGACAATATGCCATTCAAGCAATTGTGCCAACGTAATTGTAACAATTGCCCAACAGAGCCCTAAAGCAACCATCAAAATAATAGAAGAGCCTAAATGATATTACAGGTTGTTGGTTTAGAAGCAATGAAGTACCACATGTACCAAGGTACTATTCATTTTCAAAGCATGCATTATTCAATGAGGCAGAATTCGCAATCACAAATCCCAATTTGCAATCCATTTGCAAATTGCAATCTCTAATTGCAAATCATCATATTCATGAGTTGCAGTTCAAAGGGGTACGTAAAGTGAAATCGCCACTATTTGTGACTATTTTGTATTTATTCTTGCAGCAACGTAGCAATGTAGAATTACCAGCAGCCGACAGCAATCTTAAACCATTCAATCGGTTAGCTTCTACTCACAACAGCTGACACGTAGCAAGCAGACATTAGCATATCCAGGTTTTTTCAATAACACATCCTGGATAAGCCATTTTTAGGTCTCGGCTAGTAACGCGCCAGAGAACTATTGTCGGCGTCTCAGCAGTCTGAGAACACAGAAGTGAGACAAGACCTGGCCGCGCGCAGCGTTTTCCCATAGGATAAAGCTGTGCGCGCGGCCAGGTCTTGTCTCCACAGCATTGCAGGGCTGACCGGATAGCGTCGCGCGCCTCTCTGGAATGCAGGGGGAGTCTGCAGAGAGGCGCGCGACGCTGATAAATAGGCATGAGGCCCTTGTCGGAATCCGACTCTGCCAGGCTGCAAGCGCTTTGCGGCACGGCATTTACTTTCGCTGTTCTTGTTTCCTGAGTAGTTGCTTGATAATGTAACGCACACTGCATGAAAAGGGGTTGTTCTTCTGCTGCCAAGGACAGGGAAAGTCTGCCATCTACAGTCCAATTATGAACACGGGTGACTTTGTCTGAGATGTGACTTCTTCCAAAGTGTGCAGGAGCTCATTGTAGCAGTGTCATTTGTACTTTAAAAATCAATAGAAGAATTGTATCGAATTTGGTAACTCTCAACAATACAGATCACATTTAAGTAGAGGCCTTCGCTACCTATTCTGTAATGCAACAAACGACGAAAGTAGGCTACACAGTACACAAAAATATATAAGCAAATAGGTTTTAGAACTGGCCGTGTTAATATTAACATTAAAGAGGTTTTAGAATACTGAAGTTGATTTTAGAGCTGACCTTGCTAACATAAGCTTGAGGTTCACTGTATAAGAGCATTCTGCGCATTTTGGCCCGGAACACCCAGTGTGATCTTCCGTTTCTCCGTGATGAGGAAAAATCTGCGTCTTTAGATCGGGAGTTTTGATCTATTCTTTGTTTCATTTATTTTATTTTTAATTTGAAGTGGCGTTTTTGACCGTGAAGTTGGGTTTCGTCTACTGGAAGCCTCAGCGGCTGTCAGTCACCTGGAACAGTCCCTGTGGTCCCAATGGACAAGCGATGTGTGACCATGTCACAAGTGCATGGCACCAGGAGTGTGCAAGGTAGCAATGGTGAACATCGCGCACGGTTGGAGAGTTGTGTTGCGCGGCCTGTTGTACGAATGTTATATACGTCCGACTGATATCTGCAGGGGTGTTGTATTCTTTAAGGACACGCATGGCTGGTTTTGTACCTAATGGAAACCCATGCTGCTTCTAGGAGTGTATTGCAGAAGATAAAGGAGGCTTAATTTTTCAGAATCTCACTGGTTGGTAACCGGGACATACATTATAATCTAGCGTAGATCTATCACAAATGTAAAAATACAATATAGGGTTTTGGCGATGATCACAGTAGCAGAGGGTGTGGCTTAACGACTGCGCGGCCGGCCTTAATGCTGGCGGAAGCAGGTTCGAGTCTGGCGGGAGGCTCAAGCATTCTGTGATCCTGGGCATATAGCTTAATCTTCCCGTGCCTAAAAATAACGTCTCCGTCTGTAACGCAACGGGTGCTCATGTAAAGAGCTCTGACCCCCTTCTGGTGTAGTTCACGCTGTATAAAACTGCAAAATAAAAATCACTCTAATTTACTGCTGTAAAAAATTAAATATCAATTTACAGTTGATAAATTCAAATAATGCCTACAATCTGTACGCGGTACTGAAGCTGCTGAAACAGAATTTTAAAGTGACATTTAAAATAGTTTGAGTTGGAGGTCTTTGTGCCAGTCTGTGTGCTGTGCTTTGACTACATGTGCAACCAGCGGTGCGTGTGGCGCTGACTGTGTGTGTTGGGGCGTGGATTGTTTCCAGTTGGGAATCGCCACCTATTGCAGCCCTCCACTAAATGCCTGAACTCGTGTCCATCTGTGTCAAAATGCTCATGGCCCGTTGTCAACAAGCCTAGTGTGATAGCTGATTGTACAGCTGCGTCTCTCTTTATCCACGCTGGGTGGGGGCGCTGGCCATTCAAATATTCATCTGTGTAGGTGTGAGAAGCGCATATAGTGATCCCGGCTGAGTAAACATGCGCACACTGTGTGGTACCTACCACTGCCGGTGCACACTGCTTGATTTGCACATGTTCAGGATACCTGCATGCACTGGTTCTGCAAATGTGAGAATGCATACAGTCACAACTGGCACAAACTAGGTTTGCGTTTGTGAGTTGAGTTAGCACCTCTCTAGCCCTCAGCATGCTGTGTGTCTATGAGGCATGCGCACACTGGGTATGTGTCTGTAAGCGTGTACTGGCTGAGCATGCGCACTATGTGCTCGAGTGTGAACAGAGCCAGATCTGTTCATAGTAGGTGTGCATATACAGTCAAAAAACGTACAAACAGCAGGAGTGTGACAGTGAGTGTGCATTGACTCAGCTCTGTTCATATTAGGTATGTGCCTGAGTGTGCGCCACCCCAACACTGCACTGTTTGGAAGCATACATACAGCCACAAGAGTTTCATACAGTAGGTGGTTCACGTGGGTGCACACTGCTGATATACTTACAAGCCCTAGGTGCTGTATTACACCATGCCTGCATTACGAGTTTGTCTCTGATTTTGCCCTACCCTGTCTCTACACATAATGTGTGTGTCTGATTGTGCACACAGCCAGTGGGACAGGGGGTTAGCACTGCACATGCCTATATTTTACAGCAGAGGAGGTGACCATCAATGTCACTCTTTGGAAACCCATTTCATGATTCTAGTGTACATTTGTTGAAGTGGAGTTATCCCACATAAAGGCCTCTTGGTCCTCTTAATAATTCTTAATGTTCTGCATTGCGTTCAGCTTCGCACTATGGCACAAAAGGAGCCAGCCATGCCTAGCGTATACTCGCTGTACATCCTCCAGTACACATTCCTATGTTTAGACAGCAGCACAGACATCAGACATGGAAGATGCGTAGTAAATCTGGGCCTTGCTGTATCTATAGAAGTATCTATTGACCCGTCCCTGTCATGAGCAATGCCAATAGCTCTAACTTTAACAATGCCGAGACCATTGCATTGTAAATGCTTGTTAGGTAGTGTGTTTGCTATGACCTTTTGATTTTACTAAGTGTCTATGTTTAATATACTTATTTAAATAAACTTTCAGCCAGCCTTCGTCATCCACTGGTCTGTTATTGTGTCAGTCACATTTTTACTTATTCCAACTATAACATACATCATGGGTTAATAGGTCATCCCACTTCAGCTACTGGCTAACTTTGCTATGACTGATGGCATGCCACCTTTTCACAGGGAACAAAACCACACAGCAAGTAGTTCACTTCAGGGCCAGGGACTACTGTGGAAATGTGTGATTTTTGAGACCCCAAAAATATTTTTGCTTTTAGCCATTGTTTTTGGATTGATGAGGGTCTGAAGCTTCCCCAACAATAAAGTTTTGTACAAACTATGACAAAACAAGTATTGACAAAGCTAAAAGGCTAGCAGCCAACACCAGACCTACTGATTTTGCCAATGCTTGTTTATGGATTAAAGATGGAAGTCTGTCTCATTTGAAGGCCTCTGTCCTACCACTTCATGCATATTAATGGGACGGGAAATCTGTAATTCCTTTAACCCCTTGCATGCGTTGGACGGCCCCTGGCCGTCCGACGCCGCGCTGGGTGTGTGCGTCGGATGGCCGGGGGCCATCTGATCTGCGCACGCGTGGAATTTCGCTGCACCGCAGCGAAATTCCGGCCGCGCCCAAGGTGTTAAAAAAAGCCCTGTATGCTGTACAGGTCTTTTTTATAAATACAAACAAGGGAAATGCTCCCTTATCCGTGGTGGGGTAGTAAAAGACATATTTGGGGTGCAGTGGCCCTCTTAATACCATGGACCTTGGTGCACCTGCTGCACTAATGATAGCTCCACCCTGACATAAGTGTCATGTCTCCATATGTCAACTAGGAAAAGTGGGTGGGGGAGAAGCTGCCATTATACGTCAGGGGTTCAAATTTACCTCACTATTACCATTAGCTTAAAATAAAGTGGACAACCTAGTTATTAAATTAGAGTCTGCATCGGCTCCACTAATTTGCGTCTTATTATATATATCTCCCCAGAGTATGCCTCTGTTTCCCCACTCTCTTAGTGAACAGATGTCTCATCTTACGATGAACCATGCTAATATGTTACTGATTGGCAATTTTAACTACTGGACCAATGATGCCCTGGGAGGACCACACGCGGAAGAACTAAAAGACCTACTCAATGGGTTGAATTTCACCCAGTGGGTAACTATGGCCACGCACCTCAAAGAGCTCCCCTGACTCCAAGTCCACATATAAGAACTCTTCAAACTCCGCACATACACATACAAAGCCTTACACAAAATTGGCCCCATGTACCTCAACAACCACATACATTTCCCAAAACAACCAGATTCCTTCAATTATTACTGGCACACCCCCTGCATATGCAGAACCAGATCTGGAGGTCGTGCCTTCTTCTACTTCACTTATAAAGCCTGGAACATCCTGCGCCTGTACATCAGAGCCTCAGTTCTTGAATTCCACAAGAACCTGAAGACCTAGCTCTTCACCTAGCCCCCAACCTGGCTCAGCCCATTCAGGCCCTGCTTCAGCACCAGGATACCATGTCAGGCGAATTGAACACTGACTGACTGACTGAAATATTTATAAAGCGCTCGAATGCCGCGGCGTCTTGGCACTATACATATACACAAAACATTACTGTACATCTAGAGTGGTGTTATTTTTGGCCTGGTCGCAGCACAGACATACTGCAAAATAACAGTCCTACACTAAGACCCAACCAGATACCACTTCAGGCCTAAAGAGTCTTGTCTTTCTTAGCAGAGAGAATATAGTATGAGTTATCAGATCCACCTCTAAAGTGGCAAAGGTTCAGATTGTTTAGTGAGCATGGTGGAAGGAAGCAAAAGGGAGAGGGCATGATCAGTAAGTGGTAGGTAGATAGTACATTCTCACACCGGCCTGTCCAAGAATTGGATAGTCATTGCCTTCTGTTGGAACCACAATGGCTGAAAGGAGACTAAGGTGCTAAATTTGTTGGCAAACTTCACTAGAAATTAAACATATTTCCACTTTTGTTAATCCAGGACTCTCTCCAAGTTGCGATGAAGTGGTATCCTTTGCAACATGATAAACCAATGATCAGCATGAAAACCACTAGGAGGCAGTATTTTAATCTAGACTCCGCTAAATATGGTAGCACAAAAAAGGCTATAATTATGGGGTTGGCATTCTCTACTGGTAATCAGTCAATGCTTTCCATCGATCATATATAGAAGGCAGCACACTAAGCAGTCCACTGCAGAAACATGCTGCTACTATTTTTTATGGTGGGCTGTAACAGAATAACAGGCGTTTAGGGCCAAATCTACATCGTTCCCAATTATTTGCAATAGGCCTCAATAAGAGTTGCCCAAAATAATCCCTCTTAGTCCAACCTTCTGCAGAATAACCACTAACGGGTTTCACAGTATTTCCAGTGTTGGTGACATTTGGGGGCAATAACATGGGATAATTGTGTTTCTGCACTGATTATTGCATGTTTTTTCCCGGGGCTTTACATGGAGATTTCAGCTACTTTCAGCAGCTGAAATTTCAATGTGAAACATCACAACATGCTTTTTTGATGGGGTCAATGTCTCCATTTACCAACCCCATCATAATTTTCAGAGTCACTCTGTGCTGAAGGGATAGGAAAGATGTTTCTCCTAAACTCATGTTGAGCTGATGCAGTGCTGTCAGTAGCCCCCACCACGTGGCTTGGCCCCACAAGTACTAATACAAATAAGAAAAATAAAATGCCTGATTATCCTTGGTGGGGTAGTAAAAGGCATATTTGCGGAGAAATGATGCTCTCATGTCCCTAGGCCTTGGTGCACCTACTGGACTATTGATAGCTAGGCCCTGATATAATGGTCATGTTTCCATATGAGTTGCAACAATTAAGTGCTTGGATGGGAAAGGTAATGACATTTTGCTTTGTAGGAAGTGCTAAACATTCTGTGCTTGGTTAGAAGTGGTAGCCAATGTAGGCTTGCCTATTAGTGATAATCTTGATAGGTTTGGTTAGGAGAGGTAACCATGTATTTCTTCATTGGTTAGTAGTGATAAGCAAGTTAAGTAATGCTAAGAACCCTCTTCTTAGTTATCAGCTAGAGACATGTTATGTTGAATTAGGAGTGGTAACCATGTTATACTTGGTTAGGAGGGGTAGTCGTGCTATGCTCATTTAGGAGTAATAACTATGTTATGTTTGTCTATGAGAAGTACTCATGCTACTCTTGGTAGGCGTGGTAAAAATACGATGCTTGGTTAACATGTTGAGCTTGGTTAGGAGAGGTAGCCATATGAGGCTTAGTTAGGGATAGTAACTTTGCTATGCCTGGCTACGAGTGGTGGCGATGCTATGATTGGTAAACTTTCCTAAACATGCATTGCTTTCCTCAGAGTGGTAATCATGATTAAATCTGATGCAGGGGCGTAATACAGGCTCCTGCACCCCCACATCATGGGGGGCCTGAGCTGCAGGGGGCCCCATCAGCACAGTACTCAGGCCTTAGAGCTCAGGAATCCGGAGTAGGGGCCCCTCCATGTAACTTGCAGGAGGGCTCCCTGAACTTTCGTTACGCCACTGATCTGCTGAGAGCAAGTGTCATGCCGTGATCCCTTCTTCCAGGTGTTTGCATTGCTATGATACAATACTAATAACATCCATACATTGATTAAATGGGATTGGTGGACTTTCTGTGGTTGCTTTGTGTATAAACCATGAAGGGGGTTTCTGGGAGAGTGAACTGTCCTGTGAATAAATTGAACTGGCTCTCAGCATTGGTGGAGACCAGTAATCATGCTACAACTGGGTGCGCGCCAGGTGAACTTTTGTTGCTCTGCCAAGATCAAAGGGTTTAAAGTCCTGCCTGAACATCAGGCATTTCCTCTATCATAGTGGAATTAGTGCATGAGCTGATACACTGATTCACTTGTCTTCAAACCAAAGAAAATTGAGCTGCACTCATCTTCCAGTAAATCGCAGTGTGTCTGACATGGTGGATATTACCAGAGATTAAACATACAGAAACAATATACACAACTTGTTTCATTTGTACCCTGTATCCTGGCTGAACATATTTAAAAACTACAGGAACACCTTGCTTTAAAGAAAAGCCTCTCATGTCAACACAGATGGTCTAATTAATAATTGAAAGTATTCACAAAGAGAGATCGAGGAGGAGAAAAGCACCCTACTATGCTCCCAAACAAGATAAATTAACCACAAAGGAATTGGGTTGTCTAACTAAATCACCGAGCAAGAGTCCAGCAGTGGGGTCAGAAGCTATCTACCACAGGTCTCCTGGGACCCTTCAAAATAGTGGGCCATCCTTAATGGAAGAGGATGCCTCACACACGTTATCGTGTCATGCTGCATCATAGGCATTCTCTTCTCACCTTGGTAAGATGGTGTTACCAGGGCGGACTCAACCTCTGTGAAGACTTGGCTATAGGGGGGAGTTCTTATATATAACTTTCAGGTCAAGGTCGGGATCCAGTTCAATTAAAAATACCTTCTAGTCAGGGCACAAGTCCTATAAAATGAAGTGGGGGGACTGACCAAGTAAGACAATATGCAAATAACTCCATGAAGTCACGACGTAGTGCTATAAAAGAAATAAAATAGTGCTATTTAAATTATTTGTGTAAATACTGGGACAGACTAACCCATTGAACAGTCTTACAGTGTCGGCATTTATATACAGGGACAGAACAAAGGCAAAAGCATGCCTCTCTTAAGTACCTGTGAAGAGAAGGCAAGCCATGTGCCTTTGTTTCCCTATGTGGCATTTACATTTAAATGTAAGGTTCCAGGTGACCCCCAGTCAGCATATACAAACAAAAGGAGGCCAGATGGCCCCTTATCTTCGGCCCAGCTGGAGGTGAAACAAGCATTTGCAATGCAATAGGTCTCGCATTTGCAAGAGTTTGAGCTGTTGGCATTGTAAATGACAATGCCTTTTATTAATGCAATTGAAAACCTGCAAGCTGTGCGTAAACAAGCACTTCGTACTTATAGCTATTGCTTATGAGAAGCAAAGTTGGCAGTCTCTTTACTGACAACCTTGTTTCTCGTAAGCAAGGACTATACGTACAAAGTGCGTGTTTATGCACCGCTTGCAGGTTTTAAAAACAAAAGAATAAAAGGCATTGTCATTTACAATGCCAATAGCGCCAACTCTAGCAAATGCAAGACTTATTGCATTGCAAATGCTTGTTTGAAAAACGGGAGCACCCGCACGCCTTCAAGGGCCCTCGCCGGTAATGAGGCTGCTCCGTGAGCTCTCTGTACTTTCTTGTCTTCTCCTTCAACTCTTTGAGTATTTTTATCTATTTATACTTCATCATATAAACTATCTGGCCTTGTTATATGTCAAGAAGAGTTAATAGCATGTTGTTCGGTTGTGTTATTATTTCTTTTAAGAATTAATGTTGACAGATCTCTTATACGGTTTAAACATCCTCATTTTTGTAGCCAGGAAATACTGTGTTCGTTGTTGTTTCATGTAATGATTTAAAGTAACTGATTATGAATACATTATTTAATTCATGTATTTCGGACTAATAGGTCCTATACTGATATGCACTTAATACCAAAAACAGTTGCTGTAAATGAAGCAAAAAAGTCTGTATTAAACAATGGGCAAGCACACAGCTCATAATTCATTAAAAAAAAGTATTGTTATGGATAATAGTGAGAATTCTTGCAAATAATGACGTCAGTATGATTCAGATACCACCCATCTTAGTGTATATGCGTACTGTATAATGTGTCTAAAACACCATGAAATGGACCCCGTTTCGTGCTTGAAATAACGTTGCGTGATATTCGTGTAGAGGCGTCATTCGTGTGCTCACCTCTGACTGGAAATTGATAATTTAATACACCAGATAGAGACACTGGCTTGGAACACGGGTGCTCCTTCATAGACTGGTTTTGGCTCTCAAGTCAGTAGAACACCTACTTATGGTTTGCAAGCATGAGAGCTAGTGTACCGGGGCAAATGCCTTGTGGGAACCGAGAGAGATCGGTTTTCGACTATATTGCCATACACAAGCCATGTTGCCTACAACAGCTAGAATCCGTCTCGTAGTTGAGACCTAAGAATTGTGCTTATGTAAAACTGTGGTGTCCTGGGAGTCAAATAAAAAACTTGCAGGGCAGAAAGGATAAGCGACTGCTTTACTCCTGTGCAGTTCTCTGCAGCGTCTCTGGGAAGGGCAGGAGTACAGCTGGTGTACATGTCAGAGGGCCGAGTGGTGCAGAGCAAAGAGAGATAAAGGAAAAGAGGCATCAGTGAGAGGAGGCAGAAGAAATAATGGGCACTGGGGTGGAATCACTGAGGACAGGGTGGAATCACGGAGGATGGGGGTATGGTGAAGCTACAGCGGTGTTTGAGGTAAACAACATGGGGAACGCAATCTAGTGGAGAGACAGAGCAACATGTAGCTTGAGGAAGAGAAACTGAAGCAGGCAGGGGAGAAGCACACCAGCATCTATGTTCATCTGCGAATGCAAGAAAGAAATGAGCAGATCGGAGTGGGTCTCTCCTCTCTCAGTTGCGTAAATTGCCATGCCAAGTGACTAGAAACAATATCGCTGTATTAATGTGCTATATAAATAAACGTAACCGTACACCTTTGTTACATTTCGTCTACTGGCACGGGCGGGGTTGGTGTGGCGCCCTTTAAAACAAACACGCAAGTGGTGCGCGCACGTGCGCCACAGCGAGACATCGGTTTTGAATTATCGGGCACGATAATTCAAAACAGATGTTACCCTGTGCGGGTAACAGACACCAACAGGCCATGGGCGGGGCAAATGCGGGACATGTGCCTGCATTTGCCCAATTGCGTGCTGCCTTAGCTAGAAAGGCGCATGCAACGCCCAATAGCCTGCAACGATAACAAAACAATACGCACAAGAGTGTGGTCAGCTTTAACCCCTTGCATGCTGATGACGACCCCTAGCTGTCATGCACTACGGCGCTCGTGTGCTGATGACGGCTGGGGTCCGTCATAAACCCGCCCACTTGCGATTTTGCCGCACAGGTGCAGAATCGCAGCCGCATGCAAGGGGTTAAAAAGCCCTTACTATAAGTCTTGCAGAGCATCGCATGCGCACGGGCGGGGTTGGTGTGGCGCCCTTCAAAACAAGCACGCAAGTGGTGCGCGCACTTGCGCCACAGCGAGACATCGGTTTTGAATTATCGGGCACGATAATTCAAAACAGATGTTACCCTGTGCGGGTAACAGACACCAACAGGCCATGGGCGGGGCAAATGCGGGACATGTGCCTGCATTTGCCCAATTGCGTGCTGTCTTAGCTAGAAAGACGCATGCAACGCCCAATAGCCTGCAACGATAACAAAACAATACGCACAAGAGTGTGGTCAGCTTTAACCCCTTGCATGCTGATGACAACCCCTAGCTGTCATGCACTACGGCGCTCGTGTGCTGATGACGGCTGGGGTCCGTCATAAACCCGCCCACTTGCGATTTTGCCGCACAGGTGCAGAATCGCAACCGCATGCAAGGGGTTAAAAAGCCCTTACTATAAGTCTTGCAGAGCATCGCATGCGCGTTGCTACTAAGCGAGACCTAAAAAGAGTCCCTCCCTGCCTGCAGATTGCTGCTGGGAATGGAAAGCAGACAACGAACAGGCACTGCTGATCGTGTCCCGGTGTCTAACACTGGGACAAGTTCAACATATTGCTGTGGGGCCTAACTTCTTGGCAGGGGGTGCGACGTCCACCCTGTAAAACTAGTGGGTGGATGCTGTGTACCTGCGTGTGCCCCTGACTCGAGCCCTGCTTCTAGTCCATCTTTAAAGTTACTCTCGTCCAACTTTAAAGATGGACTAGAGTCATTACTCTCTAAGGTTCCATCACTCCATTTGATTTTAGTGTACCTAGGGTCCACACTAATAAAGGTGAAAACTAAGACCCCTGAAGGTATTTTTAATTGAGGCCTGCGTGGACCACAAGTGCGACCTTATTGAAGTAGCACCAAGCTAGTCTAGCGACATCACATGCCGGCCTGCCGCCTGAAAGGTCATATTGGAAATTTTAGAATTTCGGAATGTTTTTAAAAAAAAACTTTTTTTATTCCGTTTTTCAAATAGCATAACAGCAAAAACAAAAGAGATTGCATATGACAATGAACATCGTACATTATTTTCAATACATAAGTTGTACAAAACGCAGATATTCCATCCCTTCAAGACACACAGTTCCAGAACTATGCGAGAAGCCTGGCTGTGTTTTTTTTGGGCAGGGGTTCACTTTGCTGGAGCCGGTTTCTAGTAGAATTTCCTAAATGTAAAAAAAATTCCAGGAGAGACGTACAGTTAGTTCTCAGTATCCGGACATGGAGCTTCGACAGGGTGCCACTTGCCCTTTGACCTACAACACCACAGATTCCTAAAAAACGAAGGTGTTGCCCCAGATAAAGGATCCCCCTCCTGTCCTTTATATGTCATATTATACAATGATGTGAAGCACTTTGAAGTTGTAAATTGTGTTTATATAGCACTTACTACCCATGAGGATGCGGTGAAGCTTAAAGTAAAAATCCCACACAAATGTACTCCTCATACAGCTAGGATTGCTAAAAATTCATTTTATTTATGAAATTATTTTGTTCAGCACCACCATATTATTTTTATCGTAATGTAAAGATATTCTGCACACAGTTATTGACGGACGCAAAAAATATAGTTTAACAATCACACAATTTCAAAGCCTAGTAGAACATAGGAGATTCAACACTGATGGGTGAAGTCAAAGAACACTACTTTTAGAAATAGGTTAATAACACTTACCAGGACTATTCAAGGTGACGCTAATAAGAGCCACTAAACTAGGACTATAATATTAATCTAAGTACATAACATTGCAGCAAACTGAATTAAGAATTGCGATGGAATGTAACATAGGCGTTTGACTTCTGAAACACGCCCTCAGATGACTCTTTAACACTTGGATCACAAATGATGTCACTTACCTAAAAGCACTATCCAGGTCCACATCTTTCGACTTCCTGGCACTGACCTGCGAGTTTTGTTGGACCTGGAAAAAAATATTCACCATAAGTGAAACCATTCATTGAACCTTTAAAACTTCTCACGGGTGTGCTGCAAAAATCGTGAAGCCTAGAATATAGATAAATCCTTCAGCTAGACCATTAAAAATGAAGACCGCCTAATCTAATTTAATTTCCAGATGTGGTAAAAAAGCGCTCTTCCTCTACTCTATTGGCTGATTGGGGAACGAATCCCCTATGATGTCACTTATTCACTGTGTTTACTTATGTGTATTTTGTAATACTGCAATTGCACATGTTTTCTTTCAGTCTTGGTAACTATAGCAAAACACTTCCTCGCAATTTATATTTCTGTAATCTCACTACTGTAAAAGTGTAACAACGTGTACTCTGTAAAGAACTTTGGCAGCCCTGTCTGCATTGTATACAAATACTTTTAGCCTGCTTTTCGATCTGATCTTTTTAGGTAGGTGAATACCACCAAACTCAGCGGGCCCTCAGCTGTGACTAAGTGTCGGGTGGTTTCCTTCTCTTGGTGCACCTATGTATTTACTTCTCTCAATGACAATGGCAGGCTGGGAATAGAGAGACAATATCCCCTGAGATTATTGGGTGTTGATGAGAAGGGGGATATTTACCCCATTAAGAATCAAAAAGGTTAAACAAAGCTAATGCACAAATGCATCAATTTGTATGTGTAAAATGTCCCACCTAAAAAAACGGAATATTTGTAATTCTCCAGGATTACCCACCAGTCATTGGGATGCACTTAAATGAATTTGGGGCAATGATTTAAATATGCTGCGCATTCAAATACAATAAAATAAATGAACTGCAAAGTTTTCAAGTGCACTGCGTGCATATGAATCTACAAGACACAGGTTTGACTAAAGTTAGTTGAGAGAAACAATAACAAATATATTCAATGAGCACTGCCCAGTCATTCTGCTACCCTTCTCCGGAGGAAAGCAAAATCAGCACAACCGACACGAACAAAGAAAATATAAGAACAACTGGAAATCAGATTGTTTTACAAAACTTCCCTATCTCCTACAATAGTCTGAGAAAAGAGGAACGACGGTCCCGCTGACCATACACTCTGCACAATGTACTGGCAGCGTTACCTAGTAAAACACTAAAGAGCATCAATCTGTATCCAATAACCCCTTACACCTTCAAGTCCTGCGCGGTCACGTTATATGGTGCGTTTAGAAAATACCAGCAACGCCACTCTTTACATTAGCACCATTCTAATATAACACATTAAAATAACTGACTGAACATTTAAATCATGACTTTAATTAACTATACCTAAACAAATCAGGAATTTACATTGCATATTATCCTGTAATAGATGTGTAATGGGCCGAGTCCAATACTAGGACTCAGACCCATATTATAACTTCTTAAAAAATCAAATGACATATGCTGTGTGAAATGTGAAAGGCTGTTTACTTACACTTCTGAACATTCAAACATCAGTGGTGAAATTATCTAAATTCGTACAATTCCTCACTTCGGTCTTTACATCAAAAGTTTTTTTAAA
The DNA here is from genome assembly GCF_964263255.1 of Lissotriton vulgaris. NCBI lineage: Eukaryota > Metazoa > Chordata > Amphibia > Caudata > Salamandridae > Lissotriton > Lissotriton vulgaris. The sequence goes on along the minus strand of NC_141693.1, from coordinate 1,426,268,863 downwards.
AAGCAATAAAAGTGATGTTGCAAGTCTTTTCACTCGGAAGAACCTCGCAGTGGGATACAGGGGAGTGACGTCACAATCCGCCAGAAACCTCTGGCCCTCCGCTATACATATTATATTAAACAACACTTTTCGAAACCTCCAGTTTGCAGCACGTCACTAACCGGTGGTTCCACAAGAGTGGTGCACCAGAAGAAGCTAAAACATTATTGCTTTCAATAGCTGGAAGTGGAATTGGTGACGTCACATTCACTGAACCCGTAGCTGTCCCTGGGTGACGTTCTTTCAATCCCTCTAAACTGCCGGCTCTCCGGGAGGTCTAGAATCACACACACCAAACTGACCGACCATGTGACGGACTCATGGCCGGTGGACAAACAAGTTATTTTGGAGCACAGAACACTAACTTAATTCTTGATAAAGGCTCACAACTCGAGATTTTTTTCACTGGATCCTCTTAATCGTTTTTTTTAAAATATTATTAATTGATTATTACTTTAATGCATATTTAGTCACACATAAATAGCTCTTCGGCGCCAGTGCATTGACTCTCCATGAAGCAGACACCCTATCTCACGCTTGTGTACACGCAGTGCAGCCAGGCTGCACACAATGGTGCCACTGTGTTTCCTCGCACGCGCTGCCTGCAGAGGCTGCCCAGCATGGCGGATGCTCGCGCTCCCCGGTCTCCTGTACGTACCTGTTTTTGAAGCCCTGCTTTCGCTGCCTCGGTTTCTTCCCAGCCCACCTGGAGTCTGTCTTTCAGCTCCTCCGGTCCTCGCTTTTTAAGCCCCACCTGGGACAGTCAGAGTGAGTGTAATCCTGATAAAGGAGTTCGCCAGGAACTCGCGCAGACGGACCCACCCTAATAGGATCACTCACTGCGCACACCGTTTCCTAGGAACAAAAAAACACATCACACGGTGATATACTCGACAAACTTTTTTATAAACCCAAAGAGTCCAGCATCGCTCGCTTCTGAAATTACAGGTAGTGCACGAATGACAAGAGAACAAAATCAGATTTAGAAACAAAGAGAAACTGCATTATATCAATGAATCAAAGCCAGGAAGACACCTTGCAGAAAAAAAGAGGTGTTGCCTAGATTAACGATGTGTTGTTCTACATAAGAACATTATTTACAGTGAAGCAATAGTCACAGGTAAAGCAGAAGTTTAGAGAAGTGAAAACGGATAACAACAATCTGCCTATGGTTCCTAGGGCTGTGGTGTAGAGCGGCCAATGCCTATGCCATCGGTTTCTAGTGAAGAGCCAGGCTAGATATGGGTGGGCAGAGAAACTGGGTATTCATTCGGTATATTTTAAAGAAGACAGTGACATGGGGGAATCTAAAGTATCTTTTTCCTTATCTAACTCTAAAAGTTTGAAAAAACTAAAGGTTACATTTGGGCCTGGCCCTTTTTTGCAGGTTTATACCCAACCTATTTACATTTTGCCACTTATTTTCGGACCCTATTTCTGTTGGCTTTAGGACTCTGGGCACTTTACCAATGCTGATTATTGCTAAAGGCCTTATGCTCTCTGTTTAAAATATAATTCGGATTGGTTGTCCATGATTGGCATATATGACTTACTGTGAAATCCCTAGTAAAGGGCACTTGGTGTATCCCGGGCCTGTAAATCAACTGCTACTAGTGGGCCTGCAGCACTGATTGTGCCACCCACATGAGTAGCCCTGCAAACTTGTCTCAGACCGGCCATGTGCAGTGTGTGTGAGTGAAGTTTTAAACTGCCATGGCAACCTGGTAAGTGCATCCACTTGCCGGGCCCTAATCTGCCAATTCTGTACATGTAAGTCACCTCTAAGGTAGGACCAATGTACTCCCATGGGAAGGGTGCAGTGGTATATGTGAACGGTAGGACATGTACTGGTGTGTTTTACATGTCTTGATTGTGAAATACTGCCAATTTCGTTTTTCACTATTAAAAGGACTAGTTCTCCCATAGGTTATCATTAGAGCTGCCTTGTTACATTTTACAAGTGTAACTTTCAATTGGGAACAGCTAGAGATTTGGAGTTTTTGGCTCTCTGAGCCCAGAATTAAAAAACTACATAGTTTAGTAAAGGTGGGTTTTAAATGGTTTGTTTGAAAATGCCAGTTTTAGAAAGTGGGCATTTTCTTGTTTAACTATTCGGTGCTTCTGTCTGCCTGTGGAATCATCTGGTTTAGACTGACAGGGGCCTGTTTGTGCATTCACTCTAGGCAGTCACACAAAGTGAGTTGATGGCCCATCCCCAGGCTGATGGGTTTTCCTGAGCTAGAGTGGTGGGAGGAGCTGTCACCTGCACCTGAATAGTGCTGTGCCTGTCATGTAACAATGCTGTCGCCACTCCTCTGGAGTGTGTCTGGAGGCAGGGCCAGGCAAGGCAAGAGCTTGTAAACTACAAAGATTTCAATGGCCAAACGGGGCATAAGTATTGGGCCTAAAAGCCAAACCTTTTAGAACAGTTCTGGATCAAGAGGACCCTTTCAAGAAGAAGAAGAGCTGTCAGGAGGGGTACTGCCCATTTTCTGTGTGTTGCTTTCCTGGGGCACCTGCAGTTTCTGCTTCTGTCTGTGGGCAGTTAAAAGGACAGGGCTTTTACTTTGCTGTATCCTGCTTGAAAAGATTCTCCAAGGGCTTGATGTAAAGCTTGCCTCCTGTTAAGAAGTCTCGGGGACACAAAGACTTACTCTGCAGAATCCCTGAAGTCCACTGCTGGAAGTAATGACCTGCCTTCTGGTGCCAATTCCAGTCCTGGGCCCTTGGAGGTTGTTCCTGCTGCGAAAAGCATCAAGAAGACATCAAAATCGATGCATCAACCTTCCAGCCTCTGTTTTTCTGATGCAGCATTGCTGTGCAATGAAAATTTCCATGCATCACCTCAGTGCGGCTGAAGAAATCGACACAGCAACTGTTCACAGCCAAAGAAACCACAGCAATCCGAGTGCAGCGCAGAGTGTCTCTGAATTTCGAGACCACCAAACTGACGATACAGGCCCTGCTGTGCAGCTAAAACAATCAACGCATCGTAGGACCATGGCTGAAGAAATTGACGCAGCGCCTGTTTGCCGCATCAACCTCTGTTGCGCCCGAATTTCCACACATCACACATGTATGCCATGTTTTTCAGATGTATCACCCGAATTCCAGACCCGTCTTGGATATTGATGCATAGCTTCCCCCTACTGACCAGATTTGATGCAACACTTCTCCTCCATGCAGCAGAACTGATGCGTCCCCTTCCCCTGGACTCAGGAACCAACGTATCGCTGTGTTTTTCGATACTTCCCTCCTCTGCGACTGTTTTGCATTGTGAATTTAGATGCATCTGAATGTACTTTCTGCAAAATCACTGCATCCATAGTTCCCTATGGAAAAAATTGCTTAAACCTTTAAAAAGTCGTATTTTGAGTTGTGTCTGTTGGATTTTTGTCGTTTTGGTCTTGTTTAGTGTAGATAAAGATACTTTCTTTTTCTAAATTGATGCAGTGTCCATTTTTTGTGTTTTCACTCTGTTATTCTGTGTGTTATGAACAAATGCTTTACACCTTGCCTCTGAGACAGGCCTGCCTGTTCGTGCCAAGATATGAAGAGGGTGAACAGAGGTTATCTTGGGTGTGTAATCCCCTTATCCTGACTAGAAGGAAGGGTCCCTACTTGGACAGGGTGTATACCACTGCCAGATAGACACCCATTTCTAACAGTTTACATATCGACTTGTTAAAAAAGCTCGACATGCCGAGAAATCACCTTTACTGACAGATTCAACAAGCATACTCACCCATTCAGGATGGCTAGATTCAATGTTCAGGATATGGTAGTGCTCCATCTGTATCGAGAGCTAGTCAGGGCCAGCACATATTTGGGAAAAGGAGATCTCCTTACGCTGTCAGGCAGCGTATTCCTTAACGCAGCATTCAGCATGTGGCTGAGTGTCCCAGTCCCTTAGATCCCCCTTGTGTCTCTGCACTCACAATCAACAGAAGGCATGTTCTGAAAGCTATCTGGAGCATCAGACTGCGGATTGCGGCACTGAGAAAAAGATGTCAAGCTTGAGTATGAAAAATCCTACACTTTCCTAGATGATCGACAATCCAAAAGATGCAATCCAAGGTCCACAATCCAACAGCAAGTAGAGCCTTTTCCTGTGATGTCCCTTCCTGTTTTAACATATATAGGGAGACATTTTCAAGTGGAGGATGCATCATAATGCATTTGTTCCCCTATTTTGTGTAGCCTTCTCCCGGGGTGCTTCTATTTTTGATCCTATTGGTAGCTTAAGTGGAGTAACACATGCCCCTGCAGCCCCCGTGGTGCAGGGGGCACCCAAGCTCCAGGGGCGGCCCTCAACCCAGTAATCTGACTGGAGAGCTCTCGATGGAGTCCGGAAAGGGGCCTTCCACGTACCTTGGATGGGGCCCCCTCTTAAGTTTCGTTACGCCAGTGGTTTGCTTCTCGCAAGTGGAGCATCTACTGGATGGCACTTCTACATTTACATGCTTGTCTTTTTCTGCCTCCCTGGGGTCCAGGGTGGTTTGGTTCCTTGCTAATCATTGCAGTGTTGATCTGCATCTTCAACCAAGAGTTACAAGACTGTCAAGTAAGACATTTAGCCTTTCTGGTTATTTCTTCCTAAGTGGAACTCTATTAAGAAGACCCTTGAATCGTGTCACCCACACTATTCTGTTCAGGCAGCATGCTGGCTACTGGGTGGATCCACCCATTCTTCGGACAATCAAGAAGGGGACTCAACAGGTCATCTCAACAGACAGGCCTTAACAAGATGCCATGTGGTGATTACATCACTTTCTCTCCACTGTCAGATTTCAAACAAATAAAAATGACATGTTTTTAGGTTCAATCTTACATTAAAGATAGATGTGGACGGCAGGGTGGCCATTCGGTTTTGGCTCACCTCTTCCCTACGCCATCTTATACTACATTTTGGATGAAAGGCTTTAATACAGATGATAGTATTTTCCAATGTTGACAAAAGAACTGAAAAATAAAAGTTGCAGCTACTAATATCTACCACTTTTATGTGCGTTATTTGTTTTTCTGTGTGGAAGTGGTGGAGTGGTGAGGACAAAATAATCAGATTTTAATATTGACTGAATTATAGGAAAACAAGAACAATTCCTGACAGTAAATCAATGACCAGGGAGGTGGCAGCAGTCAGTCAGTCACTTGCTATGCTACCAGGCCAACAGATCAATTCTGTTTCGCGTCTGCGGCCTTCCTATGGCTTCAGCCACGGCGTCTTATCTTAGATGCAATTTGTAAAGCGCACTGACGCCATAGGCTTCCTGGCGCTATAAGACAGAGTGAATGAGGGGGGAGACGAGTGGTGGAATTTTAGCCCAGGGAAGGGAAAAGGTGGGTTTTGAGCAATGTCCTAAAGTTCAGAAGGGAAGGGGAGGATTTGATGGAGAGAGGGAGGAGATTCCAAAGCCCGGGAGCCAGATAAGAAAAACGGCGACCGCCGAATTTCTTGGTTTTGGTTTTGGGAGTGACTAACAGATGACGGTGGGCTGAACGGAGGTTTCCCGTTGGGCAGTGGGGACCAATAAGAGATTTCAGAAACACGGGGCCGGAGCAGTGAAGGGCTTTGAATGTGAGACAGGCCACCTTAAAAGCGGCCCTCAGGCCTATTGGGAGCCAGTGCAGACTGAGGAGTAAAAGTTTGGCCGAATGCCAACTGGGGGTTTTGTGTATTAGACGGGCCACTTGATTCTGGACAACTTGGAGGCGATGTACCAGGGATTGTGGGAGGCCGTAATAGATGGAGTTCGAAAAATCCAGGCGGGAGAGCACAAGTGAGATGACCACTTGGGTGAGTGCAGCAGGAGGAAGCAAGTGACAGACTTTGCGGATCTTTCGAAGCTGGTACATGCAGGATGAAATTACCGCGCCGACTTGGGCTCTGAGGGAGAGTTCAGCGTCAATGATCACTCCCAGACTCTTTACTGATTTTACCGGGGCTGGGGGGGAGCCCAGCTCCGAGGGCCAGAGCTGAGCGTTCCAGTGGGCATGACTGAGTCCGGGAAGGAGGAGCTCGGTTTTCCCGGGATTGAGCTTCAATTGATTCTGGTTCATCCATGACTGGATGTGGATCATGACTGCGTGGAACGTGTTGGTGGTATGAGGTGAATTGAGCGGGAGAATGATTTGTAAGTCGTCGGCGTAGTTATGGACAATAATGTCCCATTTCTGAAGGGAGTGGATCAGCGGCCGGAGGTATAGATTGAACAGGAGCGGTGAAAGGGAGGAGCCCTGGGGGACTCCGCAAGACGTGAGGGTTTTTGTTGCAGTATAGGGTCCTAGGCGAACCGCCTGAGATCTTCCAGTCAGGAAGGGCCTGACCCACTCGAGAGCGGTACCCTGGATGCCTGCCTGCTCGAAAAGGTGGAGAAGGATGTTGTGGTCCACCGCGTCGAACGCGGCCGACAGATCCAGGAGCACGAGGGCTTGGGGAACCCCCGCGTCCGCATTGCTCCTGAGTGTGTCCAGCACTACCAGGATAACCGCCTCTGTGGAGTGGGCAGGTCTAAAGCCGGCTTCATTAGGCTCGAGGTAACAGGAGGATTCGATGAAGTTTGACAGACATCGGGTGACATGGGCCTCCATTATTTTTGAAAAATACGGAAGGAGGGAGATGGGGCGATAATTCGAAGGCTCCAGGGGGTCGGCTCCGGGTTTCTAGGGACAGTACCGCTGCTAAGTGACCCATTCAGTAGGGGAAGAATACAGTCAGGTAAGTTGAGGTAGATGCTCTGCAGCACAGATGGCGGGCAGCAGTCGTTAGGGGAGCCAGATTTTACAGAAGTGGCGAGTTCCGCTAGTGAGATGGAGTTTAAGGCAGGAAAGGTGGTGAGAGTCAAGAGGTGGTTAGAGGAAGTGTCCAGTGGGTATGGCTGGGGAGGGGGAGGGATAGAGTTTTTGATTTTGATGATTTTTTCCACAAAAAAGGAATTGAGAGTATCACATGCCTCTTGACTGGGGGTCTGAACTGGGAGGGTTCTGTCATCTGTAGTGAGTTCATTCATGACTCTGAACACCTCCTTAGATATGTCGACTGCTATTGAGATCCTGTTGGAGAAATGTTCCAGTTTGGCTAAGCCAATGGCAGCTTTGTATTCTTTACGCGCAGCCAAGTAGGACTGTCTGGCTGAGTTGGAGTAGTCGCGTCTCCAAATGCGTTCTGACTGACGTGTTTTTAATTTAAGATGTTTAAGGTCATCAGAAAACCACCTATGAGAGTTGTGATGCCTAGTGCGGGGGAATTTAGTCAGGGGGGAAAAGAGGTCACTGGCCGACCTCAGCCATGATCCAATATCGTGTTCAATTCCGTCGATGTTATCAGAGGAGTTATGGACTGGGCGAGTGTCGGTCAAGGCCGTGAGAAAGCCCTGAGAGTCGTATGCGCTCCATTTTCGTGAAGAGCCGCCAGCCATCAGAGGAGCCGGGGTCTGACCGGCGACAGTGATGGTGATGTCGACTAGAAGGTGGTCGGACCAGACGCAGGGGGATATATCTGGCAAGGACAAGGCGAGATTATAGGTCCAGATCTGGTCCAAGATATGGCCCTTGTTGTGAGTGGGTTGGGTGACCTGTTGGGTAAGATTCAGACTGTTAAGAGCCTCAAAGAGCTCTGTGGCATGGGGACCAGCGTTGGAATCATTATACCAATAGTTGAGATCACCGAATAGGGCGACGCTGGAGTGCAGCGTTAGCAGATTGGCCAATTGTTCACTCATGATGGTGGAGAAGGATGGCATAGGATAAGGGGGCCAATATAAGAGTAGGAGAGCAAGGGTGCCGGAATCGGTTCTCACGCTAATAAGTAAGTTATCCACCTCAGGAATAGGGAGGGAGTGGGAGGAGATGGAAATCAGGCGCTTAGATATGATGGCTGCCACCCCGCCGCCGGGTCGGCCGTCAGGGCGATCGGCATGAAGGATATAATAATCAGAGGGGAGGGCAGCCAAAATATCTGGGAAGGACTCTGATGTTAACCATGTTTCCGTGAGCAGGAGTATGTCGGGATTGTTATTAGACAACAGGATGAAGATGTCCTCAGAGTGTTTCACTAAAGATTGTCTGCATCTCAGACATGAACTAATGGTCCCAGGGGATAAATGAAGCTTAATCCTGCTACCTAACTGAGGTTCATGTCTATTTTCACCCAACACGTCAGCACTCCACCAGCGAAATTGCCTTTTCTATTCTAAATATTGTTAATTTGTATCACTAGAATGTTCTAACCCTGACTATCGATCGCATTATCCTTGTTTGATACATTGAGTGATGGGGAACATTTGTTTCTTCTTCTCATATAATAAAATCAACATTTCGCAATCTAGCACATGCAAAATGAGCAGAAAGATGTACTTTGCTGTAACATTCAGAAGGAAGTAGTTTTCTGTCTTCATTGGCAACTGTAAGAAATTGATCTGGTACAGTATCTCTGAAGTTTCCAAAGATTTGGATAGTGTCTACATTCACTGGGATCATGTTGCCCACTTGTCCAAGCACCATCGTAACCCCACATTAGTGGGTATGTTAGAAGCATGAGGCGAGCAGTTGCAGTGGCTGGACTTAAATGGATTCAAACATGGAGGATGTTTTGAGTGTAAATGAATAGGAATTTGGCAAGCACTGACAATATTTTAATCAAATTGAAGGTATTTTGTGGGCCAAAGCCCCTATATTCCTCAGGGACACTTCTCGAGAGTCCTGAGAGGAAATAAGTGGGATTTAGCATTACAAAGGACTGAAGAGCAATGTATGTTACTGGTTGGAGGTCGCAGACCTACATGAAGCATGGAAGGTTTCCTAACAGGTCCATGCCTTCAGGAGCCCGCGGGGCCTATCTGGAGTAGAGCAGATGACATTTAGGATGGAGAGTGGATGCTTTAGAAGTTTAGAACATGGCAGCTGAGGAGTCATTGGCCTATGAGTTGGTGGGTTCAGATAAGAGTCCAGCTTGAAATATTGAGGTGCATGACGTATTGATATTCTTATGCCCCACAACATTTATTAGAAGATGCAAATTGCAACTTTCTCTTTAGACACGATAACACGTATGTATCTGTCAATTAATACTCCGAGTACAAGTTGCTGCATGGCGGGTCTCACTGCACGAAAACTGAAGGCCCAGTGTCACAGGCAGCATTTCTTCCTGGCCTGGGTGTTTATGACGCTGTGATTGCGCACTGGGAACGGCTGTGATTATTTCTATCATATTCGAAGTTGCCCACTCTAAAGCTAAGTTTTGCTCAAAAGAATCCAGAAGATGTACACTGTCTACTTCACTGGAGGAAAAGGGGTACCGGAAGTGAGGTAGGTCGGAGGTCCACGGATGGGCATCGCAGTGTCAACTTAGGAACATTTGGTACGCCCCAGAATCTGATTTTACGTCATAAGGAAGAGCGGTTCACATCTAGATTTGCAGAACAGAACCAAACATGCACAGAAAACAGACAAACATCCCCCCAGGGCGCAAGGTCTCAGGTCTTGGCAGCAGGTTTCCTCTCTTCTACGGTGTTCAGGTAGGCGGGGATCGCTGAGTAAGCACACAGGACAGGGCGTGCCCTCCCCTGGCACAGTCTGCATTTGTGTCTGATGAATAGTGGCGTAACACACACATGCTTCCCTCGCGAATAAAGGAGGGCGTGCAATGGACTTCACAGAGCCGGGGGAATTGGAAACTCCTGTGATTCATTTCTCTTCCCTCGAGTCGTGCCCCTTTATTCTCGAAGCCCCAACCCTTCATCGTCCAACAAGCTGATTGCAAACCCCCTTATTGGAATGTCATTCTATTTCCTTAAGCATTCATGGAAGGTGCGGCAAGGCAGGGCTAACATCTGAATAGAGATAATAAATACCTCACCGTTTTTTATACACCGGATGAGAAACGAATATTTCAGTGCAAGGATCCCCATGGGAGGGAATAAGGCCTTTTAGAGTAGAAGTTATTTAGAGACCAGACTTGGGGTAAGGATATTTTGTACTGAAACAGGAAGGAGTGCATCATTGCATCACTGGAACCCGCAAGATAACTAAACCTAGCAAGATAGTCCAACTGTGGAAGTAAAGACAGAGCTGGAGACTAGGGAATGACTTCATTGCTAGATGAAGCAGGAACGATGTAAGACAGAGTGGGCTTGCCAGCCTCTTCTAAGATCTGACTTTTATATCAAGGTTTTGTGGTCAGTGGCACAATCATTTCAAAATCTGCTGATCCACTATCAATCTAGACTAGGAAGACGATCGCAGGCCCTGGTAACCTGCAGGCTGAACTACGGCAATACACTGTATGCTGGAAACAGCTCCTGAAAGTCTCCAAACCATCTAAAATGCTGCCACAAGGCTCATCAGCAACTTACCTCATCATACCCACAAACCCCTACACCTCAAATAACTTCACTGACTCCCCATACACAAACGCACGCTGTTCAAACTCATCACACACACACACACAAAGCACTAAACAACATAGGCCCTGCCTATCTCAACAGCTGTGTACACTTCTACGAACCTTCCAGCCACCTCCACTCAGCCAGACTCTCACTAGCACATGTACCACGCATAAACAAACCAGAGGCCGAGGTCGCAGTTTCTCATAATCTCCCTAAAGCATGGAACATCCTTCCACAGCGCATCAGAGCCTTCTTCGGACTTATGGAGTTCCACAAGAAGCTGAAGACTTGGCTCTTAGAATAATCTCTCCTGGGAGGCAGCAACCAAATCACCTGTGAAAGCACCTGGATACCTTCACTGGTGATTAGCGCACTATACAAATAGCCATGACAGAACATAACATAAACATATTTATCACCCCCATCTTGACTTAACTGAGACTCTGCTCTTCTGAACCGAGCATAAAATTCCCTGCTGGTTAAGAGTCATATCCCTCCTTTGATGGTGCAATAACATCCTCTTGTAAAAGTGGTATACGCCAACCAGCTTTTTATCTATCACCCCTCAACAAAATGTCTAATATTATAAACAATATGAGTAACTCAGTGAAGCGCTCTAAAGGGTCAAAGACAAGTACAGAGTCAGTGAGTGAACAGGATATTGGATTGTTACTGCATTGTGGTGTAGTGTCCTTTAAAGAGGTGTGTCTTCAAATATCTGGGATACAGAAGCTGATGACCCTGGTCAATGCCGTTTTTCAAGGTGACAGGGTCTATTTTGGAGCATCCCTCGCTCAAGATAAACTAGAAGACGCATATACTACTGTGGACTGCCTGTCTATAATACTAGTTACATTTAGAGGCTCTGTAGACTACCTTTGCTGTGACTTTGAGAAACTGATGACAGTGAAGTAACACCACTAACATATGTTGCATTACTTGGTACTCAATATAGTGGCATTATGTACAACATTATATTAGAAATACATGCCCTATTTTAATTATCGACCACCACAGAACATTTGCAGTCAGATGACTACCATGATATAAGGTAAGTCCTGTAAAATGAAACAATCCAACAAAATGTCTTAATTCACAATGATGAGTGCAAAAGTCTTTGTAGCTTGAAAATTAACTGTTGGTGGGGTTCACACAGATGAGTGACCTGGAAATGTCTGCTTGCGACTGACCGTCTGCCATCAGGGATTCATCAATAGTGCTGGAAAATAAAATAGACTGTACGTCAAAGGAAATGAACTTGATTTGAGCTGACGTGAGAAAGTTGTGGACTGCACTATTGCAACAGAGACTTCATTGGAGGCAATCACTGTTTATGCTTTGCCATTGTGCAGTTACCGGATACAACACAATCGCTTGAGGAAAGGGTTGGAGATGTTAATGGCAGAACTTGCCAAACAACCTGAGGTTCCTGAGTATTGTTGAGCAGTTCGCAGGCCCATCTGTTGACGTTTTTCTGAAATCCTGGATTACAGAAGTGTTGAAAGGTCTCTGCAATCTGTTCTCCGTTGAGATGGTGCACAGGGCTCTGGGGCCACCACTCAGGATATGAGCTCCATCTCATGCAAGAATCGTTAAAATGCTGAACATTTTTGAGCGTGGCACCATTGGGCAGCAGACCAGATCTGGAATGACAGCCCAATAGGATTTTTTTTTTGAGAGATTTACATTTCCTGATTATACACAGTAGGTAGAAAGGTAGAAAAACATTTCTGAAGAACTGAAACTAAACTTTAAGAGTGAGTGGTTCTTTATATGCTCCTGTTCCCTGCAAAGTTAAAGGTCATTCAGGATAGTGAATATTACTTATTAAATTCTCCTGAGATGATTTGGGACTGAATTGAAAAGGCAGAAGACTCAAGGGGCCTGGGGCCCAGATTTGCCCGGACGGTCTCGGTTTTTTACCAGCTGTCCCGGCAATTTTCAGGAAATGTAGCTCCTGTCCCGGTTTTTAGAGAGAGGGTGGACTGAAAACCGCAGGAGGTGCTTTTTATGTTTTACAAATCAGGGATAGTTATCATTTGTTTCAAGAAAGCAATGTAATTAATAGGCAAGCTACTGGGTTTAAAAAAATGCATTTTATATATGCTCTAGCTGCCTGTTCTGTAATTTTTTGCTGATGAGCGCTGTCATTCCGTCCACTCCTTTAAGCAAATTTATAGTCCGTCTTCTGTTTTCGTGAAATGTACCGGTTTTGGCTTTAAAATTCTGGGGCCATATGTAGGTAGCCCAATTGCGATCGCAAATGCTGAAATTCGCAGAATTTCAGCGTTTGCGATCGCAATTTGGGCAGTGTGCTATGTAGCACACAAAACGTCACACGCAAAATAAGGAATCACAAAATTTACGATTCCTTATTTTGCGATTGCATTTAAGGAATTGCAAATTGCGATTCCTTAAATGCAATGTAGGAAGCACCCGAATTTTGCGAATTGTGACTTAAGGAATCGCAAAATAACACCAACTTCAGGTTGGTGGAAATTTGCGATTTCTTTGAAAAATGCACTTTTTGGCAATTTACAAAGTGCCATGTGGGTCACACACATGCCCTTAGGGCATATATGTGGGCCACATGTGCACACATGTTAATTTCAGGGGTGCAACAGGGTGTCCTATTGACAGCCTTGCAACCCTGAAATTGCATTTTAATTTGCGATTCTCTAATTGATAATCGCAAATTGACAATGTCTTCTAATTCATTCCTATGGGCCTTCTAGCCCATAGGAATGAATGAGAAGGTATTCCTTATTTGCGAATCTCAATTTGCGATTCGCAAACAAGGAATAATTGGGATTCGCGAAAACATTTGCTAATCCTACCTACATTTCGTTTTGCGATTCTCTAATTGCGATTCCCCAAAAATCGCATTTTGAGAATCGCAAAACAAAAATGACCTACATATGGCCCAAAGTCACCATAGCCTTGGGGGTTACTGCGGAACACCTGGTGGTTCTTGCGGTGACACACGTACCGAATCCGAGGAAAATGAAGTAAATGATAAGGACACTGACAGCTATTCCAGTTGCTACACCATGCAAAGATTTGTAAAGGTCAAAAATGGTACACTGACTATAGTGGATTATTGAGAGATGGCCCTGGTGCAGGCTGGTTAGACAGCAGCTAACAAGACTGTGAGTCAGCATGTTTCATTAGAGGCAGAGCGATCCATGGAGATGTGTATGTTTGTGATGCTGCACCCCTTATAGCTGAATATATGAGATATGCTGGAGATTTCCCTACTGATGGGGTACGTGCCCTCTTGCACATTATGGGTGGAAACTTGTAACAGTGGCCAAGCGTTACTTGCTACATCTGTGCTCTTGTATGTTGGCATTGGACATGCATGTCCTGTGAATGGTGAGAGGGTGTGTATCCATGCCCTAAGTGCCTGTCTTCGTGTGAAGCTGATATCCTAACTTTTTATTTTGGCTGCAGTGTGGCATTAATTTATCATGGATGCAGAACATTGCTCATGATAATGTGCGGTTTAGGACTTGTCCTGTGACCTGGAGGTGTGCACTAAGAATACACTCAAAATAGACAATGAGCCACTGTCCATGTCCTGGGTGTATCAAGTAAAGGGCGGTGGCAGCATGCCATGTTTTATGATTTATGAGATGTCCATACCCATTTCTCTGTGTAAGTGAGAGAGTTATCTTGTATGTGAGATCCAGAATCTAGCGCTGACATCATGTGCGCATGTCAAGTGCACAGTGGTAGAGGTAGGTTTTTGTGCCAGAGGGAGCCAAATGCTTCTTGAGGGGTGGCACAGTCAGTCATGGCTACTGAACATTACAAAATAAAAAAGAAGGGTTCACATTAAGAGCTGGACTGCAGTGAACAGTGATGGATGAAAAGTCTAGAAGCGGTATGGTGTCAATTCCACGCAACAAGAGAGTAAAGCATTCAAGTCATAACTGTGGCCGGTGTCCAGAGGAGGGGAGGTGAGTTTTCTCCACTCCAGAAAAATTATATAATAAGTGGGCAGTCAAAAGTATAATTTGTACCTACACATGCTTCAAGACTTGTATTCTGAGTGAGGACTCATGATGTAGTCCAGTGCCCTCATTGTGTTTTAACAGGTAATAGTAAGAGGCAGAGGGAAGGTACAAATGAATGAGCGTGTGACAGAGATAGGGAGGGTGACAGTAATAGGGACAGTGACAGCGATAGAGTGACAGGGGTTACAATTGTGAGAGGGATGAGGATGATGGCAGGGATTGCAGGAGTGTCACAGACAAGGAGTGCTTGAAGGAGAAGAAGAGTGAGATGCTCTGGGAGGGGGAGCGTCATGAGGGTGCAGGGGTAATCAACGATAACGTGTGAGACAAGGATCGAGACGGTGACAGACTATAAAAATGTGAACAGCACCAGCCTCATATCTCATCCCCCACTTTAATTACTTACCAAAACCCCCATACTGCTTGCCCCAATTTAGCAGCTTCGCACATTCCCCACACCACTGCTCCCACCAGTGTTTGTCCACCCACCCACACCACTACCCAGCTGCCTTCTATGCTCCTGACCCCGTTTAAACACCTCTCACCTTCCCCACCACCATCCCCACCCACTGGCCCCCATGCACACACCACTGTCCCATACATCACTGCCCTTCAGACTGCTACAACTCTGCCCACACCCCGGACACTGACCACCCACCCCATAATTCTGCCCACATATCGTTCAATAACTACCTGCGTCTAACACTCCAGACGCCATCATGGCCACTACTTGGTTGCCCCACCTCCAGCCACTCCCTGCCCTACCTCATTCACTACCTACCCACCCCATACACACTCATAGCCCACCTATCACTGCCCTTTTGACTGCCACACCCCCACCCACACTCCAGGCACTACCTGTGCACTCTTTACTTCTTGTCACACCTAACTCATTAAACACATACACATTCCCCCCCTTTCCTCCTCAATTACAATCCACCAGTTTCTACTTTCCTGCTCTAATCTCCCATTCCATTCCGACCACCACATCCTCTACCTCAACTCAGACACAATCCAATTACCCACACACCAGTCACTACTGACCTGTGCTAACATACACCCCAACCCCCTCAATCACCGCTCTCCTGACCACCACACCCTTGTCCCCTCCTAAGACTGAACTCAACTCCACTACAGCTCTGCCCCCTAAGTCACTACCATTCTTCTAATCCCTTACCAACCGCACTCGCCACTACATGGATGATCACCAAATATTTGCCCACCTCATCCAGTAAATTACTGCCCCTCCACACTTCACCCCTATTCCACTGGAAAAACGAAAGACAAAAAAACAGCCCCAGCCCTGCAGGCCCCAGACACTGTGCAGCACTCTTCTTCCTGACTTACCGCCAAGGGCCCAGAGACACAGAGTCATTTCCTCTCTGGCCTCTGTTCCCCCATTTACCCACATCTCACCCCAGCCCAGTCCTTAGCAACTAACCCTGAGTTCCACAGATCGTTAGACATCTAGTAGCACCACCAAACCCTCCAAACACCACAGTCCAGTCTGCTGTGTGCACAATATCATTTACTTGAAAGCTTATATGCCTGACGCTTCTCTTGAAGTTTCC
Organism: Lissotriton vulgaris; assembly: GCF_964263255.1. NCBI lineage: Eukaryota > Metazoa > Chordata > Amphibia > Caudata > Salamandridae > Lissotriton > Lissotriton vulgaris. The sequence continues at coordinate 1,426,252,849 of NC_141693.1, read as the reverse complement.
TCTTCATCTCACAGAAGTCCAGTCTCAGAGGCTGTGAACCTGCTACACTTTGGTCTTCTTCCAGACTCCCTTACTGTATCTCCCACTTTCTTCGCCTGTCCGTTTGTTGCTGTGGGCTGCTTCCTTCACCTGTGGATTCCTGTTCTCATCGGCAGCTCCTCGCCGGACCCGCTCCGCGGGTCCCGCTTCACTCTGAGGGGAGAGGCGCACTGTGTCTGGAGGGACTCTGCTGCTGCACTTCTGCTTGGACAAAGGCAAGTTCAGGGCTGCGAGTGGACCCGCAGGGACTCAAAGTTCCAGGAGTCCCTGCGTGAGGTCAACCCACAACACCTGGGTCGCTTTCCCTGACTACCCCGCCCCCCGCCCTAGCACTAAAAACAGCCTTCATTCTCCACGTCGTGGGATTCTTCGCCTGTCCGTTTGTTGCTGTGGGCTGCTTCCTTCACCTGTGGATTCCTGTTCTCATCGGCAGCTCCTCGCCGGACCCGCTCCGCGGGTCCCGCTTCGCGCTGAGGGGAGAGGCACACTGTGTCTGGAGGGACTCTGCTGCTGCACTTCTGCTTGGACAAAGGCAAGTTCAGGGCTGCGAGCGGACCCACAGGGACTCAAAGTTCCAGGAGTCCCTGCGTGAGGTCAACCCACAACACCTGGGTCGCTCTCCCTGACTGCCCCGCCCCCGCCCCACCTCCCCCTTTATTACTGTACTGTGACACCGCTGCGCGGGAGCGCGCGGGAGGGCGCCGGGAGAAGCCCGGGACAAGGGCGGGACCGTCTGTGGCCGTCCGGGGCCGAAGGAGGCCGGGCTGGGCCCACACTCTTTCGCCTGTATCCTCCTTACCTTAGCTGGACTGAGCTCAGGACCCGGCCATGTCATCTCCGGCCCTAAGTGAAACTCCCTCTAGGGCTGGGGGTAGTAACACTGGGACGCTAGATAATTATTTCAAATCAGCGAAGGGGGAAGGGGGAAAGGAAAGTTCCCTTGAGAAGCGTAGGGCAGACCGCCGCCGCTCCATCGAAAATATGAAAAACAGACCTCTTGGCGATATAATTCCCTACCCTATCTCACAAGGAGAAAGCCCCTGTTTTGGTAGTCAGGATTTATCTTCCCAAGAGGGTGTCCCCCTACTACTACGGGATACTATCCCTAACCCCGCTATACTCCCTGAACAGACCATGGAGGCCATTCAACCCCTAACTGTTAGTAGCATGACTGTTGATTTGGTCACACAAACACCCCCGGCAGCTAAAGCTAGGAAAAACAAGCCCAAGCAAATTGTTGTGACGGAGGTACATGGTCCTCCACCCAATAAGCGCAGAAGAAAGACGAGGGGGGCCAGGGAAAGCCCAAAATTCCCCACTCAGAATTTGGGAAAAATTATAAACCGGCACACACTCCAAACAGGCTTATACAAAAGGTGCCTGTGGTCGCCTCCCCCAAGGGCGCTAACACGACCTCTGCAGTTGTAAATAGTGACATACGGGCCAATCTACCCAATACAGTGCCCCCCGCAACATCCCTGGGGAACATTGAATTTCTACTAAAATCACTCTTACTGCCTATCAGTGAGAGCTTAAAAAAAGTAGAGATCAGGCTCACAATCCTAGAAGCCACCCTAACTAGTCTGAGTACCACGGTCAGTAAGCAGACAAAAGCCGCAGGGCCCAATCTTCCTGCAGGGCCCCCCACCCATCTACAAAAACCTCCTTCCAATGCAGGACCCATTCAGGGTGCTGCTGTTGCGGCCTCTTTGCAACCACTTATGTCCATCCAAGTCCCAGTTCCATCGAACATACCAAATACTAAGCCTCCCCAGATAGTAGCTCCAGTTTCTCATAGTTCAGTTCTAGGCACAAATCACAGGGCCCCACCAAACCTAAGTACTTCACCCCCTCCGCTGGTAAAGCTTGATCCCAGACCCCGGAGACCGGACTTGCCCCCGGAAGCAAACAACTTTATGGTGGTATTGGCGGGCGCCCCCCCTCTTGAAAGGGGTGAAAATGAAAATTTCCTGTCACTTAAGAAGAAAGTCATCAAGTGGCTTAATTGGAACAGACCCTTACCGCCCCAGTTTAATAACGAGATCATCATGGTCAGAAGGGTACCATGGCTGGGGAAGACAACGAAAACAATTGTAGGGGATTGCATTATGGTTTCCTTCCGAGACCCGGGCACTGTTCTGCATATTTGCTCAGGGTCAAACAGATCGCTGGACTCCACTATACAGTCATTGCCAGTCTCCTTCTTCTTCCCCCCCACCCGTATGCACTACGAGCCAGCACAAGGCAATTGGACAAGGGTAGAACGGAGACACAGATATAAGGAACACGTGGCACGCCCAGTTTACCAACCGCCGGACACTCCCTTTTTTCATTACAATCGTTTTAATTGTTTGGGTGGGTTGGACGGGGTTGATTGACTCTCTTCAAACCCAGCCCTTAGCCATGTGACCCCGGATACTGACCGATGGGCTGTCATTGAGGTAGTTGGATCTACAGCTGACAACGTCCCCGGTGGAGCAACCGCGGGGGCATCTGGGATTGCTCCCCCGGACACTTCCTCTTCTGCAACCTCTACTACTGAGCACCTGAGACTTATCTGGTGGAACGTGGCCGGACTTGCCAACAAGTTGTTCACCCCAGACTGGACAGCATACATTGAGACTGGGGATGTCTGTATGTTCCAGGAGACCTGGGCAAGGGAGGAATACACACACCAGGGATATCAGTCATTCTCTATCCCGGCTAGGTGGGAGGGCAAGGGTCGCCCTTCTGGAGGACTAACTACGTGGGTGGCATCCCATCTAGGGTGTGAGGCCCAACGCTTACTGGTGCCATCTGACAATATTCTTGTGGTCCTACTGTCCTGGCCGAATCAAGCAAAACTTGTCCTGATTAACATCTACTCAAGGCCAGTGGGAGTTGCCAGGGAGTCATCCACCATTGATGAACTCTCAGCTTATTTAGCTGAAATATCAGATCTACCCTACATAGTGGGGGGGGGACCTAAATTCTCATTTTGAGCCGCTGCCAGGCCTTCTAGATGGATTCCCGACGGAAGAGGAGACTAGGTGGTTAGTACCTCCCGTAGAAGCCCCTCCCCCAAAGGCATGGACCCCCGTAGCATTGCAGATCACAGCCCTCACCCTAAAATTCGGAATTAGAGCCTGTAATGGGCGTGCCAACTCAGACGTACCCAGTAGAACCACCTACAATAGAGTAGGAAGAGAATCCCGACTGGATTACGTTTTGGTACAGATAGCGAATTGGCCCACTATCAAGGATTTTAGGGTGACTGAAAGGTCAGACAGTGATCACAATGCTTTAGAACTTGATCTTATCCACCCTGGCCTTCAAACCCCTGCAACTACGAGTGAGGGAAACAAACCTGAACTTCTACTGGCTAACAACAGAAGAAGAATCAGGTGGGAAAACATAGCCTCGAGTCAGGAGAAGCTTCTCAAGCTGTATGCAGGATTAATCCCTATTTTAGAGAGAGTAGGAGACTTAGCCATCGGGGTGGGCAATAAAGATACACTGGGTAAATTACACCAGGCACAGGAGGACCTCATAAAGGGTGCCGCCCCCATTCTATTTAGCAATGTACAAAACTCGAAGAGGGGGCAGGTACATAAATACTCATGGTACAATAAAGCCTGCAAAAAGGCAAAGGAAGAACTCCTTAGAAATATTAAGGAGGGTCAAGGAGGGGAAAAGGTAAGAGAAAGTAGACGGGTATATAAACAAGCATTTGCAATGCAATGGTCTCGGCATCATTAATGGTAGAGCTATTGGCATTGCTCATGACATTTTCTTTTCTTTAAATCACAAATAAATGGCATTGTCATTAACATTGCCAATACACAGCACTCTGCACTCAACAGCACACAATGCTCTGCACACTCACTCTGCACTCACTGCTCTGCACACTCACTCTGCACTCACTGCTCTACACACTCACTCTGCACTCACTACTCTGCACACTCACTCTGCACTCACTACTCTGCACTCACTACTCTGCACACTCACTCTGCACTCACTACTCGGCACTCACTCCTCTGCACTCACTACTCTGCACTCACTACTCTGCACTCACTACTCTGCACTCACTACTCTGCACTCACTACTCACTACTCTGCACTCACTACTCACTACTCTGCACTCACTACTCTGCACTCACTACTCTGCACTCACTACTCTGCACTCAGCACTCACTACTCTGCACTCACTACTCTGCACTCAGCACTCACTACTCTGCACTCACTACTCTACACTCACTACTCACTACTCTGCACTCACTACTCTGCACTCAGTACTCTGCACTCAGTACTCTGCACTCAGCACTCACTACTCACTACTCTGCATTCACTACTCTGCACTCACTACTCTGCACTCACTACTCTGCACTCACTACTCTGCATTACTACTCTGCACTCACTACTCTGCACTCACTACTCTGCACTCACTACTCTGCATTACTACTCTGCACTCACTACTCTGCACTCACTACTCTGCACTCACTACTCTGCACTCAGCACTCACTACTCACTACTCTGCATTCACTACTCTGCACTCACTACTCTGCACTCACTACTCTGCACTCAGCACTCACTACTCACTACTCTGCATTCACTACTGACAGACAGAGAATGATCAGCCATGAATAGAGAGTATGACAGTAGGTTTGAAATCAGTGTGAGGTTTAATGGGTTGTCCTGATTACATGTGGATGTTGTGCAAGTATTAAGCAGTGAGTGGTTAGAGGACAACTGCAAGTACAGATGAAGCTGATTGCTAATGTACAGTTAATAGTCTCCAACAATGATGACAGAAATGTTGGGTACTATTGATTCAAGGACACTGTCAATGTTTGTAGCACCTGAAGAGAATTAGAGAAGCAGGACATTAGCCATGAACTAGGTGATTATCATTGCTAAATGGTATTTGAAGAAGAAAGATCGATAGGTGCCTCATTAGGAACAGGACAATACCTACACCGGCACCTTTGTTTATCAGCTGTGGGAAGTCAGAAATGTTTGCATTGGTAACATGGAGAGCTGTATGTCAAACAACCTCGGTCGATGAGGGCTGGGCACTGAGCGGATGGTTGAACCCTGCCCGAGCAGAGCCAAGATGACGTCGGTGGAACCTGCGATGTGTCGGTGACGACACGGAGAGCGGGCCGGTACGGCGGAATTGAAGTGCTGTGGTCCTTCAGAGAGCAGCGGTGCGGATCCCAGAGCGGACCGAACAGAACAGCTAAGGAGGCGATCGCAGGGCGGCGGGTATTGAGGAAGCCGCTTTGCCCCCGGGAACGCCTGGTGACGCCGTGGCTGTAGAGGAAGAGGCAGACAGCAGTGCGGTGGTCGGCGGCGCTTAATGCTGTCGGAGACCCGCTGGGATATAGCTGGAGTCACCCCTGCCTGGAGCCCAAGACTGAGAGGCTTACTAAAGGGCTGACCAGAGGCTCTAGCCGCCATCGTGGGAGACGTGCTGAGCAGGGGAGCAGTGGAGACCCCAGCACTCATTCATGCCGGCCCCCGGATCGGGCGCTCCGCCTCAACAATTCCACAGGTGTCTATGCTGAAGTTGGTGGATTGGGGGTGCCAAAGATGCTGGGAGGTGCCTCTGCGAGAGCGGGTCTTGTACTCACGACGGTATTGGATGGCGGAGGTCAGGGCAGCGGTGTAGCCAGTGGGGGTGCTGCAGAGCGGGGAAGGGACCCTCCGACTTCAGAGATTGGGTCCGCGGTCTAGGCTGGAGGTATGGCGGGGCATCCTGTTTACTGCCATGGTTGTGCTGCGGCCGGAAGTCAGGCACAGTCGCCTGTGACGGGGGCAGGGCCACGTCCAGACTGGAAGAGGAGGCAGGCGGAGTCAAATGCGTCTCGCGCCCGGGGCTCCTGTGAGCGGTGTGGAGCCCCGGGGCCGCACCAGCAGGAGGTTGGGCGCCGCGTGCTGAGAGCAGAGTCCCCGACATTGGCCAGGTAAGTTCCAAAAGGCTGGGGGGGCTTGGTGCACTTGTGTGTGTGTGTGTGCGTGTATGCTCGTGTGTGTATGTATGTGTGCGACGGTGGCGGGGGAGGGAGGGGGGGGCCTCGGTGCACTTGTGTGTGTGTGTGTATGGGTCAGGGGGGGTGTCTCTGTATGTATGTATGTGCGTGCGTGCATGGGCGCTTGTGTGTGTGTATGCGCATGCGTGTGTGGTGCTTGAGCTTCCCAGGAGACAGCGCCTGGCCACAGCGCGCGTTCCAGTTTCAAATCGGCTCCAAGGATGCGCGTGGCCGAAACTGTCTCCTGGGAAGCACACTCGCTAACAAAAGATCTCGGCGGAGACGCGCTTCCGCGCGTTTAGCCGAGACCTAAAAACTCCTGGCCCATGCTAAAACTGAATGGGAGGAGAATCAATGGGAGGAGATAAATAATTCCCTTGTGAAAGGAGACCACAGGACGTTCTGGAGAGTAGTGAATGGGGGGTCGGGGAATCTCCACTCAGCTATTGAGCCTAACATCGCACCAGGGGTATGGCAGACCCACTTCCAATCCCTTTATAGCTCTGAGTTGGGAGAAACCACGAATGATGCTGGGGGTGGCCAGGCAGCATATGAGGGGGAACCAATAACAGTGGAAGAGGTTAGGGCAGCAATAGCAGGTCTGACATCGGGCAAGGCGCCAGGATTGGACGGCCTACCTGGGGACTTGTTCAAGCAGGAACCCGACGTCTGGGCCCCCTACCTTGCTGTTCTGTTTAACTGAGTTTTGAGCGGCATGGAGGTTCCAAGCACTTGGCTGGGGGCAGAGGTGGTTCCCATATATAAGAAGGGCTTGCCCCTGCTCCCAGCCAACTATAGACCAATCAGCCTAATTGATGTACCACAGAAGTTGCTTGGTAGGGTATTGCTGAATCGACTGCAGGAGTGGGAGGAAGAAACGGGTGCCCTTAGCCCCTATCAGGCAGGATTCAGAAAGGGGGTTTCAACAGTGGACCAGGTTTTTAGATTAAACATGATCTATTGGAGGGCAGCGATATTCGATGGCGGCAGCTTATACACAATATTTGTGGATTTAAGGGCCGCCTTCAACTTGGTGCCCAGAGGTAAACTTTGGAGTGTCCTGTCAGAGATGGGTGTACCCGCGGACATTTTGATAATCTTACAGAGATTACACCACAACAACTATGCCCGAATGAGGTGTGGGAAGTCTGGGGTACTGACGGACAGATTCCCCGTTGACAGGGGGGTTAGGCAGGGCTGTGTGCTTGCACCGACCCTGTTCTGCCTCTTTGTCAACGGGGTAATCGCCCACCTGAATGGTACTGAAAACACTGATGCCCCAAAATTGAACGGCAGCAGGGTGCCTGCAATTATGTTTGCAGACGACACCCTGCTCCTGTCCAAAACCCCAATGGGGATTCAGCGGATTCTTGACTCTTTTGTGGCCTTTTGTACAGATAGGGGTCTAGAAATCAACGCCACAAAAACTAAATTTATGGTCCTGAATCCTAGTCAGAAATTGCGCCCGAACCCACTACTGGGAGCGTCAAGGCTAGAGAGAGTCTCCACCTTTGAATATCTAGGTGTAACCTTGAATGAGACTATGTCATGGGGGCCACATCAGACTAGAGCTAACCTCAAATTAGTGCAGACCACTGGGGGCATTGTGCGGATGATGAAGAGTTCGACATACCGGCCTTTGGGACCGCTCATACAGATTTATGAAGCACAGGCTAGGGGCGCCACTATGTATGGGGCGGAATTGTGGGGACACACATCAACCCGTAGTCTGTCGGCAACTGAGAACAATTTCATTAGACAGATAGTTGCACTTCCGGCCAGCACCCCGCTCCTTCCTCCGAGGCTGGATCTGGGACTGAGACCAATAGCTGATGAAATAGGTCTCAGACCCATAGTCTTCTGGCGAAGACTGTGGAGTAGTGAAGAACTATCTGCCTATAGGGCGGAACTGAGTGAGCTTCTAACTCATCCCAAAGCTTCACAAATCCCCTGGGTAAAATACATCCAAAAATCATGCACAACATTGGGGTTCCCCGATCTCTGGTCCAACCCTGCAAACGCCTCACTAAACATCCCACGCAGAACTTTAGTCAAGGTCTTCCACGACCAGAAATTATCATCTGCCATGGACGGCCAGAGGGAGGGATCATTAACATCTGCGTTCATGCTGAGCAAGGACTCATATAGGCTGGAAAGGGTCTTGGACGCCATGTTCCCCGTGTTGGCCAGGAAGCTGTTTCTCCAATGGAGATATGGAACATTGCCCTTCAGATCTTTTACCAGCTCCTGGACAACCCCGCCCCCTTCTAAGCAGTGTCCGACATGCTCCTATGCGGAGGAGTGTGATCTACACGTGGCCCTGTTTTGCCCAACCTATATGAAAGCTAGGAAGTACTGGCTTTTGCCACTTATTAGGAACTTTGGTTGTAGGGAGTACCTGCCAATGTATAGTATTCTAAAAACCGATGTTTCGAGTTTAACCGTGTTTGTACTGGCAAAATTCCTCACCAATGTATGGCATACCCGCACTCGCATTCTGAAATCACAGGCCCGAGTTAATCCCAAATCTTTTAAAATGTAACTCCGGTAGTTTTAACTTTCAGGAATGATTTTATAGTGTATAGCATGTGCTGTTTTGTTATTGTTGTGGATTTTATCATGGTTGTACATGTTTTACTGTTGTTGTATATCTTTTATGGCCATATGGCCGAAATAAAGATTGAATAAATAAATAAGTATCTCCCACCCCTCCTCACTGATGGATCAAGACTCTACCTGGGCCCAGCACACACTACCATGTAATAAACACAATTAATTGCACAGCATTGCCTTAACATTCAAGCAATTAATTCGGAAATTTAAGTCACCAGTATTCAGCCCGGACAAGCGTTTGCAAATAAGTTACTTAAAATGTAAATTTTAAAGTATACATACATTTTTCTTAGCACTATCACCTAAAAGCTAGCTCAGGGGCCAGGAGTGCACCGGGAGACTCCTGAAACAAAAAAATACCAGGTGTGACCCTGCACTGTTGGCCCACCTACTAAATCCACCACTGCTAGTGCATGTGTGTACATCATGACTATAATACAAGTATGGCTGTAGAGACTCTGTGTAGTGCGAGAGAGTCTAAGTACTAAAGCCATCAGGATCAATGTTTAATGCCCCTGGTTTTAGCATTGCACAAGATGGAGGATGAGGACAATTTTCCCAGACAGTGGAAATGCATTGCCTGCATTCCTGAAGCTGGTGAGTGGACACAGGGCTACCTTTAGTGGAGACAGGGCACCTTTAGAAATGTCAAGAATGTTTTGTTAGCAAGGAGCTTTGGATTATTTCACTGTCATTTGTTGGATGGTAGGGGTCAGTGGCTGTGAGTCCATTGGGACGTTGCGGCGTTGCCCCACTAATGCCAGGGCCCCATCCAACGATCGTTTTAATAAATTACCAATAATAACACAAATTCTTCTTTCAACTTCTGTCGCTAATTCCAATCAGGATCCCTGATTGGAATTAGCATCAAAAGTACAACAAGGGACGCTGAAGGAGGTGGGGCTGCGGCAGCACTCAGGGTTTGAGAGACAGCGCACTCGACAGCAATAGTGCGCATGTTCGGTTTTGGGCTGGTCATTTTTACGACCAACCCGAACATACGCACTAGCCTTCCCCTTAGGAGAGCGAGGGTTGCGTTATGCCGCAGCCCCCGGTCTCCTAATGGGCGACGAGTATCCCTGTTCAAGCCAATCCTGGTGTTGCTGGAGCAGCGTCTGGATTGGCTGAGAGAGGTTACCAGCCACTCCAGTGAGGTAGAAGACGTTGAAGGAGCCAACGCAAGACCCAAGCAGCAGTGACGGCGCGGGTCAGGTATGATTTCATATTTTCTTTTTTAAACCCCCCCCAGTTTTGTGAGTGGCGACTGTATAGACCCCACTCCCCAAAATCTGCAAATAACGTCTGAATCCCAAAATATTGATTTGCTTTTGCCAGTTATTTCAGACACGTATTGTAGTGCTGCGTTTGGAGTGGCAGCGGCTAATTAAGGCAGCACTGACATTGTGTTCAAATTGGCGGACCGTACTGCTTTAATGTGACTGTCTATTAGGGAGACCCTGTGATACTCAAACAGGCCACTGCTGTGCATTGTGCCTGGGACTCCTGCCCGGTTCCAGGGGTGGGTTCAGGTTATGTGTGTTACCTGCATGACACCGATCCAAAAACACACAGTAAAATGCTGTCGGTAGCGAGACAGTGGGACCTAAACAGGGTTCAGTCACTTTAATCATGTGGCAGCGGCAGCGTCTGTTACTCATTTGCACAAACCTGCACAGTGATGCTCATAGAAACATATTTATGTTCATCATATAGTCCGCAGCATGAGCTGCTGCGAAAGTCTAATGCTTCCATGCATGAATTTGCGGAAGAACGATTGGGACACCCACGCGCCGTACTCCCATCACCTAACTGGCTGTATGTGACTCAGCAGAGGCCGCAGCCTGCTCTGTGAAGCAAACATTAAGAGACTTTTGCGGCTGAGAGTGCAACAGCAGGGGCTTTACTCCTCACTCGGACCCGATGCAAATCGCCTAACGGACTTGGAGTGCGAGTCAGCTCTGATCAGGCACTCAAGTCATGCTCACACTCATTAGCTCCCATGACACATATCCATCGGATGACAGACAAGGGCTCCTATTACCCACACACAACCAAACTACAGATTACATACTTCGGCTCTGGATACATACACAAGGACCAATCATGCGCACATCCCCATCGGCTCCAACCACACACAAAACAGCACCAATCTCTCTCTCTGTCTCTCTCTCTCTCTCTCCCTCTCTCTCACATACACACACACACACACACCCTTGATTACAAGCACAACGATAAGGCTTGCAGACAAGGCAAGATGCACTTCAGAATCAGAACAAGTTACTTAAGCGCAATAGAAGTGCCCACTCATCATGCATGGTTCCTGGTTGTCTGTTATGAAGGGCTAGGAGCAAGAGGAAACTATCAGGCAGTACAGGTGGCTTGTGGGTGTATTTTCTAATTGTGGAGAGGGAGGAGAGCAAGCAGCCTTAAAGTAACTAAAGGGAATTTGTTTGTGTGTGTATAAAGGGCATGCATACACTACAGTATACATTTTATTGCCTGGTATGCTGGACAGCAGGGTCCTGGGAATGAGAAACTGAGGGAGAGTGGGGGGTTTGGAGTTAGAGGAGAGAAAGGCTGAGAGAGAGCAGAAACTCAGAGGTGAAGGAGAGAGAGCGTGAGGGAGAGCAGAAACTTGAAGGTGGAGAAGGGAGAGAATGAGAGAGAGGTGAGCCTTTGAGTTGGATAGAGAGACGGAGAGAACGCAGAGCCTTAGAGGTGCAGGAGAGAGAGGCTGAGGGATAGCTGAAACTTGGAGGTGGAGGAGAGAGAGCAGAGGCTTGGAGGTAGAGAAGAGACAAGCTGAGGGATAGCCAAGACTTTAAGGTGGAGGAGAGAAACACTGAGGTGTTTTATTAACCTTGCTTTCTCAGATTTGTTTAAAAATGCACGATTTCCCAACTGTTTTTTCAAATTTTTCATAAGGTGGAATCCCCCTTATGCCAGTAGGGCTCGCGTGCTACGCTCGCTCACCGCAGGCCACTCATCCCCAACATTTATGCTCACCACTTTCAAATGTCACCAGCCGCCACTGGTAGGGGTGAAGGGTGTAACTGTAGTTTCTGTTGTCCAAAAAGAGGAAATTTATAGGACAAGCCTGCCCTTTTGTATCTCCCTGTTTATTTAATTTGGGCTCTTGAACACCAGGTGCAAAGATCACACACGTTATTGTGCCTATGAGTACTCCTTGTGTGGGTCAACCCCAGTGCTTGCTGCTGTCAGAAGCACCACAAAGGTTGTCTTTTGAGAGCAGCCTGGAAATCGCAAGGAAGATTTATACCTTCAAGCAAAAGTGGATGCTGTTCCTCTAATTGTGGTGCCTAGTTTTGAAGATACGTGTACCAACCACCAACAGGTAGGTGGTGGTGGTGGGGTATCAGGAGAAAGAGGGATACGGGGAGGAGGGATCCTGCTCTTGCAGAACTAGGGTCCTCACACACCCAGCAAGCTAGGTGTCCTGCTTCATCATCTGGATTTGCTCCTCGTTGGTTCAGCGCTGCGGAGATCTTTTGTTCCTTAGCCATATGATGAAGTGGAGGTGTGTGGCCCGTGAAAGTGTAGATATAGTGAAGTGCAGTGAGTGCAGTGAGTGCGTTAAAAAAAGGTTAGATATTCCAAATAGTATTTTTACTCCAGTTGGTAATCCACCTTGTTAAAAACGTGTAGAGTGGCAGCTCCCCTGACATGGGGGTTCAGTTGAAGCTATGCTCATCTCTTGGGGTCAACATGTTTCTTGCCTAATGGTTCCTCAATACCGTGGCAATTCTTCAGGACCTAATAATCGGGAGGTCATTGAACAGCACTACTGGAGAGACTGGATGTAGTATTTTTTTCAGTGGTAGTTAGCTAATAGCTGCACCATTTAGTGTAGATATATTTAATTTTCACATATTAGGTCCTGAAGAATTGCCACGGTATTGAGCAGCCATTAGGCAAGAAACATGTTGACCCCAAGAGATGAGCATAGCTTCAACTGAACCCCCACGTCAGGGGAGCTGGGTATGTGAGGACCCTAGTTCTGCAAGAGCGGGATCCCCCCTCCCCTGTATCCCTTCCCCCGTATACCTCTTTCTCCTGAAACCCCCCACCACCACCACCTACCTGTTGGTGGTTGGTCCACGTATCTTAAAAAGTAGGCACCACAATTAGAGGAACAGCATCCACTTTTGCTCGATGGATCTGACAGAGCACTTTTGCTGGACCTCTTTAAAAAGCCCTACAGTACCCCCTTTTTGAGAAAGGAAAGATTTATAATGAGTGCTTAGTGTTTCTTTGTGATACTTTATATCAAAGAGATGTCACAGTGGTGCTATATGGGCATTCCCCTACTACCACCCACAGTGGTTGATGCAAAGCTTTATCCAAAAAGGGTGTACACAGCATTGAAACAAAACTACCACCGCCTTGAGCCAGGTGCTAACAAGCAGAAATTGATTAATTTCTCTTAATTTATGCAGTATTGCACGTGACTGCATCGTACAGCACACATAGAATGTGGAAAAAGTTTGAAAGCATGTTGCAGCATAGTATTTTGCCTATGCAAAAAATCAAGCACCCACCAATGCCCTAAGTTGTGTGTGTGGTTTTAGACAACCTAATTGAGCACGTGTACAGGGATAGGCAGAAGCAGCGCGCCATCTTTGTGGCTATGGCTCTACACTGTTTTCTGCCTTGCACAATACCAGTGATTTTTGTTCCAAGGAGAGGATGCGACACAGCCTGAGGACACTGCTCTGCAAAACATTTCGGAACATCTGCCCAGAAGGGGCAGTTTTATCAACACTTTGCACAGTGGTAGAGTCATACAAAGTGACGAAAAGCAGCATAAAGTGTATGTCTCATATTTACTTTCGAGTAAACACGTTCTTTGCTCTGGAGAGTAGCCTTAAATTACAGCACATGTGTAAAGGGGGTGTCAAATTGGCTGTACTTGGGCGTTTCCACTTTACCACCCATGGTTTATGTAGGTAAAGCCCTATTTACTAAAACTGGCAGGCAAGGCTTTGTGCCAAAAAAACACACCTGCTTAGTGCAAGCACCAACAAGAAGAAATGCTTTTAATTTTCATAGCTTTTCAGACATTGCATGTGTGCTGCATTGTACAGCATACACCCAACGTGTGAAAAGTCTAAGTGTAGTCTAAGCATAGTACTTTGTAATGGAAGGGTGTCCTTTATGATTGGGCTACCTTTTAATAACTGTGCCCCGAGATTTGAAAGGGAACTGATCCAAAGCAGTTCTGAAGCCTGAGACGGTGGATCCTCCCTGGCCTGGAAAATATGTATAAAAGTTGGATCCAAACTCCCACATTTTATTCTAGTTTCCAGTTCTGCCTGACAAAGGAAGGACATCCCCCCTTAAGTGCTCAGAGAACTGCTATGTGACCAGGGCTGGTGCCTGCTTGATAGCCAGTCTTCCAGATGTTAGGTGACCTTACTTGAAGTCTGCACTTTCTTCTGGAGGAGGTGAGGGACTGCCTGGTGCCCAGAAGCCTGTGTTTCTTCTGAGAGAGGGAAAGGGAATGACTTGCCCTGTTGTAGAAGAAACTGTCCAGAAGTAGAAACATAACATATGCCCAGTGTAAAGAAAGCCCTGAGAAAGCAGACTACATTCTCATGCATGATAAGCCCATGCTGTGAGTGGGTCTCCTGGTCGCTCTGCTGAGACCTGCCCAAAAGACTGCAACAGAGGAAAGGTTACTGTGCCTTTTGGCTGCTGCTGTGGGAAGCAAACGTGTGCTACTGCTGCTGATGCCAGAAGGAAAGAAGACACATCACAGCTACCTGGAGCCTGGGAGAATGCAACTGCCACAGACACAGCCCCACCAATGAATTGGCCAGGAGGTCACAAGTGCATTACCATTTTACCCAATGTCCCTCAGCTGAGAGGGCCAGAACTGCCTAAAGGGCAGTGGCAATATATCAGAACCCGCCGGGATGAATCCACCCAGTGATTCTCATCCTGAAGAGAGGCTGCTACACAGGCTCCGGCAGCACCCATCACAACACCTAATCAACAAAACCACTGAGTAAATAACACTGTTTACACATGCGACCAGACCAAAAGCCGGAGTATGCTCCAAGGAATCGAGTGCAATGACTTTTCCTGTAGGGCAGTGGTTCCCAAACTGTGCACTGTGGCTCCCTGGCGAGCCGTCAAAGCTAGCCAGGGGAGCCACGCACCAATCACTTCAATGCATTTAATGTTGAAGGGTCTGTTGGCTTCAGTTAAACTAATTAGACTTAAAGCAATGATGTCGATGATTTGTAAGTGACATGCCTAAAGCTGTAAATGTAGTGCTTAATTGATGGCATGTCGAGGGAGATGACCTCCATATTTCATTGGATTCCAACACTCCTGAAGTAAGCGGAAGATGCCTTATTTATTTTGTTACACTCGTTAATAGTTTAGATTTTTTCCAAATGCATTTTAAACCAATGCAAGTTATCAGGAAAGTACAGTTGTCCTGTCTATTAAACACACTATGGGGCCGATTAAGAAGTCGGTCGGAAACTCTTCTGACCGAATCGGTTTCCTAATGGTTTCCGACCGAATCGGGTTCTGCGAGTCCGATCGACCGATTACGATGCTTCCCAACATAGATTGCTCGAACTCGCATTGTCTTGAATGGCAGACTGTGTTCCGAACAAGAACACAGGCTCCGATTGACAAAAGGAGTAGTTGGGGAAAATCTTTCACCCTGTGGTGGGCCACACTGTGTTTGGTTGCAAAGAGGTGACCCATAGGTACCCCCACGGACCCCAACCGCAGGCCTATGGGTGAATGAGGGCCTTCTACGGGCCCCCACAGTCAGATTTCGACAGCCTTTCATGTCAGGCAAACCGATTCAGACCGGCTGTCGGAATCACCCATCGTAATCGCTCAATCGGAATTCGTGTCCATAGAGCTATACGATTCGGCTCAAAACAACTCGGGCTGTCCAAATGCCAATTGGAACCAAAACGGACAGCCAGAACGTTTTCTTGCATTGCAATTGGTTGGTCGGAAAAGTATCCGATTCGGTCGGAAACATAGGTTCTAACTCGGATTCAGAGAATCCAAATCCCGTTCGGAGCCTTTCTGACCGACATCATATTCGGCCCTCAAGTATTATTAAGTATTGACATTTATACTTGAATTGTAGGTACTTCCAGTACACATTTTTGTTTCAGTACACACTCATTGTCAGACAGGCCTGCTCGCTCCTTGAGCACAGTGAAGTAAAACACCACATACAGCAGAATGCCGACATTTGGAAGCAAGAAAGAGGGCAGTTAAAAAAAATGTTTAGGGAGGGGACAGCAAAAATAAAGCTATATGTAGTTTAGAAAATCACGGGGCACCCTGCTGAGACAGGTGTGTTGGCACGTATGACCTGGGTAGAAATGAAAGTGCATACAAATATTCTTCAAGTGCAGAAACACTTTGGCAAAGAGGCCTACATGCATAGCGGTGCTATCTAGCACTGTAAGTGGGATAAAAAAGTTTGAGAGGGTACTTTTAAAAAGGCATGAGCAAAGAAGTGTAACTGGGAATATTTTATTAGAGGCGACGCCTTAGTAATACGAAACACCCTGTGTATATGATTATACTACCTTCATCAGCTTCATCCCAATTAATCTCAGGGAGAAAAATGCAAGTACTCCCGAGGCCCGGCTTACATTCACCTCACCCTCCAAAAAAGAGACACTGGGGAGCCACGGGCAATGGCCAATGGGTCAAGGGAGCCATGGGTCAAAAAGGTTTGGGATTCACTGCTGTAGGGTAACAGTGCCATGATCTGCACACGTGTCTAATTCACGCCACAAGTTTCAAAAGACCCGAGTGGGGAGAAAGTACTGGAACGCTGGTGGAGGGGGCTTAATAAGATCACAATTAGGGAGACAACTCTGCATTTACTATTCCAGTCGACTTTAGTTCTACTCTGTGAATAAAGCAAGTACTGGGCTGGACACAGATATATTGCTTCTGTTGGTTGGTTGCTGAGTTCTGATCTCTTGTCCCCTGCCTTCTACACTACCTTTGATAGTCAGGTGCAGAAAAAAGGTTGTATGAGGGTTGACAGTTGTTTTAAGTTTGCTTACTAGGGAACTAGTGTGAGGTGTGACTGAATGTGGATCTTTCTTGCAGGATCATCAATCCCAGAGGAGCAATTTAGGTTTTATTATATCGGCTCTGGATGGAGAGTTGAAATGTAGAGACTTATGGCAGAATCCTGTGTTTTGGCTATATGAATGGCATTTGCACAATAGTATTAAATGCTCTTTTATGGCCACAGATTTGTGTAAATTTTGGATGATACAGTGGAAAACAAAATGCAAACTGGAATTTTACCCTAAAAATGTACTAGCCTTATCTGTGATGCTAAAAATCATGGGGTTTTGGCCTTTATCAAATCACAGATGGAACAAATGGCTTTCATTCAGGAAACACATTAAAAACATTCTGATTGTGTTGAAATACTAGCAAGAGGAGAGGTCCAGTTCTTTTTGAAATATTTTTTATGAACGAGGTGTGATGATATAGCTGGCACACAATGTTCCCTTTTTGATGCAAAAGGTTTGGGATGAGTGCTTATTATTAGTGCATGGAATGCTAGATAGACCAGAACCAGGTCTGGTTAATGTGCATACCTCAAACATAATGGTTGCATGCTTTTTTTTCAGCTGCAATTGCAGTTCTCAGCATGTAGTTGCAAATTTCAATTATTTGGGCAAGAGACTTTAACTGTACATTAGATCCTGACTGAGACACTCCGGGTCTGATTTACAAAGGGTCTCCGCACTCATGGCGGAGGTCCCACAGTCATGGTGGAGTCACCGCACTTGGGGTGGAATCTCCGCAATGAGAATTCTCATTGCAGAGATTCCGCCCCAAGCGCAGAGACTCCCCCACGACTGTGGAGCCTCCACCAGTAGTGCGAAGGCCCTTTCTGAATCAGGCAAAGACGGTGTACTCTGCAAAGCCTATGATGCTTGAAGCAGTGTGTGATGGATTACAATGGCTAGGTGAAAGAAAATTGGGTAATATGTGTGGAGGATTTGGAGTCTCCCAATGAGTCCAGATTTCTCAACCTATGGCAGCTATGGCACAGAACAGACAGGCCTAACTGAGTAAAGTATTTAGTAGTACCAAAAGTATTAAGTAAAAAAAAATAACACAACAAAAAAACAGTTCTCATTTCTAGAACCCAAGGAAAATGTAATAAGGGAGATGATGTTAAAATTATTAAAATCAAATAAGGGGAACCAGAGATAAGATTTTTAAAGTTGTAGGACAAAAATCTCAAGAAAAACCAAGGCTTCAATTAGAAGTCACTGTTCATGGCTGACTCAGACCTAGGTGCAGTTTCAGGCTGAGTGCAATGGGGCAAGTGTTGGTTACACCAACAGGGTAATCCCGGTCAAAATTTTTACCTTCTGACTTTTTATGGAAGTTACCTCCAGAGGGGCAAGATTTAAGGCAGTTTTCGGCAAAGCCCTCTTGAAGTCAAACACCTGCTAGACGAGGTTCCACTGAAGTTTTTGGTTTTGACTAGAAAAGCTCAGAGTGGGAAATTTCACTGTTCATGCCCAGAAAAGTCCTCTCATCCACCGGGTACTTTTAGTGCCTTCGTCCACTCAATATTTCTACACTGCAACCTCTTTTTTAGAGCGTGAAAATTTCCAGTGGAACAAGCCTGAAAGATTTAGTCAAGTAGGTCGCACGGAAAGTCAGATATCATAGGTAAGAGGGTCCACTGAAGCATTTTTTCTGGTGGCAAACAGCTTCCAACTGGACCAACCACTGAGGTCATGATTTGGGAGGATTGTCTTGGGTGGTTAGCCCAGTCATCCGGAGGCCAAAACCTTGTAAGCCCCAACTTTTAATTATTTTTGGAGAAATTCCTCTTAGTCAATTCTGAGGCTCCCAGGACTTCAGAGACAGCCCTTAGGGACCAGGTCTCACACCAGTAAAGAACACTAGCATGGTCTAGTAAAGTCTAGTTCCAACTGGCCCGCAGGTAACTTCAGGAAATAGCCTCTTGCAGCTACTAGAGTACCTGCAGCTACACAGGAGGTCAGTCCACACTGGAGGTCAGTCCACACTGGAAGCAGGTCCAGCACTCTTTTGTTCAACCACAAGTAGCGATTTGTTTGGATGAACTGATGATGAGGTGCCATGTTTTCAGAGTTTGATAGCCAGTTAGTGGGGTGATTCTTGGACACTCCCTGACTAATGGAGAAAATGTTCCAGAGGGCAAACCTTCCCCCTTTTTTGCACATTCGGTTTTCGTCACTACAAACTATCCCATAGTGCACTATTCCTAGGGAGATTCAAATGGCAGAACCTTTCTACCCTTGGAGATGGCTAGGGGCCAACCCAGTGGCATGCATAGGGAAGGTAGTCCACTCCTCCTCAACCATACAAATATTATTCTGGAACCAGCTCCCTCTTCCACTATACAGTAACAAGGGAGTTACAGGAGGCCCTGGGATTAAGGGACCTCTTTTCCAAATTTATCACTTTACAACTAACTATGAATGGGCCAGCTTCTACCTGGTGCCTTTCAAGTTAATTAAGTACCTGAACTCTTCCCATCTGGTATTCCTGTGAGAGGATCAGGCACATTCAAAGACCAAAGCCAATATTTCTGCTCTTTGCACACTTATCACACCCCATCAAGAGAAACGCATTGACAGGCAGAGTAGCCGCAGGCAGGCTACTACTAAGTAGCCCACCAGAGCTTCAGGCAGTAACTTTTTATAAGTTACTATTGCTGTATATTTATCAAGAATCCCACTTCACCAATGAATTGGCTTTTAAAAACATATTTACAATGGTGGTTAAATGGATTATGGAGCTTACTCCAAATCAAAGTTTCCTCAAAAAATATTTTAATTGTACTTTATTTTTTTCTCATAGAAACAGCCACTGCTCCAAATACTGAAAATAGTTTTTTTTTTTGGGGGGGGGGTTGATGGGGGAGGGGTTGTCATTATAGGGACATGGCAACCTTAAAGTATTACATGCTCTTCTTTTAAATACCAAACACACCACATTGTGGTCTATAAGAGATACTTTAGGATGTCTTACCTAATATTTAAATTAGGGTTCCTTACTATCAAAAAGTGTTATATTGACAGGTTCACCTGCTGGTTTAAAAGTCTCAGTAGTCAGCTACACATATAAGCCTGAAGTACTGTTTTTCTTGTCAGCCTATTTGACGGCACAATATTTGACATGTGATTTGACATTCAACTTTTGTTCCATTTGTGTATTTCCTAAACCTCATTGGAAAGTTAAATATTCTAATATGGGAAATAGCCATTGTTGCCATGGTTTTATGGGTCAGAGAACATGCCCTTAAGACTAGTCAGCAGTGGCTCAGTGAGCAGAGTTACATAAACAGCAAACCATTCAGCAAATAACATTGATGACCCAACAAGCATAGGCATTTTCTAACACTAGAACTGATTAATGTCTGGTGGCAAAACAGAGTAACTTCAACAAATGGTCTTCCAATGAACTAAAGACGACAAGTGTGAGGAAGTGAGGAGAAAAAGAATTGGTAGACAGGAATGTTTGGTGGAGGGTACAAGGGAAGGCAGGGAGAGATGGGGAGGAAAGTGGAGAGGCAACCAAGGGGAGGTCAAGTAGGAAATTAGGAAAGGTGCAGGAGAAAGAAGAGAGGCTAATTGTAGGAAGAGTCTGAGTAGATGAGGAAGGAAGAGATGGCCGATGAAAGGGTGGTAGGGGGAAGAAGAAAGGGCAGGGAAGCATATAGAAGAAAATAGGTGGGAAAGAAGCCAGAAGAAGAGAAGTGGAAGAAGGTTAGGCTAAGAAGGGTATTTGGAATGAAGTGGTTGAAAAAGAAAGGAGGAAGCCAAGGGGAAGAAGGAGAGGGAGGAATAGGATTGGAGTGAGGTAAGGGAGGGAGGTGGAGGGTAGGGGATCAGGGTAAGGCAGAGAGATGG
Source organism: Lissotriton vulgaris (assembly GCF_964263255.1). Lineage (NCBI taxonomy): Eukaryota > Metazoa > Chordata > Amphibia > Caudata > Salamandridae > Lissotriton > Lissotriton vulgaris. The sequence goes on along the minus strand of NC_141693.1, from coordinate 1,426,232,230 downwards.
GTATGGAGCAGGTACAAGGAAAAAGAAGGCAGATAAGCAAAAGAGAGATAGAGCACAGGTTGAAGGTATTTAAATAAAGCAAGGAGAGATAATTCAAGTATCCAAGAAATCAATTTAAGGCTAGAAAGAGGCAGTGGGGTAAAGAACATTTGCATCTTCATTACAAGAGATTCAATGGATCAGATGTAGTCTGAAGAAAGGTGTGTTTAGGAGATGGAGGAGCAACAGAAGGATGGGTTTGATCCCAATTTCCAAAGTTAGAGTGCTGCAGAGGAGACGAGCAGCTCTCGAGAAGGAACAATTAAGAATGTGAGAGATTTTCAATAGGAGGATTTTGAGAATAAAGTTGCCTTTGCTTCTAAGCTTTCTCGTGCCACCAGATATGTTGAGTAGACTGGCCAGATAAGGTGGGGATCTTGCGTGGACTGCTTTGTAGGCTAGACATCCCAGCCAATATTTGATTCTGTCCTTAATAGGGAGATAATGTAACTCAATGGAAATATGTGGTGAAATTATTTTGGGGAAAGTAAAAGTCTGGCTGTGGGATATGTGGGCAACATGGCTGTGAAAAGCTGGCCTAGTATAGGATGTCCACTAATGTAAGTGGGCACCTTGCACCAGTCCAGACAACCCTTAAGGTGATTTAGGAGTTCCTAGACAGCCCTAGAAAGCTCTCTAAGTGGTAGCTGTGGACAGCAGCCTTCAGGCTTAGTCCAGAAAGAGTGTAAAGCAGCTTGTTTTATCAGAATGCAATCTTATAGTATGGATTAAGTGAAAAGAACCACACCAAGTATTTATAAAATATGTATTTATTATATAATATTCTCTAGTATGTTCAAATATCTCCTACACAGAGATAAACACAATGCACACAATACTTTATATACATAGTATTTGGTTTGGTCCCTCTGGGGGACCAAACCATATACTATGAAAGTGGTATGAGAACCAAGACTTGGGTCAAGACAATGTCGAGAGGACGTAGAAGTGCTGGGGACCCACAGAAAAGCCTAAGGTAAGTAGATAGGGATCCCACGGAGAACATGTGCAGTGTGGAAACACGACCAAGGGCTCCATACAAGTCTATGTGTAAGATGCAAATTATTTTTTGAAGATTAAGGACCCTTCCTAGTGGACCCTGAAGAAACCCAGTGGAAGACACAAGGTTGGAGAGCCACCCCTACATATCCTAGTACCCACGTTACCTAAACCAGGGAAGCAGGGTGCATACGTTTGAAGTGGTGTCGGAAACCGCCATCAAACCCAATGGAGGACTTCAGGAAAGTGCCGCTGTTGCAGAAGGGGAAAGTGTCCGGTGAAATCCGAATGTGGATTCCAGCTGAGAGGTTCCTGCAAGCAGAGGGGACAGAGTCTATGTCATTCAGGAGTGACCAGGAGACTTGGAAGACAAATGTCATCTGATGTCTGGTGTTGCAGTATGGGTGAATATGACCTTGACTCTGCAGCTGTGAGGACCAGGCAATGCTGAGGAGGACCAGGAGCCTTGCACAAGCTATCCCACAAAGGATGTTGAGTGCTGAGGGGTCGGTGTGCGGCAGAAGCACCAACAAGCCACATTGGGACTAGCAAGTTCCAGGGCACTCACCACAAGCAGGGAAGTCAGGGCAGTCCGCAAGCAATCAGGGGAGCCCAAAAGAAACCAGTGTGACCGACAAGTGGACCCACAGGCTGGAGGCACTGAAGTCGTGAGAGGACCTCAATCGCTCACCAAAATATCCAGGCTACGATGCACACGATGCGGTGTTGCTGAAGATTCTGGTCACTAGAGGTGCTTGAGATTGGTGCTACTGGGATCCCGAAGATCTTCTTCAAAGGATGCCAACAACCCTTTGCAAATGCAAGCTAACGCAGTGCACAGAGGTTCGGTTATTGCAACCCCCATGAGCGATACAGGCCTCAAACTTGGTGAGAGGGCAGGGCAGGCCTTGAGAGCTGTGGAAAATCACCACCTGTGTTACAGAACCTTAGGAAGTCCGGAGGAGCTCAGGATCAGCAGACTGGTCGACTTAGTTGGGGTGCCTGCGAATGCAGGGGAGTGACTCCTTCACTCCAAGGGAGATTCCTTCAAGTGTCTTTGATGCTTCACAGGCCTTGGAAGGTTCATGTATGATGCACAGGCACATATGATGCAGCAGACTGGAAGGAAGACAAAGTCAGCCCAAACAAAGTCTAGGGTACCCAGACGGTAGAAGAAAAAGTGGTGTCTGATCTTAATCTTATCCCACGTCGAATCTAGGGACCTACACCCAGGTAAACTCCTAAGTACCCTAAGGAAAGGGATGGGAAGATTCAGGGGACCCTCCCAGGGGAGGTTCTGGAGAGGGTAAAGGTTACTCCCATATCCTTTGTCCAGTTTCACTCCAGAGCAGGAGCCAACGGCTTTCAGGACTGGTTTGACCTGGACTATCCAAGGGGACACCAAATGTGCCTGTCATGCGGACTTTGAGGCACTAGCAAGTGCACCCACCCGGTCCCAATACACTAAATCCTGTCTGGGTGGTGGTCACACCTCCCTGTGACAGGATACCTATTATTCTGCCTTCCTCTGCTTGAGCTTGGCTCAGCAGCAGGAGGGCAGAAATGTGTCTCTGATCAACAGCAACCATTTTGTGCCTTCCTGGTGAAGAAGGTTGGTACCGGGAATACTGAGAGCCTAACGGATGGCTTTTCCAGTGCTTGGAATCATACCTCCTCCCACACCGTTTACGGTGTGGGGGTATGATTCCAACATGTTTGATGCCAAACATGATAGGATTCGTTGCAGCCAGTTTCGAGATGGTCATCGCGTAATTACGCGGTGCCCCTCTATATAGTATATGGCTGCTTCACTGACAACCCAGGAGAATGGACTCCATAGGCAGGAGGTGTGTCCTGCTCATGCAGGGTCATCCTCTCACTTAGATCCCAGCACCCTCCCTTCAGGATTGCAAAGGCATGCTAGAGGGGTGACTTATAGGTTTTAAGTGCAGTGACCCTAGAAATAGGAAGTGATGCAAGCACCAACTAACACAGACTGCAATGGCAGGCCTGTAGTTCCATTTTGAATAGTCTCTCATGGGTGACATAGTACATGCTTCAGCCCATGGGAGACCTCTGGAGTACCTATGCCCTGTGTACATGGGTACCATGTACTAGGGACTTATAAGAGTACCCCAGTATCCAATATGGGGTGTACCTAAGTACTGAACATAACCATTTAGGGAGAAAGCAGATAGACTGGGGTCCTGATTAGCGGCATCCCAGTCAGACTAGTCAAATACAGCTTAGCACCAGGCAAAACATGGGGGTAACCATAGAAGTAGATCCTACTTTCCTACAACAGCTGCAAGATCGGTCACCTCATTAACCACTAGGATTGATTTGGCTGATCTGGTTGGCTAGGCGGGTGTCACCATCCTCCCTCATTGTTCATTGTGCATTGCTCCTGAAGCTGTGCACTCCACTGTAAAGGGTGATTCTTCCCTGATAGAAGTAATAGTGGTCACCAGTCTGTCTCATGGATGTACGAGTTGCTGCGGTCCTATGCTGCAGCCTCCAAACCAGTCTCAAAAGCCTGGCTGTTGCATGCAAGACAGATTAGAGAGGAAAAAGGGCAGATTGGAAGGTCCCTGCCAAGACAGAGTTACTAAAGTACAAATGTGAAAAAGTAGGCACAGTTACATCTTCTTAAATTATAGTCTCAATGGATGATGCATCAAAAGTAGATACCTGAGCCATATACTATCTAATCACTCCTCCAACAGACAGAATACTCTTGGGGGAAAGCCAAGACAAAGATTCCAGGTTGGCATTTTAGAGTGGAGCCTCTGGCAGATGTGGGACTTAGATTGAAACTACGTGACATAATGTGATCTTACCCTCTTCACAATTTAAGCTTGGCTTACACTCACCCATGTTCTGGAGTGGGAGGTGATTACAGGTGGTAGTGAGAAGATTCTAGCAAGGTAAGGTGGATGGGTCTATGCGGTGTGAGTTGTGATTTTGAGTAATTGTTTTGCGGTGTGGTAAATTTGTCTTGGTAATGGTTCTGTGCAACAAATACACTTCAATCAGGTTGAAATTGGATTTTGCATTGTTGCAGCACCAGCATGCCTTTTTAGGTGTGCAGTATACATCTTTTTATCATTAATAATAATGAAAGTTTTATATGATTTGATGAAATCATTTGAATTATGTTAGTTGGAATTTAATTTTTTGATGTTGGTTTGATTTTGGTTATCACATTCATAGCAATCCAAGATCTCTGACACAATTATTTAAGTTGGTTGTCTGCTGAAGGCATTTGTCGATACTTCAAGGACTTACAGGTATTCTTAATGGTCTGGTTGCATTTAAACTAATTAAGGTTGTGTTATCCATTTCTTTGTTCACAGGAAATAGGTATACAGACTCAGAGGTAGATTTGGGGCTCGTCAAAAATTGATCTTAATCTGACTGAAATTTGTGTAGTCGTTCATTGTTTGTAGTGAGTTTGATTCCCTTCCCATATTCCGGTAGACAGACACATTTCTTTGTTTTGAATTTGCAGCTTTACGGTTCATGGCTTGCTTTGAAACAACATTTTTATTGGTTAGTTGCTTGTGTTGCTCAGTCTAACTTGATCAAAATGAGATGCTACATTGAAAAAGTCTCAAGTTCCTATCTGTGAGGGAGATAAAATGCCTCCTGAAGAATCATTTGCTCATTACATGCTGATAAATCCGGGACTTTCAACTTGTTAATGTTTACGTGAATGGCTCATGATCACTGCTGATGATAAACATATACATTTTACTTTGATTGGTACTTTTAACATGAGAAAGATTGAGTATTTGAGGCATGCCAAGAATAAGGTCAAACAACAGCATAGACCTGCGCAGCATTGAATTCATTAATTTGGTGGCAAATGAGAAGGAGCGTAAGAAAATGTTGAAGGGTGAAGTTAGAAAAAAAAGTAATTGGATATATTCTAGAAGGCGAAAGCAAAAGAAAGTGTGAAGAGAGGACATGGTAATAGGAGTGGAAGTGTTTCCTGCAATTATTAAACAGACAGACAAAAGGAAATGACAAATAATGATAAAAAATGAATCTAAGAATGGGAAAGAAAAAGAAGAAGAATCAATTTCCAGTAATCAGGTAATTCTGAGGAGGAGAAAGGCTTTTTAATTGATTTGCTTAACTCAAGATCACCTCCATATAATGATGATTACGGTCTGCAAATACAGGAGAGAGGAGCTGGATAACTAAGTCCTGCTTTGCTAGAACCAATTACTAGTGCAATGGTGGCACCAGCACTGACTGAAACAAACTAAATTGAAATTATCACAGGTAAAATGAAATTTGTAGAAATAATCAATGGCATTCTTAATAAAGATGGAGCACTATCCTATAATGAAGGTAAATTGCGATCTTTGAGTATAGAAATAGCAAGGCATGCTTTTTGCAAGCTTGAAGAATTGGTGGATGAACATGATGTGAATTTTTCTAAAAAGAGAGTGGCAGGAATAACAGAATGGAATTAAGTGACAGTGAAAAACTATAAATGGAGTGCGTAGTTTAAGAGTAAATGTTAGAGAATTAATCACACTTGTAATGATTTGGAGAATGTGAAAGGATACAGAGAAAGTTGAATGAAGAAGGGGAAGCAAAAACAAAAGAAACCAGCGAGGGAAAAGGAAACTAGTAAGAGTGACTGAACATGGAGTGACTGTGGTATATGCACTGAGAGAAGTACACGGAGGTGCACGTGTCACATGCCATGGACAAGCTCTGATTGCTTGGCATTTACAGAAAAAAAATAGCTTAGGGAAGAACCAGACAAATGGTATACAGAGGTAGTGAGAATTGTGTTGATTTGAAAGGTTCTTTGAGTTGATATGAATACATTATTTGAGACTATTGTTTCTAAACATTTGTAGTTTGAGTGTGAGGATTGGCCAGATGAAGAAACACTGACGGTTCAGCCCCATAATGGCCCATCTACAGTAGTGATTAACAAATATAAATTGTATACATTGGTAATTGAGCATTTGAAGATATTGTGCCATAAAAAGAAATACATGGCGATGGTGATAATGGAGCCTAAAGAATTATTGCATGCATATTATGAGAGATTATTGCAGATCTATATGCAATACAATGGAGTCAATGACTCAGCAAAAGAAGGTATTTGTGGATTCCTTTGAGCTTTCATGGTGGGTTTGCGTCCAGAGATTCGTTCGCAGCATAGTGCAACACCAAAGCGAAAAAGTACACAAAGAAATTGCCATAGGTGACTATCCCATCTGAACTGGAGATAACTGTTACTCGCACATACGAATTGTAAAATATGCATTTTTCAGATCTAGTTTCACAAGCTAATTTCCCTCCTGGAGGATGTCTTTCAAAAGTTGGATTCCTCCCGTCATGATGAGCAATCCTGTTCAGATTTCTCAAATATATTACTCGACATCATTATTTGTTCTTCTTTTCTACCAGGAAAATAATACTCACCAAGTGCCTTGAGCCTTCCGGTGGTGCCTCTACACAGTTTAAGTAAAACATGTATTAATTCTAAGGCAAAGTCTCAGGTTACACAAACCATATTTTCTACTTATTTCCAGCTCATCACAAAACCAACACATAATGCAGGTCACACTGGACCCCCATCTTCACCACAAGCGACAGTCTCAAATACAACTCCAACACACAGCCCACATGGACCGACCACTCCATCAGCCACTTCCAAATCAACACATCTCAAATCCACACCCCTACCAAGTTTAGCACTTCAAGCCGCAGCTGAGGCAAAATCACAGAAGCAGACTGGCTCAACAATGATCAAACAACCTCGACAAGGACATTGACAACTGGATCAAGAACTGCATGGATTCCCTTGTATCCATCAAACCCAACAAGCAAAGTAGATGAAACAAGCAGACCAGATGGGGCACAGAAGACCTCAGCGAAACCAACTGACACTGTAAACAGCTAGAACAGAAATGGAGAGCCAGCTACAACACTACCAAAAGAATTACCTTCATGGTTGCATCCAGTTACTATCACCAGCAAATTAGAGACAATAAGAAAAAAGCACTAGCTGAGCACATCAAAGGAAGCTCCAACAGCTGCAAGGAGATCTTCTTGATCATTAAGGATTTCACCTCGCTCTCTGCCACTGTCAACAACATTGGTGCCTCCCAATAACTCTGAGACAACATATCCAACCTATCCAACTTAATTCACAGAAAAATAGCAAATATCTACAGCAAATTTGCCCACCAAACCAACCCCAGAGAACTCATTGCTAACCTACTCACCAGCAACCATCACAGCCACCTGACTAAATGGACAACCCTCACCAGAAATACCACAGTCGCAATCAAATGGACCATCCACTATGGGGCTCCAAAGTACTCATGCCCATACCACATCTACAACCTGGGGAAATCACCAATGAGCACCACCCTGTCCCACATCATTAACACCTTGATCACGTCCGCCACTTTCACGAATAAATGAAAACCTTCAGAAATCAACGCCCTCCTCAAGAAGCCCACAGCCAACCCAAATGAATAGAGCAACGTCCGACCCATCTCCCTGCTCCACTATCCATCTAAATTGATTGAGAAGGTCATTAACAATCAAGTCACAACCCACATCAAATGTCACCATCTTCTATACAAAACACAATCATTAGTCAGAAAGAATCACAGCACTGAAACAACACTCATCACAGCAAGGAGAAACAGCGGCCCTTATCCTGCTCGAACCCTCCCTGGCCTTCGCCACTGTATCCCACAACACCTTCATCAGAAGACTCCATGAGATTGGCATACAAGGACCCATTCTCAAATGTATCTGTTCTTTCCTCACAGGAAGAACCCAGGCTGTCCCCTTCACATCAGAGACCAAGAAACTAATATGCAGTGTCCCATAGATCGTCCCTCAGCCTCACTCTTTTCAACATATACATGACATAGTTCACCAACATCATCCGATCACAAGACATCACCACCATTTCCTATGTCGATGACACCCAACTCATCCTCTCCCTTTAAGACAAACACCACCAGAACCAACTTTGCCAACTTCATGACCATGGTAGCAGACTGGATGCAAACCAAATGCCTGAAGCTCAACTTTAACAAGATGGAAGTACTGGTCTTCGGCAACAGGACCTCGCCATGAGATTCCGCCAGGTGATCATCTGAGACAGGACCAACACCCACAGACCACACATGAAATCTAGGGCTCATCCGAGATGAAAAGCTCAACATGATGGCTCAATTCAATGCAGTATACGCCCCATACTTCCACATTCCAAGCATGCTGCAAAAGATATTCAAATGATTGCCTTAGAACATCAGACGGACTGTCACACAAGCACTCATCACCAGCAAGCTGGACTACAGCAACACTTTCTATGTTGAAATCACCAAACAACTACTACACAGACACCAGACCATCCAAAACGCAGCCACAAGACTCATACTTGCACTCCCACGACACATCCACATCACACTGCACTTCAGAAAGATTTACTGGCTCCCCATTCACAAATACAGCCAATTCAAACTCCTCACATGCACATACAAAGCTGTACACAGCACAGGACCAGAATACCTGAACAGTCACATACACTTTCACCAACCACCAGACACCAACGCTCTGTCTCACTCTCGATCGCACAGACTCCCAGCATCCACAAAAGCAAAACTGGAGGTCGCATAGTCTCCTACATCTCACCCAAGATATGGGATGACATTCCTCAACACATCAGAGACTCCGCCTCACTTCTTGAGTTCTGCAAGAAGGTGAAGAATCTGGCTCTTCATATAAGAACCTTAGGACCACACACCTATACACCTTGCTCAAGCGCCTGGATACCCTCTCCGATGATAATTAAACTTTACAAATCAAAATAACATAGCATAACAGATTATACTAATTGTCTAGAGCATTCTGGCTTCCTAACATTTATAAACTCTCCATTGGCCTTCTCATTCGGCAAACTCAAAATTTGCTTACATATGCCAAGGGGCCACTAGTTCTGAGGGTCTCACATTGGGCCTGGATTAAATTATTTTCCTTATCATTTTTAATTGCAGACAAATCTTCTTCCAAAACTATCTCCTTTGGAGAGTCCCAAACATACTCATCAATCTCAACAAAATAACCCTCTCTCACTGTAAAATATATCCTGTAGTAAATCATCAGGATTATCTTGATTCTCACATGTGCCTTGAAGGACACCATTTATTGTGCCATCTGGGACACCAGATATTTCGATGGTGATGTATTTTCCTTAGCAACTTTTTCCCACATGCTTCTGTTCCCTCAAGTATGCCCCCTACCTTGCCTTCTTCATTTTCTCCTTCCGTTGAAAACCAATACTCATTTTATTCATGGCAGAATAAAAAGCATCCTTCACGGACTGCTCAAACTGCCTATGAATTAATTTTTAGTTACCTCCTCCTGGACCGTATCCACTGAAGCAGTGGCAAAGCATTCCTCAGCCACAGGCATTGTAACTATCTAAAAAAAACGTTTCCAAGCTCTAAAAAATGACAAGGAACAGAATTCCCCTCAGTGACTGACCAACTGTCAAACTGCAATCACAATTGTGTGATAGCGCCAACCTATACTTCCATTAAAACAATGGTGTTTCTACCATTTAAAAATGTTTTCCAAAAACTGAAAATCTATCCTCTCGCTTGTGACTAAATATACATTTTCTCAATGGGCCATTGCCCAAATCGAAATGGCACTCAACTCTTGCGTATGCCCCTGCACTCTCAACCAAGTCGGAAGAGTACAGGACACATATGAAGAAAAAATTGCCCCCAGAGAAATGTGTGCACTCTAAAAAAAGAGCAGCTCACTTTACTAGAAAGCAGCTCACAACTCTAGACAATGATAACATACCGGTTGAAAAAAAACACAGAAACAAAAAAGTATTCAAGCGATATAAATGAATAAAATACTATCCGGAAATGATATCATACCTCTCATACTTCAAAAGACCTCACACCAAATAAATACTGTACAAGAAAGATCTGAAAATCTCAATGCTATGTGGGCGGCAAATTATTAAACTGAAAAACAGTATTCTAAAAGTGAATATACTCAAACGCTAAATAAATCCCTCAGTTCCATAAGTTCGAACAAGACAACCAAATAATGACGCTCATCACATTCAGTGTATTAATTTCCACTCATAAATCAAAAAGCAAGGACAGATATTATTTAACTGCTGTGGAGCAGCAATAAAAGCAGGAAGTATTGCATTGGTCTGGAGTTTAAGTCATGGGATGTTCTATTTTGTAGTGTGTTTTCTTTATCTGCTTTTAAAAGGCTACTTGACATGGCAATAAAGAATCGTTTATAAATAACGGTAGCCTCTGGTCTTGACATAGAAATCATGTGGCAGCAGCACATATAAAGCCAACTTTCAGAAATGTCCTACTTAGAAGGTGGAATGTAATCATGTGGCCTAAATAGTCATAACTAACATGTTGCAGAAGCAGCAGAGAGAATTCAGGTTCTTAAAGAAGACAATGAGGACGTTGTTGTAGTGAAAGTGGATTAATAGAATCTGACAGTGAGAAACTAATTCATGATGGAATGAAGGAAGAAGATACTGGATACAGTCACCCATATATGTACATATACAGTCAGCGTGTAAATGAAAAGGTTGCTGGGTTCCTGGGAGCAGGAGTGTATTTTTACTGCATTGTGATTTAGTGTGCTTTAAAGAGGTGTTTCTTCAGCTTTTTTCTAAATTGGAGCAGGGTTGGGAAGGTCTTGATGGACACAGGGATGTTGTTTTAGATCCTAGGTGCATGGACAGAAAAGGCTTGTTGCCTTGTTTTTTTCTTTTTTTACACGTGCTCACCTCCAGTATAATGGACTATTGGATGTGGGTAAGTTGCAAGCATTGTGTCCAGCTAAGTGGGGATGCTGGTCATGATGGCTTCACAAATGATGAAGCTGCTTCTGTAGATAATGAAGGCTGGGTTGGGGGGCCTGTGGAGTTCTGGCATGATGGGGTGATTGATCATGGGGGTAATGTGATCGGACATGTTGCAGCGGGTAGTAAACCCCTGAGAGGGGGAATTGGGGATTATAGGAAGCTTTGAAGTAGGGTGTTTACACCATCTAGGTGCAAATGTGTGAGGGCTTGAACAGCAGTTCCATTTTCTTTAGTAGAGAAACTTGGCACCAGAGCATCCCTGTTTTGTTGGCAATGTATCCCTTAAGGATGGTGTCCATGATGAATCCAAGAGACTTGGAGTTGAATGAAAGTTGGGGTTTTTAAGCCATCAAAGTTCATATCTCTGAGTCAAGTTACGCCTATTTCTAATTTGCTGTTCTTGAAAATAAAAGGAATTATTTCTTAGTGGGATTAAGCTTCTGGTAGGTGATGCTCATCCAGGTCTAGGTAAGGAGCAGGCAATTTATAAAGTGTTGGATGTCCAAAAGGAGGAGATGTTCAATTACAGCTGTGTATTGTTGGCATGTTGGTAAATGTTGATGCAGCTATAAAGAACCCCAAAGGCAACCACAAAGAAGTTGAAGATGACCAGGCAAAGGTCAGAACCCCAGAAGACTTCACAGGCAATAAGGATTTTCTGACTCATGTATTAAACTAAAGATTAATCTTGTCATTCTCTGTTTTTACTGAAAGCCGGATCAAAACTTAGAATTTTGTCTCACACCACCATTAATTGAGAATAACCATAGCGCACATTTTTCTCAAAAGAAAATTGTTGCAAAGTTTACGTGTTCAAGGAGCTATAAATATTTTGGGTGGAAATTCTTGGACCCATGTTTTCAATAAACTCAACCAAACACACCAAATCGAACCTGACCACAACTTGTTCTCATGCTGGGTGACAGGGGTCTGCAGGGATGTCAGTTATTCACCTGACTCGTCTTGAAACATGGAGAAAGGAGTCTAATATATGCACAAGTCGGACGGCTGTTCAAAACCGTGTCGCGTATATTGAAGATCCTGCCACAGACTGGTGGGCACAGATCTGAGCCGTCCCACACACTCTGTTGAGAGGTGGAGTATGAGTGTGATAGGATCTTGAAAGATGATTAATGATGTCTGTGAAGGGCAAAGCCATTGGAAACTCTGGAGGACATTCCTAACAGTCCTGATGGGCAAATTGGTCATCAGACGTGGGCATAGTGGAAGAAAACTAATCAAACCATCTAGTAGCTTCCTTCACAATAAGCTGGCACTCAGGAACCTCGGTTTTATATGGTAAAGAAAAGATTAGAGGTTTTGGGGCAGAAATGATCTAAACCTATTCTCAAACATTACATTGCTGTGTTCACCTACCATATAATTGATAATGAGGATTTTTTCTTTTTTTGTTAAATGTTTTTATTGAGGTTTTTACCATACAAACAAACATGTCTGGTGGTATCAAATCCAAATCATGGAGAGCAGATCAACTATTCTTAATGAGATACAATCTGAGATAGGGAATAACTAAATCAAATACAAAAGAAGAACAAGAAAAACCACATCAGCGACTGTTACAATTTGTCTTGAATACATTACTAAATTGCACCTACAGTAGATTTTATCCATATCAGGTGACTTAAATGACATCACTTAGCATATGGGACGTGAGGTACTAGCCTATCTGCCATGGTTCCAATTACCATCTCTTTCAGGAGTAAACTATGATCAAACAGTACGACACAATAGGGTGGGCACAATGTGCGCTATATGACTATCGATACAGTTGTAAAAGAATCATGTTTATATCAATATAGTCAGGTTAATAGTAAGATCACCTCTTATGTATACCAGCTATTTTCTGTAGCAAATACAGTAAAAATGTGTATCTATAAACTATTCAGGGGTATTGGATGCTTTTCTCACTATATAACTTTGATAAAGGCCGCAGAAGTTTTTGAGACGACTCTTCAGAGGGAGTAGTTCACAGTATACCTCTGTTGGTGTGTTGCAATACATCAAGTCTCCAGCCCATTCAGTTAGAGTAGGAGGTGGGCCGCATCCCCAGTGCATTGCGACTCTTCGCTTTCCAATCAACAGCCCCATCTCTACCATATGGCGAATACCTTTCTTTATCTGTTTTGAATACCCCAGCAATGCTAGGAGAGGGTCAGATGCTATGGGGGTTTCTACAATACGACCCAATTCTCAAAAAAATAAGTTACAAAATTCTTCTATACTCGGGTATAACCAAGCTGAGTGCATGAAGTCTGCCGGGGAGGCTCTGCATCTGTCGCACTCCGCCGAATACCACAGACGCTATCTGTGCAATCGGGTAGGAGTATAGTACACTCTATGTAGGAATTTAAAATGGACAAGCCTATGACTCCCATTTAGAGAGCTACCCCGGGTTGCCTCAGAACAATAGTTCCATTGATCATCATCAATAACCATATCTAAGTCTGACTGCCACTCCAGTTGTAATTTAGTGTAAAAAAAATCTGATAGCCTTGGACTGTACTATAGATGCTAGAGACCAGCCCGCTGGGTGAGTCAGCTTTTATCCGTAAAGAGAAAGGAGTGACTTCAGGGGGCTCCTCCATGTCTTCTTCAAGGAGTTCCCGGATAGTCTGCCGAACACTATGGAAGTGGAAACGCACTAATGGTGCAACATTTTGTGTTTCAACACCTAATTCATCCCAAGTGCGCACACACCCATCTAGAAATTTTCGTTATGTTGATAGACTGTAACGCCTGAGATACTTCATTTTCCCCAACAATGGGCAACCAGCCACACCATTCCAGCGGGATCTCGGGGAATATAATATAGTGCTGACTTGTCTCTTTACTAGGTCTTGCCACATATGGACCGTAGCATTAATCATATCAAGTATGCTAGTTCTACGATCTGTAGTGTGAAACAGCCTATTCAGGAGTATGTTGGGAGATGCTGCTCTATGTGTAAATTAGAGGGTCTAGTTGTGGATGTATCCAATGGTAAGGTTTTAAATAAGTCTGACGGAAGGACCATTGGTATATTTAAAAACAGGAACAGCAATCTGGGTAGGATCACCATTTTCATTAGAGATATTTGGCCTCTCAGAGGTAGGGGAAGGCAAATCCATCTTTCTACCTCTTCCTCTAAAGCAGCGACTGCCCTGCCATAGTTCTCTTTGATAATTGTCTCCGGGTCAGTGTGGATCCGTATATGGAAATATCACACTGGTTCAGAGGACCAGGTCAGAGGAAAGTCCATTTCAAAGGGAACAGTAATATTGGTTAATGGGAATATTATTGAATTAGTCCAATTTTTCTTTAAGCCAGAAAAGTTCCCAAACCGGACAACCTGTCTGAGGACAGGGGGCTGATTAGTTTCTGGGTGTCTTAGGTATAGGAGTGCGTCATCTGCATATGATGATGTTATTAAGTCATAAATGGGGAATCGAATTCCTCGCCAACCATGATATTCTCTAAGAGCTCATGCCAGGGGATCTGCTACTATTGCATAAAGAAGTGGTAACAATGGACAACCCTGCCTGGTACCTCTGGATATTTTGATAGGGGGCAAGACCGTGTTTCCAACTTGTACCTTTGCAGAAGGTGATGTGTATGGAACGCTCACCAGTTTAATAAATAATCCACCTACACCCATCCCACTCAGAATTATGTTCATAAATGACCACTCCACAGAGTCAAAGGCTTTCTCCACGTCTAAAAAGATAGCGGCGCCTTGACATCCGGGTTAGTATGTTGAACCATGTCAAAAAAGGTGCTCAGATTATAGCCAAATTGTGCCCTGGGACAAATCCTGCTTGCTCCCTGCTGGCTAGTTTCCGCACTAGAGGGGCAAGTCGGTTAGCAAGAACCTTTGAATACATTTTGGTATCGACATTTAATAGCGATAATGGCCAAAATGAAGAACACTTATCTGATTGCTTACCCAGTTTCAATATAGTGACTATCAAAGGTTCCCTCATCATGGGGGGCTTTTCTCCAGACTCACTGATCTCCTCAAACAATGTCACTAGGAGCGGCACCAGGAGATCTTTAAATTCCTTATAAAAGGGACTGTTAGGCCGTCCTGTCCTGCGGCAGCGCTCGATCGCATACTTTTCAAGGCTTCATGATTTACCAAATGCAAAAAGAACAATTGATGGCCAGAATGAGGACAATGTCATACATTCACCCCAGTACAGAGATCAGGGTCAAAATCCATCGTTTTTTTGCTCACCATGCCATTCCTGTTTGGACCAAGTCATATGCAAATCAGTCTTGACCCATTCGCCTAATGGGAACAGTCCAGCACAAACTGCCAGGTCCTCCCTGGACTGGAAACAAGCATCCTAGGACTGGTTTCATGCTTTCAGCCCTCATCAGCCAGGATAGCTTGACTCCAGTGGCATGAAGGGCATGGGACCCAGGACAGTTCGAAGAAACCAGGAGGCGATCTCAGCATCATCCATAAGGGCTCCAATACCTGCCCCACCTCCACTGATGAGAATACAACCTTCATGGAACATATGTACTTCCGATGATAGTTCGGCAATAAACACCATAATCAAAGGCACCCTAGCTTACCTACCCCATGGACCACATGCCACCTTCAGTAATCTCCTCACAGACTTCATAGATCTCCTCACCATCAGTTTGAATGACTTCATCTTACTCCACTGCCCTACTCGAAAACCCGGAGATCTTGGCACTCACCCACAGTGCAGGGCACACACTCTACCCCATCTTCATAGAGAGAAACAAGGTCAAGGTTAGCCACCTTACTCTGCTCACCTGGACAGATATTTCCCTCGTCCACATCTTCATCAACCTACCCCAACCCCCCACAGTCAAGACTATGAACATCCTGAGATGTAGCTGGAACAAGATAAAGGACAGAGACTAGGCCAACACCCTCAATACCCACCCACTAAACCTCATTGGTGGCCTGCATGCCGACATCAAAGCCTTCACTGACTGGATCACCAGCAGTGCAAACACCCTAGCCCCACTGGTGAACATAATGAACCAACACACAAGCCAGCTGGCACACGTAAGAATTTAGAAACCCCAAACGCTACTGCAAATAGCTAGAGGGAAAGTGAAGAACTACCCGTGACACCACCATAAGGAACACTTACATGTCCACGCTCAGGAAATACCACATCCAACTCTACGAGGCAAATACAACAGCTGTAACTCTTAGACTGGAGAACATATCCAACAACTGCAAAGAGCTCTAATCATTGTCAAAGACTTCTCCAAACTCACAGCTACCACCAACTCCATCACTCCTACCCAAGACCTCAGTGAAAACCTCTCTGATTTCTTTCACAACAAAATCCTTAAGATCTACAGAAACTTCAACCCCCAATTCAAGACACAAGTGCTCATTAAACAGCTGCCCAATACCACCAATGCGGACTACCAAATCTCAAACTGGAAACCCCTCATCCCAGAAGACACCATTAAAATCATTAGAACAATTTATCTGGGGCCTCCACCAACCACTGCCTCCACCATATCTACAGCCCAGGAGGGACTCTGATCAGCTCCCACCTCACCACCATCATCTATACCTCAATCTAAAGTGAAACGTTCCCGGACAATTGGAACCACACAGAAATCACAGTTCTCCTGAAAAACCCATGGCAGACTGAAAAGAGCTCAATAACTACAGATCCATCTCACTCCTGCCCTTCCCATCCAAAGTCGCGAAGAAAGCTATTAACAAACAACTCTCCAACCATCTTCAACAACACCACCTACTAGTCATCTAGCAGTCTTGAATTCCGTAATAACCACAGCATGAAAACCGCTCTCATCACTGCACTGCACAACATCCGGACCATCATGGACAGAGGAGAAACTGCTACACTCATACTTCTTGACCTCTCCACAGCCTTCAACACCATCTGCCACAGCACCCTCCTCACAAGACTGTACAATGCAGGAGTACATGGGCCTGCCCTGAGATGGCTGGCCTCCTTTCTCTCTGACAAGACCCAGCAAGTCAGACTCCGGCCCTACACTTCTGATTCCAAGAACTTCCCCTGCAGAGTCCCTCAAGGATTGTCACTTAGCCCGACCCTCTTCAACATCTACATGGTGCCACTCATACACACCATATGATCCCATGGTATCTATATTGTGTCCTTTTCAGACAATACCCAGCTCATCCTCTCCCTTACCGACAACAACCAGACCACCAGGACCAAATTCACTACCTGCATGTCAAACTGCCTTAAACTCAACACAGACAAAACAAAAGTCCTGATCTTTGGGAACAAGAGCTGTTCATGGGATCCTCCTGGTGGTCAACAAACCCGGAACCCACGCTCAGCCCCACTGCCTATGCCAAAAAAACTTGCCATCATCTTGTACAGCAGACTTTCAATGACCAAACAAGTAAATGCTGTCACCTCCTCCTGCTTCTTCGTCCTATGTATGCACTGCTAAATATTCTGATGGCTCCCCACTGACACTTGATGCACAGTCACCCAGATCCTCATCGCCAGCAGACTGGATTATGGCAATGCACTCCACGCCGGCATTGTAAATCAACTCACACAAAGACTCCAGACCACCCAGAATTCAGCCACCAGACTCATCGTCAACATCCCTTGCAGTTCAGACATCACACCCAACCTCAGATAGATATACTGACTACCAATCCAGGAGCAATGCCAATTCAAACTGATCACCCATGCATAAAAAGCCATCCACAAAGTCAGACCTGCCTACCTCAACCACCATCTCAATTTACAACAACCCACCAGGCATGTGCGCTCAGAAACTGTCCAGCTCGCTCAAATACCCCACATCCACCAGAGCAAATCAAGGGGCAGAACATGCCCATCAACGAATTTAATGAAATAAATAATTGGAGACAGATAGGTACACCATGCATGAAGTTACAAATACAAATCCTGACAAAAAGACTTGCATGCTTTGTACATTCAAATAAAAGACAAAAAGGCTTCATAAAATGGAGAGGATGTATCGAAAACCAGACACCCCTCCGGAATTTTAGAATAGGGGCACACAGAAACAGACACTCTCTTGCAGTGGTATTAATACATACTTTTAAAGCATTTGACTAATTCAGCCACTACATATGGAGTTTTGGAAAAAAAACATTTCGTCATATAGATGAGATTTAGTAAGATACCTATACACAGATTTATCAATGTACTTTATGAGAAAAATCAATAAATCAACACGAGAAATAATAGTGAATTCTGGGGTCAAACAAAGTGACTTACTATGCCCACTGTTGTTTAATATCGCCAGAGATACTCTACTATGTGAGCTTCATGAAAATGTCAATGGCTTTACATTTAGTTCAACACCTGGAAAGGCTGGAGTATTAACTTGAAGATAATAGATAAAAATCAGCTAATCAATGAGTCTAAAACTAAATATCAAAAGGACACATGAGTTCTTCATAAATCATCATAAATATACTATTTTGGTGAATACTTGCAAACCAATGCAATTTGAAAAGCAAAACATCAAAAACATACACCGAGGTAGCAGTGATAGGTACCTCAGACTGAACATCTATCTATCAACACATAGGTCATACAAAAAAGCCAACAAAATAAATGAGGTACTATCAGTATAAGATAAGAAACTGGTCAATCTACCACTGAAGCCCATGCATAGGTTGAATTTCCATGTCAATACCTGTTTCTAAACTGTCCTTCAAGCTAGAAATGGTAGCACAGAAGCAAAGATTCTGAGTGAATTTTATCAGAAAATTAAGAAATAGATTAGGAACTACTGCCACTCACCTAAAAAATATCAAATGGTGGTTTAGATATACCAACGTTGTAAACAACTATAGGAAGCAGCAAAGTAAACATGTTCAGAAACTCCAAACTTGTACATTGCTCACTCTTACATCTACGCCGGTGACATAATGAATGGTGGAAGTGATCACATTATCAAAACCTAAAGCTACCAGACCTCAGATTTCTGTCCTACTCTTTACAATTATTAGCATCATTTGAATGGAGAATGTGGCCACAGTGTAACAATGTTGCTCTAACTGACCTTCAACTCCCCATCAATACAAATGAAAGCTTAGTACTCTGATGGACACTTTAAAAATGTGTCATGTATTCATCGACAATTAGCATATCAGCAAAGCTCAATAAATGTATAATGAATTTTGTATTCTATATATCAACTGAAACATATTAAGATTAGCATTGAAATATAGTATGTAATTAGATAAATGTTTGATAATATATGGAGAAAGTGTTTCGTAATCTACATACACAATCAGTACAGGTCACACTATTGTATGATAATCATATGCTAGCCAAATCTTTTTCTGCACAGGACATTCATAATCAGAAGATCCAGAAGTGTGGTTGAAAAGAGGCAATATTAAATTGCTATGGGGGGACTGGAGAGTGTACTGTCTCTATCTGATATGAGATTCATGAAGTGTAGGAACACTCCGGAATAATATTTGTATGGGTTGAAGCAAGAATGATTTGACGCTGATGAACAGCAATAGTAACCAAGAATTAGCTACTAAGTGGAGGTACGAGAATAGCCAAATGCCTCATCATCTCATTAGTGACCTGCATGAATGGATAAACACAATCCCCACTGTCTCTACCTACTGTCTAACGAAACCACTGCTAAGGACATGGGCTTGGCTGAATCAACGAAGAAAGACATCCCTGTTGAGCTTAACTCTAATATGGCACTGTGAAGAGGCATTAGAGGTGTAGGATAAGTGTGATGCCCCTGGCCTCTACTCTAATAATTTTTTCACTTACCTGGTGAGGTGGGGGGAGCAAGTCCCATGGACTCTCTCTTCTGCCTCCAAGCGCCCAGCACCCAGTGGGTGCCACCAGCTCTGGAAAGTGGCTGGTGTGGAGTCTAACTGGGGCGGTACACATATCAAACGACAATCCAAGTGTCATAAGATGAGCTCAAGGAAGACAGAAACCTTCCATGGAGCATAAAGGAAAACGCTTGATTGATCTTGATTTTCGGCAGGAATACAGATTGTGAAATCGGTGCCTAATGATCCTACTCACTTATGGGGTTTTAACAAGGAGGTATAAAAACAGGTACCACAGGGATAACTGGTATGTGGCAGCACAACTTTCTGATCCTATCATTGTGAACCAGAGTTCACCAATCGCTGGATTGTTCACCCATTAATAGGGAACATAAGATAGGTTTAGACCATCGTGAGGCAGGTTTGTTTCACACTACTGATGTTGTTCCACTAGTATATTTGCTCAGTACAAGAGAAACCACAGATTCAGACATTTGGTGTATGTGCCTTAGCTGAGGAGACCATGGGGCAAACATATCAGCTTTTGGATTATGACTAGGGGTCCCGGTTTTATGGTATTTATTTTTTCTACATTTACGTCTGCATTTATCCATATTTATTTTTTACTTATTTTTTCTTTATTTATCCATTTTTATTTTGAGTTTTCTGTATAAATGAAGCTGCTATGGGTATTTTTCCACATTTATTTTAGTGATAAATATATATTCGCATTTGAATATTCAAAAGGTTTCAGCAGTATACAGTGCAATAGTGTTATCTGAAAACACTTGCATTGTAGAATAGCTTAAATAACTGTAGATCTGCATTTAATTCAGCTTAATTAGGAAATCTGTTGTCTTTTTTCATCTCCCTTACCTTACAATCTGTACACCTATTGACCTGGCACTCATGATTAACAGTAGAACAAATACATTAAGAGAAGACCTATTTTCCATATTTATCTGTATTTAAAAATACATACAGACAGTGAAATAAATAGTTTTCTGTCTGTTTTTATCTGTAAAAATCAGTAAAAACGAAAAACTGGGAGCCCTAATTATGACTAAACACCTCAGAGCCACCCTAAACCATAATGATACTGCAGTGCTTTGGAGCCTTGATTGGCCTGGGATAGCTGGCCTCTGAGCTGGTGTGGAGAGCACCTCCCTTGGTGACCGGAAGAGGCACATTACCATATCCTTAGTGCACTGCACGTTTTTGGGGGAACCAGTGCTAAATCATTCGTAGACACAAGAACAGGAACAAAGGCAGTAAGGGATAATATAAAACCCCATCACCTAGTTATACACAAATCGTATATCCACTTTTAAGTCAGAGTTGCCCACCTTACTGGTCTACTGCCAACAGCTCCGACATTTACAGTACACTTTAAAAAGCACAGAGAGGCAACATAAACATTTCGAAATGCACAAATGCACAATAGGTGAATCAATCTGGACTCTTCAGATGATATTAAATATGATCCTTTAATGGATTCTTGGACCACATATGTCGTGAAGTGAGGACATAGTACACCCAGAGTGCAGCCAACACATTTCGTCCTGAATAGGGCTTCGTCAGGGCAGTCGTCAAATTACTCCAATCTTATGATGGTCACGAAAGTACCTGGATCATTACATCAAACACTTTTAAATTGGTGCATATTCATTCCATAATAGCAAGTATTCTCAAGGAAACCCTTCAGTTTGTCTCCAACTTTCATTAAAAGTCCGTAATTACTCAAATTGTGACGTATTTAATCTCCAGTATACGTAGTGCAATCCACATTCTGATTTCTAGTGCTCACTGTGATAGGTGACAAACCTAGGGTTGATTGTAGTCCGTAGTCGTTACTTCATTTCAGACACATTAGCAACGTCGTGCCCCTCGACCCACCGTCAGTCTCGATACACAACGAAAACATAATTCGTAGACAACCTTTTTTTGAGTCAGGTATACTATCTAAAAAAGCAGCTACTTAGTTGTGATCTGTTTTAAGTAAACTCTGAGGCAATATTTTGTCTCCGTCCATGGGCCGGGGGACAGGGCATGGGCCAGCAGGAGGTCATCTCCACCATGTGCTGTTCAGCAAAGGCCACCCCTTCCTGTACTGCTGGGTGCAGGGTTCAAGGAACACTTCCTCGCTGGTCAGCCAGATGGCTAGATGGCTGGACTTGGCACCAGCAGATTCACCTGGAGGGAAGCTGGCTCTAGGAAGTGTCTCCTGAGTGCAGGCCTCAGTTTGCATTGCCACTCTGGTTATCGGCTCCTGGGGGCCTGGGCACTCTGGTTAAAAGGGCGACCCAAGCCATCTGGTCAACGGCTGGCACTCTGGTCATCTGGTCAGTCTGCCATTGACCAAATGGTTGGATTGGCTAACCAGTGTCTCCTCCTGGGACCTCTAAGTCCCCACTTCCTGGGACTTATTAGTTAGTCAAAAAAGGCTTCCGGAGCTGACCTAAGGCGGGAGGGGTTAACTGGGGGCCTAATACTCATTGGCGCCCTGGGCCTCGGGATATAATGCAGCATCCCAGGGTAAACTGAGCCAACAAATTGTGTTGACAAGTGCCTATCCAGGACAGCATGGCCACAGACCAGAGACGACGCTTAGGTAAATTCTTGGATGGCCATCACCTTTGGTACAGAAAATGACTACTTACATTAAAGACACCACCAAATTCTAACAGAAGATTAAAGAATTGGAATTTTATCAGGATCAGAACATCCGTATATGTACTATTGACATCAAAGCTTGTACACATCAATTTCCCACGACTTGTTCATTGAAACGATGGAACACTTTCTAATCAACTCCAGCATGAATGAAGTCCTGAAGGTGTTCTTACTAGAACTCTTACACTACACGCTCACTACACACTCTATCACAGTTACTTTTGTCAGACTCAGGAATTCTTCTTACAACTTACGGGAACATCCATGGGCAATTGCGCAGCCCCAAGCTCTGCAAACCTTTTCATGCACAAATTTGAAATGGATCACATCCTTTCCAATGGCTCTTGAAAAAGTAAACTCTTTGCCTTCTTAAGATACATTGGTGATGTCTTTGTTTTGTGGAATGGTACCTAAAGTGAATTAATTTCAGCTATAGAAGCATTGAACAACATGAATGGCCTCATTGGGTTTACTTATGAAATCAAAGGTGACTGTGTAACTTTCCTGGATGTATTGTCATCTGTGGTTAGCAACAAGTTTGAAACTAACATACACAGGAAAGAAACGGATGAAACAATTTGTTACACTTCAACAGCTTCCCCCAAAATTCAGTCACAGTACATTTCCCATCATCACAATTATTAAGAGTAAAAAGAATTGTTTCCAATCCTGTCAAACTTGGCGACAGTATGCTTGACATGACCGAGCGATTTAAAAACAGAGGTTAAACGACAGAAGTAGTAAACAATGCTTTGACAAGATCATCAACCAAAACCCGAAACCCACTATTATCCACCAATAAAGAGTCCAGTGAATCTAACAGAGTAATTTTAGTGTCTGAATTCTCTACCAGATGCCCAGAATTCAAGAAAATCATTAATTTCATAAACATTGGCCAATGATACAAATGGAGCCTGACTTCAAAGGAATCTTTGCAACTTTCCTCTGTTTGCTTACAAACTCCTAGGAAAGAACTAAAATGTCAATGACAGTGAAAAATATATAGGAACTGTTCCCTGTTTGAATTGCAATAATTGCAATAACATTATAAAAGTAAATTACATAAACCACCCACACAAAGGTACCAAGATTAAGATACATACCACAGCCAGCTGTGACACGAGGAATGTAGTGTATTTGTTGAAATGCCCACGTGGCTTGGTCTTCGTTGGGAAAACGGAACGAAAAACCTAAATCAGACTGAATGAGTACAAGAGTAACATAAGACCAAAAAATTGCAAATGAGTCATAGCTACTCATTTTATAGTATCTAATCACAGCATATCTCAACTGTGCTACATGATACTAGAAACTGTTGACTCTAAGGATGGTGCTTCTTAAAGCTCTTTTTAGGTTAATTATATAATGTCTGTTGACAGCTGTGCTTTCAAGCCAAACCTAAAACCTTGGCTAATGCTGTTGAAGCAGATACAAGTGGGAAAGATGTTCCCAGAAAAATGATGCATGAACCATAATTTAAATCCCTGGTAACATCTTGAATAATTCCCATCTATCAGTTACTGCTGCATGCAATACTTGTACGTTCAATCCTAGCTACTTCCAGCAAGAAGTTAAGAGAGCAGAATGTGCCACATCATCATGAATATGTCACAGCACTGAGTCAATCAACAGGCCTTAAGTGTATGCAGGTCCTTGGCTTTTCCACTTTGGTGATGTGTCTCCTCCTGATTCTAGCTCCTTCTGCTTTGATGAGCAGGGTTCCAGCCCTACTGTGGGAGATGTGTTCCAGGGACAGACTGGCCTTTTATTCCATCAAACATGTCCCAGTTACGCTGAAGCCATTATAGGCCTGTTTTGAAACCTCAGGGCCATTGCTGGTGCCTATATATATTTCCCTAGCTCTCCGGGTTAACTGCAGATGGCACAGACGGGCTTGTTGATGCAACATCGCTCAAGATAGAGATAGGGCAGTGGCATATATGGTGTATGTATACGCCCACACATACATATTTGCATAAGTCAGATTTAAATCTTATATGTAAACAAGACTTCTTTGTAATAAAGTTTGTTGGGCAAATTTATATGCATGGCAAGGTATAGTGTCTTTTTGTGTTTACTGCGCCACTACTGGCTTGTTCAGCATTTGTCATAGTAGGGCATGTGGGGAATAGGATAAATAGAGCAGGGGAAGGTTTTCATTTGCCCCCCCTCTAGAGACACCCCTGATATAGAGCTAGAAAAGAGTCCCAACCATCACCAAGTCCACAAGATGGCAGAGTGCTCCGATATTGCAACCCCTCAAGGAGGGTGACACACCTGAAGAGCTGTGCCTGTTGCAAGTGCAGCAAGCAAACACAAATAAATCAAATAGCATGTCAATGCCATTTTATTTATTCGCCACTGCACCAGCTCACACTGTGTACAGTACGAGGGTGAGGGTGGGCTGAAACCTGCAAATTCAGGATGGCAGCACTGGTCTACAGTGTGCATGTCGGATTGGCTGGACATCTTGCGACGGCTAGCCCGACATGCACACTGTAGACCCAACAACCCAAAGTCTGTGAAATAGCCTGGCGATTGCTGGCACAGCCCCCCCAGCTTTAAAATAAGTGCTGGGTGAACCTGCTCCCATCAATCTGGGATCTGCTTTCACAGCATGAGAGCAGCTCCAGGATTGGTTGGAGATTAGTTCCACAAGCAGGAAGGAAGTCCTTCCTTTTCCTTCGTGCCTGTGGAAAGGTAAGAGGAGTGCGGCAACGGACGTGCATCCGAATTTATGTGCCCCACAATTTTATTTTACTGTACCCACCACTGGGGAAGAAGTGTAGAAATATGGAGTTGGATATGGTTGACTCAGGCTGTCCATCAACTTGCTTGAGTCCTCGCCTAGCAAGTGATGGTATGGGGCTAGTGGCACGGTAAGAGCGAGAGGTTTTATCCTCCCGCTCTCCCAAAGTAACTAACACCTGACACAATGAGGTGTAAGTCTGTCCTCCTCCCCTCTGCACAGTTCTGTGTAGGAAGTGCTGTGCTGTACAGTCTGATGTGCTCAAATCAACCTCAAAATCTTCACAGTGCAATATCATAGGACTGGGGCCTCAAAACAATTGTTCATGAGCTGAGAAATGCAGCACTCACCATGCCACACCGAGAAGGCTTCTAAAGTGCAAAGGGTTGATATGGTCGCAGATGGAAAATGGCCCAACATGGCTGCGGTTTGAGGATTGGCTCTGTCCCTTATTCAGTGAAGTAAAACAGTTTCCCTTGGATGAGTTACTGAGAAAGTATGCCCAAATATTGGTCTTGAACATAAAGCTTAATTAAGCAAAAGCATAAATGCTTTTGCTTAATTAAGCTTTATGTTCAAGACCAATATTTGGGCATACTTTCTCAGTAACTCATCCAAGGGAAACTGTTTTACTTCACTGTTTACAAGTACCCTATTCCCCGGTGTCCGAAAGGGGTCTCTCTCAATCCTTCTACATTCTGTCCCTTATTCACCTGGATGCCACATGGCTGGATTCTGCAGAAAAGCCGCAGAGAGCAGATGCTACCACAGAAGATTGTCATCCTGACACTGGGCCGAAAGGGGCGCAGCCTAAGGGTTGGAGCTGCTCCTATATCCAGGTAGGTATTCGAGGTCCTCCTATGCCCGCAGGCTTCTGCCTGTGCCTCATCCCTGGTGGTGCAGTCGAAGAGTCTGCTCTTCTGCTGTTCCGCTCTGTATTTGTCAGCCTTTTATCTGTTTGCCTGTCTTTTCTGTCTTTCTCTTTTTTGACTTTTTGTGATTCTGCCTTTTGTTCCCTTTTTCTCTGTTTGCCTCTGTTCTCACTGTTTCCCGCTGCTGTTACCTCCGCGGCCCATCTACCCTGCACATTCCCGCTCCTGCCTCCCAGCTGCTCTCAATCCCTAATTAATGGCGGCCGCTGTGCAATAGGGTGAGCAAGACCTCTGACCTCCTGGTCAGGGAAACTGCTCTCCCCTCACGCATCTCCGTCATTAAGACACTGCCCCAGTGCTTTTCTATATCCCAGGTAGGTGATGAGGCCTCATACACCCTGATCCTGCCTGCGTCCCATTCCTGGTGGTCCAGTGGAAGAGCCTGCTCTTCTGCTGGTCTGCTCTGTGTTTGTCAGCCTTTTTCTGTTTCTTTTTTCTGTTTGCCTGTCTTTTCTGTCTTTCTCTTTTTTACGATTCTGCCATTTGTTCCCTTTTTCTCCGTTTGCCTCTGTTCTCGCTGTGTCCCGCCTCTGCTGCAACTGGGGCCCCTCTACCCCTGCCTCTTCCCTCCCCCACCTCCCAGCTGCTCTCCCTCCCCGACCCTTACATAATGGCGGCCGCTGCGCGACAGGGCGAGCAAGACCTCTGACCTCCTGGTCAGGGAAACTGCTCTCCCCTCACGCAGCTCCTTCGTTAAGGACCTACCCCAGCACCTTCCTAGTTCCCAGGTAGGTGTTTGCGGATCTCCTCCACCCGAAGGCTTCTGCCTGCACCTCATCCCTCGTGGTTGGAAGAGCCTGCCCTTCTGCTGGTCCCCTCCATGATTTCTGTTTGCCTGCCTTTTCTGTCTTTCTCTTTCTTGCCTTTTTGTGATTCTGCCCTTTTTCTCTGTTTGCCTCTGTTGTCGCAGTTTCCGCCACTGCTCACCCCCTGGCCCCTCCCCTCCGGCATGTTCCCGCTCCCACCAGCTTTCCTCCCCCCAGGCTCCTACTTAATGGCAGCTGCTGTGTGGCCGCATGGCTGGTGCACCAAAGGCAAGACTGTTTGCGTCCGACCGCGACCAGCACCAGGGACCCACGCTACAGCTCGAGCGTTTTCCACACACTCAATCCTGGACGCAACAACAACTGGCAGCTCTCGACACCAAGCATCTCCCAAGGCCTGTTCTCCTGCTGACAATGCCGCCGCACCTTTACCCACCTCTGGACCCAGACAGCTACCGCAAACCCACTGGACACCAGTGCACCCAAATCTCTGAGCTGCATCCTCCTTAACATACACTTACTACAGTTGTATAACAAGATCCTTAGAGGGAATTTGCCCCTGCCAGATTCCTGGAATGAGGCGGTTATTACGCTAATCTTGAAGCCGGGCAAAGATCCAACTCAGTGTCAATCTTACCGCCCTATTTCACTATTAAATTGTGATTATAAGGTTTCTGCGGGTGTCTTAAATGCCCGGCTTAGCAAGATAGTGGGGTCAATCATTCACCAAGATCAAAAGGGGTTTTTACCGGGCAGGCAGATGCTGGATCTGGTGTATTCCTTAATTGGCGCGGTTGACCTGGCAACAACATTATGGGGCCCCACTTTCAATCATTACGGTTAATGCTGCAAAAGCCTTTCACCAAGTTAACTGGCATTTTCTTACCAAGTTCTTAGTAAAATATATAATTCCCCCCAAGCACAGATCTTGGTTAATGGTAATCTTTCCGCCGCAGTCTCGATTCAGCGTGGTACAAGACGAGGGTGCCCATTATCACTGATCCTCTTTGATCTATACTATAGATCAAAGAGGGTATTCTCCCCTGCCAGATTCCTGGAATGAGGCGGTTATTGCGCTAATCTTGAAGCCGGGCAAAGATCCAACTCAGTGTCAATCCTACCGCCCTATTTCACGATCAAAGTATAGTATTACATATTTTATTAAGAAAGAACTTCCCTAAAGAGATGGCAGATTTACCCTTATCTCATTATGGTAGAGTAAACCTGATCAAAATGTGTGTGCTTCCCAAATTTGCCTATCTTTTTACTAATATTCCCTTGGAATTTGATAAAACCGCTCTTTTGAAAATACAGGGTACGATCTCCTCGTTTATATGGGCAAGTAAAGGGATCAGGTTATCCTGGAAGAATCTTTGGCGAAAGATGGTTAAGGGAGGCTTGGGTCTGCCGGACCTTTTGTTGTACTGTTGGGCATATCAATTAAAAAACTGCAGGATGCTACTATTAAAACCAGATAGCTTCTTGATTGGTAGTATGTTTAAAGCCATGCTCTCAGATATGGATAAGGTGGGTTTTATGTACAAATTTGGAGCACCTAAATACTTTAAAAAGATTAGGCTTAAGACTTTATATATGACGGCTAAATTATGAACTGAGTGTCGAGCAGTTTTAGGTTTGCCGTATCACAGTGATTGGGCTCCAGTGTGAGACTCCCCAGGAATGCCGGAATGCCTTATAGACACACTATCTCTCCCATTAAAAGAGGCCGGAGTCCTATTATGGAAGGACATATTGGTTGGGAACATCTGTTATCCTTGGGAAGTATGTTGGAACTTTACCAATGGAGCCCTTTCTAGATTTAAATTTGACCAAATCTCATCCTGGTGTAGAAGTTTAAACAGTTTAATGCCCGAGGACACCGCCATGGAAGATGAGCTGCAAGACCCAAAGGTCAGAAAAAAGGAAGTTGGTAGTTGGTTCCAGCATCTTCTTGAGGCAGCAAATAAGAAAATGGAACGCCCATGTCTGTTCTGGGAGAAGTGCTTGCCGAGTGAAGATCTGGAAAAGTTATGGCAAGTATATTTAGAAATTATATATTCACTAATTAAATCTGCTGCACTCAGGAAAAAACATTTCTTCACACTGCATAAGATATACTGGACGCCCCTGAAGCTCGTGAAAATAAGGGGAGGAGGAGAGGCTAATCGTACGAGATGTGTAGCCCCGAACGCAGATGATGTCCACATCTTCGCTGCTTGCCCTCGGATCCAAGAGTTTTGGGGCAGCGTGTTTAAGACCTTGTCTGATCTATTGGGCATGGAGGTCGAGGCAAGCCCCTCTCTTATTATTTTTGGTGTTATATTGAAGCCTGATGGCCTGTTGGGCTTCTCGGGCCTTGAGAGTAAACTCGTATTTTACCTCGCCCTGTTGGCATGAAGGGAGATCTGTAAGCGTTGGCGCCACGTCATCCCACCAACTTGGAGAGCCTGGTGGAATGCGGTACGATATTTTAGAGACTTGGATCAAAAGGTCAATCAGAATAGGGGTCGGGCAGATCTGGGGTTATTTTGGAACCTGTTAGATGGTACCGTCGGTGTTTAATCTACCTGTGCTATCCGATCGATGATTAGACCTCTTGGTCAGCTCCAGGTGAGTGGTGAGGTCGGGTGCCACTTAAAGGCCATCAGATGAGTCCACTCCTCTTAGATAAAAATGACAAGGGCGGTATAGGTTGAGAGGTCGTTATATCTAGTGGAGGTAATATGAGGATTAAAATATTTTTTTTTTTAAAAATACGCTCCCTACACAGACACGCAGTGAAAGTTTGGGATCCCCTCAACACCCTCTCACCAGACATCGCCTTCCTAACCGAGATCTGGACCAATGCTAGCTCTGCTCCTGACATCACACCCGCCATCCCTGAAGGATACATGATCCTGAGGAAAGACCACACCAACCACCCCGAGGAAGCCTCCCCATTATCCACAAAAGCTCCCTCCGACTGACAACCTCCATCTCGAACGACGCTTCCCCCATGGAACACATCCACTTCGAGATCCAGCCCAACGCCAGAATGACACTCTGTGGAACACTAGCCTACAGACCACTCGGACCCCATTCCCAATTCACCAACATCATCGCAGACTACATCGCGCCCCACACACTCGCCTCCATGGACTAGGTACTGCTAGGAGACCTGAATTTCCACCTAGACACTTCAGCGACCCCAACTCCAACTCCCTCCTATAGAACCTCGCCAACTTTGGACTGAAGCAACTCGTCTCAACCTCCACTCACACGGCTGGACACACTCTCAATCCCATCTTCGCCGGTGGGAACAACATTTGCTTCAGTCACACCAAGGAACCTCTCTGGACGGACCACCACTGCGTCTTTTTCTCCTTCTCGAAACCAACCGCACACAAGCCTACGCCTCACCTCCCATGTAGAAACTGGAGCAAGATCACCGAAGAGCACCTCACATCTGCCCTCAGCCGCACTCCTCCTACCATGACAGACGCCAACACTGCTGCCAATGACCTCCATCAATGGATCGCCAACTGCGCCAACAATCTCGCCCCACTGCAGAACTCTGACAGACGGCACAACAAGAAAGCCACCTGGTTCACAACGGACTACCAGGAATCCAGGTGCTCATGCCGATGACTGGAAAAGCATGGAGAAACAGCAAAACCCCGGGAGAACGCTCCGCCTACCGGGCGGCATTCACCGGACAACACCAACTTATCATGTTGTGGATGATTCTAGGACTCTAGTAAATATTCCAGAATTCATGCCCTTATGTGGTTATATCAAATCATATCCTTATATAGGCATAAGAATCATACCCATATTAAGACATAGCCAATGCAGTCCAAATACGGCAAGGCTACTCCCATAGACTCCTAGAAAGCACAACGCGTTCTAAAACAAACCAAGCCTCCAGCAGCCCGGGAAATCCCCCTGCTTCTGTATTGATTTGTCCTAGAACTCCTGGAGTCCTGAAAGAACTGCGAGTTCTTACTGACGTCTTATGTCGAACCTTACGTCAAACTCGGCACCTTCCAGGTATCAATATACCAGCATCTGCCTTAAGCAACACACGGTGGTTTGGAGCAGATTGGCTATCTACTTGCCCGACGCCCTGCTGATGCGAGTGCCGAAGGAAGCCAACCCTCCCTGCTGACGCACTGAGAGAGACACTGTCTTTTCTCCTGCTGAGAAATCCAGCTCCAGTGTTTCCCTGTCACCCTTGCGGGTTGCTGGGAGATCGAGTCCTGAGAAAGAGATATAAGACCTCCTTCATTCTATAACCAAGGTACGGAGCTGATTAGACCCTTAGAGAATTCTTGATTTAGATTCTTGGCAAAAACTGTAACTCATCTACTCCTTCCCTGTACTAGGCTTAGGTTAGATACACTGGGGTAGGAGTATCTTAGAAACATCAGTTGAGTATGTTTAGTCATTTCATTTCATTAAGCTTTATTCGATTTTGTTTCAAACCATAAAAGCATACAGTTTAAAAAAAATATACAGTCATAATTTAACAAACAACATACATTTTGAAAGGAACATAATCTCATTAGGTTAAATAGAATTAGGTGACCCAGTTGTTATTAATGTCTATGAAATTTACATGGTATGCACCCGCCTAATGTTGACAGTTGTTATATGGCGTGAAAAGGTTAAATTGAGGTAGGTTGCTATACTTAAAAAGGCTATGCGGAAAAGAGTTAAAAGAGTTAAGAGAGGGGAAACTGCGCTCATTTGGTGGGCAGGATCTATAACCCAGCTTAGTGTTGTGAACGGCAGTTTGTTTCCGAAAGGGGGTGTATGATTCACTGGGATAAAAGTCACGTAGGTCCCAAGTTGTTATAGGACCATCACCTTCTTGGGGCTGCCAAGACTGGAGATAGGGGACAACTTGTCTGCTCCTAAATCTGATTAGAACCAGATCCCCGCAGATATCTTTTCGAAGGGAACCCAACCATCCCACTCTCCTCACGCTGAGTATCCTGCCATCAAGGTTATGGGGTAAGGGTCTATTTTTCGATAGCCAGAACTTAACTTTATTTAGCAAATCGCTGGTTCTCCCAGATTTTCCATGTTTCAGGGGAAGAACCCCCGACAGGATGGACACGAATGGAGCGGCCTCTGGGGGAAGATTAATACGCGGAGTCTTGGTACTTTTTAATCTAGGCTCAACATTGCGATCTGAGGCAGGTATGGGAGGTGCTTTAGGGACAAGTGGGCACACAGTAGTGGAGACTGTTACTTGTGTTAGGGGAACTGTGTTTTGCATAGTTTGTTTGGGCAAATTAGGAAGACCAGCCTGGGGTGAACACTTAGATGTTACTGTGTATGCCTGATTGAGTTTAACCATTTCCTCAATCCCCTTTAGTCTGTCCCCCAAGATGTTAATTTTGTCGATCAGGGGATGGATAATAGTTTTGATCAACTGTTCAATCATGGTCAGTAAAACCAATTGGGGAGAGGATGCTGGGTCATCTAGTTTTTTGCCCATCTCTGGAGTTAACAGAGCCGTGTTAACAGGCGGGTTTAAATCTGAAGACACACTCTGCAGTTTTGATGTTTTGGTTTGGGACCCACTTTCTCCAACCCCGTCATGTTTCCTTTTTCCAGATGTGACCTTAACGGGAGTTGTAATTTTTGCATTTACTTTTATGGGAGTCGGTAGAAGCCCCTGTGTACTAACGCTGTGAGCTAGCGGACTGGCGATAGATACCAGATAAGGTGATTTAACAAGGGTGTACCTGATATTACACATACTGTTTAAGTCGTCTAGCCAAGGGGGATTAGTTGCTGTACTAGACATTTTAGAAGGGGGATCCATGCTGGTAGGGGTATGTTTAAGGTGAGCAATGTAATAGAAAACAAAACAAACAACTGTACTATTTGTTCATTCGTACCACATTGACGATAGCATGCCCGTCTTGTATCTTGGGGCATAAGTTCAACCAGGGGGATATATTAAGTAACCACTCCCTTATAGGTATGGGTAACAGTGTCAAGCCAGATGTGATAGTCAGTGGAGTGGGCAATCAGTGGCTTTACCTCTTCTTAGAAGACCAAGGGGGGTAGCCCGTCCCGGCCTCCTCTTGCCTCTGAGGGCCACAGAGGGCCCGCCCTTTGCCCGGGCTTAGCCCGGCGCAGTCCCGCGCGCGTTCCGCGACGCGGAGGAAGCCTCCTCCTTTTCTGCGCCTCCGGGCGCGCTGGGCCAGGAAGTGACCCGCTCGGCCTGCTGGGAGCTGTAGTTCCCCGGCGGCCGTGAAGCAGGAAATCACCGGCGGCAGGGGGAACAGGCAGCGTGTGGGCCCCAGCGGCGGCGTGTGGCGTGTGGTCAGAGTCCCAGGTATGCCCCAAAACAAAGTTTTAGCCCCCGCTCCTCAGTGGGAGCCTCCTCCTTTTCTGCGCCTCCGGGCGCGCTGGGCCAGGAAGTGACCCGCTCGGCCTGCTGGGAGCTGTAGTTCCCCGGCGGCCGTGAAGCAGGAAATCACCGGCGGCAGGGGGAACAGGCAGCGTGTGGGCCCCAGCGGCGGCGTGTGGCGTGTGGTCAGAGTCCCAGGTATGCCCCAAAACAAAGTTTTAGCCCGCGCTCCTCAGTGGGAGCCTCCTCCTTTTCTGCGCCTCCGGGCGCGCTGGGCCAGGAAGTGACCCGCTCGGCCTGCTGGGAGCTGTAGTTCCCCGGCGGCCGTGAAGCAGGAAATCACTGGCGGCAGGGGGAACAGGCAGCGTGTGGGCCCCAGCGGCGGCGTGTGGCGTGTGGTCAGAGTCCCAGGTATGCCCCAAAACAAAGTTTTAGCCCCCGCTCCTCAGTGGGAGCCTCCTCCTTTTCTGCGCCTCCGGGCGCGCTGGGCCAGGAAGTGACCCGCTCGGCCTGCTGGGAGCTGTAGTTCCCCGGCGGCCGTGAAGCAGGAAATCACCGGCGGCAGGGGGAACAGGCAGCGTGTGGGCCCCAGCGGCGGCGTGTGGCGTGTGGTCAGAGTCCCAGGTATGCCCCAAAACAAAGTTTTAGTATGTTTAGTCATTATTTTATCATTGTATGTATTTTATCCATTTTAAGTATCTTATGGCTTAGAAACCATTAAAATGCTTTTACAGTATTATTTCATAATACTCCTTTTACTGTACGCACTTTACTTTATGACAAGTATTGCAATTGTGGCAATTTACTTCTCTTGCTTGAGAAAGTAGACTGCTCAATAAATAACCACTTTTATTGAAAACGCCTGTCTCTCTATTTCTCTGCACTTCTGGTGAAACTAAGCATGCATGATTAACTGAGTGAAATAGCTATCTATTGTTTCTGAGATATACTCCTTATTCTGGGGGAGCAAAGTTGGCATGTTTATGCGGTTGTCAGAAACTAATCCCTTCTTGTCTATTCAGGAAAGTTAACACCTTCTTGTTTACTCGAGAAAGTTTCTAGTGACCTCTGATCTAGCTGGCATTCTCAATTAAGTCTAACATATTCAATAGAGACCTAGTCGACTTCAGTCCTACGTCTAAACTATCGTTTATGTTATTCCAATGCGCAGAGCCTATTGGGAATATAGGAACTACATTACATGGTGCCCAACGTTTGGTAAGGCGATAATTTAACACTAGATAATAGAGTAACTCAGTCGTGCTTTTCACACATACCCCTTTTCCGTAAAAACTCCAATAGACGTCTGGAGTGGGTAAAAAGGTCAATATCCGCCAGAACTAAGTAGGACGGCAATCCTATGTATTAGTTTTTGGTTTATTCAACATTGAAGGATACAGTGTTCCAAAATATTGTGCACCTAATCTTTGTTTCCTTGAAACTTGCTCTGAAAACTCTCAGTCAGCAAAATGACAGAGAGTGACGACGAAAGGGAGAGAGGTAGAATAGCAACTGAACTATAAGCAGAAGACACAAGTCTTCAGCAAAACAACCCGGATGCAATAATCATCCCGGTAAATGTAAGAAAGAGTGTAACTTACAAACTAATAAATAATGGAGTATCATCGAGAGGTGGTACAGTCATATTTGTGGTAGAGGCACATGAATGTCGGCAGACAGAAGTATTCTATTCTTGGATAAATTTTCCAGCAGCAAATGCTGTAACACAGGAGTTCCACTACTACAAAGCAGGGGAACCTCTAGCGGAATACGTTCCATTTGAGGACGTTGAAATTCCACTAACTTACCAGGAGCATCAGCTCTGGTTTAATGGCGCCCTAAAACATCAAAATCACATTACCAGGCTCGGTCCACTAGGTAGACTAGGAGCCACATGGCTGGTTCTAGCCAGCTATACACCACATCCTGACATTGAAGAAATGTCAGACAGAGAGGTTTTAGTTCAACTAAAACAATTAATTAAAATACATAGACAATTTGTACAATATATCATGCGGGCTTTAACAGTCCAACCTGTTATAACAATTCCACAGCACACCCCTCACCAGGGGAACACAAATAAAATCACACCGCAGACTATACAATCAGTCATTGGTAAATTACCCGCAAAACGGGAACAAATTCCGTTCTGGTTAGCTAAAAAAATTACTCAAATAGAGGCAGTATTTCCTGATACTACCCCTCATGAAAAACACAGAATTCTGACAATCTGCCTACCAATAGGGATTGCACCACATGTGGAAGACTGTGACACTTGGGGAACAGTCTTTGCTTCAATCTACACAAAAACACATGGTGTTCCGTCAATGGCGGTTATACCAGATGTACTAAGACAGATTCAAAATTAATACGGTCCAGAGCCTGCTTTAAATCTAGGTATGAAATTAATAAAAGACTTTAAGCAAGTCTCAGATATACTACTAGCCAACATAAAAGGAGAAGCAGCATCTGTGGCGATCCGCCAAAAATGAAAAGAAACAGATATAGCAGAACAACCTTTTGAACTTGCCAGAATAAATGAAAAATCCTATGAAGAAGTAGGTAGAGACAGTTTGGGTGGGAAACCACTAAAACCACAACTAACTGAAAATCCTGAAAAAACATTTATTAAGAATAATCTAATTTCTCAAAAGAAGAAGTGGGAGGGTAATAAGCAAACCACTCCCAGAGAAAAACAGTTTTAGACCAGAGGAAGATCTCCCCAACGGAGACATAGATCTCCAGAACGGGGGGGGGAGGCAAGTCTCCACAACGGGAGCCCTCTGAAAAAAGATATAACCTTAGAAATAGGGAAAATTTGCGAAAACCTGACAGATATCAAGATATTAATACACGACCCTCTCGATCTTTTCAGACTTCCTCACAGAAATCGGAAAGAAGAGGACGGTCAGAACATAAAGAAGAGAGTGCCAAGTCCAAAGACAAAGAACCTGCTCATCAAAGTAAAAAATTACAGTTTCCAAAAAAGAAGGTAGCCAGTATTAAAGTAAAACATGCCGAGGATTCTGAGGACACAACTCAAGAACGGAGAATGGGCCCAGACAATGCTAGACAGCGCAGCAGAAGTGACCATAGTTCACAAGATCCTGATGAATCTTCTGGAGACAGTGGACACGAATGAATACATTCAGGTGGAAACTGCAGATACCAGAGTTAGTGTGCCCCATAAATTATATGAAATAACATTACGTATAGAGGGGGACAAAACTAGGAAAATAAGACGTCTCTTCGGGGAGAACCTATCTAAAGGTTATGATATCCTTCTAACTGAAAAGGACTGGCCACCAGAGTTTGTCAGGGAGTGCCCACATGGCGAAGAAATGATTATGCCTGCCATCTCAAATCACATTCCAATTCATAAAAAATGCACATATGCTAGAAAATGGGCAGTGGCCCAAGCCCCTGCATTTTATAAAAATCATGTAGGATGGGATGAGGATTCTCCTCACCATAAAATCCAGTTAAAAAATCAACCTACTGCGCAAAGGCAATATCCTGTTAAGCAAGAAGCTAAAAAACAAGTCAGGGAGATCTTAGATCAACTTGAGTACCAGGGGGTGATTGAAACATGCACCTCATAAATGAACAATCCTTTGTTTCCTGTCTCCAATCTAGACAATTCATATTGTCTAGTATTGGACTACAGACACTTAAACTCTTGTTGCAAAACATTTGCAGTAAAAAATTCACACAGTGCAGCACTGATGAATAACATCGTGCGCATAAAATATAAGACGACATTAGATATTTCAAATGGTTCCTTCTATCAAAACATAGCACCAGAAAGCAGGTATTTGACCGCTTTCTCCAGTATGGGGGCCCAAGAGCAATTTTGTTGTCTCCCACAGGGATTCAAGAATAGCCCAGGATTATTTTCAGCCAGAGTAACAGAATTACTACAAATGAGATGAGGCATTATCCTATGTTGACGATATCTATCTAACAGGCGATGACCTGGAGACACACTTGAAAAGAGTGAACACCATAATACTTGGGTTCGCATCTGAACGGTACAAATTTAACTTTAAAAAGTCACGAATTGCCCACCGCGCTGTCCTATTTTTAGGATATGAGTTATCAAGTGAAGGCAAAAGCCTAGCAGACAACTTCTTAGAGAAGTGTGCAGTACTCCAAGCTCCAAAAGGCTGAAAAACGTACAACTAATTCTAGGTTTCCTGAATTTCGGAAGAACTTACATTCTAAATTATGCAGAGAGGGTTAAACCACTCTACGAACTAATAAAACCTGATTTCAAAGCAATTAATTGGACTCAGAAACACACAGAAATTTTACGATCATTACAAACAGACATGTTAACTAAAACAAAACTGCAAACATGTGCGAACGAACGCAACCTTGTAATACGAGTCATCCCAGGAAGATGCGGATTTACATACCGAACCTCAAATGAGGGAGAAACGGTACCAATAGCTTACAAATCACACTTGTACACACAAGCTAAAATGAAATTCAGTTCCACTGAAAAGATTCTAACTGCGGTACAAACTGCTGTAGCAAAAGAAAGAGCCCTGGCACAAGGTAAATGCATAATAATTGTTACACCGGTACCTGCCCTAGAAGCAGCATCAAGAGCAAGCATTCCGAATGCTAAAGCCTTACATCCGAGATGGATACAATGGGTTAATTCTCTTGCTGCATCAGACGTAGTATACAAATTTGATACTAACTTAAAAACGCAAGAATTTCTCCAATACGAATACGAATGTCCTCTGCCAACTGAAATTCTGCCTCTGGAACAGTACACTTGTGTAATCTACAAAGACAGATTTGCACAACACTAGGTTGTGGATAAAAAAGTTTACAATGCGGCATGTGTGATTTTAAAAGGTGCATAGGAAAATTTAGACCGTTAATCACTAAAACTGAATCGCTTAGAAATTGTACAGCTCAGCGAGCTGAACTACAGGCTTTTAAGATGGCGCTTAAAAATGCAGATCGCGAATTCCCCACACTAATAGTGTGCGATTCGCATAACTGCGTCGAATCTTACAATAATTCCATGCAGACCTGGATTGTAAAACGGTTACAAAGATGAGACATGTGGCACAATGAAACATAAAAAACTATGGGAACAAGTAGTTCTTTTACAGAAGAACTACAAAAGACTCACGTGATACATACGCAGAGTCTTCAACGTGATGGCATTCACGTTGCAGGAAATTCTTTGGCTAATAAAGCCACAGCGGCAGCTGGTCAACCGGCTTCCGTAGCTACAAAAAAGCGTTCTAAAAAACAAATAGATGGAGAAACGCTACTAGCAGTAAAAGCCTCAATGGAAGGCAACTATGCGGCGTTACCTCTAAATTATCCACTCGGAAATACATACATATTTGATACGAACTCCATTCCTTTTGCTCAAATCCCTGGAGTGTGGATAGAGTAATTCCAAACACGAACCGGAGGGCTTACTTGATTCAAGAAGCACACATGGGAATGGGTCTGAGGCACCAAGAGATCCTGAAATCTCTAATAGAATTGCAATCAAGATACCGGTGGCCGGGAATGAGCGTGCAAGTTTATAACTTTGCAATGGATTGTCAGGACTGCAATAGAGATCGCAGTTATGAACCGGACCAGATATCTGATTCTAGCACAGTAAGACCAGCCCAGACACCTCTATTAGACAGC
Organism: Lissotriton vulgaris; assembly: GCF_964263255.1. Classification (NCBI taxonomy): domain Eukaryota; kingdom Metazoa; phylum Chordata; class Amphibia; order Caudata; family Salamandridae; genus Lissotriton; species Lissotriton vulgaris. Next base: position 1,426,193,339 of record NC_141693.1, on the reverse strand, counting down.
ATTAGACTATCTACACGCAAGCGTCCGACCAGATAAATGCGATCCCATAAATATTAAGACAATATTCATTTGGATGTGGCCCCAGCGCTCAGCTGACGCCAGAACTGTTGTAAAAGATTTGCGAGTCTTTATCGGCACATACGCAATAGGCATGCTACATTCTGACCAGGGTCCTGCGTTTAGCTCTCGAGCTTACAAGGAGGCCATGACCAGCTTGGGCATTGCATTGCGGTACTCTAGTCCATTCCATCCTGAGGGAAATGCGGTAGTGGAAAGAAAAAACTGTGACATAAAGCAATCTATAACAGCGAGGGTATTAGGTTCGGGTGATGGGTGGGTCAAACATCTAATAAGTGTCCAACGTAGTCTTAATAATCTGCCAAGAAATTCTCTGGGTGGAATCACTCCGTATGAACTTTTGTTTGGTACAAGAATGATAATCGAAGATCTCGTTTGTCAGACTTCAGTGGTGGAACAAAAAGCTTTTGATATCAAAAATCGTTTGGCTGTTTTACAGGACTTGAATGAAACAAGAAGAAGTCTAAGTAACACAAAGTTAAAGCCAAAGGCCACTGAAGAAAAACCACTTGTCCCAGCAAGACCTGTCTGGATTCCAAAGATTGGGGATCTGGTCAGAGAAAAAATTGCGGTAACGAAGGAATTTGGGCCTTCTTACAGAAAATCAGTACCTGTCTTAGCTATCAGCGGAACAAGATCAGTCATACTACCGCCCCTTGCTGGTAAAAAGGAAAACAGGGTAGTATCAATCGACCTGGTAAAACCACAACCATGTGGCCAATAGTAAGTAGTAGGCCCAGTGGACTCCCAAGAAGTAGCAGAAGACCAAACCTTGCTACAATCCAAGAGGTTCAAACTGAGAGACCAATCACATTTGATGCACCTGCAGTGAATAAAAAAGGACTATGCAACAAAACCATGGAACTTGTGCCTCTTGAAACCCAAATTGCAACAGTTCGTCAAGAAACACCTGTCTACAATGATGTAGCCTCTGACTATACTATCATGACAAATGAAGAAACAACTACAAAGATTAATAACAATCCTGATGCCATTCAAACAATTGACAGAACTGCATCTGGCTACTTCATCAATTTCGATGACTTTTCTGATGATCCAAGTGAACATGAAGACAAGCCAGCAAACAAAACTTTCAAAGACAAAATTACAGAACTCTTTCATCAACTTGGGGAAACATATCTGATTTCACTGTGGATTGAATTGTGGATTGTGTTAGGTGTACTTTTCCTCCTGCTCTGGCTCATTTTGGTTCTAAGCTTGGGAAGAATGATTGATGGAAAATACAGTACAATGGACACAGCAAGTCAGAACATCAACTTGGTTCTAAAACCTCACAGATCCTCTCACATTGAAAAAAGAGAACTATCATCAGTGAACATCACAGCCATTCCTACACCTGGTGGTGTAGCATGGGACAATACTGATTACGAAATCTATGGCCGGGTTGAACTCTTGAAATATCCACATCAGTTCAAGATTTCTTTAAGTGACTTTGTATCACCTAGTACTTTCTCTGATTATTGGGACTTTGAAAATATTAACAATATGATGTCAGATTTAGAAATGTCAGCTAAATATACAGAACATGATTATTTACAAGGTTCATCAAATTATGTAGAAATGTATTGCTTTAATCACTATGGGCATCACTATTTGCATAAATCGGCTAATCCTAGAAATGTGTTTATTTATAATCAATGGGAACATTGTCCAACTCCGCCAAAAGGCAGCTCAAAAACATTTTATGAGAAATTCCTATACTTTTCACGGTTTAATATCACTGATCCAGAAACGTTTTATTTTTAAATTATCAATACGACAGGAATGAAAAACATGTTTACAAATACTAAACTGATTTATTTTGAAAAATGTTATGAAAAAATGTCTACGTTTGGTTTTGAATTTTGGAAAAACAACATTGAGACAAAAAATGTCTGGGGTACAAAAGACTGGCAGGTACAAGGTTTAGAATCATTGTTCAGAGCCTGCACGATCCCAGACCAAATAATGTTCCTGAATGACAGCATTAAACAAATGACCTGTCTTGGCCTAGCCAGGATAAAAGACTTAAACAAACCGTCTATACCAAAACCCATATCTGATAGTAATAGCACTACAGAAGATGAGATAGACGTATCCCATATTTTAAAACATAACAGAACACTTCCTAATTGGAACAAATGGTTGATCTGGCCCACAGACACTAATAACTGTCAATATAGATTCCTGAACAAAACACAGGGGTTCAAACAGAATAGGCCAGACAAAAGATATTCCCAGAGACAACATCCAGGGATAATAACAACCTATAGTGTAGGAAAACTATGCCTCGAATGGCTACAGAAATCCACACTACCTGAAATTAAGCAACACTTGACTTTACTTAAAGAAGGTGCTGACTTGCGAGATTTTTTACCAGCTTACAATGAAGCTTGGAAAGTAACGCAATTTGAAAGTGCAGAAAAAATACGAGAAATTGATCGTATTAATTTGGAAAAATCACTGTCTGTAGTGGACAATGGGTTAACAACTCTGTCCTCCAGAATTTATTCACTGGACAGCATTGTATCATCTGCTATCGATATAATAGAACAGGGTATGCTAATGTTACAACATGGCCAGTCCCAAATACGTTCTATTGTACAGTTAGGCTGGACGTTACAAAATCTGCGTTCAGGCTATGTGCCATGGCGTCTGATCAACACAACGTCATTATTTTCTATCTTTAACCTTACTGATAAAAAAATCTCTTTGGCACAAAGAGGGGCAGACTATACGGTGCTGAGCATTGAAAAACTAGAAAGATTACCATTGACAGTCTCCGAAAAACCTGTCATTGAATGGATAATACATGGCACCATTACAATTCCGATAACGACTTTTCAGTTTCAATATTGCCAAAAGTATATACCAGCAGGCCTGTATGAAAGGTTGGGTAAAGGGTACATCAAGTCAACCTGGAATTTACCTTACACACATAGATGTTGGAGTGGGGGCAATAAAGAGGTATTCCTTAGCGGTAACAACTGTAAAAATTCACTAAGCGGTACACTTCTGAGTCAAGGAATTATCTTACATGGAGCCTGCGAAGGTTCAGCAAATAACCTTTCATGCCACCTGCACGGCACCCCTGCTACACAGATAGAGCCTTTTTTCAGACAGCTTTCCAACGGCAGCTACGTTCTAATAAGTGACCACAGCTGTTGTGGCATGGTGCCAGGAACGAAGAAAGAGGAGTGTTCCTACAGTGGCCTTATCATTCCATAATGTGTATACATCTCTAAGTAATCACAAGGGGCAGTGACAGAAGAAGATAAAGTGCAAACAAAGTTCATTCAGAAAAATATTTATTTATTCTTTTTTTAGATTTTTTTCTAGGTATAAATTCATATAAATATTATTATTCAACAAAAAAACCTTTTTTGAATTAATAGGTAATACATAGATTAATTGAGAAAATTCATAAAGAGCACAAGACAGTCATAAAAACAGCAGCAAATTAGCAGGTCCCCTGAAAGGCAATCATGCACAACAACTCACTCACGTGCTAACAATCATTCTACATTCATACCACATACAAAAATGGAGAAGGAACTGGATTCCAAATAGCAAGATGACTATGCTAATGTGGTCCAAGGGCACCAGAGTGTAATTGTTGGCCCTTGTAGCGGGTCTACGCGCGTTTCGGTGGACAAGCCACCTTCATCAGGACCTTCTTGACCAAAAAAGTGTAGATATCAGGGGATCAAACAAGAGGAGTTTTGGCCTAAAAAAGAAAAAGATATATATAAATCTCTGTCACTAGCACATACACCAAAAAACTATGTACAAGAGAGCATTAATACATTCACTGTTGGGTTGGAACCCCGGGCTCATCACTGTGGTTAAAGAATGGATCTACAATATGGGGTAACAAGCAAGGGAGCCTAGTCATGTATGCGCAAGAAATGCTGACACTGGATAACTAATTAATATGGGAAATCAAGTAAGCAGGGAGATTCCCATATTGCATAAGTTGATACTACATTTAAAGGCATATCCAGTCATATAAGAGTACTTACGGGTAAAAAAGATCAGCTATCACTAGATCGAGTTTTCTTTAAGAATTACAAGCTAAGGTCACATAAGTTGCACCATATCTGTGGGGGAACCAAGGTAGGAAGTTAGGGTAGGTAATAGAAAAAAAGAGACTAGATGGAATGTATGCGTTGTCCTTGTTTCATAGGCTTACTCATAATGTCAAGTCCGATGTGTTAGATGACCCTCAAAGCTTCATCTTAATGTCTAGGATACCAATTACTGATTTGGAGGCTACAAAAGAAATATGTAATAGTCCATGTCATAGTCATTCTAAAAGAGGTAAACCTCAATACTGTGAGACGGCTAGACCCCTTATGGTTAATGTTTAGTAGAACATACCGGGATGGGCGAGTTATTGCCGTTTCGGTGGGAGTTCTGGGAGGATACTATTATCTCATAAAATCAAGGGGAGGGTTCCAGTCCACGTAGAGGGTTAACTTCTGTATAGATTCAATCTCTGATGACAAAAAGAGAGATACCAGTACGGCTGTTAAAGGGGACTCTAAGCATGGTGCCAGGAACGGCCTATCTCGTGAGCATTACTTCCAGGGTCACTTGTTGTATGCAAGTATTGTATCCAAACAACAAGCTAGACATGGAGACGGCAATATGGCCTTCTTTGAATATCTCTTCTGTTCAAATTGATACTTTAAGCAGAATGAAGTCTATTCTTTTACAAACAACTGTGCCTTTAACCTCATCTAGAGAAACGTATGATGTGCAAGTTGCAAGGACAGCAGCAGAGATACATACATTATTATCCACAAATTGCCCCGTGCATTTCGTAGAAATGTTAAGCCACATCTTAAACATGTCTGATACCAGTGGCATCGCACATGTATTTAAGACAATTTTTTCGGGACTGTTAGCACCCTTTGAAGCAATCCTGAGCATCTTCCCAAATTTTGTGCACTCTGTGTTCGGCGGCCGGCCTCTCATATTGGGACTCGTAGCAGGAATCTTATTTTTGTTCCTTCTGCTCCGATATGGCAAGTCAAGTCACAGACAAAACTCAGGCTACAATGGAAGACACAATCCTAGCAATGCAATATCGAAAGCGGATTACTAAAGTCCTCGGCTTGGCTCGGCTAAGAGATCTGAATACTACCTGGTTTCTTTCATTCATACCAATCTGGCAAGATTGCATCTTACCTGTTCTACGATGCCTGCGATGCGGAGAAGAATGCGTGTTAGACGTCTGTCTCACACTTCCATCAGCAGTACCTATGGATATCGATACTTTGCTTGGTTCGGTAACGGCTCATGCAACGTGTTGTCCCCAGCGGCTAGCCATTCTGATGAGGGCATTCATTGAGACCTCACCATTACGATTAGGTGGCGTGAGGTACGAGATGAAAGCGGCACACAGGTACAACCTTCTGTGAACATTGCTGATCCAGATAACGCTGACGGTAATGCATCTCACATATGCACTATTTCCACTTTTTCGGAAATGGCCCAACTTTCACCTACTGTTGTAGCCAAATTTTTTGCCAGCCTATCTGAGTTAATGTTCTCTCCTAACAACGAGAATAACTGTTGAAAAAGCAAGCACACGGCGTTCCCTGAAATCTGAATTTGGCCTTCAGTTTTGGTAAACAGAACCTAAAAAACTTTGGAACTATTTTTTTTCTCCTCCCCAGAGAGCGAAATTGATTTTTTCCAGTTCCCAAAATATTTACCCTTTTGGCACATGATACTCTGCTTAAAGTAGAACTATTCTTAGAGAACAAGATTTATATTTTTAGAAACTCTAGAGACAATATTTATACCTAGGGCCCGATGTAGGTACCAAATACCGGTCGGAAACGGCCGATTTCGGCCGTTTCCGAACGGTATTTGGCCTACTGAGATGTAGGGGACCTTTTTTTGTCCGATTCGGTATTTTACCGATTCGGTAAAATTACCGAATTGCAAAAATACCGAATCGGTAATTTTACCGATTTTTAAATTTGGGATGTAGGTGGGACTACTTTCAGTCCCACAGGCCCTTCAGATTCGGAATTTTAACACCCAATCCAATTGGGTGTTAAAATACCGAATCCAGGTGTGCATGCACATGTGTGCATGCACACCTATGCCATGTGACAGACAGACATGCCCTTAGGGCATGTCTGTGTGCCACATGGCTCACATGCCTTTTTTTGGGGTGCTGGAGGGTGTCAAAGTGACACCCCCTGCACCCTTGCACAAATCGGTAATTACCGAATCGGTAATTACCGATTCGGTAATGCCCATTGATTCCTATGGGCTTCAAGGCCCATAGGAAGCAATGGGGAATACCGAATCGGTATTTACAGAATCGGTAAATACCGAATCTTACAGATTCGGTATTTACCGAATCTGAAATACCTACATCTCCTCCCCTCTAATTTACCACTTCATAAATACCGATTCGGTATGATTCGGTATTTATGAAGTGGTAAATGTAGATTTACCTACATCGGGCCCCTAGTCTCTAGCACATGTATATTCCTGTAAAACTATGTGATGAAATGGTCTCGACCTTCTCTTCTGTATTAAGAGCCATTTCATAAATGTAAATTTCGTGATCCATTCAGTCAAACATTCAACATGTACAATATATACATTATCTGAATGACACCACTGCTTAAAAAAACGTACAGTATAATACTCATTTTTCGTGTATATACCATTTCAAATGCATTTTATGTATTCTGGGGTGGGATGGAAAAGACATGCATAGATATGCTTAAACATTGCTTAGTATTTAGTAATGATGGACATTTAGGGGCCGATTAGGATGGCGGACGGACTTGCGTCCGTCCGCCACCCCTGAGTAGGAGGGACCGTCCGCATGGGCAGCGGCGGTCCCTCCATGGCAATTAGGATGTGACCGCCACCCTGGCGGTCACATCCTGTATGTTTTACATTGCGGCGGGTGCTGCTTGAAGCAGCACCCGCCGCAATGTAAAAAATGAAAGCAGTGCATTTGCATGCACAAAGCGGCAGGCACCGCGCGGTGCCTGCCGCTTCGTGCACGCAAAGGCAGGGGGGTACCATAGGTACCCCCCATGTGCACCCCCCACGCAACCTTCACCCAGGGGGCCCGCAACGGGCCCCCAAAGTGAATGTCCGTATGCTTTTCCACGGCGGAAAAGCCGCCGCGGAAAAGCATTACTTTCCCTACATCCTAATATGGCTGGCGTTGTCTGATAGACACCGCCAGCCATGTTAGTGCTTTTCCGCCGTGGTCGCCTTCTGACCACGGCGGAAAAGCGGAGGGCAGATTGTGAGACCTACCAGCCATCCTAATTTGGCGGTAGGTCTTTCAAGCCTCCTCGGCGGATTTCCCGCATCCTCCGGGCCGGTGGTGGCTTCCACCGGCCCGGAGTATGCGGGAAATCCGCCATCATAATGACCCCCTATATGTGGAGTGGGTGTTGTAGATGATTATAGGACTCTAGTAAATATTCCCAATTTCATGCCCTTATGTGGTTATATCAAATCATATCCTATATAGGCATAAGAATGATACCCATATTAAGACATAGCCAATGCAGTCTAAATACGGCAAGGCTACTCCCATAGACTCCTAGAAAGCACAATGCGTTCTTAAACAAACCGAGCCTCCAGCATCCCGGGAATTCCCCCTGCTTCTGTATTGATTTGTCCTAGAACTCCTGGAGTCCTGAAAGAACTGCGAGTTCTTAGTGACGTCTTATGTCCAACCTTACGTCAAACTCAGCACCTTCCAGGTATAAATATACCAGCATCTGCCTTAAGCAACACACGGTGGTTTGGAGCAGATCGGCTATCTACTTGCCTGACGCCCTGCTGATGCGAGTGCCGAAGGAAGCCGACGCTCCCTGCTGACGCACTGAAAGAGAGATGCTGTCTTTTTTCCTGCCGAGAAATCCAGCTCCAGTGCTTCCCTGTCACCCTTGCGGGTTGCTGGGAGATCGAGTCCTGAGAAAGAGATACAAGACCTCCTTCATTCTATAACCAAGGTACGGAGCTGATTAGACCCTTAGAGAATTCTTGATTCAGATTCTTGGCAAAAACTGTAACTCATCTACTCCTTCCCTGTACTAGGCTTAGGTTAGGTACACTGGGGTAGGCGTATCTCAGAAACATCAGTTGAGTACGTTTAGTCATTATTTGATCATTGTATGTATTTTATCCATTTTAAGTATCTTATGGCTTAGAAACCATATAAATGCTTTTACAGTATTATTTCATAATACTCCTTTTACTGTGCGTACTTTACTTTATGACAAGTATTGCAATTGTGGCAATTCACTTCTCTTGCATGAGAAAGTAGACTGCTCAATAAATAACCACTTTTATTGAAAACGCCCGTCTCTCTATTTCTCTGCACTTCTGGTGAAACTAAGCATGCACGATTAACTGAGTGAAATAGATATCTATTGTTTCCACGACTCTGGAGATATACTCCTTACTCTGGGGGAGTAAAGTTGTCATGTTTATGCGGTTGTCAGAAACGAATCCCTTCTTGTCTATTCAGGAAAGTTAGCACCTTCTTGTTTACTCGAGAAAGTTTCTAGTGACCTCTGAGCTAGCTGGCATTCACAATTAAGTCTAACATATTCAATAGAGACCTAGTCGACTTCAGTCCTACGTCTAAACTATTGTTTATGTTATTCCAATGTGCAGAGCCTATTGGGAATATAGGAACAACTCTACAACCAGATCAATGAGGAGAAACTTCATTCAGGACAGAATCCTCTCCAACTCCCACAACACCAAGGAACTATTCACCATCATACAAGAATTCACCAGACCCCAAAGCAAAACCACAGGCATCCCTTCCTCCCCAAACCTCTACAAAAAAATCACCTCCTTCTTCCACCACAAGATCAGGACACTCTACAACAACTTCGACGACCAAGACCAAGGCACCGACCTACCACCATCAACCAGCTAAGCTACCCAGCCGACCCTCCTCACCTCACAGAAGACACTGCAAAGACTATGAAGAGCATACACTCTGGAGCACCACTGAACCCTGCCCGCTGCACATCTTCCACAGGGCCGCCGCTGCCATCACACAGGAACTACGATGGACAATCAACTGCGCCCTCGAAACAGGCATGTTCCCTGACAACTGAAGTCAAATCTCTCCTCCACAGACCCTATGGACCTCAAGAACTACAGGCCCAATCTCTCCTCCCGTTAGCCACCAAAGTCATCAAGAAAATCATCAACACCCAGATAACGCACTTCATAGAAACAAACAACATCCTCAACTCATCTCAATCCGGATTCCGCAGCAACCACAGCACTGAGACTGCCCTCTTAGCTGCCACTGACGACATCCGCACCCTCCCCGATCAATGCCACACTGCAGTCCATATTCTACTGGACCTCTCAGCAGCTTTTGACACCGTCTCCCACCGCACACTAGCCACCAGACTCCACGGCGCCAGCATATAGGGAACTGCCTTAGACTGGGTTCGCTCTTGCCTCTCTGGCAGAACACAAAGAAAAAGACTCCCACCCTTCCTCTCCAAACCCACAGAAATCAGATGTGTTGTACCCCAAGAATCCTCCCTCAGCCCCACACTCTTCAACATCTACTTGCAACCATCGCCAGAAAACACAGACTCAGCATAGTATCCTAAGCCAACGACATCCAGCTCATCCTCTCCCTCACCAAGGAACCTGACATCACCAGGCACAGTTTCCAGGAAGGAATGAAGGACGTCACATCCTGGATAAGCAGCAGCTGCCTGAAGCTCAACTCTGAGAAAATGGATGTTCTCATCCTCGGATCCACCCCTGCCGTGTGAGACGACACCTGTAAATGTAAATGTATACTTGTAAAGCGCACTGTGACTTCATCTCGGAGTGTCCTGGTGCTGTATACCGCTGGGGAACCCTTCCTGGCTTTCCCTGTGAGGTGGTCCCTCCTGGGCACCCCCAAGGTGAAGCCAGGCATCCCCGGTGCTGAAGGGGCCATTTTGGAGATTAAGCAAGCTATTGCCCAGAGCTGCAGAGTGGAACCCATGGTTAGAGTTGGCACCGAGGCGAGAATTATCAAGTCCGCGGACATTGACCCAAGACCCTGCCGTGTAGGGAATTGAACCCTGGTCCCGGGCCAACCTCTGCTTCTGGGTCTGCCGCTTCTAACCAGTGAGCCACACTTCTCCACTTGAACCCCCACCCTTGGAAACCCTTAAACCCCAATAGACCTCAACCGAAACCTCAGCATCATACTCTACTCCTCACTCACCATGAACTGACAGATCAACGCTGTGTCCTCCACATGCTTCAACACCCTCCGCATACTCCGCAAGACCTTCACATGGATCCCCCCGACTCCAGGCACTCATCACCAGCAGCCTGGACTACGGAAACGCTCTCTACGCCGGAATCACCAAATCACTCCTTCGCAAACTGCAGACTGTCCAGCACGCCGCAGCCTAATTCGTCCTCAGCATCCTCGACATGACCACATAACTCAGCACCTCCGCGAGCTCCACTGGCTCCCCGTTGAAAAGAGAGTTACCTTCAAGCTGCACACACACACCTACAAAGCCCTCCACAACACCGAACCCCATTACCTGAAGGACAGAATCTCCTTCCATGCCCCCAAGAAAAACCTCCGCTCCTGCGACCTAGCCCTTGTCAAAATCCCCCACATCCACAGAGCCAGAACTGGTGGTAGATCTTTCTCCTACATTGCTGCCAAGACCTGGAACGAACTCCCTCTCAGCATCAGACAAAGCCCTACATTGCAAGTCTTCAGAAAGGACCTCAAGACCTGGCTCTTCAGATGACCACAGACCTGCCAAAACACCCCCCCCCCAGCACCTTGAGAGCCTTATGGGTGAGTAATGTGCTCTATAAATCCCTGATTGATTGATTGACTGTCTGGTGTTGGACTATAGGTGGCTGAACATAGCGCTAGCTGCTGAAACCAAGGAACTGAAGAGACTGACAATATCTCTTTTCGGCACCTTATTGCAGCAGCATGCATTCCGGGTTTTTTCTGCGGCACCCACAAGAGCACATGGTAAATCCAGTTTAGATGAGGCATACAGTATGGATCCCTTTAGTATAGCTCTCCCTACTCTGGACCCCCATAAGGGTGTGGTGGGTTCCTTTAATAGGGAATGCTACCATACTGCTGATGGAACCTATGAAGGACCAATAAATGAAAGCTGTTGATTTTCATTGCAACTTGTAGTGACTCGTGAAGGTCAAGGGTGTTGTGGTGCATGCTGGATTGCTCACACTTGTCGTGAATGTACCATAAGGACAAACCATTGTGACAAAGCCACCGGTAGCCACTGGGCTGATGCTTCTTTAGCTGAAAATTATCTTCAAACAATTCCAGGTATCAGCTGGTACCAAATCTGTGCTGTGGCTTCCCATGTCAAAATTCCTTTGGCTTTATACTTTGGCAGTGGTGGGGTGGGATCAGATTTGTTCAGTGTTAACTGTAAATATCTGGACCAGGGTCAAGATTGGATCCTGAGAATGCTGATGTACAATGTGGCAATCTTTGCTGAAGGCCCCCTGTCACGCTTGGATGTAGTTTAGTCATGTGCTAGGCCCTCCTCTAGACTGCCTTGGCTAAAAAAAAAATCCTTGTAGATGACATTTGATGACCCTTGAGATACATGACTTAGAGCCTAATTATCAGTGAAGGCGTTTATTATTGTAGCGGATAAAGAACAATACCATTGGGTACTCTATCAGGTGCGATAAATAACACTTATTGCGAGTTAATGGGAAATAACATGTGGATTTTGCCGTTTAATGCACCAAAATCCACATATGGGCGGTAAACACCATATGTTTTCCCCTTTTGCGTGTCGAAATTTAAGGAAGGTTGACTTATTTAAATATCTGATATGTATTGGATGCTTTAAATACCTTCAAACTTGTAATTCCGGCCCATGCTTAAACAGGAGTTGACGCATGGTCCGGAATATTCTGAGGAACTCGTAATTAGGCCCTATGTGATTTGTGGAGATCACTTCATCCTGTAGTAGGAAATTACGCATTCTATTCTATTCTATTCTATTCTATTCTATTGTGTGTTCTATTCTATTCAAAGTTTAATTGCTCCTATTCTAGAGCTGAACAAATTTTATGTTTAAGTGCCTTATGAGGAAAGTAAGATACTCATGCACTCATAACACCTAACCATGCAACAGTCATACCTACTGTACCAAGGATTGGAACCACAACTAGGGATAAGTCCTACGAGGTGGCATTTAGGAAAGTTCCTGCTCCAGGATGTGGGTAACAGAGCTGAAGTTTGATAAACTATACTGACTATGTGGTGATTAATGACACCGTTCTACACTCTATATTTGCTTATTCTTAATGGCCTAGTGAGGAAGGTCATGATTGAAGTGCACTGCCAGCTAGGTTGGCTAGGTATAATTTATCAAGAAACATGGTTAGGTCTTGCCTACAGATTTCAGTTGTGTGTTGTGGAAGGCCTATTGTGTACAATACCAACACTCACAGTGAACGTTTTGCTACCTTGTCAATTTATTGACATGGCTCTTTTGCAATGATTTTCCTTCCTCTTATTGTGTTGGTCCCTCCCCTGGAGCATAGCTTATTTACCGTCATTTTGACTGGTTGACTTGTATCCTTCCACATATGACATCAGGGATTTGTTTCTTTTTTTTTGTAGCCCTCCATGGAAGTGCATGTGTTTTCTTGCTCTCTCACTATGCACTGCTTCAATGTTTAGTTTTCAGATGCCTTATGAATCTTAGCCCTTGATTGGAAAGGTGGGACTTTCTGGCTTTGCCAATGTTTTTAGTTTTTTTTTATATTGGATCCACAAGCGCTAGGTTTATTTTGAGGCACATATGACTTGTCTGTTTTAATCTCCATGATTTACCTCTCTAGCTTAAAGGACCTTTGTGTACTGGTGTGATCATGAGATGTAGGGTAGCCAGCAATTTTGTGGACTACAGTGTGGAACTAGGCATGGGATATATTTATTTTATTTATTTATAAAGTTTTATATAGCCCGTACATGACCCTAGAGCATATCAGAGCGCTTTACATTACAATGTACGGAAATATTAGATGGTTGGGGGATAATATACATATATTAACTAAACAACATTCAATATAAAAAAGAGGTAGACAGTAGTATATAACATAACATAGGTTGCTAACAGTGACATAAGTTTTAACGTTTTAGGGAATTAATTAATATAGAGACATGCAACACAGATATTTGCTGATTAGTCTCCAAAATTAATGGCAACAGAGCATAGCTAATGAAGTTATGTTGTCTTTTCTGAAATACCTGGGAGTCTAAGCTTTTTTGTTAAGAGTTGTGGATTTTCTGCTTCCAGATCTGAATCTGTCACTGTAGAGCCACGTAATTGTGTGACTCTGGGCAATTGTTAATTTCCCATGCAAATAAGAGATTGGAAAGCAAGCATAGACTTTCTGCTAGTACTTCTGTTACCTTTGTTTGAGATGTATGCAAAAGAAATAATTGATGGACGGAATGCTGGACAATGCAAACATTAACCTCCATCACCCAGGGTAGCTTGAATCCAATGGTGTATTGAGCACGGGACCCAAGTCTGGGCATACTCTTCCCACTTAGGGCGACATATGCAAAATAAAAAATTGATGGACGGAATGCTGGACAGTGCACACATTCACCACCAAAGCTAGCCTGGCTATTAAACCGGTCCCAGGAGGCTTGTCTCCTGTCCAGGGAGGAACTGACTTGGCAGTTCGGACTGTACTGTTACCACAAGGAACAGGGTCAAGGCTGATTTGCATATGGCTGGGTCCAAACTGGGGTGGTGTGGTGAGTAAAAGAGTGATGGATTAAACCCAGATCCTTGTGACTAGGGGGGAATGTTTGCATTGTCTAGCATTCCGTCCATCAATTGTTTCTTTTGCATATGTCGCCCTAAGTGGGAAGGATTTGCCCAGACGTGGGTCCCGTGCTCACTGCACCACTGGATTCAAGCTACCCAGGCTAATGAGGGGGGATGCCCTGAAACCGGTCCCAGGATGCTTGTTTCTGGTCCAGGGAGGACCTGGCTTGGCAGTTCTGGCTGGACTGTTCCCACAAGGAACAGGGTCAAGACTGATTTGCATATGGATGGGTCCAAACTGGGGTGGTGTGGTGAGCAAAATAATGATGAATTAAACACAGATCCTTGTGACTGGGAGGGAATGTTTGCATTGTCCAGCATTCCGTACATTAATTGTTTCTTTTGCATATGTCGCCCTAAGTGTGAAGGGTATGCCCAGACATGAGTCCTGTGCTCACTACACCATTGGATTCAAACTATCCTGGCCGATGATGGGTGATGCCCTGAAAACTGGCTCAGGATGCTTGTTTCCTGTCCAAGGAGGACCTGGCTTGGCAGTTCGAGCTGGACTCTTCCCACAAGGAACAGGATCAAGACTGATTTGCATATGGCTGGGTCCAAACTGGGGTGGGGTGGTGAGCAAAAGAATGAATCCAGATCCTTGTGACTGGGAGTGAATGTTTGCATTGTCCAGCATCCCGTCGATCAATTGTTTCTGTTGCATTTGCTTGAGAGGTGACACAAAATTCCAAAGCAGGAAGACAGCAGAGGTAACATTCTTCTCAGGATACAAAAAAAGATAAAGCTATCCCATTCGCAAAGAGTGGTTTCACATGCTTGCTCTGGAAATTTGCCATAGCCTTATTTCTTGTGCTTCTCCTCAGAAGAACTGATAGGACATCTTGATAAAAGGGATGAGACAGACACTCTTGAGAAACCCTGGATGACTGTTCTCCGTGGGTTTTCTTCTTGCAACCAGTGATCCCTTGCTTATCAGGGGAAAATGGGATATGAAAATTGAAATGTACTAGCAAATTTTATTTGTATGGTCTCGTTGGTAATTACGATCTTTTACGTGATGTCCTGCCAAATGTTTTCCCTACCTCTTCTGCTGGCTTTAGAACTTTGTGCACCTTACCCCTGCTAATCAGTAGTAAAGTGCTTGTGTTCCCCCTTTGTCCTAGAGACATTTTATTGTATAAACAAATGGTCTAATTAGCATTGTAGCCTGATTGTACCGTGTAAAAACTGCAATTCAGCCTGCCACAATAAACCCTTTTGACAGGTTATAATTTACTTTTAAATAGTAGTAAGTCGCACGTAGGCAGATCTTGCAACCCATAAGGCAGGGTCCATGATATTTAAAAGTAGGACATGAAGAAATGTAATGTTCACATGTTTTCATAGTGACTAGCACAAAAAATGTGTTTTCACTGTTAGAAGGCTGGCTGGCTCATTGAGAAGCATTGTGAGCAATATTAAATATTATTTCTTCTGTCACAGCATGGGAACCAGTTAAGAAAAGGATTAAACAACTATTTGTAATATTCTTTAAACGCCCAACTCAATGGTGAAGTAGCAATTTAAATAAATATTATGAAAAAGTAACTTTCTGAAAGTTACATTTTCCCTGCCTGAAACTGTCACAACAGTGAAAATATATGAGCCCCATGCAAATAACTGAGCTCCCAATCTTCACATGTGTGCCCCTAAAACCCCTATCTCTGGACCTGCCACTATGAAAAGAACTTAACAATAACATAACCACTGAATTGTGGCTAAAAGCAAGATGTGAGCGTGTAGTGTAGTTCCTATTTTCCCAATAGGCTCTGCGCATTGGAATAACATAAACAGCAGTGTAGACGTAGGACTGAGGTCATCTAGGTCTCTACTGACTATATTAAACTTAATTTAGGTTTGCACCAGCTAGCTCAGAGGTCACTGGAAACTTTCTTGAATGAATAGGGAGGGACAAGCTCCCCTGGCTCAGACAAGAAGGGATTCAGTTTCCGACAACCGCATTAACATGACAACTTTGCTCCCTCAGAATAAGAGTATATCTCTAGAGTCGTGTGAAAACAATAGACAGCTATTTCACTCAGTCAGCAGTGCATACTTAGTTTCACCAGAATGCAGAGAAATAGAGAGACGGGCGTTTTCAATAAAAGGTGTTATTTATTGAGCAGTCTTCTTTCTCATGCAAGAGTAAGGAGTATATCTCCAGAGTCGTGGAAACAATAGATATCTATTTCACTCAGTTAATCGTGCATGCTTAGTTTCACCAGAAGTGCAGAGAAATAGAGAGACGGGCGTTTTCAATAAAAGTGGTTATTTATTGAGCAGTCTTCTTTCTCATGCAAGAGAAATGAATTGCCACAATTGCAATACTCAAAGTAAAGTAAAGTGCGTACAGTAAAAGTAGTATTAGGAAGTAATACTGTAAAAGCATTGATATGGTTTCTTAGCCATATGATACTTTAAAATGGATAAAATATATGCATACATAAATACATTGACTAACGTACTCAACTGGTGCTTCTAACTAAGCCTACCCTAGTGTACCTGACCTAAGCCTAATACTTGGGAAGGGATGAGTAAGTAGCAGTTCAAGTTAAGTTGGTTAAGATTATTTTGCCAAGAATCTGCATCAAGAATTCTCTTAAGGGTTTTAGTCAGCTCCGTACCTTGGTAATAGAATGTGGGAGGTCTGGTATCTCTTTCCTCAGGACTCGATATCCCAGAAACCCGCAAGGGTAGGCTGGAAACACTGGAGCTGGATTTTCTCGGCTGGAGAAAAAGACAGCGTCTCTCTCAGTGCGTCAAACGGGAGGGGTGGATTCCGCGCGCTCTCGCATCAGCTGGGCTCTCGGGCAAGTAGATGGCCGCTCTGCTTCAAACCACCGTGTGTTTGCTTAAGGCAACTGTTGATATTTTATACCTGGAAGGTGCCGGGTGTGACGTAAGGTTGGACATAAGACGTCACTAAGAACTAACAGTTCTTTCTGGACTTCAGGAGTTCTTGTTCAAATCAAAACAAAGGCAGGGGGGATTTCCCGGGCTGCTGGAGGCTTGGTTTGTTTAAAGAACGTGTTGTGCTTTCTAGGAGTCGATGGAAGTAGCCGTGCTGTGCTTTGGACTGCATGGGCTATTACTGAATATGGATCTGATTCTTATGCCTTTATCAGGATATTATTGATTATAACCTCACAAGGGCATAAATCGGGAATATCGAATTAGGGTCCTAGATATAAACATGACAAGCGAGTTTTTGTAAGATTTAGCTGTAGCCAATGTGGATCTTGGAATATTTAAAAGCCACACTGCCTACACCTAAATCATTTGAGCTCGAGGACTGTAGAGTAAGCAGTTGTGTTCCTTGAGCTCACTGAGCCTTGCCAGAAAATCCTGTGATCCCTGCCACATCCCATCAGCTCTGGATGCTCAGTCTTGCCCAGAGTAACCCATGGAAGAGGAGACCTGTAAAACAGAGATTTGCTAAGGTTAGTGACAAAGACCTGAAAAGCATTCACAAATGCACCAAGCCAAAAAAAAAAAACCATATGCCATACGGGAAAAACGACTAACATCAAAATCTCAAAAGACATTTTGACAGTACAGAATTATGGACTTTAATCAAGGCTTAATTTTGAGTAAAGAATCAAAATGCATGTGTGTTTTCCGACCCACCCCAAAATACATATTTCGCATTTGAAATGGTATAAGGTAAATACACGAAATTTAGTATTGGTACTGTACGCTTTTCAAGCAGTGTCATCATTCAGATAAATGCATATATATATCAGCTGAATAAATTGCGAAAATTACACATGAAATGGCTCTAAATACAAAAAAGAAGGTCGAGACCATTTCATCACATATTTATACAAATTGCTGAATATGTGCTAAAGGCTGAGGTAAAATATTGTCTCTAGTATCCTAAAAATAGAAGCTCTGTTCTCTAAGAATAGTTCTACTTTAAGCAGAGTACCATGTGCCAAAAAAAATATTTTGAAAAATGGGCAAAAATATTTTCGCTTTCAGGGGAAAATGAGTTCCAAATATTTTCTGTAGCTTTGTTTATCAAAAAACTGAAGGCCGAATTCAGAGTTCAGGGAACGCTGTGTGCTCATTGTTTTTGTTAAGAGTTATTCTCGTTGATTGGAGAGAATATTATTTCAGACAGACCCGCAAAAAATTGGTCTA
Source organism: Lissotriton vulgaris (assembly GCF_964263255.1). Lineage (NCBI taxonomy): Eukaryota > Metazoa > Chordata > Amphibia > Caudata > Salamandridae > Lissotriton > Lissotriton vulgaris. The sequence continues at coordinate 1,426,175,214 of NC_141693.1, read as the reverse complement.
CCACATCAGGTGAAAGTTCGACCAAGTTTGAAAATACTGCAACTGTGCAGTTCTCTGCGTGATTGCTATCATCGATGGTTGGATCAGCAATGCTCACAGAAGGCTGTACCTGTTTGGTGCTGCTTTCCTCTCGTACTTCACCGCCACCCATTCGTAGTGTTGAAGTCTCAACAAATGCGGTCATCAGAATCGATAGCCGCTGGGGACAACACGATGCATGAGTCGTTACAGGACCTAGCAAAGTATCGATATCCATTGGTACTGCTGATTGTAGTGTAAGACAGACGTCCAACACGCATTCTTCTCCACATAGCAGACATCGAAGCAATGAAAGAAACCAGGTTGTACTCAGATCTCTTAGCCGGGGCCAATCCGAGGACCTTAGTGATACGGTCTCGGTATCGTATTGCTAGGATCATTTATTCCATCGTTGCTAGAGTCTTGTCTGTGGATTGGCTTGCCATTTCGGTGCAGAAGGAGCAAAAATAAAATTCCTGCCACGAGTCCCAAGATTAAGGGTAGGCCGCCAAAGACAGAATGGACAAAATTTGAGAAGATGCCCGGAACTGTTTCAAAGGGTGCTAACAGTCCCGAAAAATTTGTCTTAAATACATGTGCGATGCCACTGGTATCAAACATGTTTAAGATTTGGCTTAGTATTTCTACGAAATGCATGGGGAAATTTGTCGATAAAAGGGAATGTATCTCTGCCGATGTCCTTGCCACTTGCAGATAATACATTTCTTTTGATGACGTTAAAGGCACAGTTGTCTGTAAAAGAATAGACTTCATTCTGCTTAAAGTATCAATTTGAATAGAAGAGATATTCAACCGAGGCCATAACGCAGCCCCCATATCTGGTTTGCCGTGTGGATACAATACTTGCATACAGCAAATGGCCCTGGAAGTTACAGTTGTGAGATAGGCTTTTCCTGGCAGCATGCCACAACAGCTGTGGTCACTTATTAAAACTTAACTGCAGGTAGAAAGTGATCTAATAAATGGCTCTATCTGTTTTGCAGGCGTGCCATGCAGGTGACATGAAAGGTTATTTGAAGACCCTTTGCAGGCTCCATGCAAATTAATACCTTGACACAGAAGTGTACCGCTTAGTGATTTTTTACAATTTTTACCACTAAGAAATACCTCCTTGTTCCCTTCACTATAACATCTGTGTTTATAAGGTAAATCTAAGGTTGATTTGATGTATTCTTTACCCAACCTTTCATACTGGCCTACTGGTATATACTCTTGACAGTATTTAAACTGGAAAGTTGTTATCGGAATTGTAATTGTTCCATGTATTATCCATTCAATGACAGGTCTCTCTGACATTGTCAATGGTAATCTCTCGAGTTTTTCAATGCTCAGAATCGTATAGTCTGCTCCTTTCTGTGCCAAACTGATTTGTTTATCAGTAAGGTTAAAGATACCGAATAATGACGTTGTGTTGATTAAATGCCATGGTACGTAGCCTGAACGCAGATTTTGCAACGTCCAACCAAGCTGTACAATAGAACGTAATTGAGACTGACCATGTTGTAACATTAGTAAGTCCTGCTCTATTATATCAAAAGCAGATGATACAATGCTGTCCAGTGAATATATTCTGGAGGACAGAGTCGTTAACCCATTGTCCACAACAGAAAGTGATTTTTCCAAATTTATATGATCAATTTCCCGTATTTTTTCTGCTGTCTCAATTTGCATTACTTTCCATGCTTCGTTGTACGCAGCGTATATACCGGCCGCTATGAAACGTTTTTGACGCTGTTTGCGTGGTACCATTATGAAATCAGGCAAGTCAGCACCGTCTTTAAGTAAAGTCAAATGTTTAATTTCAGCCAGTGTGGATTTCTCTAGCCACTCTAGGCATAGTTTCCCTACACTGTATGTTGTAACTATCCTTGGATGTTGTCTCTGGGAGTATCTAGGTTCTGGTCTGGTAATTTTGAACCCCTGTGTTTTGTTCAGGAATTTATCTTGACCGGTTTTCGTGTCTGTTGGCCAGATCAACAACTTTTTCCAATCAGGATGTGTTCTGTTTTGGTGTAAAATATGGGATACGTCTATCTCCACATCTGTAGTGCTGTCACTATCAGTTATGGGTTTCGGAATAGACAGTTTATTTAAATCTTTTATCTTAGCTAGGCCAAGACAAGTAGTTTGTTGAATTGTGTCATTCAAGAATATTATTTGTTCTGGGATCATGCAGGCCCTAAATAATGCTTCTAGGCCTTTTACTTGCCAATCTTTGGAACCCCAGATTGTTTTTGTTTCAATGGTATTTTTTCAAAATTCGAAACCAAATATAGACATTTTGTCATAAAATTTCTCAGAATAAATCAGTTTAGTATTTGTCAACATTGTTTTCATTCTTGTCTTACTTAACATTTTGAAATAAAACGTTTCTGGATCACTGTTATTAAACCCTGAGAAGTATTGGAATTTCTCATAAAATGTTTTCGAACTGCCTTTTGGTGGAGTTGGACAGTGTTCCCACTGGTTATAAGATAAAACATTTCTAGGCTGAGCAGTTTTATGCAAATAGTGATCACCATAATGGTTGTAACAGTATAACTCTTCGTAATTTGAAGAACCCTGCAAGTAATCATGTTCTGTAAATTTGGCTGACGTTACTAAATCTGACATCATATTATTAATGTTTTTTAAAGTCCCAGTCATCAGAGAAGGTACTCGGTGTCGCAAAGTCACTTAATGAAACCTTGAACTGGTGTGGATACTTCAAGAGCTCAACCAGGCCAAAAATGTCATAATCAGTTCTGTCCCATGCTACCCCACCGGGTATTAGTTTGGCTGAGATGTTTACAGATGTCAGTTCTCTTTTCTCGATGTGAGAGGATGTGTGAGGCTTTAGGACCAAGTTGATGTTCTGACTTGCTGTGTCAATTGTACTATATTTTCCATCAATGAATTTTCCCAAACAGAGAACCATGATGAGCCAAAGCAGGAGTGTAAGTACACCTAACACAATCCAAAATTCAATCCATGGTGAAATCAGATATGTTTCTTTTATTTGGTGAAAAAGTTCAATTATTTTTTCTTTGAAAGTTTTTGTTGGAGGCGTTTCTTCATGCTCGCTTCGATCTTCAGAGAAGTCGTCGAAATTGATGAAGTAGCCAGATGCAGTTCTGTCAATTGTTGGGATTTTTCCGGATTTTTATTTGCTTTTGCATTTTTCTTTGGTTCATTAGAATAGTCAGCGGCTACATCTTTGTAGATTGGTGTTTCTTGACGAACAGTCGTTATTTGGGTTTCAAGAGGCACTAGTTCCATGGCATTATTGCATATTCCTTTGTTATTCACTGCAGGTTTATCAAATTTGATTAGTCTCCCAGTATGTGCCTCTTGGAGTGCAGCAAATTTCGGTATTCTGCTATTTCTTGGGAGTCCACTTGGCCTACTACTTATTATTGGCCACATGATTTAGGTTTTACCAGGTCGATGGCTACAACTCTGTTCTCCCTTTTACCAGCAAGGGCCGGTAGTACAACTGATCTTGTTCCGCTGATAGCTAAGACAGGTACTGCTTTTCTGTAAGAAGGCCCAAATTCCTTCTTTACTGCGATCTTTTCTCTGACCAGATCCCCAATCTTTGGAATCCAGACAGGTCTTGCTGGGACAAGTGGTTTTTCTTCAGTGGCTGTGGGCTGTAGTTTCAAGTTTATGTTACTCAGGTTTTTTCTTGTTTCATTTAAATCCTGTAAAACAGACAAACGATCTTTGATATCAAAGGATTTTTCTTCTACCACTGAAGTATGACTATCAAGATCCTGAATAAGCATTCTAGTCCCGAACAATAGTTCGTATGGAGTGAGACCTTTTAGAGAATTTCTTGGCAGATTATTAAGACTACGTTGGACACTTGTTAAATGTTTGACCCACCCATCACCCGAACCTAATACCCTCGCCGTTATAGATTGCTTTATGTCCTGGTTTTTTCTTTCCACAACCGCATTTCCCTCAGGATGGAAGGGGGAAGAGTACCGCAATGCGATGCCCATGCTGTTCATGGCCTCTTTGTAAGCTCAAGAGCTAAACGCAGGACCCTGATCAGAATGTAGCATGCCAATTGCGTATGTGCCGATAAAGACTCGCAAATCTTTCTATAACAGTTCTGGCATTAGCCGAATGCTGCTGGTCTACATAATCAAGTTAATTTGTCTTAATAATTATTGGGACGTATTTCTCTGGTTGGATTTCTGTATCATAGAATGCCTGAAGCTTTCTAACAAAGATGTCCGGGCAGTATCCTGGTCCGGTTCACAGCTGCGATCTCTGTTGCAGTCTGGACAATCCATTGCAAATTTGTAAATTTGCACGCTCATTCCCAGCCACCAGTACTCTGATTGTAATTCTATTAAAGATTTCAAGATCTGTTGGTGTCTGGGACCCAGTCCCATGTGTGCGCTTTCAATCAAGAAAACTCTCCGGTTCGTGTTTGGAATTACCCTATCCCCCACTCCAGGGATTCGAGCAAACGGAACGGAGTTTGCATCAATTATGTATGTATTACTGAGTGGATAGTTGAGAGGTAATGTTGCATAATCGCCTTTTAATGAGGCTTTTACTGCCAGCATAGTTTCTCCATCTATTTGTTTTTCTGCACGCTTTTCAGTGGCTACGGAAGTCGGTTGAACCGCTTCCGCTGTGGCTGTGTTAGCCAATGAATTCCCTTCAATGCGAACGCCATCACGTTGATGACTCAGTGCGTGTATCACGTGAGTCCTCTGTAGTTCTTTCTTTAAAACAACTACTTGTTCCCAAAGCGATTTATGGTTTATTGTGGCACTGGTGTCATCTTTGTAACCGTTTTTACTCCATGTCTGCATGTCACTGTTGTAAGACTTGACGCAGAAATGCGAATCGCACACTTTTAGTGTCAGGAATTCACGATCGGCATTTTCAAGCGCCATCTTTAAAGATCTTATTTCAAATCGTTCAGCGGAAAAGTTTCTGATTGATTCAGTTTTTGTAATCATCGGTCTGAATTTACCAGAGTGCCAGCGACCTTTAACAATCGTGCACGCTGCTTTGTACGATTTTTCCACTACATTGTAGTGTTGTGCAAATCTGTCCATGTAGATTACACAAGTGTACTTTTCTAGAGGCAGAATTTCGATTGGCAGAGGATATTCTTGTTCGTACTCTAGATCATCTAGTTTCTTCAGTTTCGCGTCAAAATAGTATTTCACGTCTTCTGCAGCAAGAGAATTTTCCCATTGTATCCATTCTGGATCTAACGCCACAGCATTTAAATTGCGTGTGCACGTTAATGCCTCAAAGGCTGATTCTGCTGTAAAAACAGTTATCCTTCTACCTTGGGCTTGGGCTCTTTATTTTGCTAGAGCAGTTTGAACTGCTAACAGAATTTTGTTCTGTAGAACTGGATTTCATTTCAGCTTTATTGTACAAATGTGATTTGTAAGCTATAGGTACCGTTTCTCCCTCATTAGAGGTCAGGTATGTGAATCCGCATCTTCCTGGGATGACTCGGATTACAAGATTGCGTGTGTTTTCACGTGTTTGCAATTTTGTTTTAGTTTACATGTCTGTTTGCAATGATCTCAAAATCTCTGTGTGTTTCTGAGTCCAATTGGTTTGTTTGAAATCTGCTTTTATTAATTCATAGAGAGGTTTGACCCTCTTGGCATAATCTAGAATGTATGTTCTTCCGAAATTCAGGAAACCTAATATTGATTGTAAATCCTTCAGCGTTTTTGGTGCTTGGAGTACAGCACATTTCTCTAAGAAATTGTCTGCCAGGCTTTTGCCTTAACTTGATAAATCATACCCTAAAAATAGGACAGTAAGATAGGCAATTCGTGACTTTTTAAAGTTGAATTTGTAACCCTCTGATGCAAACCTAAGTATTATGGTGTTCACCCTTTTTAAGTGAGTCTCCAGGTCATCATCTGTGAGATAGATGTCATCGACATCTGATAATGCTTCATCTTCATATATTTGTAGTAACACTGTTACCCTTACTGAGAATAATCCTGGGCTATTCTTGAATCCCAATTATTGAGGAAGCGGTCAAATACCTGCTTTCAGGTGCAATGTTTTGACAGAAGAATCGATTAGAGATATCTAATGTCGTTTTATATTTTTTCGCACAATGTTATTCATTAGTGCTGCACTATGTGAGTTTTGTACTGCAAATGTTTTACAACAGGAGTTTAAGGTGTCTGTAGTCCAAAACTAGACAATATGAATCGTCTGGCTTGGAAACAGGAAACAAAGGATTGTTCATTTGAGAGGTGCATGTTTCGATCACCCCTTGATATTCAAGTTGATCTAAGATCTCCCTGACTTGCTTTTTAGCTTCTTGTTTAACTGGGTACTACTTTTGTGCAGTGGGCTGATTTTTTAACTGGATTTTGTGGTGAGGTGAATCCTCATCCCATCCTACATGATTTTTGTATAAAGCAGGAGCTTGGACCGCTGCCCATTTTCTTGCCAATGTGTATTTTTTATGAATCGGGATATGATTCGAGAAGGCAGGCATAATCATTTCTTCGCCATGAGGGCACTCCCTGACAAACTCTGGTGGCCATTCTTTCTCAGCTAACAGAATGTCATAGCCTTTCGAAGGTTTTTCCCAAAAGAGACCTTTTATTCTCCTAGTTTTATCTCCCTCTATATGTAATGTTATTTCATATAGTTTATGGGGCACACTAACTCGTGTGTCTGCACTTTCCACCTGAATGTACTCATTCGTGTCCACTGTCTCCAGAAGATTCATCAGGATCTTGCAAGCTATGGTCCCTTCTGCTGCGCTGTCTAGCATTGTCTGTGCCCACTCTCTATTTCTCAGTTGTGTCCTCAGAATTCTCGGCATGTTTAATCGTAATACTTGCTACCTTCTTTCTGGGAAATTGTAACTTTTACTTTGATGAGCAGGTTCCTTGTCTTTGGACTTGATGTGCTCTTCTCTATGTTCTGATCGTCCTCTTCTTTCCAATTTCTGTGAGGAAGATCGAGAAAGATTGAGTGAAAAGGATCGAGAGGGACGTGTATCAACATCTTGATATCTGACTGGTTTTCTTATTTTATCCCTATCTCTAAGGTTATATCTTTTTTCAGAGGGCTCCCTTTGGGGAGATTTGTCTTCTTGGGCTGGAGATCTCTCTCTACGCTGAGGAGACCTTCCTCTGGACTGGAAATGCTTTTTCCTGGGAGTGGATTGCTTATTACCATCCCAACTCTTTTTTGGAGTTTTTAAATTATTTTTAATGAATGTTTTTTCAGGATTTTCAGTTAGTTGGGTTTTTTCCGGTTTCCCACCCAAACTATCTCTTCCTAGCTCTTCATAGGATTTTTCTATGATCTGGCAAGTTCAAATGGTTGGTCTGTTATATCTGTTTCCTTCAATTTTTGGAGGTTCTTTATATCATCCCTTGCCAATTAAACTAATTCTCTATATGCCGTTGTTAATTCTTTTAGTTTAACTAGGAGTTCTTCGCTTGACATTATTTTGTAGTCTGGGTGTGTTGCATAGTTGCATAGGACCGGCCCCGTTGCTTCTGGTCTACCTAGTGGACCGAGCCCGGTGATGTGATTATTATGTTTTAGGGCGCCATTAAACCAGAGAAGGTGCTCTTGGTAATTTAGTGGGATTTCCACGTCCTCGAAAGGAGTGTATTCATCCGGAGGTTCCTCTATTTTGTAATAGTGGAAGTCTTTTGTCGTAGCGTGTGCTGCTGGAAAATTTATCAATGAATAGAATACCTCTGTTTGCCGATATTCATGGGCCTCTACCACGAATATGACTGTACCACCATATGGTCCCCTGATGTCAGTCCATTTTTTATAAGTTTAAGAGTTATAGTTCTCCTCACATTGACCGGAATGAGTATAACACTCGGGTCATTTTCTTGGATGGTTGTATCATCCTCCATGAGTTGAGCCGCTATTCTAGATCTCTCTGCTTCATCGTCACTTTCCACCATTCTTACTGACAGAAAGCTTTTGTTTGCAGATCAAGTTTCAAGGAAACAAAGATTAGGTGCACAATATTTTGGAACACTGTACCCTTCAACGTTGATCAAACCAAAAACTAATACATAGGATTCTCATCCTACTAAGTTCCGGCGGATATTAACCTTTCACCCACTCCAGACGTCTCTTGGAATTTGTACGGGAAAAAGCGGTCTGAGTGAAAAAGCACGACTGAGTTACTCTAGTGTCTTGCGTTAGATTATCGCCTTACCAAACGTTGGGCGCCATGCAGTGCAGTTCCTATTTTCCCAATAGGCTCTGCGCATTGGAATAACATAAACAGCAGTGTAGACGTAGGACTGAGGTCATCTAGGTCTCTACTGACTATGTTAAACTTAATTTAGGTTTGCGCCAGCTAGCTCAGAGGTCACTGGAAACTTTCTTGAATGAATAGGGAGGGACAAGCTCTCCTGGCTCAGACAAGAAGGGATTCAGTTTCCGACAACCGCATTAACATGACAACTTTGCTCCCTCAGAATAAGAGTATATCTCTAGAGTTGTGTGAAAACAATAGACAGCTATTTCCCTCAGTCAGCAGTGCATACTTAGTTTCACCAGAATGCAGAGAAATAGAGAGACAGGCGTTTTCAATAAAAGGTGTTATTTATTGAGCAGTCTTCTTTCTCATGCAAGAGAAATTAATTGCCACAATTGCAATACTTAAAGTAAAGTAAAGTGCGTACAGTAAAAGTAGTATTAGGAAGTATTACTGTAAAAGCATTGATATGGTTTCTTAGCCATATGATACTTTAAAATGGATAAAATATATACATACATAAATACATTGACTAACGTACTCAACTGGTGCTTCTAACTAAGCCTACCCTAGTGTACCTGACCTAAGCCTAATACTTGGGAAGGGATGAGTAAGTAGCAGTTTAAGTTAAGTTGGTTAAGATTATTTTGCCAAGAATCTGCATCAAGAATTCTCTTAAGGGTTTTAGTCAGCTCCGTACCTTGGTAATAGAATGTGGGAGGTCTGGTATCTCTTTCCTCAGGACTCGATATCCCAGCAACCCGCAAGGGTAGGCTGGAAACACCGGAGCTGGATTTTCTCGGCTGGAGAAAAAGACAGCGTCTCTCTCAGTGCGTCAAACGGGAGGGGCGGCTTCCGTGGGCTCTCGCATCAGCTGGGCTCTCGGGCAAGTAGATGGCCGCTCTGCTCCAAACCACCGTGTGTTTGCTTAAGGCAACTGTTGGTATTTTATACCTGGAAGGTGCTGGGTTTGACGTAAGGTTGGACATAAGACGTCACTAAGAACTAACAGTTCTTTCTGGACTTCAGGAGTTCATGTTCAAATCAAAACAAAAGCAGGGGGGATTTCCCGGGCTGCTGAATGCTTGGTTTGTTTAAAGACCGTGTTGTGCTTTCTAGGAGTCGATGGGAGTAGCCGTGCTGTGCTTTGGACTGCATGGGCTGTTACTGAATATGTATCTGATTCTTATGCCTTTATCAGGATGTTATTGATTATAACCTCACAAGGGCATAACTCGGGAATATCGAATTAGGGTCCTAGATATAAACACGACAAGCGAGTTCTTGTAAGGTTTAGCTGTAGCCATTGTGGATCTTGGAATATTTAAAAGCCACACTGCCTACACCTAAATCATTTGAGCTTGAGGACTGTAGAGCAAGCAGTTGTGTTCCTTGAGCTCACTGAGCCTTGCCAGAAAATCCTGTGATCCCTGCCACATCCCATCAGATCTGGATGCTCAGTCTTGCCCGGAGTAACCCATGGAAATGGAGACCTGTACAACAGAGATTTGCTAAGGTTAGTGACAAAGACCTGAAAAGCATTCACACATGCACCAAGCCAAAAAAAAACATATGCACACCTCGGGAAAAACGACTAACATCAAAATCTCAAAAGACATTTTGACAGTACAGAATTATGGACTTTAATCAAGGCTTAATTTTGAGTAAAGAATCAAAAGGTTGTTTAATGAAAAGTCAAGTTATATAATCAAAAATTGAGTTTCCCTTTCATTCATTGCAAAAACCATAAAAAGACAAAAAACTAGAAGCAATTAGAATAAAGATTTAACAAAGAAAAAGACCTAGAGATTTTTGACAACACAAAGACTAAGTGCCTGATTTAAATCTTGCCGGTAATGGTCCTGCTGTCACTTTTTCTATTAATTCTGCGTCAGCTTACTAGACGGTCTGGCCACTCTGTTTGGATGCCGACGGACGAAAGACCATTGTTGCCATCACCCGCGTCGATGGCAACATCAGCAAATGCGGCTGTTAGAAGGGATATAAGGCAGAAAATCACCTTTTCTCACCTTCACACTTCCTTTTCCCCCCGGACCCTGTTAGAAGTGGGGGTCTCTAGTTGGCCTTCCACCAGGCACCTAAGGCCTTTTGTAGCTCCTCTTTTCTAAAGTGGCTCTTCATGGGACAACCAAAGCTTTTGCAGAATTGCCTGAGTTGCTCTACCTTGTAACTGTTTAAAAATTCAAAGTCAAACTCCAAGTCTGCAACCTCACTTGCTGCTTTACCATTTAGAGACATACTGCATGGCTAACTCAAGGGTCAGATCAAAAATAGAACCAAAAATAAAACACAAACAGTATGGGGCTGTGTAATGGTCTGCACTAAACTAGTAATGTACACCAATCACTGTGGGTCAAGTACAAATACAAGTTCAAATCCTCAACGCTGACCACTAATGTTAGAAATGGGGTTCTCTAGTTGGCAGTGGAAGATACCTTTGTCCAAATCGGGACCCTTGCTTCTAGTCAGGGAAAGGGGGATACACACTTTAGATAACCCCTCCTCACCCCCTTGGTAGCTTGGCAAGAGCAGACAGGCTTATCCCAAAGGCAATGTGTGAAGTGTTTTTACTCAAAACACACAGTAATACAGTGATAACACCACAAATGGACACCACACCAGTTTAGAAAAGTAAAGTATCTATATCTAAGCTTACCAAGACCAAAATGAGAAAAATCCAACATACAAGTGTTAGGAAAAATTACTTCCAAAAGGTTTTAGCAACTCAGCCCAGAGAAAACTATGGATGTGTGATTTCTTGGAGAGTACTTGTCCTTGCGGCAAAATTCACCAAGCCAAACAGCCGCAGCGATGGGAATCGTAGAAGAGAACAAAGAGAGGCGTTGTTTCCTGAGACCTTTGTGGATGCAATGCAACAGTTACTCTGGGTACAGGCGAGCAGTGAGTCGGGTCCGGTCTGTAGGGAGAAGCGATTCATAGATTCTTAGACGACTCCGATCCACGGATGATGCTTCGGGGAAAACTTGCCGCACAGGGACGATGCATGGAAATTCCAGATGCATCGGCGAATGATGCTGCGGTGTCAAGCGGTGCTGTGTCAATTTCTTCAGGCACAAACCCTCGATGAATTGATTCTTGCAGCTGTGACAGGCGCAGCTTTGGTTTTAGCAGCGGCAAGGCGATGGATGGAGATTCTTCTCGCCTCACGGCATTGCGTCAGAAAATTGTCACAAGAAGAGCGATGCGTCAATTTTCTTGTTGTTGAGTTGCTTTCTAGCTCCCAGCAGCTGAACAAGCCTCTAGAGGCCCCACACAGTCACAAGCACTTCTTGGCAGGTCAGAATTCCCAGCAAGGAAGTTCAGGGGAGCTGGGGGTGAAGTCTTTGTCTTCCTGAGACTTCAGAACAGGAGGCAAGCTCTACTCAAGCCCTTAGAGACTTTCCTCAAGCAGGGGGCCCAGCACACAGCAAAATTCTTCTCTTTTCCTTGTCAGAAACAGCAACTGCAGGCCACCCCAGACACACAGCAAGGGCAGTACTTCTCAGTTTCTACAGCTCTTCTCCTGGGCAAAGGTTCCTCTTGATTCCAGTAGTAGTCTAAAGTTCTGGGGCCTGAGCCTCTCTTTTTTTACAGTAAATGTCTGAAGGCAGAGAGTGTTTGAGCCCAGCCAAAACCAGTTCTTTCTTTTCTGGTGCAGCTGCCCGGCAAGAGGTGGAGACAGCATTGTAGAAGGCAGGTCAGGCCCATTCAGTTGAAAGGAAATCTCCTACCCCTACTCTAAATGCAGCCCAGGTCTATTCAGCCCAGCCCTGACTCATCAGTCTCTCTGGAGCCACTGCTCCTCCCAAGCCCCTGACACTCTAAACCCAGACAGTCAATCCACAACCTAGCAGAGGCATAGCTAAGCAAACAAAAACCTAATTTCTAAAAGTGCTATTTTCAAACGCAGAATGTAAAAATCATCCTCTGAGAACAGATAGCCTTTCAATAGTGAAAAACTAAATTGGCAGTAGTTCACTATCAGGACATGTCACACACATCAGGGCATGTACTGCCTTTCACATACATTGCACCCTGCCCACAGGGGTACCTTGGGCCTACCTTAGGGGTGACTAACATGTAAGAAAAGGGGGAGTTAGGGCCTGGCAAGTGAGTGCACTTGCCTAGTCGGCATGGCAGTTAACAACTGTGCACAGACACTGCAGTGGCAGGTCTGAGTTACCTTTTCAGAGCTACTCATGTGGGTGGCAGAATCAGTACTGCAGGCCCACTAGTAGCATTTGATTTACCAGCCGTGGTACACTTAGTGCACTTTACTAGGGACTTACCAGTAAATCAAATATTCCAATCAGGGAGAACCAATTGTAACAACAATTTACACAGGGAGCACTTGCACTTTGACACTGATGGTTTTGGGTTGGTTGGGTTTTGGAAGGGGTGCGCTTGCCGTTTGGGAAGGGTGGGTTGGGCTGGGTTAAATAATCTTAACTGGGAAAATAGGTAGAATGGTCAGAAGCAGGTTTGGTTTGGGAGGTAGAGGGAGTGGCAGTGGGCGATGTGCATGAGTCTGTTGAGGTTGCTCACTCAGAACAGCTGGGGGAACAGGGACAGGGATTGAGGTTCTGGCAGCGAAGGAGATGTCACCCCGAATTGAAAGAAAAAATAATTGTTTTGTGACTTGTTGTCTGTATTGATGTAAAACAATTAATTACATCAATCACAACCTACTTCTCTTCAGTGAATATCATTGTGAAATACTGACATCTAAACAACTTGCACAGTAGAATCAGATACCCCAACGCACAGCTACATTGACTTGAAGCCTAATGTCCACACAGCCAGATATTATAGTTTAAACTAAATACCAAGACAAAAGGCCTTGTGAAAGGGCTGCCATGTGTCTTAGTGAGAGAGTGCTCTTTGGGGATGTATGAACATGTGTGTGTATGAAGGGGATCTATTTGTATGGGTGACTGACAGCCTGTGGAAATGTAAACTGTTTGTGCAATTAATAACTCTCCATTTAATTTTTCTTTAATTTAAAAGCATTTAGAAACATCATTTTGTTCACAACTCCAATTCTGAGTTGACAAGGAATTTTTTCAAAGTTTCCGATACCTCACTCCTTCAGTTGTTCACCTCTGTGACTCAGCCCCAGCCTGGCCCAAAAATCTGACTGAGCACTGCTCATTGTCAGGTCCTGCTAGCTGCAGCATGACGGTCATGATTTCACATAAACACAGCCATCCCCTAACTTACCAAAAAAAATTTGACCTTGTGCTCATTGGAAAAAGAACTCAAGGCTGTGCGCTGCACTCAAGGTTTCTGGTTAGCTACTGATAGCTAGCTTCCAAACGACTGGTTGGAGACACCTGATCTAGGCATAGTGAAATGTGGGATAATACACTTAGCAAACATCATTTTAATTTGTTATGTAAAAACTGACATATATATATATATATATATATATATATATATATATATATATATATATATATATATATATATATATATATATATATATCCGAATTGGTCCCACTCCGCGAAGAACAGGAGAAAGGCCACTCAGGGGGTAACTTTGGAAGAAATTTATTCAGTTACAGCTGCGCATAATGCATTTCGGCTCCATTGCCTTCGTCAGATGCTGCTGCCTGCGCAAAGAGTGACTCCACCCTCACCTTTCAATAGTTCAGGAACACTGCCATAGGCGGAAATCCGCTGACCCAAGGTCACATGGTGTAACTCGGCTGCTGTTCTCTCACAACTACAGCTCCCAGAGTGCTGTTCAACTGGGTAAGTGTTATAGGCAGTTCATTAATCAAACAATCCTCATATTGATTTGGAGGCTTTGAATTCCGGAAAGGTGCAGAGTATAATGAGGAGTTTTTGCGCCAGATGAATGGTCATCTTCCTCCGGTCCCCTTCGACGTTGCAACCTCGGGTGTGTGTGCGCCTGCTGAAACTCGAGGCAGTGACATAGTGAGTCCGTCTCCTTGCTGGTTGCAAGCTGCTTCACGCAGTCATTTCAGATATCTGGCGTGCACCTCGGGGTGAGCTGGAAATAATTCAATCCCTTGAACACGTGTGGCGCTGCAAGCAGCGAAAGTCAGTAAAATTTCCAGCCTCTTGTAGCAACGGGACCTCTCACGAGCCTCTGACTGGCCCGTACAATATCCGAATTGGTCCCACTCCGCGAAGAACAGGAGAAAGGCCACTCAGGGGGTAACTTTGGAAGAAATTTATTCAGTTACAGCTGCGCATAATGCATTTCGGCTCCATTGCCTTCGTCAGATGCTGCTGCCTGCGCAAAGAGTGACTCCACCCTCACCTTTCAATAGTTCAGGAACACTGCCATAGGCGGAAATCCGCTGACCCAAGGTCACATGGTGTAACTCGGCTGCTGTTCTCTCACAACTACAGCTCCCAGAGTGCTGTTCAACTGGGTAAGTGTTATAGGCAGTTCATTAATCAAACAATCCTCATATTGATTTGGAGGCTTTGAATTCCGGAAAGGTGCAGAGTATAATGAGGAGTTTTTGCGCCAGATGAATGGTCATCTTCCTCCGGTCCCCTTCGACGTTGCAACCTCGGGTGTGTGTGCGCCTGCTGAAACTCGAGGCAGTGACATAGTGAGTCCGTCTCCTTGCTGGTTGCAAGCTGCTTCACGCAGTCATTTCAGATATCTGGCGTGCACCTCGGGGTGAGCTGGAAATAATTCAATCCCTTGAACACGTGTGGCGCTGCAAGCAGCGAAAGTCAGTAAAATTTCCAGCCTCTTGTAGCAACGGGACCTCTCACGAGCCTCTGACTGGCCCGTACAATATCCGAATTGGTCCCACTCCGCGAAGAACAGGAGAAAGGCCACTCAGGGGGTAACTTTGGAAGAAATGTATTCAGTTACAGCTGCGCATAATGCATTTCGGCTCCATTGCCTTCGTCAGATGCTGCTGCCTGCGCAAAGAGTGACTCCACCCTCACCTTTCAATAGTTCAGGAACACTGCCATATATATATATATACATATATGTATATATATATGTACATACATACACCACCACCACTTCCTAATCTCCCTTTCACGCAGTCTCTCTAATTGAATAAAGAGATTGCCCAGCAAGTCTTTGCCATCACTGCTTCTTTTCTCATTTGGTTTCGCACCCTCTGTCTCTTTTTGGCGTTTTTGAAACATGCCAAGTGCTGCCTCCTGCCGAGCCTTATCACCAAACATATCATCATCCATGGTTAGTTTTTTGGGGATGGATTCTGTTTGCACTTCCCTTTCGTCTTGCCTCTCACACTCGCATTCAGCACACCTACATGCACTCGAGCTTACCCTGTAGTGAAGCCTCACTGTCTCGGGTTGCTCCTTTCAGCGTGGTCTTTGGTGAGCGCGGTGCCACGTTTTGTAGTTCGCCGCTCCGTTGCACCAAAAGTAACCGGGTCACTCGCAGACGGGTGCCTTTCGTGGTGGCGCTCCACGTCACAAATTACCGCTCCGATTGTCTCTCGTTTCACAAGAAAGAAAATCCGGCATTTACAGGGGAAGTGTTCAGTTCAGTTTAAATCAAACACTCAGCAGACAAACGCGTTTCGGTTTTCCTTCGTCAGTGTCTACTATCGACACGGAAGGAAGCAAGGTTTAAAAACATTTCGTCACCTTTAGGCATGTGTATAGAAAGAGGACTGCCGTTTCTGCCCCGTGAGAGAAATATTTACATTCGTATATTACAATTTACTTTGTGTTCATTTCAAAAACACTTTCAAAGGCAATATAGTTGAAATTCATATCATAATTTCAAACAATAGTTTCATACATGTTAAATAAACAATTCCTGAAAATATTATATACAAATTTTTGTTTAGATTTAATTCGCGCACCGATAAAATTACATACAGTGCTGTTTCCTAAAGTTGCCCTTGTTGGTGTTACAGGTTTTATTAAGCCGTGGATCGGCATTGCTCACGGGGTATGGTATTTTTAACCAAAATTTACTTTCTAGAGTCTATGCTTTTCCCAAATGAGATGCTAATTCTTCATTCCTATTCAATCCCAAGGGGGCCTTTGTTTGGAGGTCTATTATGTAACAGGATTCTAAACTCCTTAGTCTCCGTAATCTATCTCCACCCCTTGGGTCTACTGGTATGTGGTCCAGTGCAAAATATTGCAACAGTTCTCTGTTGCTATTGTGTTTCATGGCAAAGTGTTTCGCTACAGGATAGTTGAAATCCTTATTCATAATCGCACGTTGGTGTTCCAGTATGCGTACCTTGACATTTTTCACCGTGCTGCCTATGTATTTCAGTCCGCATGGACATACCAGGCAGTACACGACATGGGTAGTGTTACACGTGAGAAACTTGGATATTCTCCCTTTCCTTTCTGACCCTGGTATCTCAAATGTCGTTCTTCTCTTGCTCTTTTCGCACGCCTTGCATTTGCCACAAGGGAAAAATCCTGGCATGTCTTTAATCCTTCCTGTTGTTACTGTTTTATCAGCCAGATGGCTGTGTACAATTTTATCCTTAATGGATCTTCCTTTCCTAAAGGTAATTAAGGGAAAAGCTGGAACATCTTTTCCTATAATCTGATCCGTTTTAAGGATATGCCAGCTTCTTTTCAGTATATTTCTCAGATGATTTGAATCTTCTGAGAAAGTGGTAATTAATCTGAATTTTCCTTCCTGTTTTGCAGCCTGTTTGGTTTCCTTGGTCTTTTCTTTAAGTAATTCTTCTCGGGGAATTCTCTTTACTCTTTTTAAGGTATTTTCTAAGAGTACTCTATTGTATCCCCTCGCTTGAAACCTGCTGATGCTATCTCTTGCTGCCCTTGCAAAGTCTGTGTCTCTGGAACAATTCCTCTTGATTCTGAGAAGTTCTCCATATGGGATACTTCTAACTAGGGTCGGGGGATGACTGCTTTCGGCATGTAAAACCGAGTTGCCGGCTGTTACTTTCCTAAACAGTTCTGTTTCAATTTTAGTACCCATCAAGTTAACTTTCAAATCCAGATAGTTTACTGTTGATACATTAATGTCAGCTGTGAATTTAAGATTGACTTCATTCATATTCAGTTGCGCCACAAATTCTTCTGCCGAAGTTACCGACCCCTCCCAAACTAGGAAGAGGTCATTGATGTACCTGTACCAAACTTTTAGGTTTTCAGCCCATATTTCAAAGCCAGGGCTCTGGGTAACCTGCTCCTCCCACCAGCCCACGAATAGGTTCGCGTAGCTGGGGGCGAAGCAGGTTCCCATCGCCGTCCCGGTGACTTGCCTGTACATCTGTCCTTGAAATAGAAAAATATTATTGAACAAACAATATTCAATGAACTCTAAAAGCATTTTACTGTGTTTTGTAAATTTCATGGGTCTTTTATCAAGGAAGTACTTGATGGCTGATAGTCCCTGATGATGATCAATGCTCGTATAGAGGCTGGTAATGTCCATAGTTATTAGTATGTAAGATGATCTACACTCCACATTTTTTATTTTATTTACAAAATCTTTAGTGTCCCTAATGTAGGACTGTAATTGTAAAACACTCTGAAAAAGAAAATGGTCAATAAAGATGGACATATTTTCAGATACACTTCCTATGGAAGAAACTATCGGTCTTCCTGGTGGATTTTAACTGTCCTTATGTATTTTAGGTAACTGGTAGAAGGTGGGCACATTCGGATTGTTGTTTTTTAAAAAGAAATACTCTTCAGTATCCAGCATGTCATTTCTGTGCCATTTATTCAACAGTATTTGAAATTTCACAATACTTTCGTCGTATATCTTTCTAGTTGTCTTCTCATAGGATATTCCGTCCTCAAGTTGTCTATATACTTCTTGGCAATACTGTTCTCTTGACATCACCACAATGTTGCCACCTTTGTCAGATGGCTTGCAGATGATGTCCTGGTCATTGTCTAAGGCTTTTAAGATTTCTCTTTGTTCCTTTGTTATATTTGGTGTTTTCTTTTTCATTTTCTTTTGTTGTGTTCGAAATTTCACCTAGTCTTTAGTCACAGCCTCCGAGAAGGCATCAATTGCGTCGTATGGCATTACGGGTACAAACTGTGAGGGAGGTTTGAAATGTGTGGTTGGTGCTTCTTGTTCCACTCCTATCCTTCTAGTTCTCTGCGTGATGGAGTCTGTCTCCTCTTTGCAAACCCTTTCATCTGTTCTTAATTCTTCCAAAATCTCCCAAGTTGTGATGTCATCCATCGTTAGGATGTCTGTTTCCCGTAATTTCAATTGTCTATTTTCCTTCATTGTAGGTTTTAATTTGAAATATTTATGTAATTTCATTTTCCGCACAAAGGTGAAAAGGTCAATCCTTGTTTGTGTAAATTCAAGTCTTTCATTAGGACAGAAGGATAAGCCCAATTTCAGAGTCTTTTCTTCCAGTGTTGAGAGAGCTCTGTTGGTCAGGTTTATGATTGTTAGGGTATCCTGGCCTTCTACCATCTTGCTCCTCGTTTGCTCCTCGTGATCCTGGGAGTAGTGTTGCTCTGTCCTCTGCCTCTGCCTCTGCCCCTTCCAGCCCCCTCTTCGGGTCCTCCGGTGGCTTCTGGGGGTTTGCTTTTCCCCCCTCAGAGCCATGTTGCCCGGACTAGATCGTATTCCATGTGAAAAGGGGTTTTCTGGACCTTCTCCTGTGATGTGCTTGCCGTTTCATCTCCAGACTGTTCGTTTTCGGTTACTTCCGATTCAGATGTCTCTACTCTTGGCAAGACTGTAGGAGAGACTCTCTTTTTATTCATCTCTTTTTGGGGAGCATCGAATTTTTTAGCGAATGTTAGAATTCTCCCTAGAGAGTAGTCTCTTTCATCCCTCTCATATTTTTCTTGCTTCCTTTGGCGGATTTTCAATTCATATTTTTCTAGTCTTTTCCCCATTTCAGATCTTAGTTCATCTTTTCTTAGTGTGTTTGTTTCTTTATTTATTTCTTCCTCCAATGATTTGATCTCATTGATCGCCTTCTCTCTGTCGCTCCATGCGAACTGTATCAGCAGTTTCAACATACCTCGACTGGATAGGGCTGTGTGTTCTGCCCATAATTCCAACAGCTGAGGGTCTGGATTTTCGTATGCCGGGACAGTATATATTCTGAGTCCCCTCGGCACTCTGTCAACATCCACGTAATTTTGTAGGGAAGTGGCTTCCCACCACTTCCTAATCTCCCTTTCACGCAGTCTCTCTAATTGAATAAAGAGATTGCCCAGCGAGTCTTTGCCATCACTGCTTCTTTTCTCATTTGGTTTCGCACCCTCTGTCTCTTTTTGGCGTTTTTGAAACATGCCAAGTGCTGCCTCCTGCCGAGCCTTATCACCAAACATATCATCATCCATGGTTAGTTTTTTGGGGATGGATTCTGTTTGCACTTCCCTTTCGTCTTGCCTCTCACACTCGCATTCAGCACACCTACATGCACTCGAGCTTACCCTGTAGTGAAGCCTCACTGTCTCAGGTTGCTCCTTTCAGCGTGGTCTTTGGTGAGCGCGGTGCCACGTTTTGTAGTTCGCCGCTCCGTTGCACCAAAAGTAACCGGGTCACTCGCAGACGGGTGCCTTTCGTGGTGGCGCTCCACGTCACAAATTACCGCTCCGATTGTCTCTCGTTTCACAAAAAGAAAATCCTGCACTCACAGGGGAAGTGTTCAGTTCAGTTTAATTCAAACACTCAGCAGACAAACGCGTTTCGGTTTTCCTTCGTCAGTGTCTACTATCGACACGGAAGGAAGCAGGTTTAAAAACATTTTGTCACCTTTAGGCATGTGTATAGAAAGAGGACTGCCGTTTCTGCCCCGTGAGAGAAATATTTACATTTGTATATTACAATTTGCGTTCATTTCAAAAACACTTTCAAAGGCAATATAGTCGAAATTTATATCATAATTTCAAACGATAGTTTCAGACATGTTAAATAAACAATTCCTGAAAATATTATATACAAATCGTTGTTTAGATTTAATTCGCACACCTGCTCTTCCTGGCATCCTGGCTCCCAGAGGTCGTAAACAGCAGCAAGAGAAGAAGAGGTCTTGTTGGCTGCATTGTTAGGAGGCAAGTGTGCTTTTTTCAAAATGCCTCGTACATGTACACGATGTTCGCGATTGTCAACGGGGATGTATACAACCATTGACTTTCATACGTTGCTTGCACACGCGTTAGCCTGTGGCAGTGTCCGTCGTGGTGTTTTCCACCCACTACCTAGTCAACTCCGCCGAGGCCATCGAATTTCAAATATCCTAACGGCGAGGTCAGGGGCCCAGTATTTTAGATAGTGAAATAGTGTATGTGAATGCTTAGTGCATCACCACCACTCAAAACTGTAGATAGTCTGTTTACATATACAACATGTTAATGCCACTCATTAATTTGACAGTAAATATTTATCAGTAGTGCATATCTGTGGTAAAATGTTACAGCCTTGGAACCCACCTGTTGTGTCGAAGCATATAGCCTACTGCTCCACTTTTAGCATTTGTATCTCTACTTAGGAGGAAGGTAACCACTTTGGAGGCAGGTCACGTCACTCTAAAATGTCATGGGTGGCACAGGCTGGCAACTGCGTTAATGGTGAGGGGCCCCAAAAGTTATCTGATTCGCTAATGGGGGCATTTTTATTTCGGTGTCCGGCCCTGTTTCAGACACACACATCTGACAGCTATGGAAAATAGTACTTGTTAATAAGGCATCTCCTACGCCAAATGGTTGCCTGCTTCTATCCAGCTCACCCCCTTCCCTTTTGTGTGCTGAAGTGCCATTTTTCAGGTTCAATTTAAATTGAATTGTAGCATTTCTATAGCGCTTACTGCCCCATGTGAGGTGCTGAAGCACATGTCCCATGGCTATCATTCTATACTAAGCTAATTGCACTCATTAATATAACTCTCACTATTAGTTGAGTAAGATCTCTCCATGTGGAATGAAGCAAAAATCCTAAAGAGAGAGAAAGAAATGAAAGGAGTCTGAAGAAAAAAGGATTAAATACAAAATAGGCCCTGAGGTGTGTTTGGATGTTTTTTTGAAGTTTCCTTTTTCTATTTAACAAAGGGCACAAATATGTATAACTAATTCTTGCAGAATCAGTGAATGAATTTACAAAATTGTTTTTCTAATATTATATTAGTGATGTAAATATTGTATAAGTTGCATATGATAATGAAATTGAAAAAAATGTGTCTGAAATTTTTAAAGTGTAAAAAAAATATATTCTAATGTTGTATATATGTGTCATTTGTAGCCCTGAAGAAGTCAGTGAAGGACGAAACGCGTTGGCTTTGGCTACAGATTTTTAAATGAAGATTTAATAAAGAAAGAATTATCACAAGAACATTGATTCTGCATTGAAATGATTGATATGTGTATATAAAACTGTATAATTTACTGTATAAATGTGCTGGACCATTTTTGTATGTAATGTATATGTAAGGACAGGTCTCTGCCCTGGGAGATTTAGGGGACTTTGAATCTCCGGTCCGTGGCACCTTAAAACTGCATAATATAGGACGCAAGAAAGGTGCAATCGTCTATAACCCCATTCCCCTTGAGCGCTTCTTTAAATCTTTTATTATTAGAACTGAATGACATTTGAAAGCACACATAAAAGACAATGTGGTGAAAGGTGGATTGAGTTACATCCACTGTTTCAGCTTTGCACAGATGTGGTAGTTTTCGTTTTGTTCAGCCCTGCTCTTCATTACTCCTCGATCTGCCGAGGTTAGGGTTAAAATCTCAAACAGACAAGATCCGCAGATCATTAAAGTGAGTAGACTGAGTTAGCCAAGTCCCCTTTACCTATTAGGCAATGCATAAGCATTAGTTCTTTTTTTTCAATTCTGCAGGAATACTACAACTAGAATTGAGATAGACATCTGCAGTAACCAGGGACCAGGAACCATCCCCTAGCGAAAGTGAGATCAAAAGAGCCGCAACCAGATGGTCCTTCTGTCACAGTGGATTCTGACTCACAAGACATAAATGACATCAGAACACACAAAACTCACTTTCTTCTGCTGTTTGGTCTCTATTTTGTATATCTAAAACTTTAAAGCTCTTTTTTGGCAGCCCTGGGAGGCCGGAACAGTTACCGTATATGACATCCATCGATTAAAATGCGATGCGCTTGCAGACGAAGAATTAAGGGGCATATTATCAAGGACCGGTGTTAAAATTATCGCCGTTTTATCGGCAGGAAACTGCAGATTGAACGGTGATAATGGGCTTGATAATACGCCCTTGTTAATTACCATAGAAGCCCATGTTCTGATGTTAACATGGGCTTCTATGGGAATTAACAAGGGCATATTATCAAGCCCATTATCGCCGTTTTATCGGCAGATTCCTGCCGGCGATAATGTTAACACCGGTCCTTGATAATATCCCCCTAAGATCGCTAGGTGTCTAACTAACATCTGATTTGTGGGCCGGCTTTATGACCTGGAGGGTCCGTAATTACTGATGATTTCCCTGATATTACCATAAACATAGCCTGCAGTAAGCACACATGCATACAGTCTCCCATACATTGCGAAACACCTACATAGCTTGTCTTTACAACTTGAAAACTGCTCTTATTTACAAATGTGGCCCACTTTTTTTTTAGTTATCTGATTCGCTAATGGGGGCATTTTTATTTCGGTGTCCGGCCCTGTTTCAGACACAGTTCGACCCTGCACATAAAAAAACAAAAAATATTTCATGGTTTTTTGAGACCTGATTTACAGAGGAATTTGCTGCATGATCTCTTTACCTGAGCTTCAACAATTTCTGCATCTAGTGGCCTTTGGTCATTTGCTGAAGCCTTTCTCAAGCCATTACTTCTTGCAATGGGAGGAAGGCTACCAGCTTCAAATACGCTTCTTATGCCAACCTATCAGGCCTTCCATCTTTTTTGAAAACCAGCACCAAGACTCATTTTCCAAATGCAAGCTTTGTTTAATAAATATGTTTGTAATTTCACATGTATCTTGCCGCTGTGTGTTCTGTGTTTTTTGTTTCCTATTCTGGAAAGCTCTTCCTATCACCAAAGGTTTAATTTGAGCCGATGGCTGCAGGTGGGTCCCGCACTCTTTTTTTTGGGACCGGGACTTATTTTTAAACATCAAACTTTGACCCAGAACAGGAGAAGGAAAAATAGCAAAGGGGGAAGTAAAGGCTGGAAAAAGCAGTGGCAAAGGGAGAAAGCAGGGAGTAAAAGGAGCCTACGAGAGTGCCATGTAGGGGCAGAGAGAGTATAGGATGAAAGGCACCAGAACTATACGGCCTTGGCAATGATCAACCTCAACATTCGGGCTCGGCGATTTTCTTAAAAACATTTGGAACCTGGCACGTATTCTCTTAAAAAGGTATCACTGCGTCCACAGATATATCATTTTAAATTAGAACCTCGCAAGCACCATGCATGATTCACTCGGTGCACCCAATCCCATCAAAGATGCAGACCCATATGTAGCAACTATCCCAAGCCCTTGGGTAAACAGTGTTCCTACTAGAGTGTGAAATCACCACAGAATGAAGCACACTTTTGTTTCAAACGTTGGCTCAAATATTACATTTGAAAAAGAAGAAAATTCGTTTTTTTTATCAATTATGTGTTAAAAATAGATGCATCTATTCACTTAGATCTTCCCTGGCAAAAACCTGTAAGACATGCGTTTTTGCAGCAAAACGTTGTTGGCTCCCTCTATATCCTGTAAAAACAAAAAAAAGTGAAAAAATAGATTTTGTTTGCGCTCCAGTGCACAACTTTACAAAACTATTTAGAGAAGTAGATTGAAAACTATGTACACAAATTAATTTCAACACATTCCGGCAGACAGGAGTGAGGTGTACATGAGGGGAGCGCCCGGGATTACTCTTCATCCTGGATGAGTCATCCTGGACCCACCATCACTGTCTGGCATTTCCCGCTCTGCAGGTTCCAGCAGGCCCATGAAGGGGATTCACTTGGCACCTTCCCAAGGACAGCATTCATCGGTTACAGTGTCAGAGGAAGCTGCAAACATGCATATTGTGTGAGGTCTAGCACTATGGCTTTACCATTAAAAATGCACTTACCTGAGGGACCTCAGTAAACTGCATCAGGGTCACAACTAGATCCAAACTTCGGGGCGAGGGCTAGTAGTAAAAGGTGGAGGGACTACAATTTTGCACACTGGGAACCGGACATATTTGGAAGGCCAATAGGTCCGGGTTTAACATGCTAATGCATGGAAAAGGTATGCCTGTTCTTTCATGCTTTAGCACATTAACGCTAAATCTTTTATTTTCACCAGCTACATCCCCTGAGACATCAAGCACTGCTGGAGCTCAGAGTATGTACATCAGACCTGCAAGCATCAGATTCCTGTAAGATGATAAGTATCAAGATAGTCCTAGGCATGTCTGAGGAAGTAGCGTAGCAAGGATGCCAGGGCCCTAGTGTAAGCAGAGGAAATGGCCACTTTGAATGCTGGTGTGGTAGTAAATACAGGAAATATCAGGGCTCAATGGGCCCCTCTGGGCTACTGGTGCCACTGCACCTGCTGAACCAAAGGTAGCTATGCCCCTCGTTTGATACACTGAAAAGAAAGGTGTCTTATCTGATTAAATGTAGCATAAATTCAATAAAGATAAAATGGTTCCAAGGAACATGAATATGAGTGTGGGAGAAATCTCCTAATGTACCCAAAAAAGTGCTCCCACATACAATGAGAAGTAGACTTGAGGTGTGAAGAGTAAACCGGAATAAAGAAAATTGTGGGGAGGTTTTCTATCTGGCTGTCACAGAATGATGGAGGCTCAGGAACAGCTCAAAGGGAAGTGGTATCCAAAGAGAATAATAAGATGGATACCTGTTCACTATGTAAAAGCATGCATGTGTTGGGATTTCTATAGCATGAACCTAGCACAAGAGCAAAAGTGCATTTGCCATTATGGGAAGAAGATGGAAAATGATGCAAGATAATATTCATCAAGTGGTAGCCTAAATCTTTTTGTTATACACACTGACAGTAGTACTTCACACATTCAAATTGTAGGCAAATTTTGACATAATGATTTCCCACAACCGCACAATTTTCAGTCAATATCAAGCTACATTCAAACCAGGGTCCTCAGATTGACAGCTTAGCAACTAGACTACACCTCTTTCCTTAGTTGATGTATTAGATCTGTCAGAAAAAGTTTCAAACATTTGATTTCACCACTCCATGTGAACACTCATGTTCTGTTTATGTTTTAACATACCCCTTTTGTGATATTACTCATGCTGTCTAGTGTGCGGCCCTAATGCAAATTATTTGGGTATTTATCAGGCCTGGGCATAGTTTGCGGAATTTCGCTACGCGGAACGCTGCAAAGTTACAAAAAAACTCTGCGAAGTTCTGCAAGTGGTGGAGTGCAGTGCAAACTGCAGTTTGTGCTTGTATTTCTGCCGTTCAAGTGGAAATTCTACCCGAGCGGCAGCTCGCGCTCGTGAACTTACTGTGCGCCCACGCAAACTTACTGTTCGCGATCGCAAACTTACCATTCACGATCGCGAGACGGTGAAAAAACTCTGCTGCACATCGCAAAGTAGAGTTTTCTGCACTCCACGAGCTCTGCGGAGTGCGGAGTGCAGAAAACTCTGCAAACTCCGCGAAATTCACTGCCCAGGCTTAGTATTTATGTTTTATACATGGTTAGCATCTAATTGAGTTGTCTCTTGCTTAAGGTTGAGTTTTATCTATTTGCATCTACACAATAGTTTAAATGTAAGTAATGGGTATCTGTGTCATCTAGTCCAATGTAGGTGGTACAAAAGGGGGTGGTGATGGACGGAGCATCTGAATCAATCAAACACTCTGATCTGGGTTTAATCCATCACTGTTCTTTAGCCCACTCTGCCACCCCAGTTCGGACATGGTTATATGCAATCAGTCAGACCCTGTGCCTGATGGGAACAGTCCAGCCCGAACTGCCAAGCCATGTCTTCCCTGGACCGAAAACAAGCTTCCGAGGACCGGTTTCTGGCATTCCAGCCGTCTTCAGCCCGGCTTGCTTGAATCCAGTGGCAAAGTGAGCAAGGGACTCACGTCTGAGCATACCCTGCCACACTTATGGCAGCCAAAAGCGGTACAAAAGGGGGTGGTGATGGACGGCGCATCTGAATCAATCAAACACTCACACCCAGTCAAAAGATCTGGGTTTAATCCATCACCGTTCTTTAGCCCACTCTGCCACCCCAGTTCAGACATGGCTATATGCAAATCATTCTGACCCTGTGCCTCATGGGAACAGTCCAGCCCGAACTGCCAAGCCATGTCTTCCCTGGACCGGAAACCAGCTTCCGAGGACCGGTTTCTGGCATTCCAGCCGTCTTCAGCCCGGCTTGCTTGAATCCAGTGGCAAAGTGAGCAAGGGACTCACGTCTGAGCATACCCTGCCACACGTATGGCGGCCAAAAGCGGTACAAAAGGGGGTGGTGATGGACGGAGCATCTGAATCAAGCAAACACTCACGCCCAGTCAAAAGATCTGGTTTAATCCATCACCGTTCTTTAGCCCACTGTACCACCCCAGTTCAGACAATGCTATATGCAAATCAGTCTGACCCTGTGCCTCATGGGAACAGTCCAGCCCGAACTGCAAAGCCATGTCTTCCCTGGACCGGAAACAAGCTTCCGAGGACCGGTTTCTGGCATTCCAGCCGTCTTCAGCCCGGCTTGCTTGAATCCAGTGGCAAAGTGAGCAAGGGATTCACGTCTGAGCATACCCTGCCGCACTAATGGCGGCTAAAAGCGGTACAAAAGGGGGTGGTGATGGACGGAGCATCTGAATCAATCAAACACTCACACCCAGTCAAAAGATCTGGGTTTAATCCAATGTAAGCATTGATGAGTTCTAGTGATATATTTTGCCCAGTGGCTTGTAAATGTCACTGGACTTCCAAGATGGCAATGACAAGGTGTGCATTATGTATTTTTTATATTACAAGCTGTTTCATTCAAAGTGCAGCTAACAATGGGTATTGACTGGAATTAAAATGTTGAGGTTATGCTTCCCTGTCATGAATAGATTCTTGATATAAAAAAAATAGGCAGTAGTGAGATCAGTGGATTTAAGTGAATCTACGTCTGCAGAGATTATAGCATAATTATGGATTCACCGAATTTACCACATAATTTCTAAAATAGATGAAAATAATACCACCAGACAATGCGTCACATAATTTGGATTTTTGCAGCATAATTTGGATAATCTTGATCTTCCAAGCAGCATATTCTTAGCAGCCTAGACAGTGTAAAAACTCTGTACAGTGGGGTGGGGACCACCATTATGATGACAAAATGTGTATTTTACACATAACCTTGAAATATTTTCCCTATTTCACAGTTCCTTGTACTACATGGGTTTTATACTACTGCTTTTTGTGCAATACAAGTACAAAACATGAAATTCATGCATTTTTACTCGAAGATGTAATGAGGGATAAAACTCCAATTTCCCTATGTTAGTAGTAAGTATGGGCAAAGTTTGGGGACCTGCGTTCCGCAAATTCCAGCGAAATCGCAAAAAAATCTGCGAATTTGTGGATTTTCCTGCGAACTCATGGATTTTTTTGCGATGTGCACTCTACTCAACTGGAGTACTTTGTACTGGCTAATCAGTAAGTGCTACCTCATTGGGTAAATGTATAGTGCTTTTCCTACACTGCAGCTGCGTAAAGGGCCGGAAGATTTGTCTCCACTGACCATGTGTGCCTGTAACTTTGCCACCGCGCCAAAGTCGCCGAGGTCTCTTGAGTGAGCTGTTCATCATAGTTGGGAAAGGGCGGGAAGACATTTGATACCACTAGTGTGTGGTGCGGGGCCAAACAACCGGGGCTTCTACGCGTGTCAACATGCCTCTTGTGTATAAAGGGTCAGAGAGCGAGCAGGGCAGCAGGTGAGGAGAAAGCAGCCTCCTGGTCACAGGAACTACACGAGGGTTGCGCTCGAGAAACTCAGGGCTTCAAAGACCTCCCTCGAGTATTACAGCTAATTTTCGACGGCAGATATGGAGTTAAAGCACACTTGC
This sequence comes from Lissotriton vulgaris, assembly GCF_964263255.1. Lineage (NCBI taxonomy): Eukaryota > Metazoa > Chordata > Amphibia > Caudata > Salamandridae > Lissotriton > Lissotriton vulgaris. The sequence continues at coordinate 1,426,146,924 of NC_141693.1, read as the reverse complement.
CCAGTCTCGACCGAGCTCACTAATGTTTTGGGCTGATTAAAATGTTACTGAATTTGAGCTTAAACTCGGGCACCTGCTACATCTGTAAGTTATTCCTGTTGAGGTTTAATTTTTGTGACAGGAGCCTCGTGCCAGAATTAATCCTGCCCTGCATAGTTATCCACGAAGATGCCACAGTTTTGTGTAACACCTCTACTCAACTGGAGTACTTTCTACTGGCTAATCCAGTAAGTGCTACCTCGTTGGGTAAATGTAAAGTGCTTTTCCTACACTGCAGCTGCATAAAGGGCCAGAAGATTTGTCTCCACTGACCATGTGTGCCTGTAACTTTGCCACCGCGCCAAAAGGCGCCGAGGTCCCTTCAGTGAGCTGTCCATCATAGTTGGGAAAGGGCGAGAAGACGTTTGATACCGCTAGTGTGTGGTGCAGGGCCAATAGAGCGGGGCTTCTATATGTGTCAATATGCCTCTTGTGTATAAAGGGTCAGAGAGCGAGCAGGGCAGCAGGTGAGGAGAAAGTAGCCTCCTGGTCACAGGAACTGCATGGGGGTTGCGATCGAGAAACTCAGGGATTCAAAGACCTCCCTCGAGTATTACAGCTAATTTTCGACTGCAGATATGGGGTTAAAGCACACTTGCCCAGTCTCGACCGAGCTCACTAATGTTTTGGGCTGATTAAAACGTTACTGAATTTGAGCTTCAACTCGGGCACCTGCTATATCTGTAAGTGCTTCCTGTTGAGGTTTAATTTTTGTGACAGGAGCCTCGTGCCAAAATGAATCATGCCCTGCATAGTTATCCACGAAGATGCCACCATTTTGTGCAATACCTCTACTCAACTGGAGTACTTTCTACTGGCTAATCCAGTAAGTGCTACCTCGTTGGGTAAATGTAAAGTGCTTTTCCTACACTGCAGCTGCGTAAAGGGCCAGAAGTTTTGTCTCCACTGACCATGCGTGCCTGTAACTTTGCCACCGAGCCAAAAGGCGCTGAGGTCCCTTGAGTGAGATGTCCATCATAGTTGGGAAAGGGCGGGAAGACGCTTGATACCGCTAGTGTGTGGTGCGGGGCCAAACGAGCGGGGCTTCTATGCGTGTCAATATGCCTCTTGTGTATAAAGGGTCAGAGAGCGAGCAGGGCAGCAGGTGAGGAGAAAGCAGCCTCCTGGTCACAGGAACTGCATGGGGGTTGCGCTCGAGAAACTCAGGGATTCAAAGACCTCCCTCGAGTATTACAGCTAATTTTCGATGGCAGATATGGGGTTAAAGCACACTTGCCCAGTCTCGACCGAGCTCATTAATGTTTTGGGCTGATTAAAACGTTACTGAATTTGAGCTTCAACTCGGGCACCTGCTATATCTGTAAGTGCTTCCTGTTGAGGTTTAATTTTTGTGACAGGAGCCTCGTGCCAAAATGAATCCTGCCCTGCATAGTTATCCACGAAGATGCCACCATTTTGTGCAATCCCTCTACTCAACTGGAGTACTTTCTACTGGCTAATCCAGTAAGTGCTGCCTCGTTGGGTAAATGTAAAGTACTTTTCCTACACTGCAGCTGCGTAAAGGGCCAGAAGATTTGTCCCCACTGACCATGTGTGCCTGTAACTTTGCCACCGCGCCAAAAGGCGCTGAGGTCCCTTGAGTGAGCTGTCCATCATAGTTGGGAAAGGGCGGGAAGACGTTTGATACCGCTAGTGTGTGGTGCGGGGCCAATAGAGCGGGGCTTCTTTGTGTGTCAATATGCCTCTTGTGTATAAAGGGTCAGAGAGCGAGCAGGGCAGCAGGTGAGGAGAAAGCAGCCTCCTGGTCACAGGAACTGCATGGGGGTTGCGCTCGAGAAACTCAGGGATTCAAAGACCTCCCTCGAGTATTACAGCTAATTTTCAACGGCAGATATGGGGTTAAAGCACACTTGCCCAGTCTCGACCGAGCTCATTAATGTTTTGGGCTGATTAAAACGTTACTAAATTTGAGCTTCAACTCGGGCACCTGCTATATCTGTAAGTGCTTCCTGTTGAGATTTAATTTTTGTGACAGGAGCCTCGTGCCAAAATGAATCCTGCCCTGCATAGTTATCCACAAAGATGCCACCATTTTGTGCAATACCTCTACTCAACTGGAGTACTTTCTACTGGCTAATCCAGTAAGTGCTACCTCGTTGGGTAAATGTAAAGTGCTTTTCCTACACTGCAGCTGCGTAAAGGGCCAGAAGATTTGTCCCCACTGACCATGTGTGCCTGTAACTTTGCCACAGCAACATAAGGCGCTGAGGTCCCTTGAGTGAGCTGTCCATCATAGTTGGGAAAGGGTGGGAAGACGTTTGATACCACTAGTGTGTGGTGCGGGGCCAAACGAGCGGGGCTTCTATGCGTGTCAATATGCCTCTTGTGTATAAAGGGTCAGAGAGCGAGCAGGGCAGCAGGTGGGGAGAAAGCAGCCTCCTGGTCACAGGAACTACACAAGGGTTGCGCTTGAGAAACTCAGGGATTCAAAGACCTCCCTCGAGTATCACAGCTAATTTTCGATGGCAGATATCGGGTTAAAACACACTTGCCCAGCCTCGACCGTGCTCACTAATGTTTTGGGCTAATTAAAACGTTACTGAATTTGAGCTTCAACTTGGGCACCTGCTTTATTTATATCTGGAAATGCTTCCTGTTGAGGTTTAATTTTTGGCTCACAGAAAGCACTTACAGAGTTAAGGCAGGTGCCCGAGTTTAAGCTAACTTTGTAACCATTTTAGAATGGCGCCGGCAAGGTGCCAGAGTTGCAGTTGCAACTTGCAAGTAAGCAAGGTATGCATAGAATGTAATCTATAACTTCTTTAGCTGAGTTAGTAAGGGTATATGCTGTGTGTGGGTTGTGTTTTTATCGAGTAGGCCGAAACTAGACAGACACCATCTTTTCTTGTTTGCGTTAGGCACAAACAGTAATCACGTGTTACCTTCCAATGGCTGTCATGCCCTAGCTTAGTTGATTTGCTGATTTGCTGGAGACAGCTGAATACATGCTATTCTTCTCTTCTCCTGCATCTGGCTTTGGGTGCGATAAGCGCATTCCTGAAGGCGCTGTGCCTGCACTCCCGGGCACTGAGATGAAAGGGAGTCACCCCTCCTGACCTCCCCAATAATAACTAAAGCCGAGCTTTGTACTAATCATGTGTGCCATATATGGTCCTGCCTCGAGGGCCAGGAGCCGAGTAGTATTTTTCCATGTACGGTGACTTCATGTACCAGCCTAAAAGTATATATGTACTGTTTTGAGTGTAGGCCAACAGTCTTCTCCACGCACCTAGATGGGTGTGGATGGGAGAGGCTCCTCTATAGAGTATTCTCTATAATAAACAATTGAACTTTCTTCACTGCCAACTGACTGGTTATTGGGTAATTGGTATTGAGGCTATTGGTAAATACAGCTCCTTATGTTAAATTCTATGGTACGTCAGCAATTACCTCAATAAACATCAAATGGCTATGCACTGCTGTGAGAGGAGTGAGGCAATATTGTAAATTACACCTATACAGCCAGTTCCCATTTTGTTAGCTCTAGGGTAATTTTCTTATTTAAAAAACTACTTTCTTTCTTTCTGAATAAAAGAAGGTTGGACAAAAATGTATGCTGCAACAGAAATTCATTATGGGAAATAGTGTGGTAGCCACATTAGTGAAGGATCTAACGCCATGTAAAAATTAAATTCTTGTTATGGTTAACATTGGCAGCAAAAGACACTTCTGCAGCATTAGATTGAGATGCCAGGAGACCTGTGAGAAAGACCATGCCTGTGGGAAAGTGTTTGCATGCCCATAGCCCTGCTGCACTACTTTAAATGGGGTCCAGAAAATCCTACCGGTGCACAACACCTGCACCCTCAGCCAGTGCAGAGCTCATATTCCTTCACCTGAACAGATGCCTGGTGCTCTCTTGCAGGAAGATGGGCAGTATAATGCTAGCCATATAGGGGAGTATTCAGAGCTTTTGTCCACTGAGGGGAACATGATTTGAGGGCACCATGATTGGAGCTATTCCCTTTTTTTGTGCTGACACCAAACCATATATTAATGATTAGCGCACATGCGCTAACAGAGGATTCTGCAGGGAATCCCTCCTATTGCACCCTTGAACTTGAGCTGCCCTCACAAGCTTTGTGCTTTACTCCTCCATCCACTCACTCTAGAGTTTGCCTGCTTCAACCAATACACGGAAACAGTGCCTGACTGGAAACCCAAAGCAGCCCTGGCAGTTTTGTCAGACTAGCCCCCCAGGAGGCAGGGGGGGGTGCAAGTGTGAAGCACTGCTGATTTGGTTGATGGGGCCGATATTGCAGCACCGCAGCAAGACCAGCCCTCAGTAACAAAACTGGCCCATAACCTTCCAGCCTCCCGGGGAAAAGTCTGGAAGTGATTACATAAAACATCAAACTCCTTAAGTATGTGAAGGTTTTACGTTTGAAGTTCCAGGTGAAACACAATGTCAAATTGGATTAGATCACCATTAACAATTCTAAAACATAGCTTCCACATGTGAAACACCTTCACTCTAACCCAGTACTTAATTTGCTTTAAAAAAAAGTGTTCTGGTGACCAAAATGTTTCTTTGGAGATTGGTATGGGCACCATCCACAGCCAGCACAAGCACTGCCCAGTTACACAGTGACAAGCAGACTTCTGATGAAGGGAGCAAAGGAATGGGGGAAATATGCTGCAAAGTTTACTTTACTCACCACAGTCACACCTTCTGCTTCCACATTGTTAAAATGCACAATGAAATCTTCAAACAGTTCCCAGTCAACACATGCAGAATGGTCACCCAGCCATTCATCACCAGCAAGTTGGATTATGGCAAAGCATTCTGTCAGAATCACTAACTTCTAGAAGACTTCAGACCATAAAAAACCTAGAGGCCAGACACACACTCAGGCTTTCCCCATGTTCACATCATTCCGCACATCAAAGAACTCAACTGGCTCTCCATCCACTAGCCCACATTCGTGAAACTCGTCACACAAACATACAAAGTACTGTAAAACCCTACCCCACCTACCTCAATAGCCACATCAACTTCAACACACCCATCAGACACCTCTACTCAGCTGCTCCTGGTTTCTCAGTCCCCACAGAACCTTGGGTTTACATTATAGAAATGAATGCTGAAAGTGCTTAAACCGGCCTGTGAACTGGCTTAACTCGGTCTATGTCTGCGCAAGGGCTCATCACTGTATGCAGTGGAGATCAGCTGTATACTTGGAAAGGCTCAGTTCTGTCTGCCAAGGGGCGCTGTACTATGTATGTAGGAAATCATATCCAGCTCAATGAAAACATTACTTATGGGTACACGGTCTCTGCTCTATTTGTGCATGGCTTCAGAACTATGTATACAGGGATGTGGCTGCATCTGTGCTGGAGATCAGCTCTATCTGTAGAAGAGTGAGTTCCGCTATACAAGAGGATGTATGACGTTACAACGCATGCTTTTACCACGCATGCCTTTACAACGCAGTTTTTACAACGCATGCCTTTACAACGCATAGTGCTTTGGGGCGCTGGATAGTGAATAGTTTAATTTACTATTCCAACTCCAGTCCCCGTGGATAGTAGGGAAGGTGTTGGATAGTAAATTAAACCTATTCCCTATCCTAGAGCGCCCCCCAGCGCAATGCGTTGTAATGGTTTGCGTTGTAAAAGTTGCGTCGTAAAGGCACTGCGTGGTAAAAGTTGCGTTGTAAAGGATGTTTCCCACAAGAACACATCTCAATGGGAGTGAAAGTGAGAATCTGTGTTTGAGAGTGTGCATGCATGAATAAGTGGAAGTAAACATAAGGGAGTAAGTAAAGAATGAGCATGTTAGAACGAGTGAATAAGTGATTGATTGGAGGTTGTGAGAGGGAGGGGAAGTGAGTTGTGGGTGTAGCTATCAATTGTGCAGCAGGAGCAGTCATACCAGGGTCCAGAGTTAGTGTGTGTAAGTGTGTTAGCGAGTGAGAATGAGAGCCAGCGAGTATGAGTATATTTGTGTATGAGTAAAAGTAAATAGGAATGAGTATGAATGAGAATGAGCAAGTGAGGGAATGTGAGTTAGCGAGTGAGGGAAAAGAGTTAGAGGCTGAAATGATCACAAATGTCACACAATGCAGAACAGCACCCAGAGTTGCAGTGTTGTGTAAGCAGGAGAAAGCTGGAAAGTGCCATATCTATAAAGATATGGAACTATCCTGCCCTCTCCGTATCGTTGGTGCACACTTAGACTCCAAAGCGCAACACAGGCACCATAGTGCAAATATGTCTGTTTGAGTCTTACAATAGGTTTTGTACTGGAAGGGAAAACAGAGTGAACTCCTAGGGGGTATTATGCCCCATCACTTTCAAAGATCACTAGAAGCCACTGACGCCAATACTAATCGATTGGGATGTGGCCTAGCGGCCTAAATTGCCGACTTTGGAACTGGGAAGTTTGATTTCCAGTATCAGCTCAATATTCTGTGATCCTGGGCAAATCACTTAATCTACTTGTGCCTAAAAAAAATGATTTTGTGTTATGTAATCTCATGCTCATGTAATGCACCCGATGCCTTAGAGCACTCTCCCCCTCCACCCCCATGAAAGATGCCCTTGGCAGAAAAGTGTGGTCACTGCTTCTAAAAAACATAATTTCTCTCTTTACTTTTTTAGCAGTTATTTAGCGCTGTATTACCCATCACCTTGTAGTAAGCACTGTATAAATGCAATTCCAAATGAAGACAATTTGCTATTTCCGGCTTGTTTGCTGGAAAGCACAGGAAGATGGCAGAGATTGCCTTTGAAGTACTGACGCAGTCTCCTATACCCGCGTCATTGGGCATGTATAGTCTTGCCTTGCACAATTAGAATCCTCACTGTGAGATAGTTTTCATGGATATTGTAATTCATCTGTGGCCCCCTGGTGCCTCTTTGAGGACACTGCAGAAGCAGAAGCAAGATAAACTGAAAGTGCCTGTTGGAGAAATTAAAATGACACTCTCTTCTCCAGCCGTATTTCGCACAGGCAGACATCCACACAGTTGCATGCATGCAGCCCGGGCTAAAAAACACGAGAGTGGGGCTGAAGCCCTTTCAGGCCAATGGGCATTGTGCGCCTGAACTGCGTCATACAATAAACATATTTGTTATGGGCAAAGTTAAACCAAGTTATAGACAATTATAACACATTGGTGAGGGGACAGAGCAAACAAACAGGCAAAACAGCATCTCAAGTACATATAAGAATTAACTGGAGGAGAGCCAGCAGATGTAACCACTTCCCTGCAGACTTCAACTGAATATTGTAGGCTTTGATTTTAGAATGAAATTCACTGTAAGTGAGTTTTGACCTGACACCAGGGTACTTATGCGGAAAGTGAAAAAAATAAGTAGCATACAAAGTTGTTCTGTGGAAAAACAAATAAACAGAGCTATGGGGCATCAGTGTCTCCCTCTCATGCCATACTGTTTCATCATAGGGCCACACTAACCTGACAGTTTGAAGGAGAAACCATTTATTTTGAAAAAATGTATCTGCCCTTCTATCCTCTTAAGGTTTCAGCTTAGACTGCCACTTGTGAGACATTTTATTTCCTCTAAGTGGGCTTAGGGCCCACCCATTACTTACCATTGGATGGCTTCAGCATCACTCTTATTTGCTTGCATCTTATTTATTAACACATTCAAGCTTAACATCATCTTCTTCTGCTTGACCCTCTCTTGAAGCACGGCCAAAATACTTGTGTTGTTCCACTGCTTGGTGAAGCACTCCATGCGAGTGCATTTGTCTTCATGTTGCTTGGCCCCACCTGTCCTCTCTGTGCCCGTGTCCTTCCTGTTATGTGCTCCATTCCTCTCCTTCCCATTGCTTGCATCTTCCTGCTATCCGTGTTGTTGCTTAACCCCCTGCTGTCTATGTTGTTCCTTGACCCTCCCACTTTTAGTGCTGTTGCTTTCCCCCCTCCGCCCTCCCTCTGTCCATGTTGTTGCTTGCTCCCTCCCTCTCTCCTCCCACTGTCCATGTTGTTGGTTTACCCATCAATAGTCCATCTTGCTGCTTCTCTTCTCCGATGTCCATGTTTTCGCTTGCCCCATATGCTGTCCGTGTGGTAGTTTGCCCCTCCTGCTGCCCGTCTTCTCTGTGTTGTTGTTGATTTCCCCCTCCCATTGTACAAGTTCTTGCGTGTCCCTTCCACCCTCCTTCCACTGTCCATGTTGTTGCTTGCCCTAACCGCTCTCTCTGTTGTTGCTTGCCCACCCCTCGGTGTTCCTATTGTTGCTTACCCCACCCGCTGATCATATTGTTGCCTGCCCCCTCCGGCTGTCTGTGTTGTTGTTGCATGCCCCCTTTCCATTTTCCTTATAATTTCTTGCCTCTTCCTGCCCTCCGTGATATTGCATGCCACATCCCGCTGTCTGTGTTGTTGCTTGGCCCCTCCCACCCCGTGTTGTTGCTTTTCACTCCCGTCCTCAGTTCTTTTATCTGCTCCCTCCCGTCCCCTTTGCACTCTCTCACCCTGTGCGGCCCTCAGGGTTGTTGCTTGTCCCCTTCCGATCTCCTTGTAGCCCCACCCACCTGCATACTAAAAAAGAAAAGCACTATGATGCCTCCAGTGCTGGCCACATCACAGTGTTTTCAAAAACCGTCAGCCATGCACATTCTGCTGCCTTTCGATCCCCCACCCCCTTTGCATTGCGTGTCCTCAACCTCCCACATTACAAAAAGAGCACATATGTGGGCATTACTGGTCATGCCATAGCATTTATTGTCCCCAACAAAGTGCATGTGGCATGGCCTCCCCTCCTGTCCCCCTCTACTGCCACCAATAAACAAGCATTGGAAATGCAATAGGTCTCGCATTAGAAAAGTTGGAGCTATTGGTCTTGTAAATGACAAGTATTTTATTTATTTGTTGTTTTTTAAAATAGCTAAATTGATAGCTTTGTCATTTACAACGCCAATAGTTATAACTTTCGCGAATGTGACACCTATAGCATTTGGAATGCAACATGTTTTGTATTTACGTGACTTAGATGGCAGCTCTGGTCGTTAGGCCACATCTCTAGAGAGCAGGAGAGTGCAGCAGGGGAGAGAAGCACAGGTCTCGCATTAAGAAAGTTTGAGCTATTGGTATTGTAAAGGACACATTTTTTATTTATGTGCTTGTTTTGAAAATAGCGAAATAAATAGCTTTGTTATTTACAATGCCAATAGTTTTATCTTTCGCAAATGTGACACCTATTGTACCACAATATGGGTTGTAGCGCTGAGTGGTGTGAGGGGTATGAGGGTGAGGGGTGTGAGGGTGAGGGGGTGTGAGGGTGAGGGTGAGTGAGGGTGTGAGGGTGAGGGTGAGTGAGGGGGTGTGAGGGTGTTTGAGGATGTGTGAGGGTGTGTGAGGGTGAGTGAAGGTGTGGGTTAGGGGGTGTGAGGGTGAGGGTGTGAGGGTGACTGAGGGTGTGTGAGGGTGAGGGGATGAGGGTATGGGTGTGAGAGGGTGAGGGGGGGTGATGGTGAGAGGGTGCGAGGGTGAGGGGGGTGAGGGTGTGTGAGGGTGTGTGAGGGTGAGGGTGTGTGAGGGTGAGGGCGTGAGGCTGAGTGAGGGTGAGAGGGTTGTGAGGGGGGTGAGGGTGTGAGGGTGAGTGAGGGTGTGTGCGGCAGAGGGGGTGAGGATGAGTGAGGGTGTGAGGGTGAGGGTGGGTGAGGGTGTGTGAGGGTGTGTGAGGGTGAGGGTGTGAGGCTGAGTGAGGGTGAGAGGGTTGTGAGGGGGGTGAGGGTTTCCTTTCATTTGCCTCTTTTGTGAAGGCCTATAATTTTCCACCGCAGCAATGCGGGGGGAACTGCCCTCCCTCCCGCTCGAGGTAACTGAAGACAAGCCATCCATCTCCCAGCCCCCTTTGTTCTCCTTTCAACTGTATATACAGACGGGGTCAGGCAGTTCACGCATAGAAAATAAGCCATCTTGCCATGGAGCGACTTTATGCAATTTCTGAACTGTATTTTTTTTTAAATGCATACGACTTTACTATTTAAAGAGGAAATGACAGACTCCTTAAAAAAACTGAAGGAAGTAGGCAGGGTACTGCTCACCAATAGTCATAGTCAAAATAAATTGAGAGTGCAGAAAATAACCGCTGAAGCAAATAGGCGCTGAAGAAAGTAGACAGCAACTGAGATAAAAACACACACGCTCACGTCGTAAGCGCACACGTAAGAGTACCAAAATAGAGATCAGGCATACAAAATGGGGAACGAGATGAACGAGGTAGAAGCCCACTTGGAGGTAATACAAAGGAGACATCTAGAGACCGGGGGAAGTTGTGAAAAAGCCAGGGCGATGGGGCGGAGAAATAGAAGGAGGGAAAGTCGAGGTGCGTGATAAATTAAGAATTAAGGCTGAGAGAGGAGAACGAGGGCGAGAGCGAGTAAAAAATCATTTGTCGGACAGATGGGCGAATGGATTGAGAGGAAAGGTGGGTGGATGAATAGATTGATGAGCGGATAGGTGAGTGGGTGGGCGGATGGGTGAGCAGGCTGATGGGGGGAAGCCGAGAGAAAGACGCGAGAGTAGGAAGACTGACTGCTACTCAGCAGTAATGAGTGTAAGAGAAGGAGGCAGAGTACTGCTCACCAATAGTCATAGTCGAGTGGCGCATAAGGAGTGTGGAGACACTGAGCGACATATACAAACAGCAGAGAACAGAGACAGACCGAGAGGGATGATTTATCATATTAGATGCTGGCAGATGTTTCATATTAAAACAATGTCGCTACTATTAAGTTCCCGCAGCCGCCCATTATTAAAAGTCTGGGCTGTGCTGAGCTCACTGTTCAGAGGGAAGGGAAAACAAGACGGAGGGCATTGCTGTGGGGAGGGGGAAGGAGAAATGCGACACGGCCGCAGCAGGGGGCGGAGCAGGGAGAGCGGCGATGGGGGAGAGACACGGCCTTACGGCCGTGAATAGTGTGAAGCAGCAGGGGCCTTTGAAGTGATGCTAAGCTTCACTTCAAAGGTGTGGGAGGAGTGCTGCTAAGGCAGAGCGCACGCTGGGGGAAGCTTGTGGGGCGGAGCTGGTGAACAGATGGCTGGCGATTTGATGATGTGCACGCGCATTTTAGGTCAATGCGCTTGCGCATTGACCTAAAAGCACACGGCACAGCATCAAATCGCCAGTCTAGGTAAGTCTTGTTTAAGCCCCTATAGTCTCGCTCCGCTCAATGTGCATGCGCATTGAGAGGCGAGTCCTAAAAAGGGCTAATACACAGATATTGTTAGCTGCATCATAGCATTTTTCACTCTGTCATGCTTCACAGCAGCTGTGCTACTGTACAACATGACTAAAACCTATTAAAAAAAGCAAACAGCTCTCTCGTAGGCGAGACCGATTCGTTTTGCCAATGCTTTTTTTATTTTGCAGCAAGGAGTAGATATACACTGGCTAACTCCTGTAAAACTGATACAACATTAAACTGGCTCGAATGAAAAACATTCTCTTAACTCACAATGTTTGGTTTATTTTGCAGCTAGGATGGTGATAAAGGAGAGGTCAAAATAAATCTTAGAAGTTTCATTAGGCGACGCATTTAACCTACAATGGCAGGAATACAAGATTGTAAACCACTGGGGTCATTTGTTTTTCCTTTAATATTATCAAAAGGTTTCTGCAGATTTTACAGATGACAATGGTCCATGAGGACCATTCCCTCATCACACGTACCCCACCCCCCAGTTCTCCCTACCATATGCTTAAGTTGATAAACTGTTTAAGTGATAATATGAAAGGTGATTCTTATTGCAATAGGTGATTGCTTCTACTTGGCTCTTTAGGTTAGCAGGAAACCATAGGAAAATTGATAAAATAAGCCAGTAATGTGGGTAACAAGTAAAAATACACGTTGGGGGTTTTGAGATAGGAGCAGTATCTTGATTTCACTGCATGTATTATGCACCACTGTTTCTCCATGCAACAGCAGTTTACTGTCTCCTGCAAAGTAACAACTGTCCCCCATAAAACTGGTTTAAGAAATAACCGATAATTGTCATTTTTTAAGGGTTCACCGTCCTATCTACATGAGTTGGGTATTGGAAAGGTGGCTTGGACGAGTGGCTCATTCTGCGGTCTACGCGAGTTGGGTCTTGGAAAGGTGGCTTGGTAGAGTGGTACATCCTACTGTCTACATGAGTTGGGTATTGGAAAGGTGGCTTGGTAGGGTTGTTCCCCCTTCTGTATATGTGAGTTGGGCCTTGGTAAGGTGGCTTAATATGATGGATTGCCATAGTCTATATATGAGTTGGGGAATGGTAGGGTGGATCACTATCCAATATGCATGAGTTGGGTATTGGTACAGTGGCTGGGCACGGTGGTTCATACACCCACTTTTATACAGGATCAAAAAAAAGGCAGTTCAAGTGTAATATCACATTACTGAATGTTTACTGCAAAATGATATAGTTCACAACATTATAATGAAAGTCATTTGGTCTCTCCTTGTGCTTATTTTATCCGGGAAATAAACCATTTTCAGGAAGGGCGTTACTGGTCTTCTGTAATCTTTACCTGAATTCAAGTGAGCAAGTAAATAGCTGTGAAAGCAGGAAGACTTGGTCTGCTGAGAAAGTTAAACACAGCTTATATAATAGGATCATTGGCCATATGTACTAATATATGGTCACAAAATACAGGTTGCAATTTGTTACCAATATGCATGAAACCAGTAAAGATTGTTAAGAACCGACCTACGTACTAATAAATTGGTTCTTAAAAATCCAAATCTTAATGGGTTGGAATCCAACCTACCTTGTGAACATAAATGAGGTTGGTTGCCCAGCACCTTCTATTATCTCCCTCCATCCTACCTTCCTTCTGTTCCCTGTGAACCCCTTGTTCCCTGAAAGCCACTATCTCACATCTCCCTCCTGCTCCTTCCTCCTCCTATCTGTCATTGCTCTCAGTGTCTTAGCCCACTCCTCCTTTCTGACAACTTTTTACAAATATTCATGTGAGTAATAGTCAAATGCACACCAACAAATCTTTTTTTCCCCATCAGTTTGACATGCTCAAGGCAGTCATTATTTGTGTGCTATCCTGGAAGCGCTCCGTCCGCGAGCATACTTAGCACATAAGCAGCTGGAGCCTCGTCAGGCACAGCAACCGAGGATGCACAGCTAAGCAACAAATGGCGAACCTCTCACAAATGCCATAGGGAGAGGAGATTATTTTTCCATTTCTTAGAAAGTTAGGCATGCTTGCATTCAAAAGAGTCTTTTGTTTGTTTCTATGTCAAAGGGAGGTCAAGAGGCAAGGAAGCCTTCATTATAGCCCTTCCTTTCGTTCTATGTAACAGGCACTATATAAATTATTATAATGGAGGCTCCCTTGCCATCCGACCTTTCTTTTACGTAAAAAGCAAAACTGGGCTGTGTACAAGGCAATCGAGCGTTCATTATGGCCTGTCGTCCGTTTCTTTGCCAGGGTTTCATGCACTTACACTACACGTGGCACCACATTAAACCCACATCTGTTATGTTATTCTTGGGAGGAAAACCCTAATTTTCCATAGTCATTTCTCTGGATACAGTTTTAAAACCCATTAATGATCTTAATATCAGAATCTTTTGTGCAGTAGAGCAGTGTGCTTGTGGTAAATGGTGTCACCAGACATCTATCCATAAGGTGTCAATGTAAATAACAATCTCTGCATTCAGCACAATGTACTTCTTAATCAATTGTGATTGTTATTAGCTAAGATTCGCCAGTCCACCTTATCATTAAGAGAAAAGATTTACCTTTTGGTACGACTGATCCATCCCTGCTACCTCATATGTAGTGCATGCAGAGTGGAAGATGCCACTCACTTTATTACAAACCACGATCCTACTCTTTTATACCAATTCTAAAATGAAGATGTATTCATATTTTTTTTGTATTTAATATTTCCCTGAAGATGGGGTTCTCAGGCAAGATGGCCTCTGACGGGCCGTAGGGGAGCAGTCGCATGCCTCTCCTCTCCTCCCCGTGGAATGATTGCAGAAGCTGATGCCGAAGTATGCTGAGTATATCAAACTGGTTATTACGACTACTGAATAGACTGCTCCACACACAGAAGAATCCCCACGTCGGGTTCACTTTTCCGTGGGGAAACTTTTGAAGGCTTACCCTCTTCAGAACCTAAGCTGTCTGACGTCCAGGATGGCGCAGAGAGGGGCTAAACTCAAAGAGCAGAAGGAGCAGAAGGAAACCGCAGCGTCAACCCCTGTGACAGCATCGGCCCCCAGCCTACGCGGTGCAGCTCTGGTGAAAAAAATGGCAGCGGCTAAGAACTTGGGGGTGGTCGAAGATCAAGCCAGGCACAGCACGTGAGAGAAAGGTACCAAGAGTCCTCAGGTTGGAGGCGTTGGAGGCGTAAAGAGCAAAGACGCTACACTTCGGCAACTACGCTGTACGAGGCGTTCTCCGCAGTGACTGCTTCGGACGGATTGGAAGCGAATGAAGACGGAGCCGGTCGACCTTCGGATGCGAGGCAGCCTCCTTGCGGCTCTGAACCCTCGGAAAGGCAGTGTGAGCAGAGAGTGGAGAAGGCGGATGGACAGAGCGGAGGCTGTCCCCTTGCAGGCACCGGAGGCAGAGATCGGGAGAGCTATCCAGGGGATCCCGGATACTGATGCTGATTCCGAAATGAGGGACGGCGTGAAAGAAATCCCTGCACAAGTAACCGAGGCAGCATCTGTGGGGGGCCACGGGGGCAGCCAGCAGAAGGAGACAGATCACCCTGAACCGGTCTTAAAGGACAATGCGGAAGCCAACACGGGGCAGCAGCTCCCTGCTCCACCATGCGCAGCACCGCTGGCAGTCTAGGTACGGTTGCAAGTAGGCGAGCAAGACGTAGATGTAGATGTAGATGACTTTGCACTGGGCACTGATGGCGGTAGCTGCGTTTTACAGAATGCTCAATCGGGACTGGGAGTAACTACCCCAGGGCTGGACATTGGGAAAGGAGGGGGAAAAAGTATAAATCGCATCAGAGGAGAAGAGAACAAGGCACCCCCGGCGCCAGCACCAATGGCGGGATTTGTTATCTCTAAGCATCTGCAGAAGGCACCTCTCCCAGATTCGGTGCCTGGCTCTTCTAGTGATGACTGCTTTTTTTCTCTTAATGAGGAAACAGGCTCCTCATTATCTAGCGGGGAAAACTTGACAGGTGACTCTGACTCTGACTCTAACACCGACCCTTCCACTGAGGAAGGTATCTCAGTACGGAGGGCATCAGCTACTTTGGGGGCAAGACAGCAGAAGGAAAGATCCCGGATCAAACAAAAACCGAGAGGGAGTCCAACGCAGGGGGAGGTAGTGAAAAAGCTCAATTGGGACTATTCAGCAACATCTCAATTGTACCACGAAAGTGGAGGATCAGATGCACAGCAACATACCGCCGCTGTTCTGCAGCCCCCTACAATAGACCTATTGTTCAGCCCTCTTAAGCAAATGCAGGGGGAGGCCAGGGCAGAGACACAAAGGGCCAGACAAGCGTCTAAAAAATACTAGGATCGCTAAGAAAAATGAATAAAATGTACATGGATATGTGTGAGTCACTCAGGTGGAAGAACGGACTGGGAAACTCGAGGACGATGTTTCTAAATGGCAGGAGTTTAAGGAGACGCAGGAAAAAATGGCAGAAGACCTGCAATGAAAGCTCGAAGATTTCGAGAATCGCCAAAGGCGGAACAATATCAGACTTTTGGGAGAGGCGGAAGGGGCAGAGGGGCAAGATGCATTTGTTGTCTCTTTATTAAGGGGTGCTTTTCCTGAGTTATCAGCATGGAATTGGGAGAGTGAGGTCCAACGGGCACATAGATTCCCTTTGACCCAGAGGAAACGATATATTGCGGCACCAAATGACGAACCCAGATCTATTCTTGTCAGTGTAGGGAATTACATTCTTAGGCAGGAGATTATGGACAAGGCTAGACCGGAGGCAAAGCCGTCTGTTGGGGATACGACATTCTTTGCCCATCCAGATTTCTGCCACGCAACCGAGGAGAGAAGGTGGCGATTAAGGCAAAGGATCCCGGCCTTTCAATCTGTGGGCCACAAGGTTTTTTTGTAATTTTTGTCCCGCCTGAAAGTGCTGGTGAATGGGAAAGTTAGGATGTTCTTTTCACAGATAAAGGTCCAAGCATACTTGACAGAGTTAAAAGAAAAGAAAGCTCAAAGGGGCGCTACTGATGGAACGCGATAATTGATTCAAAGAATTATTGATATAAGGGTATGGTCCTAGCTCTCAGGTCCAGTACAGCATCGGGTTTGTGACTAGAGCATCAGCATAATGGCATCGGATTGGAATATAAAGAGCGGGGGATAGGTAGTGCGACTTCCTGCGGGCATACAGCTGCGCACATAGGTCATGGTTGACCTATTTGCTCGTAAGGGGGGGGAAGCTTCTGAGGGAGGGGGGAGCTGGGAGAGTGGGGTGGGTGAGGGTGGCAGGACACTCACAACAGGACACTCTTGGGAACATAGGCATGACATACCGAGGAACGCACCAAACAAAGAGGTAGCAGGGGACTCTGAAGGCCTTGAATACAATAGCAGAAACGTGATCACTGTTGGATTGGATGACTGGTTAGGACAACCACCAGATGTATTCTAATGTATACACGAATAGTTACTATTAACATGTGTGGTTTGAATGAGCAGCTTAAGAGACAACGAGTTTCAGCTGTATTAAGAGCTTCACAGGTTAACTTTATTTGCTTACAGGAGACACATATTGAAGGAAACAAGGGGTGCTTGCTGGCAATTTCTGGAAAGAAGTAAAGCTCCTTTTGCCGTCTCAACTCTGAACTATACATAGCATGGTTCCTGATGCAGAGGACTTGCAACAGCTTCGCCTTCAATGTATGAGATCAAATATGTCCACTTTTGAGGGGCCCTTTAATATTGTTTTTTTCTTGTTCTTCAAATGAGCATCTACCTTAATGATGATCAAAATACTTAATTGGAGTGGTCAACAGCATCTTTTCAGAATTTAGCCATGCTGTAAGTTAAGGAATACTCTTTTTTCTATTTTACCTCCTGAATTAATTTGTCCAACTGCTACTTAAAGGCTAAGGAACCACAGTCTTATATTACTGTTTATTCAAAAGGCTATCTGTCAAGAGCATGTCAGAAAATGTATTTTCTGTATTGAAAACCAAGTACAGCCAATATCATACACTTCTGTTTACAATGTAGCTCCAATATTTGCAGTACTGCATATTATCAATAAAATATTTATTTGTAGGTCACCAGAAATACAACTGGAGCTGCTCTTGTACTCAGAGAAATGTGTCATTATAGTCATGTATAAGTTTGATTAACTTAAAAAAGGCCAACCTATTTCATAAAGATGTAGCTAAAACCCTTGCCTGCAACCTTGTCCCCTCAGCCAAAACAGCCGCCATCACACTGGGGTTCATGATGACATCACAGTGTCAGAACCTGATGGAGTGTCATGACCTGCTTGAAACGTCTGCTGGTGTTTTCATATGAGATGCACTTCAAATAGGCCTCTCCTATCACACGCAAATGTTAGCTGACACTTGAGCAAAGCCCTTCTTTTGTCCTCGCAGCCAGGGAGGCCCCAATCATAGTGGGCCTCTTTTTGACAATACAGTGTCAAAGCCTGTACGACAGTTCTGATGGGATTTACATATAAGGTTTGGGGAGCAAAGGAGAGAAACAGAATGGCAAAACATTTTTGTGTATTCACTGACTGGTCACTGAGGGCTCAGCTTTGTTCTACCAGGCTTTTATGTCTGAGTTTGTGGGAGGTACAAGAACTGCCTAAACCTGTATTTTAGTGTTTGTTGTGGGAGGTCACTAGAATTATCAAAATACACACCCCACGCACATCCTCAGCCCTCACAGCGGCTCGGAGATGAAGCGAATACAAGGTAAGTGGTTTTATTTATTTATTTATTCATTTTATGGTCACAATTCCATCATATGTCGACTTCCAGCCCTCCGCCCTATTCTCACTGCACTAAACTGCACAGGCCACCACTGCGTGAGGTGGATATTTACCCCACTCAATCAATCATTTAATCAGGGTTTTTAAAGCGTGCTACTCACCCGTGAGGGTATCAAGGTGCTGAGGGGAGGGTCAGGGGGGGGTCAGCAAATCTGTTCAGCCGAAGAGGCAGGTCTTGAAAGTCTTCCTGAAAGTGTTCTGGGAGGGGGCATGCCTGATATCTGCTGGGAGTTTGTTCGAGGTTTTGGCCACGATGTGGGAGAATGATCTTCCGCCTGCTCTGGCTCTGTGGATGCGCGGGGTTTCAGCCAGTGCGAGGTTGGAGGATCAGAGGTTCCTTTTGGATTCGTGGAAGTTGATTCATCGTTGAGGTATTTGGGTCCGGCGTTGTGCAAGCACTCAATTAAAGTCACAACCGGGCTTCTGAAGCTCACCAAATCCATTCATGAAAGGCCATTAGGGTCTTATGTGTTGAACGCCCATCCTCAATGCAATCACATTGAAGGTGAGGGCATGGAGATGTAGGTTCATGGTTTCAAATGTATGCATGATGCTGATCAAGAGAGTTTGCCACCAGGAAAGCATTGAAAGTGAGCTGTGAATAGACCTGAAAACAACATTAAGCTTCAGGAATAGTAATTAGGCCTGTGCATATTTACAATAGCACTCTGTTAGCTAGAAACCACCTTGTGAATGTGGAAACTTCTAGAAATAGTCATATGAGCTTTGGAAATTCCAGAGGCCCCTTGGATCACTGGCCTATAAATGCCATGCCTTAACAGCCACACACTTGCTAGGCAATGGTGCAACCATTAAGGCAAGAATTCCTGAGGAATCCTAAAATTACCTGAAACCAGCATTTGAATGCAGCACCCAGAATCTTCAGCCAAGCCATTAAGTTGCGAGAACTTCTGCAGCAGTTCCTCCAAACCAGATCCTGAATGAGAAAGAGAGCGAAATTCCAGATAAGTGAAAAGAAATTCCCAAACAGCCAAGAATAACTTGACATTCAATGAGTTTCAGATGAAGCACTTCTTTAAAAAAATGTTTTGATGATATGGCAAACTGAAACTGCTTGGAAGCAAAGAAACTTTGTGGATTAAATTAATCAAGTAATTTATCCTCTAAACTAAAAACTGCATGTACTCAGAAATACTGAAAAGTAAACAGTAAGAAATTCAGGGCCCCATTTATGAGGTTTTGCCATAGGGAAGCACAGCAGGCCTTCCTGCTGCGCTTCCCTACTGCAAAAGTAAAGGGCATCTATAAGATACGGCGCATTTCTGTTCCTTTACCATGCGACGGCACACAATGGGCTGCCGTGTCCCAAAGCAGGACCCTTTGCAGAATGGTGCAAGGGTGCCTGTGTTGCGGGGATGATTACTTTTGTACAGGAAGGGAAACCTTTCTGTACAAAAATAATCACAAGAGGCTTTTTCCTCTTTCTTTTTGTGCTGCAGAGGCCATGGATGTGGCTGGGAACGCCCCCAGCAACACCCATTGCACGCTCCTTTAACCCGTTTACTGCCGCGGTGCGGGCATTCCATTGTGCGGGCGAGGCAGCGTTGGCCAAAGGATGTGGACAGCACTACCGAAGTAGTGCTCGCGACGGCCGTTGGCCAACGAACGCACGCAAGGGGTTAACACAGAACACTGCGTTAAAGGGACTGATATTTATCTGGCCAATTTAAGCCCAAAAAAGTGGCTTAGTGCTGCCTGATAAATAGGAACGTCACAAAAAAGTGACGTTCCGGAGGCGCAAGGAGTCTCATAAATGAGGCCCTCAGTGTTTGAAAGACACGAGGGACATTCCTCTCAAGCCATTACAGTCAAAACTGAAAGACAAAGTTAATCATCTCTTTAAAACAGAAAGCATGAGTGCTTAAGAATTTGGGGACATTTCATTATGTGAGTCTAACAGCGGCAGATCCTCAGCTGTGGAAAAATGGCAGGAAAATAAAAATAAAACAATAATATACACTTGTACTTTTTTTTCCTTTCCTTCTGAATCTTTGGGGCAGGGTCTGAGGGGGGTGACAAGCACTGAGGGGAGTAGGAGGTGCACTCTCCCTTCACTGAGCATGACGGCCTCAGGCTGGTCAAACCGTCATGCGCAGTGAAAGCTCTCTCCAGCCCAGCAATGCAGCTGGGTTGGAGAGAGCAGGCACAGACTCTCAGTCTGTCCTGGAGTGCAAATAGAGCGCACTCAGGTCAATCCTGAAGCTTCTCGCATGCGTGAGAGCAGCTTCAGGATTGGCCGCAGGGCATTCTGGGAGCCTGTGCCACCTGGAGAAGAGGAGCGCAACATTGTCGGCTAGAGGTACGTTTTTTTCCCCACCTGCGACCCCTATCCCCCCCCCTAAACTCCCGCCCATTCAGCCACACTGCCATTAGTCGAGCAGACCCGCAGTGTCTGGTCTATAATTGTGATTTATTGCCACTCACAATTAGGGACACGCAAAATGTGATGTACTTATGTGTCTCAGACACATTTAGCAATTCCCAACAGGGGTTGCAAATGACCTACCTCATCAATATTCATGAGGTAGGTCGCATTTTGTGACCCATCGGGAATAAACTCTAATCACAGGGATGGTGGCCAGCTGGGCTCAGCAGACCACCATGTATGTGATTGCTTTTTAAATAATGCTACTTTTTAAATGAAACAGGATGCATTTCAAAAGAAAAATTAAAAGATAACTTTTCATTTTTTAAGAGCAGGTGAACGGGTTTGCCACCTTCTTTATGGCGTCGGTAAAATATGAATGTTTTGCAACCGCAATAACGGTTGAAAAACATTCATTGATGCCCCTGCGACTAGCTGTCAGGAAGGGATGCCCTGGGCACGCCCCTTCCCAATACTAACTCGAAAACCCTCTGTTGTGAGTCGGTAATAGGTTACTGACTCGCAAAATAGGGTTGCTACATGCTAAAAACCATTTTAGCAGTCACAAAGACCCGATCACTATTTGCAACCAGTAAAAAGGGTCACACATCAGGTAGGTTGGAGATTACTAGAAATGAGTCTTCTAGCTGAAAGGCTTAGGATTAGTGTTTATGATCACTGGGGAAAAACAAAATTACTTTTTTAGCTATTCAAGATAGCTTCAGAAGGTTTACCAAAGGTGTCTTGAAAGATGTGCTTGTCCCGTGTGAAGGAGCGCCTTGTGAAACTTTTATTCTACTTGTCTCTCTTCTAATTTTCCTCTTCTCTTCGACAGTTTCTTGGAGAGAATGGTTATAGTCATTCTCTCAATTGAACGCAGTGGGGCTTTGAAGACAAGGCAATGTGCAACGATCCCACAAGGTCAAACTAAGGTTAGTCAAAGATGCTATGTTGTAAGATTAATCTACAAGGTTGTCCTGACAGATCTCAACCAAGAACCCCATTGTTCATTGATGTTCAGCGATGGGATATAGGACTTGTATTTTGCAGTACCAATAAGTGATTTAAGTTAAAGCCAACAATCCCTTTTTATAATCTGACATCAAAATCGATTTTTGATTTTTAAACTCTCCTCTTATGTATGTGGTCATTTCTTTTTTTATTTCCACTACATTTTATTGCAATCACATATTTTTTCACCTGCGATATCTACATGAGTTGAGGTGGCCTTCTGCAATGTTGAGAGCTTCAGCATGGCAGAGCTGAGGAGGTTGTGAACGGAGGAGGCTAAAGCTGACAAAGGGCTTCAAGATGGTGGAGGACCTGACAGACCTCGGAGCCTGGGAAGAGGTCCACATGCTACAGTCTGCAGCACAGGAGCAGGCGGATGATGAAGTAGAGGATCAGGATGAGTGGAGGGAAGAAGGCAATGACTTTGCAATGCCCCATAGCCATACAGAGAGGAGAGTGATTCTGCTGGGACCCCCAAGCCAAAGGAGGAATGGGTGCCCAGAGGAAACAAATTATCTTTCTTGTCTAGAGATGGGAGCAGTGTGTCATCCCACAGTCTGACCCCCTCAGAACTGGAGTACAAGAAGGTGGAGAGTTCCCTAAAGTTAGATCTGGCCACCTCGGCCCTGAGGGAAAACAAGCGGGCCCTAGCTGCTGAAGTGAAAAGGGCAAAGCAGAGGCAGCGCTGGCCCTAGAGGAGAAAAAGATGGCCCTGGCAAAGAAAGGTTTAGCCTTTGCATTGGTTAAGAAGAAGGCCCTATTAGCCCATAAGATGAGTCAAAAAGAACTGGACTTGGGGGCAAAGAAGGACTATGAGTTCAATGAGGATGGTGGCAGTGACAGTGAATTGCATAGGAGTGGTAAAAGAGTGCACATCCCCAAAGATATGGCACCTAGTTATGTGGGTGCAGATGATCAACAAGTGGTTTCAGCCTGTGAGGTAGCCCTGTGCATGCACAGAGTCCAAGAGGAGGACTGAAGGAATGTGTTGACCCTTGAGAAAGCTCTAGATTGAGATATGCCCCCAAGAAATAAACCCTTGCTAAGATGTTTTTCTGACCCCTGATATGTATCGTCTGAATCCAGGGATAGCCAGAACTAGCAACTTGTGAATTATTCCAGTAAAGCACTGGATGGTTGTCTGAGGCAGCAAATGAAATTATTTTTATGAGCTGAAGAAGCATAAGTTCAGTAACTGTTTTTCAGAGTTATGCCAATACCTTATTGACTCTAAGCTCACTGTATACAGAGAGCTTGGGAAGAAAGCAGACTTCTGAAACAGCACCATAATGTTCTAAATGGTACCTGGAAGTGGCCCCAAGAAGGGTGGTTCAGGTCCTCCTCAAGAGAGGGATGCGGAAGACCAGGATGAAACTGAGAGGTTTGCCAAAGGGTTCCTTCCCTGGTTTAGAAGCAACACTCCCACATCAGCAGAAGGTTCGGCTTGAGGCCCCTATCAGTTTAAGACATTAGGAGCAGGGACCTCTGAGCGTTACAAGTGATGCATATACCCAAAACTGCTTTAATTGTATTGATGAGCTGAATGTTATGGTATAACCTATGCTGTCTTTTCTCTGCACTGCATCATAGGTTGGCTCAGGGCATATCACCAAAACGATTACAGAACATTCATGTATGCAGATGGTTCCTGGAAGAGAAGGCATTTCAGACCTTCTGCAATGTGTTGAATTTGATGGTTTGCCATTTCATGGGTATGAATTAGAAGGCCGCTCATAAGGCACATTCAGACAATTAATTGGTGCAATAAGACAATTAATTGGGGGCTTCTGCTCCTGGATTAGTGATTCTTCATATTAGAGAATATGCTTTGGGGGACATGGGTACAATGATTCAAACATGGGACAGAAACACCACTCATCTTGTGCTGGGGAGACTGGAAGAGATGGAACCTGGGGAAGTTAATAGTAGAGGATTCAGATTACTCGGCCACTAAGTGCAGGCTCTTGGACCACTCCTTTCCAGGTTTAGAGGTCAGTTGGCGATCAATGGCGGCAGAGCCCTGTAAGACATGAGGAGTCATGCATCTTGCGTGGCAACGAGTCATTTGTTGCATTTGCCCTTAGGTTATGCTTAGTTTGCACCTTAGCTTTGTCCATTCACCTTTGTTCTTTTCCTCCTATTCGTTTCCCTCAGGATTCCCAGTCGCAAGCCTCTTGTTAGTCGGTTTTCTGATGTGCCCTTCCTTGTTTCTCCAAATGTATTCCTCACACTTGGGCTGGTGTTTTGTCAGCATGCTAGGGTCAGCTGGTTTCCAGGGCGGCTCATGTGCATAAGAGCCACACCCGCTGAGTAGACCGCGAAAAGCTTATTTTTTGAATAGCTGTTTATGTGGAGTTACAATCTAGTGCATTATAATGACCAATCCTCACCTGTTTACAACTGTGTCAACCCCGCAAACTCCATCAATTGTCTGTGAAGCTCCGCCCCTGAGAAAATCGCTGAGGTTCCGATAGAGAGTAAAGTCCAGTGTTTAGATTTCTCTGCCTCTCTTTCATTCCGTGCTTTTCCCGCACTTCTACTATGGACAGTATGTTCTCCTTTGCTGTGGGCGCAGAGCCTTGAGCGGAAGGGGTTCTCGGCGTGTTCATGGACCCGGAACCTAGCAGTGGGTCAGTGTGACCTTGAGGAATCCTTCATCGCTTCCCTGGCATAGTAGGCACCTTGCGACCATCAGTGGAGTTGCCATAGCCACACAGTACCGAGAAGAGGATGAGGGCAGGGGATGCACACAGGTTGTCCATTTGTTCGCAGGTTGAACACTTTCAGTCAAGCCTGGCTCAGATATTATTTCAAATCCGCCATGCATCGATGCTTTGAAGAAGGGCAATTTTTCCCAGCAGTGGCGCACAATTATCTCCACTAGGAACTAAAGTTTCTTATCTACATTTTGTCGCATTTGCAGCAGGGAATCAGGGCGAGGGGGAGGGGGAGTGGGGGGGGGGGGGGGGCTAAGGGCTAAGTGACGAGTAATTCATCCTTGTGACTTGGTATATTCATGGCTTGGGCGACTGCATTCCACAAAAGATCAGTATCACTTGATTTAAACCCCCCCTCCTCCCCCTCCAGTGTTTGAGGCATTTGTTGAAGTTTTCTTTAAATGAAGGCGACAAGACGCTTCCTCAACAGATTTCTTACGCCACAGGGTTCACTACTTGCACGTGATTAAAAATATCACTTGAAAAGCAACCTTTAAAAGTGCAAAATATGGATCCGTTTTGAAAAAAGCATTTCTGGGTCCTAAAATTCCGCCTTCAATCCTCCTCAGAGCCGGTACGATTTTTGCAAACCTTGCTTGCATAGTGCCACAAATATCACCACTTCCTTGCAGCAACACTATGGAAAAGTACTTCCACAAACATCCTATTGCCGCGCATGAGGACAAGTGATTAGACAGAACATTGTGTATCATCTGTCCAGGACATAACTTGGCAGTAGAGCTCTGAACGGCACCGTGGAACACATTTCAGATTAGATTACATTACACCCAATGAGCAACAGCTCCCTCGGGGATCTTTCATCACCTCATCTCAGGTGTATTTAGCTCTTCCAGCTCGTTGTCTATAAGCGGTCAGGCACTTGCGGTCACACCTTACCCAAATGACACAAAGAACATGAATAGGACGCAGAGAAAACACGCTGCTCCCAGTGAGAAGTGCTCAGTTCCGAAGCAGGACACTGTGAGACCTTTGGACTATGATAACACACGGGAGAGACACAAACTCTGGAGCACTAATACGTTCAGGGGTGGGGTGGATTCTACTGCAGATGGAACAGAACTGAGTGTTCAACATCTACACAATGTACCAACTGTCAGCAAAGAGTGTCTTGCTTCTGTCTTCCAAATGCTCCCCCACACCATCAATGCCAAGAAATGGGGGAAAACTCCCAAATAGTTCATACTCGATTCGATTTTAATCTGTTGCCTCTTGGGTCGCCACTTCAAAGCTGACCATTGCTTGGCCAGGCTAACGCTAGACCCTACAACGCATCCATCTTCTTGAATCTTCACTTCTCGAATGCTTGCTTACAATAAACATTTCTTTTGTTGGGAAAGTTCGATATTTGAAAAATTTGCTTTTCATTCTTTTCCATAAACAGAATTATTTTTCACATAATGTCAAACTTCCAAAACATGTCTCGTAGATAAGGGTTGGGTTTGCTCATATCACTGCAAATTTTGCACAACTTAATGATAGTTCTATTCGGATGTACAGATGATGCTGTAATAGGCGTAGAAGGTCATTTTAACTTTTTAGTGAATAGCCAAAAAAAGACTCCTATGTGAGTGTACTCTAAGAGTACATTCCAATTATTTGGCCGCTTATCTTACACTTCCCTGAGTGCAACCACATTTTTTGGGCCCATTGACAAATCACATACCATTGATGGATGCACCCAGAATAAAGTTGTATAATTTTACTTATACATTCTTTTATTAATATTTTGTGCACTTTAGGCATTTGTACATTGAAAGATTTTACAGGTATAAGTCTCATATCCCTATACGCAGCATTATCCACTCTCTTAACATCAACATCCTCTCCTACGCCGACAACACGCAACTCATTCTCTCATTCATGGACATGACGCTCAATACCAAGATCAAGTTCAATGCCTGTCTGACTGAAATCGTTCACTGGATGAAAACCACCTTTCTAAAGCTGAACACCAAGAAGACTGAAATTGTGATCTTTGGGAAGAGCACGCAACACCGGGACTCCATCTGTTGGTCAACAGAGCTAGGAGAAACACCCACACCAAGAACCTCAGAATCATCAACAGCAAACTCAACATGACCACTGAAGTCAAGGGCATTGCCATCTCAGGTTTCCATATCCTGAAGATGCTAAGAAAGATGTTCAAATGGCTCCCAATCAGCACTAGAACATTAAATAACCATTGCACATCATTGTCACAAGCAAGCTGGACTACAGGAACACCTCTATGCCTGAATAAAGAAAAAAACTCACCAGAATCCCTCTCAACCTCCCAAGCCACACTTATATCACACCACATGTAGAGGAGCTCCACTTGCTCCCTATACATAGACAAACACAATTCAAACTCATCATCCACACTTTTAAGGAACTACATAACACTAGCCCAGCAGACCTCACAAATCGCATCTGTTTTAACAAACCTTTCAGACACCTCCACTCCAGCAGCAGTCAGTGATGAGAGTGCTGCCGGGCGGTGACGTGGGGCGGGGGGGCAGTAAACCCTGTAATACGGCCAAATACAGGTTAGTAAACATATAAATAAATAAAAATAATGTTGTTACCCGCACTGCAGCGCATTTGGCGATGCAGTATGTGCAACACAATTTGTTTTATTTATTTATGTTTACTTACCTGCATTTGGTCGTATTCCAGGGTTTACTACCCCCCGACCCTGACCCTCCCCGGATGTATGACATTACAACGCATGCTTTTACCACACACGCTGTTAAAACACAGGTTTTACTACACATACCATTACAACGCATAGCGCTTTGGGGTGCTGGATAGTGAATAGTTTAATTTACTATTCCAACTCCAGTCCCCGTGGACACTAGGGAAGGTTTTGGATAGTAAATTAAACCTATTCCCTATCCTAGAGCGCCCCCCAGCGCAATGCGTTGTAATGGTTTTCATTGTAAAGCCTGCGTTGTAATAGCACTGCGTGGTAAAAGTTGCAGAGTAAAAGATGTTTCCCCCCTCCCCACCCCACGACACCACCCCGCAGCACTCCCACCACCGACCACTACTGCTCCCCTCATCTACACCCCTACTTGCACATGTCCCATGCATACAGAAACCCAGATTCATTGGTCAAGCCTTCTCCTACATCATTCCTAAAGTATGGAACGACCCGCCACTACACATAAGAGCCTCCTTCTCACTTCTTGAATTTTGCAAGAAGCGGAAGGCTTGACTTTTCGAGTAGTCCCACTGGCTCCTAGATTTGGCTAGGCTCACACCTGCTCAGAGTCAGAATACCCTCCTGGTGTTAATGTGTTCTACAAATCTCCATAGCATAACATAACATGTACACAGGAAAGAAACTTTGTGAATCAGCTAAACAGTTTTTAAAGATATTGATGCCACATAGCAAGAGAAACAGGAAGGCCTTGAAGAGAGGGATTTTTATCAATTGTTTGAACTGGGGGTCTCTAGTTGGCTGAGGTAGGTACCTTAGTCCAAATAGGGACACTTGCTTCTAGTCAGGGCAAGGAGGGACACACTCTTAGATAACCCCTGCTCTCCCCCTGGTAGCTTGGCACGAGCAGCCAGGCTTATCTCCAATGTGTAACAAGGGGGGTTTTGGCAAACGCACAGTAAGGCTGTGCCAGATACAGAATGAACAAAAAGGTTGCCAGTACTGTGCTATAATTTGTACTTTTTACAAGGTGTTGAGCAGTGGTTTACTCAACCCAAAGACCACTAGTTCAGTCTGAATTTTTTGAAAGATAATTTATTCCATTAGGTTAATTACTTTTGTGGTTTAATTTATTCTCTTTTAACTTACTTTTTGGACAAAAATGGTATTCAATTGAAACAAATAATTAATTTGGATGGATATTAACAAAAACTCATCTAATATTCAACATGTGGAACACTTGTTTCAAATATTTCAATCCACAAAAAAATCAAAACCAACAAGGTATCAATACAACATGAAAGAAGACACTTATCGGACTCAGACAATAGACAACAAATAAAGATTAATGAGGCTGGTAAAAAACCTCTATTTTCAATTCAAACTAATTCAACTAAGGCCTATTGCAGAATCTCTGCTCTAGTCATTGATAGGCCTATGCATACAAATGAGAACATGCCTGTATAAATATATCTTTTTTGCATATACGACCACACACTAAATTTTTTGTTTACAAAGTCTAGGGGGCTGTTGGTCGCAAAACAGAATAAATCAAATTAGCGGAGAAGGGGGGGGTCGACGCGTTTCGAATCCCTGTTTAATTCCAGGGATTCTCTTCAGGACCGACAGACACAATCTGAAAAACATAAGTAAACAGACACTCAGTCAGAATCACACATGAGAAACCCTCAACTCACATACTGATCAGCACGGTCTGTATCATACCTGTGTGTTCAGTGTTCAAGTCATGGAGTCTAAAAACAAAAAATGAGCAGTCCTCAGTCAATTGTAATGCTTATGGGGGTAATTCGTACTTGCAGTGTGTACTAAATTAGAATTTAAAAGCAACTTACGTTATTGCTTGTGTAGATAATCCCAAATGTCAAAATTAGAAGACTCAGGATTTTGTGGTCCAACTTTCAGTCAATTTGTAGGTGAATCCTAGAGAAGACAAACGAGTGAGTGATTTGTATGGCGTATAACCATGTCAACTAGAAGACAGAACCCAGTATTCTTTTTTTATACAGGACGGATACTCTCACATGGTCGGAAAAATGGCTACCGGCGGCCGACATATGTGAAAGAATTCAAAGCGGGTCGCGTTCGTGAAAGGCATCATGCAATGGGGCGTTTGGCTAAAGCCTCGTTATTTTACCTGCAGTGAAAAGTGCTCAATCCTCCTTCTTCTGCTACTCGCTCGCTCGGGCGGAAGACGCCGTATACTCGGGCATAGTCAGTTTCGTGAAGGACCGGAAGCGGATATAAAATGAACGCGGTGTTCATGGGAACTGTAGTCTCCGGTGATTCCGAAAGTCGCTCCAGTGCGGGTGTATAGCGCAATTGCATATTTAAAATGCAATGAGTTGGAGAATGTACCATGTAAACGTCTGGTGTCCAATATTTAGTTAATTTGGCAAAAAAGAATATATATTGACCATGATTGGTGAAATTGCTTCATGGGAGTTGTAGTTCTAGCGCTAAAAGCGCATTCTGTATGTCCTTTGTTGACAGCAGGGACTCGTTTAAAATATGAATTGCTTTTAAAAAAAGGGGGGGGGGGGGTTTGGGGGTACTAGGATACCACTCTGGAGGGATAATTTATATTAGTCAAAAGGTGGAGTTGCATACTGTCTGCTCAATTGGTCAGGGACTGAGGACTAATTGACTTATGAACGGGTGTGCAGATCGACTCACAGATGATACAGTTCAGACATCTCGTTCAAGCCTGTAATGGTAGTGTTGAACTTCAGAATCAACATAGCTTCTCTCTGTTTTAACTTAGCCTCTAGATCGCCACCTCGTGGATCTGGCTCTATTTTTGATATAATTGTCCATTTGAAATCCTCATCCCCATGAGATTCATCAATCCAATGTTGGACAAGTGGGGCTGTTACTACTTTCTTTTTTATACGAGATTTATGTTGTGACATTCTATGTCTGGCTTCTTGATTGGTTTTCCCAATGTATAGCTTGTTGCACTTACAGGTGATGGCATAGACAATGTTCCGTGTTTTGCAGTTCGTGAACTGGTCATGTTTCCATGACACGCCCTTATGTTGAAATAGGTCACCTTCAATGGTTGAATTGCAACATAAACAAGTGCCACATTTGTGATGGCCTGTGATGGGGGGTAGGCTTACATAGTCTCGTAGAGTCAATGTCTTAGGTTTAGGTACGGCTGCTCTCACAATCTGATTGGCTATACTTGTGTCTTTTTTGAAGGCAAAAAGTGGCACTTCTTTTAGTTGTTCATTGATTTCTTTTACTAGATGCCAATTTTGATGAATTGTTTTTTTCAAAAAGTTAGATGCAGGACAAAAGGTTGAAACACAAACCGTCCGATTTAGTTGTTTCTTCTCTTTCTTTTGAAGTAGTTCTTCACGCGGGGTCCACCACGCTCGTTTTATCGCGTTTTTCAACAATTTGGCTGGGTATCCACGATCTAATAGTCTCTCTTTTAGAATATTTGCATGTGACAGATATTCGTCCTTGAAAGTACAATTTCTCCGAATTCGGAGGAACTGCCCTATCGGTAGATTTTGTTTCAGGTTTCTTGGGTGATTGCTAGAGTAGTCTAAGGCCTTATTGCGGTCCGATTTTTTTCGAAACAAAGTTGTTACTAGTTGTCCATTTGAACAATAAATCTCAACATCCAAGAAGGAGAGACGTGTTTTAGATGATTCAAGGCTGAATTTGATGTTTCTGGTTCTTTCATTAAGCCATGTGTGAAATAGATCAAGCTGTTCATTATTCCCAGTCCATGTGAAGAACACGTCGTCAATGAATCGGACCCAACCACCGATCCACTCAAAAAAGGGGTTGTTTTTGTATATAAATGTGTCCTCATATTGACTCATGTATAGTATAGCCAGCTCGGGGGCAAAAGGGCACCCCATAGCTACTCCCTGGATTTGGAAGTAGAAATCGTCTTTGAACTTAAAATAGTTCTTCGTAAGGGCCATTTTTGCTAACTCCAAAAGAAATTCAGTAGGAATTTTAGATGGCATTTCTCGTTTATTCAGGAATAACTCTAGGACTTCCAAAGCTTCATCCTGGGGGATTTGGGTGTATAGTGAAACAATATCCATACTCACTAAAAGGTCATGTTCTGGATTGAATGGAAGTTCGTGTAATCTATTTAAGAAATCAGTTGTGTCTTGAAGGAAGGATTTTACCTGGGTGCAGAATGGTTTAAGAAAAAAGTCGATAAACTTAGAAACGGGTTCAAAGAGGGAACCACAACCCGAGATGATCGGTCTCCCTGGTGGTCTTTGTTCGTTTTTATGTACCTTGGGGAGTACATAAAACAGGGGGATCCGTGGATGTTTATTGGAAAGGTAGTTAAATTCTTGTTTTCCCAAAAAGCCTTGTTCTAGTCCACGAGTCAAAATGTCCGATAATGTGTTCTGGAGTTCCTTTGTTGGATCATAGTTGATTTTACGGTAACATTGTTCGTCGGATAACTGTCTTGTGGCCTCCGCCACGTATTCTGTTGTTCCCCAAATGACGATAGCTCCGCCTTTATCGGCTTGTTTTACTATAATGCTTGCATCATTCTTAATCGAAAGCAATGCTTGTTTTTCTTGACGAGATAAATTAGGTGAAACAAATCCCTTATTCTTTTTCTCATGAGAGGCAATAGCGGATAACACGGTTTTTTCAAAATACAGGACTTCCTTGGGTAGTTTGTGAATGGGTGGGGTAAAATTGGATTTTTTCCTTAATCCAGTAGTCTCTGTTTGTGGACCCATTTCTTTATCTGCGAAGAAGGTGATTAAACGTATCTTTCGACAAAATTCAATGAACTCTAATTTGAGCCGCACGAAATCGGTAGCTTTTGATGGTACAAAAGTGAGTCCTTTTTGCAAAGCACTTGTTTCACTTGAGGTGAGTATTTTATTTGAAAGATTGAAAATAGATGTTTGATTCAGTTGTTGTAATTTTGTCGCCTTGTTGACATTTCCCAAGGTTGTTGGAATCTTGTTTTGCCTCTGGTTTTTTGTTGGTCCTGTTCTAAAAAAGGTTGTTGTTGTTGTAAATTCGCTTGTTGGTAATTAGGGCGGAATCGTTGTTGATATTGATTTTGATTTTGATATCCACCTCTCCGTGTAAATTGAGGACGCGAATTTCCTTGATCCGACTCACTGCCTGCGGATGACGATGAGGTATCTGAAAAAGTCAAATATTTTGTGCGTGATCGTCCTTGATTGTCCGTGAGAAAACGACGTGACTCCGGGCGTGAGTAAAAATCCTGTTGGAGATAGGGGTAGGTTTTTTCGTAGCTGAAATTGCGTTTATCTCGGTCAAAATTGCTTTCCTTTTGTTGTACTGTAAAATCTTTAAACTCAAGAATCTCCTTTTCAACTCTATCAAGTAAACTTTTTGAGTCCTGGATCAAGGGATTTGCCTTTATTTCGGTTTCAAGGGTTTCTATTTCTTCAAGTTGGAGTTTTGATAATCTCTGCGCTGTCTCTATAGTTAGCACCATGAGGTCTCTACTACATTTTGTTTCAATGTAACTGAAACCTTTCTTGTAAATAGCGTCCTCCGTAAAGATAACTGGTATGTTTTTTACAATAAGACCAGATGGTATTGTGCCAGATCTGAGGTGTTGAAGAAGATAATGGCCATGTAAATCTGTGCGGATTTGTTTTTTCTTTAGTCGTATTAGCTTGTCTGATTCATTATTTGTTTCAGCATTACTACTTAAAGTAGCTGATCCGAACTGAGGAGGGTCTCTCAATAAGTTTTTTATATGTTCTTCACTATAAGCGAATGTTTGTTCCTCTGACATTCTAAGGATGTTGGCAGGTCAGTGGTGGTTGTGTTCGTCAAGTCATGCAATGCTTTCATTCAAATCTTGCAATCAATTCAGACATCCAAACACATTCATACAAGTCACAAACAAATAAAAATCAAAATGGAGGTGATACAACAGGTGGGCCTAATTTAGGTCACCGTAGGGAATTCTTTTAACTATTGCAATCAAAGACCTCGCGAGCGAGCGCCCGCTAACGTACTGTGTAACAAGGGGGGTTTTGGCAAACGCACAGTAAGGCTGTGCCAGATACAGAATGAACAAAAAGGTTGCCAGTACTGTGCTATAATTTGTACTTTTTACAAGGTGTTGAGCAGTGGTTTACTCAACCCAAAGACCACTAGTTCAGTCTGAATTTTTTGAAAGATAATTTATTCCATTAGGTTAATTACTTTTGTGGTTTAATTTATTCTCTTTTAACTTACTTTTTGGACAAAAATGGTATTCAATTGAAACAAAGAATTAATTTGGATGGATATTAACAAAAACTCATCTAATATTCAACATGTGGAACACTTGTTTCAAATATTTCAATCCACAAAAAAATCAAAACCAACAAGGTATCAATACAACATGAAAGAAGACACTTATCGGACAACACTCAGACAATAGACAACAAATAAAGATTAATGAGGCTGGTAAAAAACCTCTATTTTCAATTCAAACTAATTCAACTAAGGCCTATTGCAGAATCTCTGCTCTAGTCATTGATAGGCCTATGCATACAAATGAGAACATGCCTGTATAAATATATCTTTTTTGCATATACGACCACACACTAAATTTTTTGTTTACAAAGTCTAGGGGGCTGTTGGTCGCAAAACAGAATAAATCAAATTAGCGGAGAAGGGGGGGGTCGACGCGTTTCGAATCCCTGTTTAATTCCAGGGATTCTCTTCAGGACCGACAGACACAATCTGAAAAACATAAGTAAACAGACACTCAGTCAGAATCACACATGAGAAACCCTCAACTCACATACTGATCAGCACGGTCTGTATCATACCTGTGTGTTCAGTGTTCAAGTCATGGAGTCTAAAAACAAAAAATGATAAAAAAAAATAAAAAAAAAAAAAAAAAATGAGCAGTCCTCAGTCAATTGTAATGCTTATGGGGGTAATTCGTACTTGCAGTGTGTACTAAATTAGAATTTAAAAGCAACTTACGTTATTGCTTGTGTAGATAATCCCAAATGTCAAAATTAGAAGACTCAGGATTTTGTGGTCCAACTTTCAGTCAATTTGTAGGTGAATCCTAGAGAAGACAAACGAGTGAGTGATTTGTATGGCGTATAACCATGTCAACTAGAAGACAGAACCCAGTATTCTTTTTTTATACAGGACGGATACTCTCACATGGTCGGAAAAATGGCTACCGGCGGCCGACATATGTGAAAGAATTCAAAGCGGGTCGCGTTCGTGAAAGGCATCATGCAATGGGGCGTTTGGCTAAAGCCTCGTTAAAGCCTGTGAGTCGATCTGCACACCCGTTCATAAGTCAATTAGTCCTCAGTCCCTGACCAATTGAGCAGACAGTATGCAACTCCACCTTTTGACTAATATAAATTATCCCTCCAGAGTGGTATCCTAGCACCCCCAAACCCCCCCCCCTTTTTTTAAAAGCAATTCATATTTTAAACGAGTCCCTGCTGTCAACAAAGGACATACAGAATGCGCTTTTAGCGCTAGAACTACAACTCCCATGAAGCAATTTCACCAATCTTGGTCAATATATATTCTTTTTTGCCAAATTAACTAAATATTGGACACCAGACGTTTACATGGTACATTCTCCAACTCATTGCATTTTAAATATGCAATTGCGCTATACACCCGCACTGGAGCGACTTTCGGAATCACCGGAGACTACAGTTCCCATGAACACCGCGTTCATTTTATATCCGCTTCCGGTCCTTCACGAAACTGACTATGCCCGAGTATACGGCGTCTTCCGCCCGAGCGAGTGAGTAGCAGAAGAAGGAGGATTGAGCACTTTTCACTGCAGGTAAAATAACGAGGCTTTAGCCAAACGCCCCATTGCATGATGCCTTTCACGAACGCGACCCGCTTTGAATTCTTTCACATATGTCGGCCGCCGGTAGCCATTTTTCCGACCATGTGAGAGTATCCGTCCTGTATAAAAAAAGAATACTGGGTTCTGTCTTCTAGTTGACATGGTTATACGCCATACAAATCACTAACTCGTTTGTCTTCTCTAGGATTCACCTACAAATTGACTGAAAGTTGGACCACAAAATCCTGAGTCTTCTAATTTTGACATTTGGGATTATCTACACAAGCAATAACGTAAGTTGCTTTTAAATTCTAATTTAGTACACACTGCAAGTACGAATTACCCCCATAAGCATTACAATTGACTGAGGACTGCTCATTTTTTGTTTTTAGACTCCATGACTTGAACACTGAACACACAGGTATGATACAGACCGTGCTGATCAGTATGTGAGTTGAGGGTTTCTCATGTGTGATTCTGACTGAGTGTCTGTTTACTTATGTTTTTCAGATTGTGTCTGTCGGTCCTGAAGAGAATCCCTGGAATTAAACAGGGATTCGAAACGCGTCGACCCCCCCCTTCTCCGCTAATTTGATTTATTCTGTTTTGCGACCAACAGCCCCCTAGACTTTGTAAACAAAAAATTTAGTGTGTGGTCGTATATGCAAAAAAGATATATTTATACAGGCATGTTCTCATTTGTATGCATAGGCCTATCAATGAGTAGAGCAGAGATTCTGCAATAGGCCTTAGTTGAATTAGTTTGAATTGAAAATAGAGGTTTTTTACCAGCCTCATTAATCTTTATTTGTTGTCTATTGTCTGAGTGTTGTCCGATAAGTGTCTTCTTTCATGTTGTATTGATACCTTGTTGGTTTTGATTTTTTTGTGGATTGAAATATTTGAAACAAGTGTTCCACATGTTGAATATTAGATGAGTTTTTGTTAATATCCATCCAAATTAATTCTTTGTTTCAATTGAATACCATTTTTGTCCAAAAAGTAAGTTAAAAGAGAATAAATTAAACCACAAAAGTAATTAACCTAATGGAATAAATTATCTTTCAAAAAATTCAGACTGAACTAGTGGTCTTTGGGTTGAGTAAACCACTGCTCAACACCTTGTAAAAAGTACAAATTATAGCACAGTACTGGCAACCTTTTTGTTCATTCTGTATCTGGCACAGCCTTACTGTGCGTTTGCCAAAACCCCCCTTGTTACACAGTACGTTAGCGGGCGCTCGCTCGCGAGGTCTTTGATTGCAATAGTTAAAAGAATTCCCTACGGTGACCTAAATTAGGCCCACCTGTTGTATCACCTCCATTTTGATTTTTATTTGTTTGTGACTTGTATGAATGTGTTTGGATGTCTGAATTGATTGCAAGATTTGAATGAAAGCATTGCATGACTTGACGAACACAACCACCACTGACCTGCCAACATCCTTAGAATGTCAGAGGAACAAACATTCGCTTATAGTGAAGAACATATAAAAAACTTATTGAGAGACCCTCCTCAGTTCGGATCAGCTACTTTAAGTAGTAATGCTCAAACAAATAATGAATCAGACAAGCTAATACGACTAAAGAAAAAACAAATCCGCACAGATTTACATGGCCATTATCTTCTTCAACACCTCAGATCTGGCACAATACCATCTGGTCTTATTGTAAAAAACATACCAGTTATCTTTACGGAGGACGCTATTTACAAGAAAGGTTTCAGTTACATTGAAACAAAATGTAGTAGAGACCTCATGGTGCTAACTATAGAGACAGCGCAGAGATTATCAAAACTCCAACTTGAAGAAATAGAAACCCTTGAAACCGAAATAAAGGCAAATCCCTTGATCCAGGACTCAAAAAGTTTACTTGATAGAGTTGAAAAGGAGATTCTTGAGTTTAAAGATTTTACAGTACAACAAAAGGAAAGCAATTTTGACCGAGATAAACGCAATTTCAGCTACGAAAAAACCTACCCCTATCTCCAACAGGATTTTTACTCACGCCCGGAGTCACGTCGTTTTCTCACGGACAATCAAGGACGATCACGCACAAAATATTTGACTTTTTCAGATACCTCATCGTCATCCGCAGGCAGTGAGTCGGATGAAGGAAATTCGCGTCCTCAATTTACACGGAGAGGTGGATATCAAAATCAAAATCAATATCAACAACGATTCCGCCCTAATTACCAACAAGCGAATTTACAACAACAACAACCTTTTTTAGAACAGGACCAACAAAAAACCAGAGGCAAAACAAGATTCCAACAACCTTGGGAAATGTCAACAAGGCGACAAAATTACAAGAACTGAATCAAACATCTATTTTCAATCTTTCAAATAAAATACTCACCTCAAGTGAAACAAGTGCTTTGCAAAAAGGACTCACTTTTGTACCATCAAAAGCTACCGATTTTGTGCGGCTCAAATTAGAGTTCATTGAATTTTGTCGAAAGATACGTTTAATCACCTTCTTCGCAGATAAAGAAATGGGTCCACAAACAGAGACTACTGGATTAAGGAAAAAATCCAATTTTACCCCACCCATTCACAAACTACCCAAGGAAGTCCTGTATTTTGAAAAAACCGTGTTATCCGCTATTGCCTCTCATGAGAAAAAGAATAAGGGATTTGTTTCACCTAATTTATCTCGTCAAGAAAAACAAGCATTGCTTTCGATTAAGAATGATGCAAGCATTATAGTAAAACAAGCCGATAAAGGCGGAGCTATCGTCATTTGGGGAACAACAGAATACGTGGCGGAGGCCACAAGACAGTTATCCGACGAACAATGTTACCGTAAAATCAACTATGATCCAACAAAGGAACTCCAGAACACATTATCGGACATTTTGACTCGTGGACTAGAACAAGGCTTTTTGGGAAAACAAGAATTTAACTACCTTTCCAATAAACATCCACGGATCCCCCTGTTTTATGTACTCCCCAAGGTACATAAAAACGAACAAAGACCACCAGGGAGACCGATCATCTCGGGTTGTGGTTCCCTCTTTGAACCCGTTTCTAAGTTTATCGACTTTTTTCTTAAACCATTCTGCACCCAGGTAAAATCCTTCCTTCAAGACACAACTGATTTCTTAAATAGATTACACGAACTTCCATTCAATCCAGAACATGACCTTTTAGTGAGTATGGATATTGTTTCACTATACACCCAAATCCCCCAGGATGAAGCTTTGGAAGTCCTAGAGTTATTCCTGAATAAACGAGAAATGCCATCTAAAATTCCTACTGAATTTCTTTTGGAGTTAGCAAAAATGGCCCTTACGAAGAACTATTTTAAGTTCAAAGACGATTTCTACTTCCAAATCCAGGGAGTAGCTATGGGGTGCCCTTTTGCCCCCGAGCTGGCTATACTATACATGAGTCAATATGAGGACACATTTATATACAAAAACAACCCCTTTTTTGAGTGGATCGGTGGTTGGGTCCGATTCATTGACGACGTGTTCTTCACATGGACTGGGAATAATGAACAGCTTGATCTATTTCACACATGGCTTAATGAAAGAACCAGAAACATCAAATTCAGCCTTGAATCATCTAAAACACGTCTCTCCTTCTTGGATGTTGAGATTTATTGTTCAAATGGACAACTAGTAACAACTTTGTTTCGAAAAAAATCGGACCGCAATAAGGCCTTAGACTACTCTAGCAATCACCCAAGAAACCTGAAACAAAATCTACCGATAGGGCAGTTCCTCCGAATTCGGAGAAATTGTACTTTCAAGGACGAATATCTGTCACATGCAAATATTCTAAAAGAGAGACTATTAGATCGTGGATACCCAGCCAAATTGTTGAAAAACGCGATAAAACGAGCGTGGTGGACCCCGCGTGAAGAACTACTTCAAAAGAAAGAGAAGAAACAACTAAATCGGACGGTTTGTGTTTCAACCTTTTGTCCTGCATCTAACTTTTTGAAAAAAACAATTCATCAAAATTGGCATCTAGTAAAAGAAATCAATGAACAACTAAAAGAAGTGCCACTTTTTGCCTTCAAAAAAGACACAAGTATAGCCAATCAGATCGTGAGAGCAGCCGTACCTAAACCTAAGACATTGACTCTACGAGACTATGTAAGCCTACCCCCCATCACAGGCCATCACAAATGTGGCACTTGTTTATGTTGCAATTCAACCATTGAAGGTGACCTATTTCAACATAAGGGCGTGTCATGGAAACATGACCAGTTCACGAACTGCAAAACACGGAACATTGTCTATGCCATCACCTGTAAGTGCAACAAGCTATACATTGGGAAAACCAATCAAGAAGCCAGACATAGAATGTCACAACATAAATCTCGTATAAAAAAGAAAGTAGTAACAGCCCCACTTGTCCAACATTGGATTGATGAATCTCATGGGGATGAGGATTTCAAATGGACAATTATATCAAAAATAGAGCCAGATCCACGAGGTGGCGATCTAGAGGCTAAGTTAAAACAGAGAGAAGCTATGTTGATTCTGAAGTTCAACACTACCATTACAGGCTTGAACGAGATGTCTGAACTGTATCATCTGTGAGTCGATCTGCACACCCGTTCATAAGTCAATTAGTCCTCAGTCCCTGACCAATTGAGCAGACAGTATGCAACTCCACCTTTTGACTAATATAAATTATCCCTCCAGAGTGGTATCCTAGCACCCCCAAACCCCCCCCCCCTTTTTTTAAAAGCAATTCATATTTTAAACGAGTCCCTGCTGTCAACAAAGGACATACAGAATGCGCTTTTAGCGCTAGAACTACAACTCCCATGAAGCAATTTCACCAATCTTGGTCAATATATATTCTTTTTTGCCAAATTAACTAAATATTGGACACCAGACGTTTACATGGTACATTCTCCAACTCATTGCATTTTAAATATGCAATTGCGCTATACACCCGCACTGGAGCGACTTTCGGAATCACCGGAGACTACAGTTCCCATGAACACCGCGTTCATTTTATATCTGCTTCCGGTCCTTCACGAAACTGACTATGCCCGAGTATACGGCGTCTTCCGCCCGAGCGAGCGAGTAGCAGAAGAAGGAGGATTGAGCACTTTTCACTGCAGGTAAAATAACGAGGCTTTAGCCAAACGCCCCATTGCATGATGCCTTTCACGAACGCGACCCGCTTTGAATTCTTTCACATATGTCGGCCGCCGGTAGCCATTTTTCCGACCATGTGAGAGTATCCGTCCTGTATAAAAAAAGAATACTGGGTTCTGTCTTCTAGTTGACATGGTTATACGCCATACAAATCACTCACTCGTTTGTCTTCTCTAGGATTCACCTACAAATTGACTGAAAGTTGGACCACAAAATCCTGAGTCTTCTAATTTTGACATTTGGGATTATCTACACAAGCAATAACGTAAGTTGCTTTTAAATTCTAATTTAGTACACACTGCAAGTACGAATTACCCCCATAAGCATTACAATTGACTGAGGACTGCTCATTTTTTTTTTTTTTTTTTTTTTTTTTTATCATTTTTTGTTTTTAGACTCCATGACTTGAACACTGAACACACAGGTATGATACAGACCGTGCTGATCAGTATGTGAGTTGAGGGTTTCTCATGTGTGATTCTGACTGAGTGTCTGTTTACTTATGTTTTTCAGATTGTGTCTGTCGGTCCTGAAGAGAATCCCTGGAATTAAACAGGGATTCGAAACGCGTCGACCCCCCCCTTCTCCGCTAATTTGATTTATTCTGTTTTGCGACCAACAGCCCCCTAGACTTTGTAAACAAAAAATTTAGTGTGTGGTCGTATATGCAAAAAAGATATATTTATACAGGCATGTTCTCATTTGTATGCATAGGCCTATCAATGACTAGAGCAGAGATTCTGCAATAGGCCTTAGTTGAATTAGTTTGAATTGAAAATAGAGGTTTTTTACCAGCCTCATTAATCTTTATTTGTTGTCTATTGTCTGAGTGTTGTCCGATAAGTGTCTTCTTTCATGTTGTATTGATACCTTGTTGGTTTTGATTTTTTTGTGGATTGAAATATTTGAAACAAGTGTTCCACATGTTGAATATTAGATGAGTTTTTGTTAATATCCATCCAAATTAATTCTTTGTTTCAATTGAATACCATTTTTGTCCAAAAAGTAAGTTAAAAGAGAATAAATTAAACCACAAAAGTAATTAACCTAATGGAATAAATTATCTTTCAAAAAATTCAGACTGAACTAGTGGTCTTTGGGTTGAGTAAACCACTGCTCAACACCTTGTAAAAAGTACAAATTATAGCACAGTACTGGCAACCTTTTTGTTCATTCCAGGCTTATCTCCAAGGCAATGTGTAAAGTATTTGCAACCACACTCTCAGTAACAGAGTGATAACACCAAAAATAGACACCACAGGTTTCATAAAAATAGCAGTATCTTTATAAAAAGGAGTACGATGAGAACAAACGATAGAAGTCCAACATATGCATATTCGTACTATTTAGCTTTGCCGGTTATTAGGCCAGCAATCACTTGTAGGTTTTTGCGGTATTAATGAGCAATTCACGATCTCTAATGCAGTACTACTGCAATACTATGCAGTTCGTAATGCAGTTCTAAGACAGTCCTTAATGCACAAATCAGGCAATTCGTAATGTAAGAATAATGCAGTAAGTAATGCAAGAATCAGGCAGTTCGCAATGCAAGAATAATGTGGTAAGTAATGCAAGAAACAGGCAGTTCGTAATGCAAGAATAATCCGGTAAGTAATCTGCACGGCCAACTCGGGCACCACTAGGCCCCAACAACAGAGACAATGGTCAGGCATTTAAAAGGGCAGTCCCAGGACTGTTGGGCACGTACCGGCTGCTTGGGGACTCAGCACGTCTAACGAGGAGCAGCGGGAGAGAGCTCAGAGCCCTCCTGTACTCCTCCTGCACGCCTCCCAGGCCACACACAATTGCGGCTCCCGACCGGAGTCCAAGCCTTACAGACGGGTGCTCTGCCTCGCTCTCTGCCTCCGCTCGTCAGATGTCCTGCTGGGTGATCCCGATCACAATGCAGCCCTGCTGCTAGGCGACGCTGTAGCCTTCGTTGGCGATCTTGGGCAGAATCCTTTCGACGAACAATGATCACGATCCCTTTCACCTTGTAGCTTCCTTAGCTTCAAGAATCCTTTAGCACGTTGTGGCTCGGGCCTGCGGCAGCGATCTTTCCTTACAGCCTCCGTTGCGATGACCGCTCGGGCCACAAACAGCTATGCAGCAGCGTGGACAAAGTTTCACGCTGCGGGGGCAATGCGGTTATGGGGCACCTCGTAAAAAGCACCACAGACCACACGGCAGTCTCAGGCATGCAAGGAGCACACAGCATCGCTGAGACACACTTCTTAGGTTCAAGTTTTCCTTTAGCACGTTGTGGCTTGGGTCGGCAGTGGCGATCTTTCCCCACAGCCTCATGTACGATGACAGCTCGGGCCACAAACAGCTATGCAGCAGCGTGGACAATGTTTCACTCTGAGGGGCAATGCAGTCACGGGGCACCTCATAAACAGCACCACAGACCACACGGCAGTCTCAGGCGTGCAAAGAACAGATGCGCACAGCGTCGCTGAGACACAGTCCTTAGGTTCAAGCAAGAAAGAACAATTTTCCCTTACCTACCACATAATTGAAAAATGCAACTACTACAAAATAGGTGACAAGAACAAGACCATAACTTGCAACATTACAACAAGGTATATATTATTTATTTCATTTTTATAAATATATGCTCCATAAATTTACTTCAAATAACATTGTTTCAAAAATTCATCAGATATGGTGAAATTTATAATTTTTATACAAACAAAATATTTTTATAAATACAGAAAAAGAGAACACAAGAATATAACATCAAATGCAAATGAGTCAAACATTTATAACAAATCAAATGACTGAAGACTAATGCCTGTATGAAACAACCCCTGGAAAAAAGAAAAAAGATAACAACATCCAAACACATTCATAACAATCTCCACATTACCACTCAAACTTCACACATTCCCACAACATTTAAAACACGGAAGAAAAATCATGAGTGAAGGTCTCCAAGGTCAATGAGAGACCCCGCACTTGGTCGACGCGTTTCGGCGGCTCAGGGCCACCTTCTTCAGGACTTCTTCCGGTAAAGAAACCCAAATATCCAGGGGGTAAAGAGGAGCGAGGGTTGACCATACTGCTGAAGATCTAGTGGTACAATCCAATTATAAAATATCCTGAAGGTAGTATATCATCTATATTTCAGATAATGATCCCTATATAGGTAGCTGTTGGAGTAAATCGGGTGTTCTGAGATTACTGTGATCAGTATAATCCTTGGCCTTCTATTTATTGAAAAAAACCACCAATAGTAGGGTCCCAGCTCTATTAGATTAAAATTATGTCCATGAAGTTTTGTAAATTCATTTTCTATTCAGAACACTGAGGGTATTGCATCCAAACTTTGGCGCGTCCTGATAAAATATAAACCTCGATTTTAACGTGTCCGCATCTGATGTAATCTCCAACGCAGGGAGGTTCAAGCAAGCCTTTAGCATTTTGCGGCTTGGGCCGGCGGTGGCAATCTTTCCTCACAGCCTCAGTTTAGATGACGGCTCGGGCCACGAACAGCTATGCAGCAGCATGGACGATGTTTCACGCTGCGGGGGCAATGTGGTCATGGAGTGCCTCGTAAACAGCACCATGGACCACACAGCGTTTTCACCTCTTACACTTCTACCCCTAAATGACTTTTACGTTTTTGTGTTCAGGGGGCTTTGACCCCTGTCCAAACCACACCTGGGTGTCTTCCTGCCAGTGCACACCCTCTTCCTTTGATAGTCAGGGTCTGGGGCCCAGATGCTGAGAGGAGGTGGAGAAATCCTTTTGTGGGACCAACACAGACCTCTTCAGATCCAGGGGGCTACTCCTCTCCTCCTACATCAAATGCAGGCCAGTCTATTACTGTCTCACCTTCCCCTCCCTGGGGTCAAGACACTTCCCAGACCCTGTCACATGCAAACCCAGATGGTCAGTACACAAACAGGCAGATGCACACAGGATGGTTTAAGTCCAGAAACCAACTTCTAAATACCTGGTTTCTAAGCACACAATTTAAAAACTATCTTCACAAAAAGAAGTGTTATTTGATTCTGAGTTTAGGCACCCAAAACTCCACCTCTCCATCTTATGCCTATGGGAAGATGTGCTGGAAACATGGGACACAGCATTCCCCATTCTGTCCTATGGGCAAGATGGCCATGCAACAGTCAAAAACGAATTGGCATTATTTCACTGTCAGGACATGGTACACACCTCAGTACATGTCCTACCTTTCACATACACTGCACCCTGCCCCGGGGGTACCTTAGGCCTATTATAGGTGTGTCTGTTGAGCATAAAAATGGAAGGGAAGGCCTGGCAAATGGGTGCACTTGTCAGGACAACAAACCAGTTAACAAACTGTTTGCAGGCCATGCAGTGGCAGGCCTGAGATTTCTTAGGGCTACTTGTGTGGGTGGCACAATTAGTGCTGCAGGCCCACTAGTAGCATTTGCATTA
Organism: Lissotriton vulgaris; assembly: GCF_964263255.1. NCBI lineage: Eukaryota > Metazoa > Chordata > Amphibia > Caudata > Salamandridae > Lissotriton > Lissotriton vulgaris. Next base: position 1,426,102,766 of record NC_141693.1, on the reverse strand, counting down.
CCAGCCCTGGCCCACATAGAGCACTTTACTAGGGACTTTACTAGTAAGACAAACATACCAATTATGGACAACCAATTGCCATAACACTTTATACAGGGAACACTTGCACTTAGACACTGTTCAGCAGTATCACAGTGCCCAAAGCATCTAAGTCGGCAAAATTGTGTCAGAAAAAGGACTAGGAGGAAGCCAAAAAGTTTAAGGAACTTCAGCCAAAAAGGGCCAAGTCCAACACTGATGATGCAGATATTTCTAAAAGAAAGCTAGAACACTGTCAAATATAGGTCTAGTCCACTTTGTTCAACTGTCCACGGCAAGGCAAAAGATGGCTGTGACTACAGTTACTAAGTCTAGAAGCAACTCGATCTTTCTATGTGTCTTAAATATGTGATTGAAGCTACAAGCTTGTGGAGATTCAGTGAGACCTAAAAAGAAGCCTGGCCATCTTGAGATTCGTCCCAACTGTACTCTTCATGGATTTGAGATGAAGTGCTCCTCAATAATAACCAGTCACGTAACTTAGGTCCATGCGCCCATGTTGCACCGGGGGTTGGTGGGGGGGGGCTAACCCTACAGGGAGGGCCTCATTCCGCCAAGGCAGTGTATAGGTGTGAGATATTGGAGACTGAGAGGCCCCTCATCACATTCTGCATGGGGCTCCCATCACTCTGTATTACGTCACAGACACCAGAATGTGGTTCACCATTTCCACAGCACACACTACAAACTGAATCATTTCCCATAATTCAATGGCACTCATTTTATCAATTGTAAAACACTGAAAGTCTTGATTTGGATCAACCGCATTTCTTAACAGTGACCTGCAGATTGTAATTTGTAATTGTAATTTATATTTATATAGCACATTATCACCAACGGTCTCCAAGCGCTTGCTTTGGGAACCCGTCCTGGTTTTTCCCTGTGAGATAACCCATACTGGGCACCCCCAAGGTGAAAGCCAGGCATCCCACCACGGGGGGCAATGGTGGAGATTAAGCAAGCTATTGCCCAGAGTTGCAGAGTGTGAACCCGTGATTCGAGTCCGTGGACATTTTGGGCTCAAGACCCTGCCGCATCGGGAATTGAACCCTGGTCTCGGGTCTGACCTCTGCTTCATGGTCTGCCTCTTCTAACCATTGAGCCACACTTCTCCAGATGGCAAACAGATCACTGTAACATAACTTGTCCTGAACCCACTAAGCTACCTCGCCATTCCCTAATACTTCATTGATCTAAGTAGCCTCTGAGTGTGATATTCTATTCACTTAGCAATCCAGTGTCAGTTAAACGTGGAAAAGTGTAGACATCCAAACATCAAACGCTATCTTGGTAAAACTTTGGTCTTATTACACTTCTTAATCGAGACACTGGTTGTGCTGTTCCAGACTGTCACTCCTAGCCCACTCGGATGCTCGCCAGATCCTTAACTGTGCAAACTAGACAGTCACAGGGATAAAGTCCAACGGAGAGCGACCTTTGCCCAGTCCCTGCCAATGTGGAGCTGGCAGGCTTGTGTCGAAATACAGGAAACTTGCAACAATTAACAATTGCAGAAAAAAGATTTTTCCCAAGTCAATTAAAGTCATGAATACATCTCCCTTAGACACTGCTGTTGAAGCTATCCCCTTAGCAGGGGCACAGGAATCAAGATTTTTCAGCCAAAGTTGCTCTTTTCACCTCAAGCAGTAACATTTTTCCAATTGTAGACCACCGAACCCCTGTTACTTTACAGTAAAAAGTTACCTTTTCTCCATCCGGGATTCGAAGCATTTAGTCTGTGTTTAGAAATATATGTGTAAATATTTTGAAAAAGGTGCATTCAATGTGAAGTACTGAACAAGGGAATACAGGACCTGTGCTCTTTACATGCCCATTCTTCCAGCTGCACACAAGGTGTACAATATTCTTCAGAGATATATACACATGCACTTTTTTAGACATAAGATTCTATCCTGTTATGGTAATACCAAATGGATGATCTCAGTGGGTTCGATGCTGAACAATTTTTACACACTCAATATACTATTGCATTTTCGATTAGTCAAAGAATTCCCATTGTCTCTTCAGCAGCCATTCAATGCACAGCAAAAGGCATCTCCTTGCGGTAATTTCAAACTCTATTTGACTAACTTGGAAATGCTAAATAGCCAATGACAGCTCCAAGTGGGAAATGTCTCACTAATAGCCTATTTGCTGACTGTGAAAGTAAGAAACCTTGACTCCAATCTCTGCTTTGACCCTTGATCAGAAAAATCAGGGGATTCTTGGCAAATTAGTTTATTGTCCTCTCTCAACCAATCGTACTCTTTGTGTAGTTAGTCAAAACTATCACAAAACTATAAAACGCACACGATAAAGAATGGATAGAGAATTCAGCATAACATTAAAAGAGACATTTAGGTTTCGGTCTCAATAATAGAAGTTAAACGCAATATTTATCACATCTATAACTATTAATACATTAAATGGAAGATCGATTCTCCTTTCCACTGGTTCAACAATGATCTCTTAATACCTCAAGCACTTTATATGTTTAATACATACATAGAATCGTCATATTTAAAATGCAGTGATGATATATATTAATAAAGGAAATGTGCTCAAGGGCCAAAACCAAAAAGAAAACTGCTAAAGCAAATTGGTTTAAAAGAGTGGCAGGAAATTCTTGAAGACGCCAGTGAAGCATTATTCAACCAATACCTTGCATTTCTGGCGCCCAGAAAAAATCATGTTTGGTCTGGCAAGGATGCATACTGGACTAGACTGGAAGGTGACCATCATGACAGTTACATGTTTCAATCGCCTCTCAACATGAACTTACACCAAGTCCAGGAAATAGTCTTTTTAAAAGGGTTTTTATTGTCCTTAATTTGAATCGTCTAATAAAAATATATAATCCTCAACTGTCGTTTGTGCTGCCTAGTACCGTTCCAATATAAACAAAAGGGAGGTTTCCTCCTAGATAGGGTTAGATGTCCAATATGAAAGTAATCATCCAGTTTCTAAAAGTACTCTAGCTCACATATTTCTGTGTGGCACACTACATCATTGAGTCCTCATCCGGTGAGATGATGCGTCACTGGATGGCCTCAAACCGCTCTTGGGGGAGCTCTATGATCTTTTAAGATGTGAGACCAGGAAAATCTAAAATGCCCTAAGGTGTCTACATAGAATCCCTTTAATTTATTTTACTGATAAGACTCCCTGGGCAGCTTAAAAGGCCACACAGGCTGGGATAGAAAAAGAAGTGTTAATGGGCCTTTCTTCAATAGGTCAACATGTTTCAGCAGTATTCATAGCAGCAAATGGTCTGCAGCTTTCATCAGGACCTGTCTAGTTGCATTTGCTTTTTATTCGTTTGTACTGTAGACTTGCCACCTTTTGTGTTGCCTAATGTGCCATCATTCATGCCACATTACCATATGTGCTCCTGAACTCTGGCTACTGATGTAGCCAGGCATCACCAGGTGAGTTAAATAGGTATGATGACGTTCATATTAGGTCCCATACGAGATTACTAGCAGGTGGCACTCGTGTCACACATTCTTTCGCAAGCTGGTATGGCCTTGCACCTATTCAGGTCCCGTAAACCCCAAGTGGTGAGTGGTGTTGAACGCACCCAGTGACACATCATCTCACTGGGTGATGACTCAATGATGAAGCATGCCACAAACAAATATGTGGGTGAATTGAAAAACAGTATCATCCCCCTCTTAGTGGCAGTTTAACCCAATTTAGGAGGAACTCTTCCATTTGTTCACGTAGGATTCAGTATTAGGGGAAAAGAGGTAAACCTCTGACCCAATTATCCTCTCTCCCCTGGCAGGTAGGTTAGCACCATTCCAATCCTAGTTTCTAAAATCTATCCTCGGTTTGTCGTCACACACATGCTTGTTTTGTGTACAACACATCTTACTCTGCAACAAAATATTCTTTGCTCCCTCGTTAAGGTAGGTTCCTGCTCCTTTAAAAATGGACCAGGCTCATTAATTGGTTCTGCAGTCCAACCAATCAAATTTCAGCATTTAGAATTCCTCTTGTGGACCCTAAAGTTGGTGTGGTGCGGGTGAACCATGAAAGATGCTGCTGCTATGGCACGCACACATCCAGTGATTTTTAAATCAAAGAGCGCCATTGAAGAACTCCTTCTTCATGGTTTGATCACAGCTCAACTAAAGCACCTGTGCGCAGCCATCAAGCATCCATCGCATTCAATTGTCCCTAAATCTAAAACACATTGTAAGTCAAGGGCCAGAAAGCTGGCATGAGACAAGGTCGCACAATGCAAGATCAGAGATTCATTAACAGCAACTGAATTGAAGCAACAATATAGATATTAAACAGAGTAAGGATGAGTGGCCAGGTATCACCTCACCTCGGTGCACCTCTGAAACACACCTAACTATAAATCCCTGGATCTGCTCTCCACCAGGATGATAACTAGAAATGTTGCCGAGGGTGCCACAAACACACCCACCTTCATACTACAGACAAGAGGAAGAACAAGGAGTGCAATATTTACAAACACAAAGCCTGGTTATAGATTAACGCTGCCTGCAGTCAGTGAGTTCACGTTAAACCTTGGTGTAGGTTTACAACCCTAATCCATGAATACCCTTACATATCAGCACACGTGGCAACCTTCAGCACGAGATGGCCCTGTACCGCGATCAGGCCTAAGGTGGCTGAGGGCACATGGTGGCGTGATGCTGCAATGCTTTACCACAGGGCTGTAAAGATTATCCAGGGGACACTTTCCGCTCAGACTCCTTTGTTCTCAAAGGTCGCCGATAAAGGTGTCAGCAGCCACAGGATTAGTTATGTCTGCAGATCACGAGACAGTGTCAGCAGCAGTCACCTGGGGCACATTTCTAAAGTATTAATCTGTGCACAGGCTGGCGAGGGTGCCTTAGTGATCTGTACAGTGTACAATACCCCCCCACGCAATAGGCCATGGGACAGATGTATCAAGCTATTTTTTAGTTGCAAACGCTGCGATTCGCTAAAAAACAGCGTTTGCGACTGAAAAATAGTAAAATGGTATGAATGAAGAAAAATGCCTCGCAATATTAAGGAATCGTACATTTTGAGATTCCTTAATATTGCCATTTAAGATTTGTGAATTTAGGCTAAGAAATCGCAAATTACCACCAACTTGTAGTTGGTGGTAATTTGCGATTTCTTTTACAAATGCACTTTAGGCAATTTGTAAAGGTGGCATGTGACGCTCATACATGCCCTTAGGGCATGTATGTGCACCATATGCGCACACATGTAATTTTCAGGGGTGCAGCAGGGTGTTCTTAAGAAACCCCTGCACCCTTGAAATTATTCTCAATTTGCGATTAGCAAATTGCGAATCGCAAATTGAGAATAATTTCACATTCATTCCTATGGGCCTCCTGGTCCATAGAAATGAATGGGAAATGATTCCTTAATTGCGATTAGAAATTTGCTAATCGCAATTAAGGAATTTTAAGAAATCACTAAAAATTAGCGAATTTCTACATATATACCATTTTGCCATTTCTAAATAGCGATTCCTTAAAAATCGCTATTTAGAAATCACAAAAGGGTATGTTGATGCATCTGGCCCATGTCTCATGATATGGAAGTCATAACTCCCAGAAGAAAGGACTGTAGTAAATGACTTCCATGAAAGTTAATAGTTAGGATAGGTGTTTTTTACAAGTCCAGAACAGATTTGCAGATAGATTATGCACCATCCGCATAAAACTATTAAACTAAACAATTTCAAACTAAACATAACGTTCAGACCCCTCCTTCAGATTTAGGTCCTTATTATGAATTAGTCAGGATAGGTGATAAGTTTCATATAAAATCAATGACCCTGAGGTGGGTATTCACGGGTTGCAGTAAATAACGTTTACTCTGAGTTTATTAGGCAGGAATGAGGGATAACATTCAGAATCAATATTTATGGCATATATTGCCATTTTTCTCAGCTGTTTTCCACAATAGATATTGCCAGGAATTCCCTGGGAAAATATAGTAGGGGATGGTTGTGGATGGTGCAAGCTGTAAATACCTGTCCTCTGGGTAAATACCACATGTGCCAAGATTTCCAATTTAAGCACAAAGGTATTTCACCCCACTACTTCTAATCATGGCCTTATTAACGTATTCCAACTAATACCATTTAAAATTTCTCTGTTATAGTACTTCAAATTGGCAGCGATAGTAAACATACAGACACCAGTTGGCACATCAATGTAAAAAAACCAGCTTTTATTATTTATTATTTCAAACCATTGGCGAACGCTCTGAAAATCTCTACTCGCGCGAACAGGGAGACGCTCTCAGTAGTACCATTAATACCCCCTTAACTGATAGCTATGCATCTCCTGAAACCTATCTTAGCATAAAGTTATCAGCATATCATCAGTTGGCGAGAGAGAGTGTATAAGTTTACCTAGGGCGTAATCTGAAGGATGTGCCTGTCTGCTGAGACTGTAACCTACATTGTAATATCTCCAACATGACAAGCAATTGGTTAACAGCAGTCACTCTTGGTGGATTCTGTAACATGAAATTGCTTGTTCCTCGAAGGGGAATGTGCGAGGCCCCTCAAATTTACATAAGTGACACCTTCGGTCCTCAGGAAGATGCTTTGTGCAGACTCCTCCTGGTCTGCAGCTCCCCTATCTGCCACCTACAAGCACCTCTTTCACAGCTCATATCGGGCTGAAGGTGTAAGAATAGCTTGGGGGCTGAGAGTTAAAATTGTGGGTGCGCTAAAGTGCTGGACAATGGGCGTCCTGCAGTGTCTCTGAATAGGAAGTCAGGCTTAAATTCTAATTACAGTCTCCTTGCAACTGACACAAGATAAAGTGTTCCCCTCCCCTAGTCTTCCCCACACCATCCATGGGAGGATCAGGGAGGAGGCCTCCTCCTGTAAGCCCAATTGTAAACAGACACCTTTCTTCAAAGGGATCGGCAGGGGCACAAGAGGCTTAGTGGTGTGTTGCACTGGTGCAACTGGTGGGATGAGTGCGAAGCCCTGGGCAGCTGCCCATACTGCCCAAGCCTACCACCAGCCCTGGCTTTAATGGGAGCAAAATATCCCCCATTGAAGTCATAGAAATGCTGGAAGATAGTTGGTGGGCTAAAACCGTTAATTAGAGCCAAGCAAAACTCCTCCAAGCAGATCCTTACAAGATTCCACTGTCCTAACGTCAGAGAACATAACAGTCACCACAAATCTCCCCTCCCAAGGACATTTAATATATCACAGCAGAAAAAACATGCCTTTGCAATGCAATAGGTCTCACATTTAATAAAGTTTGAGCTATTGGCAATGTAAATGGCAATGCGTTTCATTTATGTGTTAGAACAGATAAATAAAAGGCGTTGTCATTTACAATGCCAATAGATTAGACTCCTTCAATTGCGAGACCTATTGCATTGCAAATACGTGCTTTGAAAGTTAAAAAAGCATTAGGAGAGAGTTTTCCCTGCCTGCAGCAGCAGGCAGGGCAAAGCTATTTGAGAAAATACTGCGCGGAGGCTGTAATTAAAGCCTACTGAGCAACAACACATGTAACAGGGGTGTCGTCATGGGAGGTTACGAAATGAGGCAAAGCGGTACTAAGGAGGGACTACTAAACCTTTTGAACAATGAACAGTCACAGATTACAGTGGACAATGACAAAAGCCAATGAAAAATGCGGGTGAAGCGTTAGCGGAGCTTTAAGTCCCTACCTCAATACAGAATGCCTCGCAGAGGAGCGCATGCACTGCCCAGGCTCAACCTAAGGAAAGACGAGAACAATAAATGTGCAATAGCCCTAAGAATAGCCATTCCAAATCATCAATTCAACAGCTTGTGAGATATCTATATTTTACTGTACTGCTGTAAGAAAGCTTACCTTCCCAGCATCCTCCAGCTCGTTTCTGTCGCATTGAAACAAGGTCTTCAAGAAGGTAGAAGGTAGGGTCTCACTGGACTTGGACCTAACCTCTTTACTTGTTGGGCTTTGAGAGATTTTGAGTTGACGTTGATTTTTGTTCCTTATTTTATACGTTTTGCCTTGGCTTTTAAGCTCTAGAACAATTTCTTATTTGGATCATGAAAATCACGCCAGACATGGCTTGGTGAATCTTTCCAGGGTGGTTTTTATATATTAATGAAAGCAGCTTGGCTTATTCCAGCAGTAGAGGATTGCATCTTCATGGATCTGTGCTGGCATCCCTAGAGGAGTGTTGGTGTCTGCACATGCTCCTTGAGGAAGTAAGACACTGCGCATGTACAGTTTCATGTTTGGCACCTGGAAGCAGATGACGGCAAAGCTTCCCTATACAGAACTGGTATTACAGAGATATGTATTTCAATGGAAATTGTGGAGGAAACTTATATTATGGATCTGTAGCTGTTGTAGGTTCTTAATGAGAATTTTCAGATGTTCAGAGAGTGGAGACAGACGTTGTCCCAGAAGAGCAAAGATCTAAATATGTGGGAACTGACTTTTTATCCATTATTCTGGTTCAAGTGATGCAAATTAAGGAGTTTTCTGCTCCTGAGGAACCTTGGTTCTTCAGCTGAGACTTTACTTGAACAGTTTGTTCATCTTCCACAGATCATTCTTTCCATATAACCTGAATGTGATTCTTCATGAGTGGAAAGACCAGGACAAGATTGCTCTTCCCAAGTTGAGCCAAAAGTTGCGTTCACTGAATGAGATGAAAGGTAAGCTTCCTGACAGTGTCAGTGGATTATTGTGTTGGGTGTTACTAGGGAGTACCTCAATGACAAAAGTTACAATTCAACTGATACAAAATTAGACTCTTCACTGAAAAGTTGGTCTTAAGAGCTGAGAATTATAGGGCCTACACTTCTTAATCCTTCATAACAGACTTCAAACATTTTTAATGATGTGAAGGAGTGGCAGAAGACTGCAGAGATGGAAAAACAGATTGAGTACCTTTCCAACATACCCTTCAACTTTGTCAGAGCAACTTCTTTGGCTGGATGGGTGTGGGGGGGCTGCCAGATACAGTCAATACCTCAGGGATTGGCAAAAGGACTCTTCGCAAAAGGGTTCTGCTCTTACAAATGCCCTTTAATTGTAGGCATCTCTTTGGGCAAGAACTTGAGGTTAAGATGAAGAAAATGTTTAAGGACAAGAGTATTCTTCCTCCTTCCGAACCAGCTACCAGAGTTACTTCTCCAGTTCTTCAGCAAGTAAATCCTTTCAACAAATGGCAACTCTCTTTTAGGAAAGGAAAAGGATTTCAAAATAAGTCCTCACAAAACAAACAACAATGAAGTGAGAAGGGAAAGAAGTCATGACTATATTGGAAATAACCTGAGAGAGAGGCAGGAGGAAGGGTGATTCATTTAGGAAGCTTGAGAGAAATCCACTCCTGTTCTTTAGTTACTCAACAAGGGTTACCAAATAGAATCTGTGTCTGTTCTGGATTCAAGTGTAAGGGAAACTCTTAAGTCGAGATGCCCAGTAAAGAAAGAGGCATTTGCACAAACAATTCAGGAACTTCAGGAAAAAGAAGTAATCATTTTTGTTTCTCCTCAAGAGGTGGAGAGAGGGAGTTACTCAAGGATTTTTCTGGTTCCCAAGATATCAAGAATGCTCAGAATGGTGATGAACCGCAGACTGTTGAACCAATGGGTAGAGGCCTTGCAGAAAGCGATCCCTCTAATCCTGGTAGGGTCTCTACGATCACATTGAATTATAGAGATGCACACTTTTACATTCCAGTCATGAAATCGCATCACGAGTACATGAGATTTTGTGTTCAAGAGAAACATTTTCTATTTCAGGTACTACTCTTTAGTCTCAAATCCACTCCCAGAGTGTTCAAAAAGGTGGTGTTGCCCACAGAAGCAGTTACATCTGCTGGGTTGACCAATATCCCTGTGCCTGGATGCCTGACCTTTCCATGCACCAACAGCATCGAAGGTGAAGGAAGGTCTGGAGGTTGTCTGCAGTTGTCTGAAAAGTCATGGGTCTCTTCTGAATACATTAAAGTGTCAGATAATTTAATCTCAAGACAGAACCTTTACTAGGGAAAGATTCAGGATAGACTTGAATATGATCCTTTTCCTAGAATCTTGAACAGTTAAGGTTCCACAGCTGTTGGAGATGTTGTTTAAATGTCTGAAGTTCTGACAAAGTTATGATTGAGGATCCAGGGATGAATGGCCTCTTGCATTTTCACAGTACCATGGGCTCTGTTGCATCTTTGTCCCATGATAAACCACAGAATAAAGCTTTGCAAACCTTTTACTGAAGAATACATGGCACTGATTCCAGTATCACAGGCCGACAAAGATTCTCTGAGATGGTGAATTAATTTTGAGAATATCAGCAGGGGGTATCCACTGCATCCAGACCTACCAAAAGTACTATCAATGGATACAGACTTCTGGGATGGGGAGCAACACTGGAAGAAAGAATGGTAGACAGGGTCTTCTCTGGAAGTTTGTTACTCTTCCAAGTGGAAGGAGCTGATGGCAGTCTTCACAGCCCCCAATCATCTGATAAACTGCATCCAAAGTCATCCTGTGTTGATAAAATCCAACAACTAGATGTCAGTCTCTTAAATAATCACCAGGGAGAGATGATATCTTATGTGTGGATAGTGAGTTATTTCTGAGGTCCTAGGAAGAGAAGCACCTTTTGCCTCTGAAAGGGGTCTATATTAGGGGATGACGGGGGATGGTCATGGGCAATGTTCTAGAGAATACACTCAGTAGGCAATTTCTTTGCACAAAACAACTAGATCTGACTCCTCAGACATTTCAGGAGGTATAAAGGTTTGGGACACAAGGTATATATGTTTTTTCTAATGAGTACAATGCACAAGTTCCTATATTTTGCTCCAGGTTTCAGATAGGTAGATCCTGGGAAGGTGCATTGGGTTCCTACTTTTCTTTATGCTCCCCTTTCCGTAATTTCGATGGTTTTGCCCAGACATCAAGTAGAGGAGAGGACATTAATTAGGTGGTTCTTTTTTTTGGCCAGGAGGATCCCTCTACTGAAACCACTAGAATTCTGTAACCCCCAAAAAATCTTCAGTATCCCTTCCCTCTGCTGAGTCTGGGAGAAAAAATACTGGGCAGAATAGCCGTGCCAGTTTGGAATTTGGGATGGGGAGGTTTTAGATGGGTTTAAACTTAGGTTGGCTCTTTCAACTCTTAAATCACAATGGGCAGCAATCAAAGAACTTAGAAGGAACATGTGGTCATTTACTGGAGATTAAGGAATTGGTATCCAGACTCTTTAAGAGTATGTCTTTCTCCAGACCTGTTGTGGGGCTCATATTGCCTCCTTGGTACCTTGGTGTTGAGGGCTCTGCACAACTCTCCTTTAAGCCATTAAATAAAGTTGATATTAAACTAGTAGCACTAGTTACTTCAGTCAGAAGGGTGTGGCTTAACGGCTAGAGCGGTCAACCTCAAAGCTGGGGAACCAGGTTCAAGTCTCGGCAGGGACGCTCAACATCCTATGTTTTGGGGCAAATCACTTAATGCCCCCGTGCATAACAAAAAATCTAAGAAAAATGAATGTGCCCATGTGTAACGCAACTAGCCTCATGTAAAGCGATCTTACAGTTACCTTCGGGTCTAGTTTGCGCTAAATAATACTTCCACAAAAAGAAAGCATTGGAAAGTAGGGTGCTCTTCTTTCAAGACCACCTTTACTTTATTTTTCTGAGGAGGGGTAGATCTGAGTATGATCCTTCTTTTTACCAAAAGTTCTATCTTCCTTCCATATATCTCAGGAATAGTACTGCCAAGGTTTTTGACTCTCTTTCTTGTCTCAAGGAAGGAGACTCACAATTCCTTGATGTGGTTAGGCTCTAACCATATATCTGGATTAGTACTAAAAATTTCGAAACTCCAATAATATTTTTTTTACATCTGGGAAAGGATATCAGGTGAAAGAAAGCTTCCACCCCAAGTATTAGTCATTGGATCAGGTCAACAATTGCCTTGCCCTATTCAATGACCGACATTCCTGGGCCAGAGGGGATTCAGGGTAGATCAGCAAGGTGTTTGGGAACTTCTCAGGCAGAGTTCAATAGTGTGCCCCTTTCTGAGATTTGTAGGGATGTTATATGGGTAACTTCTCACACTTTTCCTCATCACCGTAGACTTAGTGGATTGCATAAAATTGATAACAATTTTGAATATGGTGAATTAAGCTATGTTATGTCATGAATCTATGGATTTCATTAAAATCACTGGGTGTGCATTGAAATCTAGCATGTTCTCTTATTGACGTAGTCCATTTGTGCTTTGATATTAGTCATGACTGGGATGAGGATGAGGGACATAGAAGGATTGGCCTGATTACTTACTGGTAATCTTCATTACTTCTAGCCCTACTCATACCTACCCCAGTCACAGCCCACCAGCATGCCTGCCCCTTTATTTATTTATTTTATTTATTTATTTGTAATGTGCATGAATCATTCCTGAAAGGATATCTTAGCGCAGCGGGATTTAAAAAAGGCAGGGTAAGGAGCCTAACAGATTCAAATAATTCAGTTTTTAATAGTTTTCTAAAATTGTAATGAGCGATGGATTCTCAAAGGCGTAGGGGATGTTTGTTCCAAAGATGGAGAGCCAAGAAAGAGAAAGCACGGCCATTTGGGAGTGTTTCATTTATGCATGGTTTCATAAGAAGAGACTTATTGGCAGATCGCAAAGATCTTGTGGGACGATAGGGAATACGTTTTTCCTTCAAGTAGCTCGGTCCCTTACCGCTAAGTGCTTTATGCACAAGGCAGCCAATCTTGAAGGTAATCTGCTTCTGCATTGGTAACAAGTGTAGTGCATGTAATAGAGGGACAGAGGCTGATATCGCTGGAAGGTTGTGAATTAGACGCGCTGCAGTATTCTGATCTACCTGGAGCTTGTCCAGGAGGGATTTGTTGACCCCAGCCAGAAGAGCATTTCCATAGTCCAGGCGACTGATCACCAGTGCTTGGACTAGGGTCTCATGTACTGCCACTCTGAGCTTTGGAAAGACTCTTCATAATAGCCTCATAACGTGAAAAGAAACAGGAGCCAGTAGTGGAAGTCACTTGGTTTTTCATAGTTAGCTTCTGATCAAGTTTTAAGCCCAAATTCTTCACAGAAGATTTTGGAGTGGGTGGTGATCCTTATTCTGGCGGCCACCACTCAGGAGACCATAATATGTGAGCAGCCCCAAAAAGCATAATTTCAGTTTTGCCACCATTTAGTTGGAGAGAGTTAGCAGCCATCCACGCTGTAATATCTTTCATGCCATAAGTGAAATGCTCTCTCGTTTCAGACGGGGCTTTATCAAAGGCTAGCAGAAGTTGGGTATCGTCCGCGTATGAAATAGGCGTAAAACTATACGCTCTTATGATGTTTGCATGATAAGTGACATATATGTTAAACAGAGTGGGGCTCAAACAGGAGCCCTGGGGTACTCCTTTGTCTATATGGATGGCACGTGACCGAAAGGGTCCAACATAAATAGTCTGCGTTCGGTCAGACAGATAGTTTCTGAACCATTGTAGCACCCGGCCCTGGATACCTATCTCCTCCAATGTCTGTATCAATATAGGGTGAGATATGGTATTGAAGGCTGCAGACAGGTCTAACAGCACAAGCGTAGATGGAAGATTTTTGTCTTGACAGTTTCTGATATGGTCTTTGACAGCCAAAAGACAGTCTTGGTGCTGTGCATAGGTCTGAAGCCTGACTGAGATGAGTCTAGGATCTTATTAGACTCCAGATGGTCCATCACTTGTTTATTGATGTTATTTTCTATTATTTTGCTAGCCCAGGGAAGGAGAGATATAGGTCGATAGTTGGAAACATCTGCAGTAGGAAGGTTGTTTTTTTCGGGCTAAGGATAAACTGACCAGCTTTCCACTCTACTGGAATTATGCCTGTGCTCATTCAACCGGGAACTTAAGGAAGGAGCCAATTGCTGAAACAGCATGGCTGCTTTCTTCGCAGGAATAAGATCCTGAGGAGAACCTGATTTAACCGCTTTTAAAGCGAGTTGAGTGGGCTCTATACTGAAAGGAACAAACTTCTCAAGAGTGCAGGGGCAGGTTTCCTTATTTCTTATATGCATAGGCTCCAAGTTAAAGCAGTGTGTCACATTTGCAAGAATATTATAAATTAGATTTACTGTGTCCTCCAGGTGGTCGGCAATCTGATCGCAAAGTATTTGTGATGGGGGAGTATTGTTCTTTTAGGCCTGTGGATTGATGAAGATATTAAGGGTTTTAAAGAGTTTCTAGAAGGAATTTCCAGAGGTCAGAAGCTGCTGAGCAATAAAACATTTCCGAGCTTTCCTAATGTTGCTGGGGTAATGCGTTAAAGATTTTTTATAGGCTTTTTAATTGTTAGGTATGGGAGTAGTTGGCCATTGTCTTTCCAACTTTTTATATTGTTTTTTTTCCTTGCGTAGATCCGGTACATACCAGGATGCGTGTGGCGTTAATCTTGGTGAGGAGTGGAGTTTTCCGGGTGCTAGAGTATCAATGGCAGTATTGAGAGATAAATGAAAAGTTTGAAAGCTTCCTGCATGTCTGTTTCATTCTCTATATTAGGGATAGTATGTGCTTGCATAAAGGCGACATGAGAGACTGTATGCCATCGTCTACTATAGATTGGCTTAGGGGGATTATTACAAGATACGGCCATATGAGACCCTGAAATATGAAAGTTTATGGAGCATGGTCTGTCCAAACAAGAGAACAAGGGGTTTCACAGGACAGCAAGGGGGAGTTGGTAAAGATCAAGTCTAATGTGTGACCAGCAACATGAGTGGGCCCCATAATACATTGTTTGAGACCTATGGAAGCCAGGTCCGAGCTGAGTTGTTGTGCTTCTGCGTTAGAAGGCTCATCCACATGGACTTTAAAATCCCTGGGTGGCATTAAGGTATTAGAGGACAATGCCTGTATCACAATGAGCTCCATAGGTTTATGACTAAAAGGTCCCACAGTGCCATGGGGACGGTTTACAAGAGCTCCTTTCCAGCTATTCTGGGGAGAAAAGTCGATTTTTAAAGACCCATACTTCAGCCCATGCCTCTGAGACAGATTCGGTAATCATGACTCTCAATAAATTATTAAAAATAATTGCTAGTCCTCCACCCATTTTATCTAGCCTATCTAATCTAAGTATGTTATAGTTAGAAGGTAAGGCCATAGTAATAGCGGGGTGGAGTGCGGTTTGTGCCGAGTTTCTGTGAGAAACCTCAGAGCTGGCGAAACAGATTCGAGCATGTCCCAGATTTCAATGTTTTCTGCTTAGGCAGTTATCTAACATTGCAAAGAAGGCATTTCCATGCATTTGTGGATGCACCATTAAGATTAAGAAGGCCTTTGTGAGTACGGTTAACCTTAAGAACTGGAAAGTTCTTGGTGAGCACCAACAGAGATTCAAAGTCAGTCAGCTTGTGACTTTGAAAACGGCTTTGACGACAAGAGAAAGGACCTTCAAAGATGTTTGTGTATGACAATGTGTACAGGTAAGAGAATTCTTAGTATAGTTACCAATTTTAAACAGTTCCTCTGCTGATTAAATGATATTAACAAAGTTGCTTATATCGGCGTGCCAAGATACAGGGGTTCTGGCTCCTGGCGATGGGCGCAAACGGTCTTGACTTTGGCGGGCCAGCAGCGCACCCGCTCAAGTCGGCGCCCCCTTCTCCTAAATATAGGAAAGGGTATAGGGCAGCTATTGCGTTCACCCCCAGGTCCCGGAAGTGAGGAGGATTTCGCCCACTCTCTCCACAACAATCGGCAAAGCTGTGATGGAGAAAAGGGCAGCACAACAAGCAAAACGGTCAACAGTAAGTTAAAGATAGCAATATAAGTTTAAAATGAAATAAAATATATTTAAAACAAATGTTCACCGTGACAGTTCATTAGCAGCTACTTGCATACATTAATAATCACTACGTGTCGGCGCCACCATCTCCTAACTATAGAAAACGCTGTAAGGCAGCCAGTGTGTTAGCCCCCAGGTCCTGGAAGTTACATTATGACCTTCGTCAGGGGTGGTAAGTAAGCAGGATGTTGGGAAGGCAAGCGTGTTATAGCACCCGGTTAGTGGGTGGGCATTATATTTTAAGCATTTTCTAGTGTTTACCGTCTCATAGTGGTGTGATCACCTCATTAATAATGGCTGTTATGCGTATGAGTACTAGGAGTAATGAAGGGTACTTATAAGCAGAAGGAGGGTGGAAGCATGCTGCCTCCCATCCCAGCACTCAATATGCCCCAATGCATCATGGTAAATGCAGTGCCTGATAACACTTACTTCAGTAGTAGTCTTTAATTTTTCACCCTTGTTGGTGCAGCCTGTGCTTTATATCTTCAGACACGTTTCTGGATTAATTTCTTCATCAGTACAGAGTAACAAGTCATTTTGGGGGGGCTGGAAATGCTATCCAAAGTCTTCTCTGTTGTCTGTACCTCTCCCTGGGCGCAGGTGCATCAACACAAGCTCATCAGCTCAATAGCTAAAGGGAGCCTTTTCAAACAGGTGTGTGTGTGCACTCTACTGATGAAGGAATTAATCCAGAAGCACGTCTCCAGAGGTACACAACTCATCAGAAATTGTCTAAAATATTTGGGCCTCTTCTCTCTCTTGAGACTCTCTCTATCCTTAGGCCACCCTTTAACAAGAAGTCTAAAAGTTTCCTACATATTGTCATCCTTTTCCATTTCTTTTTTCCAGTCCTTCTTGTTCTTGCATACCACAGCATTCACATTGATTCGGCGATGGGGCATACCTCCACCTCATCCAACTTCATTACATTCCATGGTAATCTGACTTAGCAATTAGCTCTGGTATTACGATCATCTGGATGTATCCTACCTTGAATTTAAATTCAAGTAATTTTATGGAAAAAGCCTAGCCTACTGTGCAGGCGTTCTTTTGATTTTACTGCCATGGATACTATCTACTAGAATACAATGGTTCATCTTTAAAACACATGGACCTCTCAAACATTTGCATTGACTTTTTCTACATCCCTTACATATGCCAGCAGTTCTCCCTTGATCGCATACTACCTGCATTCAACAGCTGCCAGTGTTCTCAATGCAAATGCCTCAGTGAACTCATTCTTACCTTCTAACTGACGTACTACTTCACTTAGACTGTCTGAACTTGCATCTCCTGTGACAAAAATCAAACGTCCTTCGACAAACGATTGTATACAGCTCCTTCCAAAATCATTTTCTTGATAAAAGAACTTTGGCATTCACTGCTCCACAAATACACAGCACATTTCTTAGATGTGGTCTAAAACACTGAGCATTGATGACAAATCACACCATTAACTTAACAAATAACTCTCATATACCTAGGAACAAGTGTAGCGGATCTTTATCAGCAGTGATGCTTTTGTTATGCTATCAATCAATCTGGGCTTTGACTTCGCCCTGCAGTCTCTCAAAACATAACACAAAAATTCAATTTGTTCTAAATTGACATTTGTCTTTCTTGAGATTTATCCCTTTTTTCTCTTAAAATCTATAAAATAGTTTCTGCAGCACTATCATTTTTTTCAATATTGTTAGTAAAAGTAAATATATAATCTTGAAATACCACTCCATTTTTTGCAACCACTAAACAATGACCCATTGGAAGGCAAATGCTGTGGACTCTAGTCCAAACGGCATTAGACAAAGTGACCTTGCACATCCAGGCGTGACAAAAGCTGCAAGGGGACCAGACTGAAGATGCAACACAACTTGGTGGCATACAGCCCTGGCATCTAAATTAATGCACTGGTTGACCTTACCCACAGCTTAATACAGTCCTCAATCCTTGCCAGGAGAAATTTCTCAATCCAGATGGCCTCGTTGAGACTTCTGAGATCTACAAAGGTATAGCCAGTCAAGATGGGATATCAAATAAATAGGTTCGGACAACGCTAAATTGACCTGAAAGTAAAGACTACCAAAAGCATGCGGGTGAATGTAGGAAACAAAGAAGGAGAACAAAAAACTCATATAAGGTAGGAAATTTAAAGTTAAGAAGGAGAGAGGAAATAATAATATGACTAAAAACCTAGAACCCTCAGGCCATCATGCCTTCACCATTATCTATCCACAGAACCTCTCCAAAAATGCTGCACAGAAGTTCAAGCACAGGCTTATGATAACCCACCCTGAGACTCCTATTTCAGACCCTTACTTCTGCATTAGCAAAGGCATATGATCCAACAACCTTATCTTCCACACAAAAAACTTGCACAGCAGAGAAATATCTTTTAATCATTGCTCCAAATCTCCAATATTAAAAAAACCCTGCATGACTTCAAATTGTCGGTAACAGCCTCATACTTATGCCCTGCGAATGCCACCATTTCCATCTACAACAACGGTAACAGCAAGTATATCACACTCCCCGCAACCACTCATCTCGAATATCTAGATGCCACCCCAATTCCACTACACAATCCCAAAATAAATTCATCTGAACTGATTTCTCCCCACACCCCCAATGAGCCCTACCTCCCAGCCTCATCGTTCTCGACCACACATGGGTGCCCTGGCCCAGGAAGGACAGGGTTACACTTAGCTACTGATCACCTAAGTGCAGACACCCCCAAGGATCCCTACCCCCCACTCACATTAGTTGCTACCACACCTGGATCCCTTGGCCCAGGTGGGACAGGGTTACTCCTAGATACCGATCACTTCATGGCAAACTCACCTCCGATACCCCTGACGTCCATGAGGAAGCCACCAACCAGCTCTCCACCCACGCTATCTCTCTCTCTCCCCACTTTCGTCTAAGATAGATTACAAAAATCCCCATGACCTACTGTCTACCGTGATCTATGATCGGACCCTAACACCTTTGATACTTACTCCACCCATCCAAAACTGCACACAACGACCACTCACAAATCTCTTGCGACATCCACTATACTACTGTGACACCCTAATGCCATCCCACACACTGACTTGGACCCCTCAACAAACCTCCTTGTTCAACTAACCACAATAATCACCAATGAGGATATCGCCAGACAACCTGAGAACGTGATCATGCAAACAGGCACTACCTGTGGATCGCCCCCATTACAGAACACACACCCACACTTACTACTAACTTTTCCAACTCTGTGTGGATCGCACGATTCAATGAGTTAGCCACAGGCCTATCCCATGTCAAGGCCGAGATGCAAAACCTATCAACTATCACCAAAGAACTTTTAAACACACACAGAGGCACCAACACCACAGTGCATCAAATTAGCCTCCAAACTAGTAGATACCTTGTGGTAAATTCTAATTACCCATGCTTAATTTATGCGGAAAAATCAATAAGAATAACTCAGATAAATAAGAGGCAAAATCCGTGATATTGAGGTTTACTCAAAAAGGGTTTTATTCCTTAAAAAGGAATTGGGTATTTGGCTCGAGCCAAGGTGGCATACCATTCCGTCACCACATAGGTTCGGGAAGGGACTGACAGACAACATTTTATTGACAGTTATTCATATATATAGTCAATGCATTACAGTAAAGGCATATGCAGAAGGCGTAACAGTTGAGAAGAGAGATAAAAGGTTCATACGTAACTGAAAAGGCGTTGCAATAGGCGTGCATAAAGGCGTGCACTAAAAACGTCATTTATCATGAGGTCACAAGTAGGTGGATCCATAAGAGAATCATGCAATGTCAGCAAAAATACATGGCAGAGATGCGCGCGCAGCAGTATGACGTGTGACTGACGTGTAACTGGAGGGTGAAGGGGGCTTGACATTTAGCCCTACAAGTGCAGACATAAGTCTGGGATGTCAGACCAACCTAATCCCAAATCGTATCTGATATCTTATGTTTAAGGAACTGTAGTATCTGGAAGGGAAAGGTCTCTCGGACGGAGGCTATTCTATACTGGTTGTGAGTGTGTGTATAAGCGTCTTGTGTCTACGTGTCTACATGAGAGGTGAGGGGGCATGGGCCTACCATGGCAACGGAGTCTATGAATTACTTGCATGGAGACAGAAAGGCCAGGCCCATTGCTCCTGCAGCTGGGAGGATGTTTACTTGAACGACGAGACAGGAATGTATTTTCGAGGAGTGTAGCAGATAAATCGAAGGTTGAAGACAGTCTTGGCAGGCAGAAGGCTGTGTTAAGCGCCGTGAGCCGCGCAAGGAGTAAGGCAGGGGTCACTGGTACAGAGGCAGCCTGGGCTGAGGCCCTCAGAGTCAGAAGGCAGAAAAAGAGGCTCGATGGCAAAATCAGGGCCTACTTCGCCAGAGCTGAAAAACGTGTAAAGTGTACCACAAAAAGACGTTGGCATAGCATATTTAGAAACTGAATATTCAATCCGTTCATGGCGGATCTGAAAGAGGACATGTTAAAGATGGACGCAAATGTATTTGCGTCTTCATAGCTGGCACAGGAGGGGAATTACATGCACTTCAAGCTAGTACATGGAGACGGTGGGGTACGCGTTAGGGAACACTATTTGACCAAAAATTATATTTCCTCATTCCCTCCTTGTTCCCTACGGACCCTTCATGATACATCGATTCTCATTAATTGATCAATCTGTTCACGTAACATCATTTGCTCTTCTTTCTTCTTTTCGCGTTTGGAATGAGAATTTGAATGCGGAATACATGATGTGGCACACAGGCCGCATATCGCCGGTCCACATTGTAGACACAGGCAACAACTGAATACTATGAGAAGGGCAATGCCTAGGAGGGATAGGATCTTCCATACCCAAGCAGTTAACGTTGTCCAAAACCAACCG
The DNA here is from genome assembly GCF_964263255.1 of Lissotriton vulgaris. NCBI lineage: Eukaryota > Metazoa > Chordata > Amphibia > Caudata > Salamandridae > Lissotriton > Lissotriton vulgaris. The sequence continues at coordinate 1,426,081,998 of NC_141693.1, read as the reverse complement.
GACCAAGGCCTGGATTCTGGTGTATTAAACTTGCAATTTTATGAAGACGTGTGATAGCTTTATATACAGTTGGCGCGTTATTTGGAATGAAAACACAGCAACTTGACCCGATGACCTTACAAGCTCCACCCCTATCTGCCAAGATGACGTCAATAACGAGACGATTTTGAAGAACAACAACCCGCATGGCGGACTGCTCCTCCGTTAGGTTACCTAGAGCTGAAGTAGTCTCATTCACTACTGCTTCGAGAGTTCTGGTTAATCTGCGGATCAGTTTACTATTAAAAACAGCACCTAGGTAGGGGAAGAAACCTTTATTGAAATCTGTATATTGCTCCCATGCCGTTTCAGTGTAATCGACAAGCGGGAGATCTCTTCGGAGCCTATGGTTTACTAGATTTGTATTTCTATGGTAGTCAGGGGGGGCTAGGAAAACAGGTGGCAAAAGGAATGCGATGTAACAGGTACCATCCCAATCTAGAGGTAAGCGGATATAAGCAGTATGGCCGCAAACAAAATAGGAATGACGTGAAGCTCTAAATGTAGATTTGCCATGATCACTGAAATCGACCACAGTAGTGCATTTACTATGACCTAAGTGTACGGAACCATTTTTACGGACACATAATTCGCCTGTGGTTGGTAATACTGTCATAGCGGGTAAAACTGGTGCAGCATCAGATTCGACAGTTAGAATCATGAAAGTAACTGTGTAATTACCTAATCCATACACTTCATTTTCTAGATCAGTTCCTGTCCCAACGGGACGTCCCTCCTTGTCAGGGTAGCAGGCTTTAAGCAAGACTAAGTTCAGGTTTCCCCAAACCCAGCTTCCTTCATGTACAGCAATATCAGGGTCTAGGAAATTAAGCAATTTAAACCATGCACCACAGGTACCATTGTGAGTGAACGGGTACGGAAAGAGGGGCAGAACTCCCTTGTTTTCTTGGTAGGGAGGGAGTCGGCCACATATCCAACAATTTGTAGCATTGGTAGTCTGATGGGAGTGATGTAACATACTAATGAAGGTGTTGTTGCGCAGCGCAAGTCTGTAGGATAATTCATGAGGGGGTAATTCACTAAAAGAATGTTCAGCAGTGACGTTATAAGCAGATTGTGCACGCTTGAATATTGGGTAATATATGTGCAATACAATACTAGCAGCAATAATCAGAAGACTTAAAAAAAACATAATCAGTAGCGTCACTATACAGTGACTACGAAGTGATTTACAATATGCACTCTTCTTGAGTTTTCTTTGTCTATCTCTCTCTCTATCTCGATCTAGGGGATACATGTCAGAAACTAATTTAACCGATTCACCTAGGGGAGGACTTAAACAATTAAACTGTCTGACTTGCTAGATCGTAATTTCAGTCTATATTCTTCAGAGGCGGTTTTTTCAACCAAAGGGAGTTTCGAATCAGTTTGTGTAGGAGGGCGGGGCTTAGAGTCCAAGTCCGAAGGAAGTCCGTGAAATTTCTTTACGTGGCTGGAATGCAGCCACCCCTTCCTGCCCTCTACTTTTATCGCTGTCCTGGTTGTTAGAAGAACCAATTTCGGGGTTTGCCAGCGGGGCTCCAATGGACTTCTCCGATCGAAGTTGCGCACGAAGACAAAGTCCCCCGGGACCACCTCGTGGGGTTTCACCTCGGTGTTGTCGGGAAAGGCTGCAGCTACCTGTGAACGACAAGATTGTAGTGCAGACATCAAGGAGGCAAGGTAATCTGTCAGCATAATACAGTCAACATCTGTAATTTTACGTGGAATAGGCGTCCCCCACATATTCGGTGGCCTACCAAAGACCACTTCATACGGGGATAGCCCAGTTCGAGAATGGGCCACCATCCTCATATAGAAGAGGGCAACCGGCAAAGCAACTATCCAGTCAACACCCTTCTCTCTACAGATCTTGGAAAGTCGGATTTTTAGAGTCTGATTATGGCGCTCCACGAGACCTGCTGCCTCGGGATGCCGGACACAGTGGAACTTCCACTGATAGCCTAACAGGAGTGTAATGTGTTTCACAAGCTCGGATGAGAATGGCTGACCGTTATCTGAGTACACGATACGGGGCAAACCATACTGTGGGAAGAATTCACGAACCAGCTGCTTGGCAGTGGTCGGAGCAGTATAATCTGGGACTGGGTATGCTTCTGTCCATCGGGAAAGAGCACATACGACTACGAGGACATATTTGAATCCTCGACAACGTTCCATCTGGATATAATCCATCTGGAGGATTTCAAAAGGGTGTTCGGGAGGCTGAAATCCACCTTGCTCTACGGGGATGCTTTTACCTGGATTAAACTGACCACAAATCATGCAAGTACGCACTTTCTGCTTGGCTGCTGCTCGTAAGTTATTATTGGACCATATGTGTTGAATGCTGTCTAGCATTGCTTTCTCTCCTAGGTGTGCGGGACTATGTATCGTGTTAATGATAACCTGAACCATAGAGTCGGGGAGAAACCATGTAGATTTTCCCTTCGTCATCCATCCCTGGTCTGTTTGGATCCCTCCTAGTTCAGTCCACTTCTTAATTTCATCTGGCGTGGCATGTGTTTGTATGTCAATTACATCATGTGCGGGATCCCTGACTGTCATGCAGTGTGTCGGTACTACTATTTGTGTCTGGTCAGTTACATGAGTTCGGTTTTGAGCAGTTTGCTTTGCTGTTCGGTCTGCCAGGTCGTTACCCTGGGAGATGGTATCAGTAACTTTTGTATGTGCCTTACATTTCATGATAGAGATTTCAGTGGGTAGATGTATTGCATCTAACAGAGCTTGAATGAGGGGACCATGTTGGATGTTGGCACCATGAGAAGTTAAATAACCTCTCTCTCGCCAGAGGACTCCAAAGTCGTGAACGACTCCGAATGCATAACGTGAATCAGTATATATATTGACTTTCTTATTCTTGGCTTGAATACATGCTTGCGTCAGAGCGATGAGCTCTGCTGCTTGAGCTGACAAGGTGTCGATACAATTGGTTTCAATAACATCGGTGTCTGTCGTGACTGCATAGGCTGCCACTAATTCACCTGTCCTTGTTCTCATACATGAACCATCCACATAAAGTGTCAGGTCTGGATCTGATAGTGGAACATCTGTCAAGTCTTGTCTGGGTTTTGTTGTAATAGTAATGACTTCAATACAATCATGTGCCAATGGATCTACTCCATTGAGTGGCAATAACGTGGCAATAACGTGGCAGGATTTAATGTGCTGCAGCGTCTGATTTCTATGTGTGGTTGAAACAATGTCAGTTCGTAACCTGTCAATCTTGCTATGGTCAGGTGTTGGGTCTGAGTTCGATTTAAAAGGACTTCCACGGAATGTGGAACCTGTACTGTCAATGGATGTCCTAACACAATGGAATCACTCTGTCTGATTGCTAAAGCTGTTGCTGCAACTGATTTCAAACACGCCGGAAGGGCCTGGCGGTACGGTATTAACATATGCAGGAGCTACATCGTCTAGATAGGAAGAAAGGAAAACGTCCTCTGCTGTTTTCTGATGCTTTTTAGTCGGGAGCAGTGGGGGTGGTAGGTTTTTCGGGACTTCCGGGGTGGCCTTAGGCAAACCCTCAATCAAGAGGGGATACATGCCATTCATGAGTGTGTTTCGCTGTCTGTCTACTTGTTCTAATTTTACTCGGATACCTTCCTCAACTAATACATTTTCTCGGGTCTTTTCAGGCTCCTCCTTATTTTTCTCTTCTAGTCTGTGTGCTTTTTCTGTACGCCTATGCGATTCTTTACGCCATAGCTCAATGGCATCTTTCTGTGACTGTCTGGCTTTCTTTTTCCATAATGCTTCTTCTACTCTCATGATGCAATCTGCATCCCATGTCCCAGCAGCGGGCCATCTCTGATTCTCTGATAGGTCTTTAGTGTAATCCACCCATAAGTCGAGAAATAAAACGGCATCTAGGCCATGCTTGTGGTACATAAAGTACCCTGGAGTGTCCCTAGGTGGAATGGGGACGGCTTCTTCTAGTACCCCTTTTCTAGTTTTTATTTGTCTTAATTTGGAGAATAACGGCATTCTGAAATCTGGCTACTTGGTTCCTACTCAGATATGAACACACTGAACATGAACACAATAATCACAATAAAGAAGATCAAACATTCACTCATACCACGACATTTGAATGACACATTAAAACACATTACAAACGAACCACTATAATTATAATAAAACCTACTAACTGAGCAAAACTGGATGTACCGCTAAACGGTACAGATACACCGTAAACAGTGCAAACTAGATATACTGCTAAACAGTACAGATACACTGCTAAACAGTGCAGACCAGGCTTGTGTACCCAAGCCCGTCTCGACCGGCACAAACTAATGCGCACGTCTAGATGCGACCCTGGCAACGGTACTCACCGGGAAGCACGGAAACAGAAGGCCTCGGAAACCCTGGACTGGACTGAACTCGGACCGGATACGGACTCGACTCGTGACGCAGATACTTCGGAACTTCGGAACCTGGTGGGCCTCCGTATACCTCGGATCTTGCTCTCTCAGCCAGGCTCTGGTCGGGATCCTCCGCACTCCTCACCGCCTCGTCTGGGTGTCGATCGCAGCCTCAGTCACCTCCATTGGCCCGAGGGAGATACAGGAAATCCTGCAGGTACGCGTAATTGTCCGTCCGGCTGTGGCAGGGGGCCAGGCCTGCAACGCACCGCCGGCGCGTGAGATGGGGGAGGGGCCCCTGTTCGGGCGCCAGTTCTGTGGTAAATTCTAATTACCCATGCTTAATTTATGCGGAAAAATCAATAAGAATAACTCAGATAAATAAGAGGCAAAATCCGTGATATTGAGGTTTACTCAAAAAGGGTTTTATTCCTTAAAAAGGAATTGGGTATTTGGCTCGAGCCAAGGTGGCATACCATTCCGTCACCACATAGGTTCGGGAAGGGACTGACAGACAACATTTTATTGACAGTTATTCATATATATAGTCAATGCATTACAGTAAAGGCATATGCAGAAGGCGTAACAGTTGAGAAGAGAGATAAAAGGTTCATACGTAACTGAAAAGGCGTTGCAATAGGCGTGCATAAAGGCGTGCACTAAAAACGTCATTTATCATGAGGTCACAAGTAGGTGGATCCATAAGAGAATCATGCAATGTCAGCAAAAATACATGGCAGAGATGCACGCGCAGCAGTATGACGTGTGACTGACGTGTAACTGGAGGGTGAAGGGGGCTTGACATTTAGCCCTACAAGTGCAGACATAAGTCTGGGATGTCAGACCAACCTAATCCCAAATCGTATCTGATATCTTATGTTTAAGGAACTGTAGTATCTGGAAGGGAAAGGTCTCTCGGACGGAGGCTATTCTATACTGGTTGTGAGTGTGTGTATAAGCGTCTTGTGTCTACGTGTCTACATGAGAGGTGAGGGGGCATGGGCCTACCATGGCAACGGAGTCTATGAATTACTTGCATGGAGACAGAAAGGCCAGGCCCATTGCTCCTGCAGCTGGGAGGATGTTTACTTGAACGACGAGACAGGAATGTATTTTCGAGGAGTGGAGCAGATAAATCGAAGGTTGAAGACAGTCTTGGCAGGCAGAAGGCTGTGTTAAGCGCCGTGAGCCGCGCAAGGAGTAAGGCAGGGGTCACTGGTACAGAGGCAGCCTGGGCTGAGGCCCTCAGAGTCAGAAGGCAGAAAAAGAGGCTCGATGGCAAAATCAGGGCCTACTTCGCCAGAGCTGAAAAACGTGTAAAGTGTACCACAAAAAGACGTTGGCATAGCATATTTAGAAACTGAATATTCAATCCGTTCATGGCGGATCTGAAAGAGGACATGTTAAAGATGGACGCAAATGTATTTGCGTCTTCATAGCTGGCACAGGAGGGGAATTACATGCACTTCAAGCTAGTACATGGAGACGGTGGGGTACGCGTTAGGGAACACTATTTGACCAAAAATTATATTTCCTCAACCTCCTTAAGAACTCACTGCCTGAGGACACTAGTCAGAATAAGTTGCCTTCCCCATCTTGGCCAAGGAGAGAAATTAATGAACTATCTGACAACGACATAGACGACCTCCTCATATCCTATGCCAAGGTGACTGATGACAGTAACTCGAAATGTGGCACTATCCAATCCATTCAAACCAACCTCTTCACAGAACCGACACACAACAACAGATCCATAAATAGAGAAAACCTCACAAATATTGGTATCGGGCAGACTACCCTTACCCATTCGAATAGCAATAGATGAAGTGCAATTGAAATGGGTACAGGTAGTCTGCCCTATATCGATATTTGTAAGGTTTTCTCTATTTATGGATCTGTTGTTGCATGTAGGTACCTGAAGGGATTGGTTTGAATGGATTGGATTAGTCACTCAAAACTTGGCTTTTTAATCAGTAGGATTCTTTCTCTTTGTTCTACCGTTCTTGGCGGGCGCCGGGAAACCCGTTTTGGGTAGCTGCTGTGCCAATAAATAAATTTAAATATAAAAAAAAAAAAAAAAAGTGTGCACTCATTAATTTCAGATCCGGTAGCAAACATGCTCCTGACATTTTCAACCTCATCCTAGAGAATGATTTAGACATCATCGTCCTTACTGAACCATGGCTAAATAGTTCCTCCCCTTCCATCCTTGATCTACTGGTTCCTCCCAGTCACAACTTAATCCATCTTGACAGAAATTGGCAAACCGGCGGTCGGTTAGCTTGCATTTATCGAAACACAATCTCAGTCAAGAAAGCAGATTCCATCGCTCTATCCTTCTGTGAATATCTTTGTATCAATATCTCTGACGATAAGCTCCTCGCCAGCAAGCTTCACATATTCTATCACCTCCCGGGTGATAACCTGGCTTTCATCGAGGAGTTAATGGAAGTCATTTCATCCAACGATAACTCACAAATACCACAGTTTTTCCTGGGTGACTTTAATCTCCACTGGAACAACTCAAACGATCATAGTGCAAGTTGTCTTAAAACGTTTCTGGCAGACCAGGATCTATCCCAATTCTGTGATAGTCCAACTCACAACAAGGAAGAGACACTGAACCTCATCAGAGCAAAACCGAACACTGTATCATTAGATTCCATCACTCCATGTGATTGGACTGACCATCATAACATCATCTTCTACATCAATATCGAGTTAATTCCAAAAAGGGGACAACCATCAAAAACAAAGCAATGGAAAAGGAACCTACAAAATATGAACCCCATCACCCTGGTAAACCAATGCAACTCCGCCCTGACCCCCACAATAGACATGGATGATGTCCATGACCTCACAGTCTTTTACAACTCCACTATGCTTGAAATCCTTGACTCTAAAGAGCCCCTCCAAGAAAACATTTCCTCCAAAATATCCAAACCATGGTTCAATGAGACCCTGAACTCGGAGCGACGCAAGCTAAGAGCTGCTGAGCGACTATGGAAATCAGCACCCACCACTGATCACCTATACCACATTAGAGTGTTAAGGAACTCTTAAAACAGGAAGAGTCTAAAGGCCAAGTCTGACTTTTTCAAAACCCAGCTGAAACAAACCATCAACCGTCCCAAGAAACTATTTGAAATTGTCAAGCAACAAGCATGCAACACAACTAACTCTAGGGAACTAAATGACTTGGATACACCTAACTGTGATAAGCTTACCAATTTCTTCAGAGAAAAGACAAAGACCATCGAACTGGACATCCAATCTAAGATGACCCTTCCACAACCTGTGGCCCAGGATACTAAATGTTATTCTCAGCTCAAGCTCCATTTTAGAACTCCAAGGGAAATCACAAAAAACAATGCCTCCTGGCACACCTTCTCGCCAATCTCTGAACAAATAATCTATAACACTCTGCTAGCAATCAACCCCTCCAATCACTTCTCGGATCTCCTTCCTTATTCAAAATGTTAAAAACATCTATTCTACCCCTATGGGCAAAATTGTAAACGCCTCTCTGAGACAAGGCTCCATACCGGACTGTCTTAAAATAGAGCAGGTCATACCTTTACTAAAGAAATCTGAAGCCATCCTATCAGATTTCAACAAATACTGCCCTATATCCAACATTCCCACTTTGGCAAAATTGCTAGAAAAATGTGTACAAATACAAATATGTAACCATATCGAGAACTACAACCTCCTAGACAAACACCAATCTGGCTTCCGGCAAGGTCACAGCACAGAATCTGCACTCACCCACATAATGGATGACATACTAAAAATGCTAGACGACACCGAATCATGCCTACTTATACTTCTGGACGTATCCTCCTCCTTCGATGCGGTTAAACATGACAACCTATTGTCCCTATTGGAACGAAGGATGGGCTTTATGGGCACAGTGTTACAATGGTTCTTCTCTATCCTAAATAACAGAACACAAAGAATCAAGATGAGCATTCACTCTCTCAACCCTCCGCGGCCACCCTAGGTGTTCCACAGGGCTCAGCACTATCACCCATTCTTTTCAACATACTAATAGAACCCCTGACGAATGCCTTGAACTTAGCGAACATTCTATATCACCTGTATGCGGACGACACCCAACTGTATTTGAAAATCTCCACTCCAACGCTATTCTACAGAACAAGCAAAGCTGGCTCACTGGCAATCATATCATGCTACCATCTCATGCTTAATACAAAAAAAACTGAATTCCTTCTCATCTCCCCACCCAATCGCACTCCTAAGATAGATCTATGGTTGAAACACCTAACCTCATTTGACTGTGCTCCCTTCATCATTGACTCCGCGAACTCCCTGGGAGTCACCATAGACAAACATGTGAATATGCAGGCGCACATTACTAATGCCACCAAGGGAGCTAACCACAAGTTGAGTATACTAAGGAAACTCAAATCCTTCCTCCCACAGGCTTGCCTAAAAATGGCAGTGCAAGCCCTACTGCTACCAAGATTTGACTGTGGAAGCACCACTCTTTGCGGTCTCCCCAAATACAAGCTGGCTCCCCTGAGGGCATCACTTAATACTGCGGCAAGACTAATATCAGGAACAAAAAGAAATAGCCACATCTCTCCAACCCTGAAAGCTCTGAACTGCCTGCCCTACGAGGCAAGAATGCATGACCCACAAAGTACTGTATACCAATACACCCAGTTACTAAGCTCTAAAGCTGGAGTGATCGGGAGGATGCAGACAACTACGTAGCATGAGTTCTTTACTACTGAAACCATTATCCTTCCATAAAAAGAGAACTGGTTGCAGAGCTTTCTCAGGGATTGCTCCAAAGATCTGGAATTCCTTACCTCCTGGGATACCTGGAATCTCCTCCTTTACCGCCTTCAAAACAGAAGTAAAATACTTCTAATCAACAAATTACAACCTAAAACTGAATTCTAGGTTCATTGTGAGTCTCCTACATGATCTACATTTCACTGCCTACCTCTTGTGTATTGATGGAGAATATTATATGTATGTTTATGACCTCAAACACCTAATGTTTAATAACCATGAATTATGTTTTGACTACTGGTCACATATGTTATCCATACACTATATAACTCTTTTGTATGACATGACGACTATCATATGCTTGCATACTACCTCATCTCTTTTGTTGAATAACTGTATACTGTAAAGCGCTTTGATACCCTCGTTGGTGACGTTTATGCTATATAAAACCTTACAAATAAAATATGTACAAATATAATTTGCCTGATTTCTTTGACGAAAAGTATAAATGAGGATAACCACAATGTTGTGCCCCTGTTTGAACGTGTCTGAAACTTACTTTTCAAGTTCACTCTGAACATTGTATGGGACATTACACAACTTGTGTTTCACTGAGGAACACTCTTTCTTCACTTAATGACATTTGTAAACCACCATTTCTCCTCAACTTTTCTTTGCACGCATTTTGGTATTTTTCTGACCATTTGTCAACCACATTTTTTTAGCTAGGCAAATCTGAACATTCTCACCAAATGTAAAATAAGACTGATTCTACCACCCTAATATTGAAATTACTCTTATTGCTACGTATACCTTCCCTTTGATGACTATCTTTGAATGCAGTACAAGCCAAAAAGTAGCCAAAATGCTTAATCCTGCTGCCTTCAGATGTTACAGTAGAACAGCTGGTGTACCTAGGACCTCAAGTCGCCAATCCTTTTATCACAAAACTTATATTATTCTTGCTCCAGAAATGATTGGAAAATTGCTACTCTTGTCGTCAATGCTAAAACTGATCTTTAGGTCTTCGGAATTCATGACTGCTTTTTCCTCGTTTAAGGTAGTTAACTCAACAGTTTCTACTAGATCATCCATACTACAAAACACATTGTCACTTCCCTTACAACCTCCACTGTCCTCATTCAATATGTACCTGATAAGGGCACTTCTACATACTATACTATAATGGACTCATTTTCCACTCATTCTACAAATCTGCTCAACATCAAAACAACATACAAATCATCAACACTTGAAATATATTCTGTTTAAGGCCTGTTTAACTAATGGTTTCGGCCTAGTATTTTAGCCCTGTTGCGGTTTGAAGGCAGGTACATTTTACCTTACTGCCAGCCCCTTGTGCAACTGCGTTCACAATGGTTTGAGCAGATAACATAGGAGTAACTATTTCTGGCAATGTCTCAATGCTCCTGGCTTTATCAAGTGCTTTGTCTAAAGACATATTTTTTACAAGCTAGCAGCTTTTCTTGCATTTTCTTAAAAAGGCTTCCTGCCACTAACTGATAAGCTGAGAACAAAAATCTTCTAATTCACTGCTAGTAGCTCAAACCTAAAGTGCTATCAAAGATGCATCCACAGATTCATTTGGAGTTTGAAGCCTAGTGAAGAACTTCCATCAATAAAAGGAACATTTTACTACACTTCTTTTTTCATTTTGTTATTTGGCCATAAGTTTAACACAATACGAAAATGAAGAAGCATAAGAATAGATAAGAAAAGATAAGACATAGGTATCATGTAGAATAACATTATACTAACATAATTCAAGTCAATAAATCACTCAATTCTAGCCATTGGAAAAGAAAGAATAAAGATATAATAATATATGAAGTATCAGGAAACATGATGAAGAAAAGACAAAGGGAAGAGAGAAGAGAAAAAAAGAAAAAAAATGGGGTCGCTGGGGAGAGACCCTTGACCCTGATTCCAGGCAGGTCGCTCCCCACTCCGCGTAGCTCCACCCAACTGCGCCCGTGCTCCAGCCCAGCTGCTGCCAGTTCGGGGCCCACCTCCACCCGCAGGCTACCACCTGCGCCTCATCCATGGTGGCCTGTGGTAGGCCTGAGCTCTGTTCTTCTGCCACTTTTTGTCGTGCTTGCTCTGTGCTTGTGCCTTGGTTATTGTGCCTGTTTCTGTGCGCCTGGTGTCTATCATTGTTCCTAATATTGTTTGCCCCACTGTAGTTGCTCTCCCTTTTCTGCCGCTGTTTGCCGCGCTTGTGCCTTGGTAACTGTGCCTTTTTTTCTGTGCCCCTGGTGTTTGTCTCTGTTTTTCACTGTTGCCCCACTGTATTCGCTCTCCTTCGCCCGATTCGCCTCTGTTCCTGGCCCCCCGCTTCCCGTCGCTGCATCCCCTTTGACCCTGCCCTCCGCTCCCAATCGCTCGCTCCCCCCTCCCAGTTTCTCCTCCCTCCCACCTCCCCTTCTTATGGCGGCCGCACATAGCGGCCACGCCACTGGCGTGCTGAAGGCGCGCCAAAGCCAAGCCCGTCTGCGTCCATCCGCCCCTGGACTGCGCCCAGTGCCGGAACCCCTGGCCCCCGTAGACAAGACAACGCCCGACTCCGCTATGATGCCACCTCCCTCCACGCACTCAACCCTGGACGAGAACACACCTGCTACAGGGCCTCCCCGAAGCACACCCAAGGACCCTTTACCTGCCCGAACTGCACCTTCACCAGCATCCGACCCGCCAAACCACCAACCAAAGAAGAAACCAACTAGCTCAGATGCATCCTCCTCAACACCCGCTCTGCCTGCAAACATGCCGCTGAACTCTGGAACCTTCTCGGCGCTACCTCCCCTTTTGTCGCCTTTCTGACAGAGACCTGGCTAAACCCCTCCTCGGCACCCGACATCGTCATAGCCATCCCGGAAGGCTACAAAATCACCCGCAGGGACCGCGAAGTAGGAGGAGGTATCGCCATCATCCACAGGAACACCCTCAGAGTCTCGACCAACACCGACGATACCCTCAGCACCCCCGAACACATGCACTTCCAGATCCACACTGACTCCAACACCACCCTCAGAGGAACCCTCGTCTACAGACCCCAACCACAGTTCAGCTACTCCATTGCCAACTTCGTCAGCACGCACGCCCTCGTCTCAACAGACTACATCCTCCTAGGAGACTTGAACTTCCACCTCGAGAACAACAACAACACCAACTCCACCACCCTGATCGACAACCTCGCCAACCTCTGACAGCTCATGACAACACCCACCCACGCCGCCGGCCACACGCTCGACCCCATCTTCACCGCAAGCCCCCACGTCACCTTCAACCACACCACTGAATACCACTGAACCGACCAGCACTGCATCCACTTTACCTTCAGGAAGCCCACCACGCACCACCGCACCCAACAGATGCCTCGATGCTGCTGGAGCAAAGTCACTGAAGACCAGCTAACCACCACCCTCTCCCAGAACCCGCCCGCCGACTCCACCGATCCAAACTCCACCGCCCACAACCTCAGAGAATGGTTCAACGACTGCGCCAACTCCCTCACCCCGCTCAAGACATCCTCCAACAGCCACACCAGCAAGAAAGCCACCTGGTTCACCGAAGCCCTCCAGGCCTCCAAGTGAACATGCTTGAAACTGGAGACGAACTGGCTCAGCGAACGATCACCAGACAGCTACACAGCCCACAAGAACACCCCCCGCAGACACCATCAACTCATAAGAACCGCCAAGAGGGCCTCATTCAACGACCGCCTAGATAACAATGCACACAACAGCAAAAAACTCTTCAACATCGTGAAGAACCTCTCCAACCCCAGCTCCAACACCAATGACATCCTACCTTCGCAGGACCTGTGCGACTCACTGGCCAACTTCTTCCACCGAAGATCGCTGTCATCCATGACATCTTCAACGCCACGACCACCCCGACAACCACCGCCCCCACGACCACCACCTGCACCAACCGCCTGCTCTCCTGGACCAGCATCCACGACTAGGAGACCTGCGAGATCATGAACACCATCCACTCTGGATCACTGCTAGACCCATGCCCACACCACATCTTCAACAAAGCCAGCACAGTCATCACACTCCATCTCCGGAAAGTCATCAACATCTCCTTTGAGACAGCAACCTTCCGGAAAGCTGGAAGCACGCCGAGATCCACGCCTTACACAAGAAACCCAAGGCGGACCCCAAGGACCTCAAGAACTTCCGGCCCATCTCCCTGCTCCTGTTCCCGGCGAAGGTCACCGAGAAAATCGTCAACAAACAACTGACCCGCCACCTCGAGGACAACAACATCCTGGACCCGTCCCAGTCTGGCATTCGCACTAACCACAGCACCGAAACCGCCCTCATTGCCACCACCAATGACATCAGAACCCTGCTTGACAATGGAGAAACAGCAGCCCTCATCCTCCTGGACCAGTCAGCCGCCTTCGACATGGTCTGCCAAAGCAAACTAAAAAACACGCCCATACGACGCTGGGATCCAAAAGAAGGCCCTGGACTGGACCACATCCTTCCTCTCCGGCAGAACTCAGAGTGTCCGCCTCCCACCCTTCTGCTCCAATGCCACCCAGATCATCTGTGGCATACCGCAAGGCTCATCCCTCAGCCCAACGCTGTTCAACATCTACATGGCACCCCTCGCCCATGTCAGCCGACAGCACGACCTCAACATTATTTCCTACGCCGACGATACCCAGCTGATCATCTCCCTCACCAAATATCCCCACACCGCCAAAACCAACCTCCACGAAGGAATGAAGGCCGTCGCCGAATAGATGAAGAACAGCCATCTGAAGCTGAACTCAGACAAGACAGAGGTCCTCATCCTCAGCTCCACCCCTTCAGCCTGGGATGATTCCTGGTGGCGGCATCACTGGGAACAGCGCCAACACCCACCGACCCACCGAACACCCACGCAACCTAGGGGTCATCCTTGACTCCACCTTCTCCATGACTAAGCAGGTCAACGCCGTCTCCTCTTCCTGCTTCAACACTCTCCGAATCCTACGCAGGATCTTCAAGTGGATCCACAGAAACGAGAAGAACGGTCACCCAGGCCCAGCAGGCTGGACTACGAAAACGCCCTCTATGCAGGAACACCGACCAAGCTCCTCAGATGGCTGCAACACATCCAGAACGCCTCGGCGCGTCTGATCCTCGACATCCCCCACCGCAGCCACATCACACCCCACCTGAAAGACCTACACCCCCATCCGTAAGCTCCACTCCGCTGGCCTCGCCCTCCTCACAGTCCCCCACATCTGAAGAACGACCGTCGGCAGCAGATTCTTCTCCCACCTCGCCGCCAAGTCCTGGAACACCCTCCCCACCAACCTACGACAGAACCAAGACCTACTGGCCTTCAGAAGACTCCTCAAGGCCTGGCTCTTCGATCAGCAGCAGCACCCCTCCCCCAGCGCCTTGAGACCCTCACGGGTAGGTAGTGCGCTTTACAAATGTCCTGATTGACTGATTGATTGAATACGAAAGTTAGAACACAGCTGTTCCCACCCTATCCTTTATCCCTCAACTGATTACTTCAGTGCTCTGTATACTATAGTGTTACCAGAGTGCGGGAAAATCTGGAGGTGGACCCCTTTAAGCATCTTCCTGATCCTGAGGAGACTGTTGTCTGTGACGGTATCACGTACCCACGAATACCTCCTCCTGGTCGGGTCGATCCTCAGAGATGGCCACCATGGAAGGCATACTACAGGCACTGGTCCTGGTACAACAAGAGCTAGCAACCTCACGGGCAGAGACTGCCGCCCTGAAAGAGAGGTTCGATAGACAGACAAGAAATCCCTTTGACGCCTCAGCAGGAGCCCCGCAGATCCAGGTGACAGTACCTCCACCCATACCGTTAGCCAGTCCCAAGAGATATTCAGGAGATCCCCATAAGATCCAGGCTTTTCTGGCACAAATTACATTACATTTCTCTTATAGACCTGCTTCTTTTCCGACTAACTTGTCTAGAGTAGCCTTCGCTGTTTCTTACCTAACTGGGGATGCGCCTAATTGGGCCGTTCCTTTGGTTAGAAATGATGACCCATTGCTAAACGATTGGGTGGCCTTTCGAAAAGACTTTGAACGGGTGTTTGATCGGAGGGCCACCATGCTGAGTGCCGATAGGGAACTCCTAGAGCTACGTCAGGGCAGAAAGGATCTAGTTACCTACATGACCACCTTAAACAGATTAGTGGCCGAAACCGCGCGGCCGGAAGAAAAAAGAATGGCGCTGTATTATCAGGGGTTGAAGGAAGATCTCAAAGATGTACTAGCACAAATAGATCCGCAGCCCACCACGTGCACTTATCTGATAAATTTGACCCTAAGATTAGATCATCGTTTGGCCGAGAGAGGCGGTGATCGTAGATGAAGTGAGAGGTACACTAATGGAGCGGAGCAGGTTACACGACCTCCTTCGACGTCTAGAGATACCCCTTCCGAGCCTATGGAGGTCGGAGCGGTTAGGTCTCCTTTATCCAGGGCAGAGGGAGAACGTCGCAGAACTCAAGGTCTCTGCATGTACTGCGGTAAAAAAGGTCACTACGTGAAAGATTGTACTCTTAAGCCCAAGAGACCAAAACCTTTTAACGCCAGTAAAAATTTAGCGCTCACTGTGGTAGAACCTACCTGTGCCCCAGGGATGCAAATAGCAGGTGAGGGTCCTGGAGGGACGGAATGGAGTTTGCCATCTTTGGCGGCCATCGATTCCACAAACACCGTGGCACACCTAGTTTTGTCGATGCTACTGCGAACTAGAGGCCAGCTGTTCCCGGTGCAGAGCATGATTGATTCCGGGGCTACCTAAAGCTTTATAGATGACGGGTTGGTTAGTCGACTAGGACTAGTAAGAGTAGCCAGTGACAAACCCGAAAATGTATTGGCAGTGGATGGTACCCCGCTCAAATCAGGTCCCATAACATAACATACTGAAGCAGTGGATTTGATCCTCTCCGGTTATCCACAAGATCATGTTGAATCCATAGTTCTGAACATTATAGAGGCCCCACAATACGAGGTCATTTTGGGGATGCCATGGCTGGGGCATCACAATCCCACCATGGATTGGGGGCTCAAGACCATTACTTTTCTCTCAAACAGATGCAAAAACCACTGCATGAAAGACACCGATTCCCCTACCTTAGCTTTAGCCCACATACTTCAGGTTGCCACGGCCGCTGAAAAAGACATAGAGTTGCCCTCAGAGTATGAGGAATACAGGGAAGTGTTTAGCGAAATCAAGGCAGAAACCCTACCGCCCCATCACGAATATGACTGTCGCATTGATTTGATTGAAGATGCTGTAGTACCATCCTTTAGAGTATATGCGCTATCCGAGCAATAGACACAATATTTGCAGGAGTATCTGGAGCATATTAGTTCTATAGGCTTAATTCGCCCTTCACGATCCCCAGGGGCCTCCCCTCTTTTTTTTTACAGCAAAAGCTAATGGGGATCTTAGAACTTGCATCGACTACAGGCTATTGAATAAGAACACTATGAGAAACAGATACCCTCTTCTGCTCATCCCCGTCTTGCTGGATCAAGTCAGGGAGGCCAACATTTACACCCGGTTGGACCTTCGTGGGGCCTATCACTTAGTAAGGATTCGTGAGGGCGATAAGTGGAAGACGGCATTCAAAACCAGGTATGGGTTGTTTGAATATCTGGTTATGCCGCTAGGGCTGTGTAATGCCCCGGCGGCTTTCCAATATTTTCTCAACTACGTTCTGAAAGACTACGTAGACCAGTTTGTCGTTGTTTACATCAACGACATTCTGGTCTATTCGGTGTCTAGAGCCCAGCACGTCAGTCATGTCAAACTCATCCTCCGAAAGCTACTAGACAATCGCCTTTACTGCAAACTGAGTAAATGTGAGTTTAGCGTTTCAGAGGCAGAATTCCTGGGAGTTATATTGAGTCCCCGAGGGTTCCGAATGGCAGAGAGGAAGGTAGAGGCAGTACAGCACTGGCCTGTGCCTACCTCAGTAAGAGGTGTGTAATGCTTCATGGGGTTCTCAAACTACTATCAGAGATTTATCTCACAGTTCTCACAGGTGGCCTCTCTAGGTTGTTAAGGAAAGGTGCGCCGTTTGTATGGACCGACGAGGCCATGGGGGCATTTGAACAACTGAAAATGGCATTCAGCACAGCTCCCATTCTGAGACATCCTCAATCGGATTTACCGTTCGTGGTAGAAGCGGATGCTTCTGATCAGGCGGTAGGTGCAGTATTGTCCCAGAGAGACAGACATACGGGACCATTACATCCAGTGGCCTTTTTGTCTAAAACGTTAAGTCCAGCCGAAATCAACTACACTGTGGCATTAAAAGAATTGTTGGCCATTAAAAGAGCGTTCCAAGAGTGGAGGCAATATCTTTGGGAGGCTCAACATCCCATAACGGTCTACTCCGATCATAGGAACTTACAGTTCATGAAGACCGCGCGTCATCTCTCCCATCGACAAATGCGGTGGATGTTGTTCTTCGCAGAATACGACTTTGTTATTACTTTCCGCCCTGGGGCGGATAACTGAAAGGCTGATTCACTTTCCAGACAAGGAGAAAACAATACTCTTTAACGGGAGTTGCAAAGGGCGATCATTCCTCCTGATAAGGTTCTGTGTGCAGTTACCGTGAACCATTTCCTGGATCAAGTGTCCCAACACAAGACTCCGGTGCAATGGCAGCTATGGGCAGGACAGAACCGGTTCCGGAACCTTAAGCACGGGATACCCTTGTATGAAGGAAGCCTATACTTACCCACACATCCAATACGTCAGAAGGCCTTTAATTGGTGCTCTGATGCAGTGCTGGCAGGTCATCCAGGAAACCAAAAAAACACTGCATCTAATGAAGTGCCACTTCAGGTGGGAAGGAATGGCAAAGGATGTGGAGTTGTGGATCAGCCAATGTGATACATGTACTCGTGCCAAAGGAACGCAGACCAAGAGCCGGGGAAAACTCATTCCTCTACCCACGCCATCACAGCCATGGCACACGATCAGTCTTGACTACATCGTAGGCTTACCGTCTGATCAGGGATGCAATGCGATCCTGGTGGTAGTAGATAGCTTAACCAAAATGGGACACTTGATTCCTTGTCATAATTTACCTTCTGCAAGCCAGACCGCTCAGCTATTGTTGACTCTTGTAGTGAAGTTGCGTGGTATACCAAGAGTCATTGTGTCTGACAGAGGACCTCAGTTTGTGGCACGGTTCTGACATATGTGGTGTAAAGCCCTCCATGTGGAAGATGCCTTATCCACCTGCTTCCACCCTCAGACGGACGGCCAGACCGAGAGGCTTAATCAGAACCTCAAGAAGTATCTGAGATGTTATGCTGAGGAGGCCATGCTGTCCTGGGTATCACTGTTATGGTTGGCTGAAATGTCATACAATAATGCCTGGCACAGCTCAAAAAGGGGCACTCCGTTCAGAGCAAATACAGGCTTTCATGCGAACACTTTGCCATTGGTGATACCCAGCGATGTACAAAATCATCCTACGGTTGCAGATCATGTTAAAACCCTACTAGAAACCCACTGACAGATAAAGAAATCGTTGGACAGAGCCAAGACCTCCTACAAGAAATGGGCAGACCTACGCCGGCAGGATGGTCCTCAGTATCAGGTTGGATACAAAGTATGGCTCTCTACTAGGAACATATGTTTCCGTTACCACAGTATTTTCCACCCTCAATACATTGGTCCGTATGCGGTTCTTCGTCAAATAAACCCATAGCCTACAAACTTAAACTGCCCTTGTCTTTGAGGATACATCCGGTGTTCCACTGCAGTTTGCTGAAGCCGGCTAGGGGTGCTACTCGGAAAGCGGTGCCTCCGGTGTTGAGGGATGGTCAACTGGAATTTGAGGTGCGGCGAATCCTGGATTCTAAATACCGTCAAGGAAAGTTGTGGTTCCTGATCTCCTGGAAGGGGTACCATTCTGAGGATGATTCGTGGGAACCTTGCTACGAGGTGCATGCCCCTCGTGAGATCCGTCTGTTCTATTCCCGCCTCCCAGGAAAGTCGGGTGCTAGGAGGCACTTTGCGGGAGGGCGTACTGTCAGGGTTCGAACCGTGCCTACCTCGTAGTAGTACATCTGCCTGGATTACATCTCCCAGAAGGCCATCCTTCTGGGAGGAATGCGGAAGTGCATTTAACACGTGAGACGCGGTGGAGCATCGTACGTGATTCTTGTCGTTTTAGCTGTTCTAGGGAGAGAGGTGGACGCCCTGTTCCCGTGGAGTTGCCGGTGTGTTGCTGGACCATGGCTGCGGTCAGTAATCTCTTGCACGTATCGGAAGACAGCAGCCTCTGTCTTCAATATCCCTGGAGGCTACCTTGCGTTCCCTTCAGCTGAACGGAACGCCCCTGGCAAGTCCACAGTAATTCCGGTGAGTACGGAGACGCCGGATTTGCCCCCTCCTTCTTTGCCGAGTACTGTTTACAGTGTAGGGAGAGGCAGGAGATGCTGGATTTGCCCCCTCCTTTCTTTTTCCCTGTGAAACCGTGACGGTGCTGGCTGGCAGGTAAGGAGACACCGGATTTCGCCCTCCTTCCCGGCTGATATCGTGTGTTTGCCTTGCTCGTTAAAACCTCTTGGCTGAGAGGTTTTCTTCTTACTTGCTACTGCATTCCCGGCTGGGTATGGCGGGGAAACTTTACTAAAAACTCCTGTTGAAGATCAAAGTTTACTTTGAAGATCTGTTGATTCTCAAGCAGATACTTTGGGGAATATTGTTATAGTTTTCTTAGCCTATGTTGTTTTCAGCATCTGAAACAAAGTGATAGCTTTGAGTATCTTTCCTCGAGATCTCTTTGGTTGGTGCTATCCTCTATTGATTGGTTATTGGAGTTCTCACGCTATCATCTGGGATGATGCTGCCACATGCTTTTTGTTAACTACTAGGGGTGGATAAAGAACGGTATGTGTGACTTGTATGGGGCTGAGTATGAGCACACATAGGGAGAGCACTAGATTCAAAACTGTTTTTTGCATCATAGGTGTGTCCTACCTGTGGGGAGAGAATACATCACAGGGAAAGGAAGAGAGGTTCAGTTTCCAGTATGTGGATTACAGGTACAGAACCGCGTCCAGTGAGAACTATATGAGAGTAGCCAGGAAATGACATGAGTAAATGTTTAGTTTCTCTCATTTCAGGTATCTCTTTCACCGCTGTTCCCAGCCTATCCTTTAGCCCTCACCTGATTACTTCAGTGCTCTGTATACTATAGTGTTACCAGAGTGCGGGGAGATCTGGAGGTGGACCCCTTTAAGCATCCTGAGGAGACTGTTGTCCGTGGCAATGTCATCCGCATATGCAGTCAGTTTTAATTCTAGGCCACTGGGACATACTGGAGAACTCCTTACGTTTTGCAACAAATGCCTTATAAAAGGCTCAGTATAAAGGGCAAACAGTAAAGGTGATAGCGGACAGCCCTGCTGCGTACCCCTTTGAACTGCAAATTGGGCTGATGAAAAACCATCCAGCTTAACTGTTGCCACCGGATTTTTATACCGTTTCTGGACAGCAGAGATAAACCTAGGGCAGAGGCCAAATGTTGACATAGTGAGCCATAGTGCTTCCCAGGTAACTCGATCGAAGGCCTTTTCGGCGTCGAGCATAACCAGCCTATATGTTTATTCAGTTTATCTGAGATGTCAAAGGCGGTAATAACTGTGTTAATGTGAGCCACTGTGCCTCTGCCCTGGACGAAGCCATGCTGTTGCTCTGAGACTAACTGATGAATACGAGGAGACAGACGCGAGGCCAAGATTTTGGACTCTGGCGGCGGCGTCTGACAAGGGAATGGCTCTACAGTGGCTTACTGCTCTGAAGGGACACGGCCGCGCAGAGTAGCTTCCTGCTTCAGGACACGGGATTTCAATCCCAGGCAGGGGGCACATTGAGGCTGATGGTAATGTGGCTGAGGACTCGGCGGCTTCTCTGGACGTGGCGCTTAACTCCGGCTCCCAGGTGAGAAAACCGATTCTTCGGCTACTAGGCTCTGGTAGGGCAGCTAGTCTGCTCCGGTCCTGTGGCTCAGGAACCTCCCTTCCGGGTTCTGAGATGGCTGAGATCCTTAATGCAGCTGTCCAAGAAGGGTGGGGGGAGAGGGAAGGCTCCCTGGCTTGTCCTGCTATCATATCATCATCTTTGGCCTTAGAAAAGCAAGCGAGTGGCAGGGCAAATGGTTCTCCTTCATTTGCTGTGGTGAATATGGACATTTATGTGGGAAAAGATATCTGTCCGGGAAAAATGGCCTGCTGTGATCCTGAAACTGTCTCTCCTAGACTATCTGCAACACTTACTAATATACCTGGCACACTTATACAAATGCAGCTTCAATTGCGAGTACAAATACAACACTGCATGAGTACTCGGGGATCGGGTAACGGTTATCCTCAAATTGACGATACACTTGAACCAGGGCACCAGCAAAAATCTAATTCAGGTACTGCTGAGATTAGGACTGACACTGCTGTAGGTACTGGCCATTTTGATCATATCTATTCTACTATAGATATACAGACTTGTGCGCAGGTGGAGCCCATGGTTCAGCAATCGGAATCAACCTGACCAATGAGGCTGTATAAATATAAATGTTACACATTCGTTTTGCTTGCATATTACTTCATGTAAAGTAAGCATTCATGGCACCATTTTAAAGTGAGTCACCATTTTGAACTGCGATTGAAGCTTACCGTAGCTTACTGAGAAATGGCTTCTTTCGTTTTTTTCCTTTTGCTCAAGGTTTAACACTGTCTTTCACTGAGTACATTGTCCTCATTAACACATACCTGTCCCACTAGATACAGGCCTTCTCCCACCAGCCCAGCTGCGGGCACGGGCAGGACGACCTTCAATTACAGATAGTGTGTACCCAGCCTTAGAGTTGAAACGTATCCTACTGTACCCCTTTATTTTAGCTGTATGAACCTGGAATTTTCCATTCAGGGCAGTGCCTTCATTGTTTTGAAATGTTCTTAAAGTATCTTTACGCTGAATGAAGTCAGTCCCTCTGCAGCGATCCAAGGAGGCTGGTCAGACCGGACTCCACTCGAGAGTACTTTAATAAAATATCTTTGGTTTGATTCTCTACTGTTTGACCAACTCTTCACTGTGAGGAAGGCTGAGAGGTGGTTGAGAGTGACCTGAGTGACCCTAATCGAGTCACTGTAACGGCCGGATTCTCGGACCAGATAGGATCAGCTCCTCAGAGCACCACCAACCCAGCTGGAACGTAATCACCTCCCTCCTCAGGACGTATTTACAATAGGTATATATGCCCTGTACCTAAGGATGGGGAATTAGCAATATACATGCATAGGTTTTCTACAATATCACACTCACACCAGCTAGTCTCGCGGCAACTTAGGCCCAGACTGGTCTACCCGGAGGCAGTTCTGATTAGTTACCATTACACACTGATCACAGTCAGTGCCCACCCGACAAGCCGCAATCCTGCGTGTCTAGACACCAGTCTCCTCCCTGGTGTTCTCTCACTTACATTCCGAGCCGCAATCCTGCGGATCTAGGCACCAGTATCCTCCCTGGTGTTCTCATTACTTACATCCCAAGCCGCAATCCTGCGGGTATCAGCACCAGTTTCCCGCCTGGTGTTCTCATTAACGCCGCTTACCAACGACGATCACTTTCCTATGAATACCCTTGGAAGGAATCTTTCATTGGCTATTAGGGATATGATACTACAATATTATAGATCACACAACAGTTTACCGAATTAGATGATGTACAATCTATTCTCCTCCTCAAGGGGCCCCTCTCTCCCTCATTGCTCAGTCACTACTTACCTGACCGGGAATTACATCCGTTCATGAAAACAATGCCTGACTAGAAGAACAGGTTACCCTGATTGAACAAGAATACGAGGCACATGCTGGTTCACTAAGAACTGGGCTACTTTATTACAATGATCATAAAAACACAATACTATACTATCACATATATCCTGTAAAGGAAAATGAAAGATTAGAATGTGCACACTATAAGACATAGACTGACGTCACCTTGTTAATGTGAAGTCTGGAGTCAGCAGTCATCTAGGTTCCCTTCTCGTCTGTGCCTTGGCTCGTCTTAAGATCACACTTCAGCAGTCACGGGTACACGTCTGCACCGCTATGCTCTGTCTTCTCTGCTTCTCTCCAAGTCACTGGGACCTTCCTTTGTTAGCTGCTTTCTCTCTCTGGCTGTTCTGCGCTACTCCTCTCTCCTCTCAATCACGGACCATCTTCACTTCTCGGCTTCGATCTTATAACTCAGTTTCAGCCACTCTGGTATTCGTTCTCTCGACTAACTGCTTCATTGGGAATGCTCTGATCTTATATGTCAAAGCTCGCCAGCTGCTCCAACTAAAATAACTTCAATCTTTCTAAGAGAGTATCAGCTTCTCGGTCTTTCTCGGACTTCAAAATGGCGACTGTCTGCCTGGAAATAATTAATGCAAACACAACAGGTGATGGACCGAATGTGGATCACACACTCACCCCAGTCCAAAGATCTAGGCCCAAATCCATCATTTTTTTGCACTCCACACCACCCTGGGTTAGACAATGGCGATATGCAAATCAGCTCTGACCCTGTGCCCCATGGGAACAGTCCAGTCCGAACTACAAAAGCCATGTCCTTCCCAGAACGGAATCAAGCATCCGAGGACCGGACCGGTTTCGAGGTAACACCTCTCATCAGCCCGGCTAGCTTGACTCCAGTGGTGTGGAGTGCCTGGGACCCACGTCTGGGCATCCCCAGCGCACTTAGGGCAGAATATGCAAACACAACAGGTGATGGACCGAATGTGGATCAATGTCACACACTCACCCCAGTCCAAAGATCTGGGCCCAAATCCATCGTTTTTTTGCACTCCACACCACCCTGGGTTAGACAATGGCGATATGCAAATCAGCTCTGACCCTGTGCCCCATGGGAACAGTCCAGTCCGAACTACAAAAGCCATGTCCTTCCCAGAACGGAATCAAGCATCCGAGGACCGGACCGGTTTCGAGGTAACACCTCTCATCAGCCTAGCTAGCTTGACTCCAGTGGTGTGGAGTGCCTGGGACCCATGTCTGGGCATCCCCAGCGCACTTAGGGCGGAATATGCAAACACAACAGGTGATGGACCGAATGTGGATCAATGTCACACACTCACCCCAGTCCAAAGATCTGGGCCCAATTCCATCGTTTTTTTGCACTCCACACCACCCTGGGTTAGACAATGGCGATATGCAAATCAGCTCTGACCCTGTGCCCCATGGGAACAGTCCAGTCTGAACTACAGAAGCCATGTCCTTCCCAGAACGGAATCAAGCATCCGAGGACCGGACCGGTTTCGAGGTAACACCTCTCATCAGCCCGGCTAGCTTGACTCCAGTGGTGTGGAGTGCCTGGGACCCACGACTGGGCATCCCCAGCGCACTTAGGGCGGAATATGCAAACACAACAGGTGATGGACCGAATGTGGATCAATGTCACACACTCACCCCAGTCCAAAGATCTGGGCCCAAATCCATCGTTTTTTTGCACTCCACACCACCCTGGGTTAGACAATGGCGATATGCAAATCAGCTCTGACCCTGTGCCCCATGGGAACAGTCCAGTCCGAACTACAAAAGCCATGTCCTTCCCAGAACGGAATCAAGCATCCGAGGACCGGACCGGTTTCGAGGTAACACCTCTCATCAGCCCGGCTAGCACAGGGTCAGAGCTGATTTGCATAAAGCCATTATCTAACCCAGGGTGGTGTGGAGTGCAAAAAACGATGGATTTAGGCCCAGATCCTTGTACTGGGGTGAATGTAAGACATTGATCTACATTCTGTCCATCAAATTGTTTTTTGTTATTTTCTCCCTGAGTGTACTGGGGTAGCTCAGACGTGGGTCCCAGAGCCTCCACACCACTGGAGTCAAGCTAGCCGGGCTGATGAGAGGTGTTACCTCGAAACCGGTCCGGTCCTCGGATGCTTGATTCCGGTCTGGGAAAGATATGGCTGTGTAGTTCGGACTGGACTGTTCCCATGGGGCACAGGGTCAGAGCTGATTTGCATAAAGCCATTATCTGACCCAGGGTGGTGTGGAGTGCAAAAAACGATGGATTTAGGCCCAGATCCTTGTACTGGGGTGAATGTAAGACATTGATCTACATTCTGTCCATCAAATTGTTTTTTGTAATTTTCTCCCTGAGTGTACTGGGGTAGCTCAGACGTGGGTCCCAGAGCCTCCACACCACTGGAGTCAAGCTAGCCGGGCTGATGAGAGGTGTTACCTCGAAACCGGTCCGGTCCTCGGATGCTTGATTCCGGTCTGGGAAAGATATGGCTGTGTAGTTCGGACTGGACTGATCCCATGGGGCACAGGGTCAGAGCTGATTTGCATAAAGCCATTATCTAACCCAGGGTGGTGTGGAGTGCAAAAAACGATGGATTTAGGCCCAGATCCTTGTACTGGGGTGAATGTAAGACATTGATCTACATTCTGTCCATCAAATTGTTTTTTGTAATTTTCTCCCTGAGTGTACTGGGGTAGCTCAGACGTGGGTCCCAGAGCCTCCACACCACTGGAGTCAAGCTAGCCGGGCTGATGAGAGGTGTTACCTCGAAACCGGCCCGGTCCTCGGATGCTTGATTCCGGTCTGGGAAAGATATGGCTGTGTAGTTCGGACTGGACTGTTCCCATGGGGCACAGGGTCAGAGCTGATTTGCATAAAGCCATTATCTAACCCAGGGTGGTGTGGAGTGCAAAAAACGATGGATTTAGGCCCAGATCCTTGTACTGGGGTGAATGTAAGACATTGATCTACATTCTGTCCATCAAATTGTTTTTTGTAATTTTCTCCCTGAGTGTACTGGGGTAGCTCAGACGTGGGTCCCAGAGCCTCCACACCACTGGAGTCAAGCTAGCCGGGCTCATGAGAGGTGTTACCTCGAAACCGGTCCGGTCCTCGGATGCTTGATTCCGGTCTGGGAAAGATATGGCTGTGTAGTTCGGACTGGACTGTTCCCATGGGGCACAGGGTCAGAGCTGATTTGCATGAAGCCATTATCTAACCCAGGGTGGTGTGGAGTGCAAAAAACGATGGATTTAGGCCCAGATCCTTGTACTGGGGTGAATGTAAGACATTGATCTACATTCTGTCCATCAAATTGTTTTTTGTAATTTTCTCCCTGAGTGTACTGGGGTAGCTCAGACGTGGGTCCCAGAGCCTCCACACCACTGGAGTCAAGCTAGCCGGGCTGATCAGAGGTGTTACCTCGAAACCGGTCCGGTCCTCGGATGCTTGATTCCGGTCTGGGAAAGATATGGCTGTGTAGTTCGGACTGGACTGTTCCCATGGGGCACAGGGTCAGAGCTGATTTGCATAAAGCCATTATCGAACCCAGGGTGGTGTGGAGTGCAAAAAACAATGGATTTAGGCCCAGATCCTTGTACTGGGGTGAATGTAAGACATTGATCTACATTCTGTCCATCAAATTGTTTTTTGTAATTTTCTCCCTGAGTGTACTGGGGTAGCTCAGACGTGGGTCCCAGAGCCTCCACACCACAGGAGTCAAGCTAGCCGGGCTGATGAGAGGTGTTACCTCGAAACCGGCCCGGTCCTCGGATGCTTGATTCCGGTCTGGGAAAGATATGGCTGTGTAGTTCGGACTGGACTGTTCCCATGGGGCACAGGGTCAGAGCTGATTTGCATAAAGCCATTATCTAACCCAGGGTGGTGTTGAGTGCAAAAAAACGATGGATTTAGGCCCAGATCCTTGTACTGGGGTGAATGTAAGACATTGATCTACATTCTGTCCATCAAATTGTTTTTTGTAATTTTCTCCCTGAGTGTACTGGGGTAGCTCAGACGTGAGTCCCAGAGCCTCCACACCACTGGAGTCAAGCTAGCCGGGCTGATGAGAGGTGTTACCTCGAAACCGGTCCGATCCTCGGATACTTGATTCCGGTCTGGGAAAGATATGGCTGTGTAGTTCGGACTGGACTGTTCCCATGGGGCACAGGGTCAGAGCTGATTTGCATAAAGTCATTATCTAACCCAGGGTGGTGTGGAGTACAAAAAACGATGGATTTAGGCCCAGATCCTTGTACTGGGGTGAATGTAAGACATTGATCTACATTCTGTCCATCAAATTGTTTTTTGTAATTTTCTCCCTGAGTGTACTGGGGTAGCTCAGACGTGGGTCCCAGAGCCTCTACACCACTGGAGTCAAGCTAGCCGGGCTGATGAGAGGTGTTACCTCGAAACCGGTCCGGTCCTCGGATGCTTGATTCCGGTCTGGGAAAGATATGGCTGTGTAGTTCGGACTGGACTGTTCCCATGGGGCACAGGGTCAGAGCTGATTTGCATAAAGCCATTATCTAACCCAGGGTGGTGTGGAGTGCAAAAAACGATGGATTTAGGCCCAGATCCTTGTACTGGGGTGAATGTAAGACATTGATCTACATTCTGTCCATCAAATTGTTTTTTGTAATTTTCTCCCTGAGTGTACTGGGGTAGCTCAGACGTGGGTCCCAGAGCCTCCACACCACTGGAGTCAAGCTAGCCGGGCTGATGAGAGGTGTTACCTCGAAACCGGTCCGGTCCTCGGATGCTTGATTCCGGTCTGGGAAAGATATGGCTGTGTAGTTCGGACTGGACTGTTCCCATGGGGCACAGGGTCAGAGCTGATTTGCATAAAGCCATTATCTAACCCAGGGTGGTGTGGAGTGCAAAAAACGATGGATTTAGGCCCAGATCCTTGTACTGGGGTGAATGTAAGACATTGATCTACATTCTGTCCATCAAATTGTTTTTTGTAATTTTCTCCCTGAGTGTACTGGGGTAGCTCAGACGTGGGTCCCAGAGCCTCCACACCATTGGAGTCAAGCTAGCCGGGCTGATGAGAGGTGTTACCTCGAAACCGGTCCGGTCCTCGGATGCTTGATTCCGGTCTGGGAAAGATATGGCTGTGTAGTTCGGATTGGACTGTTCCCATGGGGCACAGGGTCAGAGCTGATTTGCATAAAGCCATTATCTAACCCAGGGTAGTGTGCAATACAAAAAACGATGGATTTAGGCCCAGATCCTTGTACTGGGGTGAATGTAAGACATTGATCTACATTCTGTCCATCAAATTGTTTTTTGTAATTTTCTCCCTGAGTGTACTGGGGTAGCTCAGACGTGGG
Organism: Lissotriton vulgaris; assembly: GCF_964263255.1. Classification (NCBI taxonomy): domain Eukaryota; kingdom Metazoa; phylum Chordata; class Amphibia; order Caudata; family Salamandridae; genus Lissotriton; species Lissotriton vulgaris. The sequence goes on along the minus strand of NC_141693.1, from coordinate 1,426,053,611 downwards.
TCCCAGAGCCTCCACACCACTGGAGTCAAGCTAGCCGGGCTGATGAGAGGTGTTACCTCGAAACCGGACCGGTCCTCGGATGCTTGATTCCGGTCTGGGAAAGATATGGCTGTGTAGTTCGGACTGGACTGTTCCCATGGGGCTCAGGGTCAGAGCTGATTTGCATAAAGCCATTATCTAACCCAGGGTGGTGTGGAGTGCAAAAAACGATGGATTTAGGCCCAGATCCTTGTACTGGGGTGAATGTAAGACATTGATCTACATTCTGTCCATCAAATTGTTTTTTATAATTTTCTCCCTGAGTGTACTGGGGTAGCTCAGACGTGGGTCCCAGAGCCTCCACACCACTGGAGTCAAGCTAGCCGGGCTGATGAGAGGTGTTACCTCGAAACCGGTCCGGTCCTCGGATGCTTGATTCCGGTCTGGGAAAGATATGGCTGTGTAGTTCGGACTGGACTGTTCCCATGGGGCACAGGGTCAGAGCTGATTTGCATAAAGCCATTATCTAACCCAGGGTGGTGTGGAGTGCAAAAAACGATGGATTTAGGCCCAGATCCTTGTACTGGGGTGAATGTAAGACATTGATCTACATTCTGTCCATCAAATTGTTTTTTGTAATTTTCTCATTGGAAATAATTAATGGCATTGATGCTAACGGCTAGCTGCCGCCTACAGACTGACTGATTCACTGCCTCATGCTTTCACTAATATGGAAGCTTGTTCCTTCATGGAAAGTTACGGCCAGTAACTTGCCGCCCACCAAATTCTTGTACTCCCCGTACCAAGGACACGTTCCCAGCCGGCCGGCCTGATGTTGTGTCTTCGGAATGGAGAAAAATACAGTCTTTCGATAAGGGCCAGCCTGAGCCGGTTCTCTCCAAGCGAACAACACCTCGTAACTAAAACATTACATATGACCTAAAAGCATTTCAAGCTGCCGGGGCAGAAAGCAAGATGGCGTCTCTCCCGTTTGAGTCCTACAAGGCCCGAAATAAGCATAACTCCATAGAAGGTATACTAACACTCTTGCAAAAGGACGGATTATCACTAGTACTAATGAATCTATCCCCTAACATAAGTTTATAAGCCCTGATCTAAGGAAAAGGGTACGAAAATGCATTACTGTGCCCTGTAAATAGGCCCTGTCTATGGTTCTAATCCTTGCACTAGAATGATAATAGACTGGAGTCACCTCCAATCATCTTCTCTCACAGGAAGGCTGAAAAAGTCGGTCAGAACAGTCACTTCCTTCATTTGGTGCCCAAACAGGAACTCCATCGTGTGACACATCCTTTGCCGCGGACGGGTGGAGAGATCAGGTTGCGTTGGGTCGGACAGGTAGAGCGGGGATCCCTGCATGAGAGTCTCAAACTTGTAGCTGCCCCGTCTGTCTGACCGGGCGGTGCCTCGCCCAGCGATCATCCCAACTGGGGTCCTGAACGGCAAAACCCCTGGGTCTGACCATTTGGTCCGAAAAGTTGGCAGTGAGAATACATTTGTTTGACCTGTGTGCACCAGGTGACTTTCCTTTGGTTCTCTGGGGATATGGCGCCATTTTGGTTTGTATTTGACATGGTCTGAGGACCGACTTTGGACAAGTGCTTGAATTTGTTTGAGTTCTTTATGAACATGGTACCACTTTGATTTGTATTTGATGAGGTCTGATGAATGGCTTTGGTAAAGATTTTTGCAAACATCTACTAGGCATAAGTAGTTAAACTGTTGTCTTTTGAAAATGCCTTGTGGTAATAAGATGTTTTCTTTGGGCTGTCGTTGTTGTTCTGCTTATGCTCGATTGGAAGAAAGTCAGCCAGCGCCTCCAGAAGGCACTTCGAATTTCGATATGTACATAAAACATAGTCTTGGCGCTATTATGTTTAGTACGTTATGGCACAAATCTACGAGGGACAATTTGCACTGGCTGTTGATGGGCACTTTTGATGAACAGAAAATTAATTGTCTACCGGAGAAATTGTTTGCGAAAAGGAGTAGGCAGTCGATGTTTGATTCCCTCAGAACATGGCAAAAGGAAGCCAAACAGAGGTAGATGATAGAAGAGAAAGAGGCCCGTAAGGGGAGGATGCAAACAGTGACTCAGAAAGCCGTAGCGCATGATAGAGAAAAGATAGAAAAAGGGATAGAGTGTGCCGATAGGAGGTTTTGTTTACAATGTGAAAAGTCTTATGTTGTCCGAGAAGGGAACGACACCTTTGTGGAGGAATTGTTAGATACTCGATCTCCACTTCCCATACACCGCGCAGAGAATGTTATGTTATGTTACATTTGATTTCTATAGCGCACGGCTACTCCATTGGAGTGTCCCGGCGCTTAGTATTGGCAGCTCATTTGAAGAAAACATAACAAAGATAAAAACATTTATTGACAGCGAAGGAGAGATATTAAAGGGTAAAAAGCCAAGTTTTAAGGCCCCTCCTAAAAGACAACAGATTGGAGGAACCGCGTAAGGCCAGTGGCAGAGTGTTCCAGAGCTGTGGTGCCCTCAGTCTAATGGAACGCCTGCCAATCCGAGCCCTCTTGACTCGGGGAACCGCCGCAAGAAACAAAGATTCAGATCGCAGAGATCGAGCTGGGCAGTAAAAGTCAAGCCTGCGCTGAAGATATTTTGCTCCCGAGCCAAAGAGCGCTTTGTGAGGCAGGGACAAAGCCTTAAAAACTATCCGCTCCCGGCCTGCCATGCCACAGCCTCAGTCATCCGTTCCTTCTGCCTCTGCTGCTTCTGTTTCTTCTACTATCGATCGTGCTGTTTTGGCCACAGAGCCTCCTGTCCATTCTTTGACTTTGCCTTCTGCGGATAGGATGACTGCCAGTCTCCTTGCTACGCCCAATGTTTCAGCATCCCCCTCGCCAGCCCTTACACAGACGACACAGCCAGCAGCGACATTGGTGCCTATTAGTTCTGATGCTACTCCCACCATGTTCTTCCATCCCCGACGTTATTGAGTAGGGGAACAACGGTTCGTGGACATGGGGACGGACCTGGGCGACAGCCTGGGAGCGACTTGGATGGACATTGATATGATCTGATGTGGAAGATGAAGAGAGAAAGTTGGTAGCCAATCAGGGCACCCACTAGGCCCGTAACCCCATTTACAGTGTGGAAGATGTGTGGAGTGTGATGACAGATTATGAGCCTTTTGTGAAGCAACATGCCCTCAAGCATATGTTGGTTACTTTAATTGGACTGTGGGAGCAGTGTTTCAATGATGCAGCACCACAGATTTTTTATGACATTAGGGATCATGTATATGCTGCTAATGGCACCTGGTCAAGTTTTTGGTAATGTCACAACGTTGGTCGCTCATTGGAGTAGGCTGCTTGAGAAGAGCCTGAAGACAGTATCCCAGTTTCCAATGAGGGAGATTCACCCCATATATCACCCCATAATACCTAAGCTGCAGGATCAGCATGATAATGTCTCTAGACCACAGGTAGAGGCCCAGTTTCAAGAACAGTTGGTTTACGCTCCATGGAAAATAAGCTAAGTTTTATCCCTTAAGACTCAGTTGCCTGACCCTAGGAAAAACTAGACAGCATATTGTAAAGTATTGACTGAGGCTGCATTCTTGGCTGTTAGGACTCTTGTGGATATTGGAATGTTCTTTGGTTTGTTGGTTCTGTTTGATATTTGGAGCGCAAGATCATGTTGCGGAATTGGGGGGTACCTGGGATCAAATAAAGGCATGGGATCAGGAGAGGAAGTCTGGTGAGAAGCCTAGAGCGGAGATACTTGCCCAGGCCAAATTATCAAGAACATGCATTCTCTTATCCGCTGAGAAAGGTAGATTGCGGCAAGCTCTCAGCTTGTCATAAAAGAAAGACGAGAATGTGTCAGATTTTTTTACTCGGTTTGAAGGTGCATTTCCAGATTACAGTGGGCAGGACTTGTCTGTCAATGGGGTGTCCGTCAACGGGGTGTCCGATTGTTTATTATTAGGTTTGTATCGAATTTACTTTCGGAGATCACAACTTGGCTGCAGGCTTCTGAAAGTACTTGGTACATTTCTTCCCCTTCTGGTATTTTGTACATGGCACAGTATTATGAGCGTAGGAAGAATGAGGACAAGGAGAAGACTGAGAAAGAGCATGAAGAACATGGACTGAAAAGAACGTGCACCAATTCTTACTCAGTTCCCAAGCCCCACCGCTCTTATAATATCAAAAAAGAAGCGAGTAAGCAAGCAGTCGGTTTCTATTTAGAAGTGCAGCTTCCACATCCTCCATGGGAGAAATCCCTCTCTGTCTGTTCCCAAAACAGTGCTGTTGGTACCCTGCACGATAGTATTCCATCCTCTCTACCTCCCCCCCACGCGAACGCAGCATCAGTGATCACCAACTGCCAGTGTTGTGTTCTTACCTTAGTTAAAACAGGAGAAGGGAACAGCTGATGGGCCGCAACCAGAGACGCTGTTCAAGTATACAGCATGGGCACTGGGTTGCCCACTTCACCCATTGGCTGACGTCATTGTGAGTGACTGCATTCTATCCTTTCGTAAGCAGCATATCTGAACACTAAGAATTTCCCTTCAATGCCAGGTACTCTGTGAGCTTTTTGAGTCCAAAAATGTTTTTCCTTTTAGCCAATTTGTTTTTATTTTGGTGAGGGCTCGGAAGCATCTCTATCAATTAAGTTTTACAAATAAAATTTCAACATAAGCGTAAATGTCTTTTGGCTTTGTCAATGCTTGTTTGTTTTCTCTGTGATAAGTGCACCAACTTTCTCTCTTTGCAACAAGTGCCCGGTTCTTTCTCTGGCATGTGATATCAACCTCACTCCATGACCTTAATTGCTAGGTTAGTTTATTATCGGCCTATCCCGGTCACTCCACAATGATCAGATGTACCTTGCTCATAACCGCTGTCCTTGCTCTCGTAGTAAGCGTCCACATGTCTTTCTGCAATAATGGTGATTATTTTTCTCTGTGAATGTGGTTCAACACATACTTTGTGGCTGGTAAACAACAAATAATACCCCTTTAAGACACCTGCTAACACCTGAAATCAGTAGCCTTAGAAATACAGTGAAAGAACATTAATTTTGTGGCCTCTTTGCTGTATCCTTTTGAATGGTTCCCACAGAACGAACAACTCGATGGTTGGGAGAACCAGTCCCACATTGTTGCCGCCTGGATGATAATTTGCTGACAAAAACTTTTATTTTTTTGTAAAAACAGGACAATGTTTTGCTCAATAAGAAACAACCTTATTCAGTACAGAGAAGAAGAGGAACACCATAAGAGTAATTTCGAGCTGTGAAAACAACTGACTTTAATCTACTACAGCAATGAGAGAGGTGGAAGGTGTGTGCACAACATGGACTGGAAAGAACATGCACCAACTTTTACTCAGTTCCCAAGCCCCGCCTCTTTTATAATATCAAAAAAGAAGCAAGTAAGGAAGCAGTCGGTTTCTATTTAGAAATCCCCTTCTGTCTGTTCCCAAAACAGTGCTGTTGGTACCCTGCGCGATAGTATTCCACCCCCTCTACCTCCATCCCACGTGAACGCAGCATCAGTGAGCGCCAACTGCCAGTGTTGTGTTCTTACCTTTGTAAAAACAGGGGAAGGGAACAGCTGAAGGGCCGCAACCAGAGACGCTGTGCAATATGATACCAATGCTCAGGGGGCTGGCAGAGGGGGGAAAGAGCAAAAGGAAGAGGCAAAGAAGAGGAGGGAGAGATCGCGCCGGAGCTTTTCTTTATGGGGCCATGTGTTTAAACACATGGCCCCATAAAGATAAGAAAGGTTTCACGACGCACAGAAGGCAGACAAGCCCGTCCAAATGGGCTGTCTCAAAAAGAGAAAAGTCTACGACACAAAAAGCTATTTTCCAATGGTTGGCCACTGCTTAGCATAAACGGTGACGCCAGCCAATGGGAAAGAGGAACGGGTCTTAAAGCCCTTTATTGAAGCAACTCTAAAACATTAAATCTCGCCGAGCGAGCTACGCATGTGCGCAGCCACGCTACCCGAGATCTAAAAAGGGCTAGGAGAAAGGCAAAAAGTTCAGGGATGACTCTGCAAAAAAGACTAAGTCCAACAATTACTGCATGTAAAGTTAGCATTCGCGGCACCATTTTAAGTTTAGCTGCCATTTTGAACTGCAATTGAAACGAATACTAGCTTACTAAGAAATGTCTCCTTTCGTTTTTTTCCTTTTTCTCAAGGTTTAACACTGTCTTTCACTGAGTACATTGTCCTCGTTAGCACATACCTTTCCCACTAGATGGAGGCCTTCTACCACCAGCCCAGCTGTGGGCACAGGCAGGGCGACCTTCAATTACAGATAGCGTGTACCCAGCCTTAGAGTTGAAACTTATCCTTCTGTACCCCTTTGTTTTAGCTGTATGATCCTGGAAGTTTGCATTCTGGGGTGTGCCTTCATTGGTTTGAAATGTGGAGTTCTGGACTTTCTGGTACTGTCCAGAGGTGTCAGGGACAACACCCGAAGACCCCTGAGTTCTACCTGTCTCGGTGCACGAATAAACAGAAACACGGGCTTCTCGATGGTGGCGTCAAAGACCAAAGGTTTATTACTGCAGGGACACAGAAGTCACAGAAACTACACACGGGCAGATTCTAGGAGCCTGTTCGATTTGCACAAAGGGGGTTGCTCCTTAAATACAAATTATTTAGCTTGGGGCAACATTCTTCACATGCTAGTACGTTTCTAAACCTTCATGTCCTAAACAATAAATATTTGGTGTTACACAGGAATCGTCAACAATATCTGATGTCAAAACATTACGAACGAGGGGTTCCCACTGTTCCATCATAATCCCATGTCAACTTTTCATTGAAGAGCCGGACCGCCTCATCGTAAATTTCGTTACCTCCCCCTAATAAAGGCCTAGAAGGAAAGGAGCAGAGCCAGGTGCAGAAGATAGAAAAACAGGATAAGAGATGTTTGTGGGTCGTAAATGGGCAAGGCTACCAGCTTCGGCCGCCTAATCATGATCAGGCCAACGAACACGAGAACCAGTATAGCAGGACTGGCCTCAGGCCGGGGAGGCAGCTTTTGCCGAGTCATGCGGCCACAGCGTTTCTATCCTAAGGTGCACGTGTCACTAGCAAGGTGAATCGCCGGCTAAAGCCTACGTGTCCTTAAGTGAAATGAATTGATCAGAGGTCACTGTGTGTCCATTGACTATGTGAGGGCAAGAATACAAGATGGCTGCCATAATCTAAAATGGATGCCATGGGTGAATCAGAAATGTGGCTATAACAGGAGTGCTCTTGCTTGTAACATAGCGAAAACACCAGGATATGCTAAATGGATCATTTGCGGTTCACTGATATCAAAATTGTGAGTTTACGACAATGTTGAAAACACGGGTTCAAATCGTCACGGAACCTCAGACCCTCCTTTTGCCCTTACATAGGCAATTACTCAGTCTAGGTCAGAGTCTAACTCGATGTTCATTAGGTCAGTGATATGTTGTTGCATCATCATCCTTTCTCGTACCTTGTCTCCAAACACAGGCGATTTTCTGAAACAGGTTGCAGCACATAGGCTACACAAAGCGGGACCACATTGGAAAATAAGGCAGCACGAGAACAGGAATACTAGGATAATACCAACGACCATCAGAACCTTCCATCCCCACGCTGATAGTAGAGTCCAAAGCCACTCCATTAAGGACCAATTTCCCTTGTCTACGTGAATAGAGTCGGAAATCTTGTGTAGCTTAGAGATCGCTTCGTACACGGTCGGAGCATTATTGGGGATGAAAACACAGCAGCTCGATTGGATCATTCTGCATACCCCACCTCGATCTGCAAGTATTACATCAAGAACCATACGGTTCTGTAACGTCATGAGACGATCCGCCTGGAGCTCAGCTGTTAAATTACTAAGGGCACCAGTAGTTTCTGTAATAGTAGATTCAACTACCCGTGTTAGCTGACGTAGATTTCTACTATTGGCCATAGGCCCCCAGAATGGAAGGAAACCTTTGAAAAAGTCTCCGGCTTCCTGACCAGCGGTATCTTCTTTGCTGAAAACACCTCTTGCTAATCTGGTCTTGTGATAATCTGGAGAGGCAGTGTATGTCGGAGGCAACAGTCGAGCAATATAGCATGAACCTGAAAAGTCAGCAGGCAGCCATGTATATGCCCTATCCTGACAGATGAAGTAGGTACCCTTAGCAGTTAGGAAGGCAGGGGAAGAGTTAGACGGATACACGTAAGTCTCAACACAGTCACTCTTCCCTAGCCGAGCTCTCGGATTTCTCCCATTACCTTGCAAGCAGAATTGACCTCGGTGAGGTACGACCCAGACTGGAGTTGAGCTTTTACGCTTGCTTTCACCCAAACTAATACTATACTCCGTGGAATTCCAACTCAGATAAACCTGTAGTTCATCTCTAGGGACAGATGGGGAGTTATTGACGTCTTTAATCATGTCAGTTATTCCCTTTATCAAGGCTTTGTTAATGGAGGTATACTTAGCGGACCGTGGAGGACGCGGGGGATAGGTCTCGAGAGCATAGACAAATACAGTTTGGAAGGCCCGACATGATCCATTATAGCTAAAAGGCAAGACCAGATAGGGAATGCCTTTATCCATAGTGTGTGGTATCAATCCACATACCCAGCAGTCTGTTGTGTTAACTACCAGTTGGTGTTGATGCAAGAGTTGTACAAAAGTGTTATTTATAAATTCTGAGCGTCGAGCTTGCTCATGTTCAGGGAACGGATGAAAGGAATGAAAAGAAGCAACAGTAGAAGAAACAAGATCAAGGGGAGGTACTGTAGTTGTTATCGGTGCAAAAATTAAATGTATACCAAAGACGATTCCACCCACCAACGTTATTAAGACAATTAAAAACGTAATTGCACTTTGCATCAGAAAACATTTGTTATGAAGAATCTTGTAGAGTCTATTTCTGCGAACCTAAATTACATTCTCTCGGTGCAGCCCAGGAAGCTCCATCTTCTACAACCGCTCGCGACCACTGATGATATGTACGTAGTTGAAAATGCCTCTATCAGCTCTGGGAGTTCCCAGAACTAACAGAAAGACCGACCTTGTGTCTGGTCCCCGCAGATTCAACTAGGCACAAAGCCACGACCCTACGGCTACCCAGACGGCAAGGTAATTAAAACAACATAATATACATAGAAAAATACAAAATATTAGCAAACTTCCTGGCTGGAGGCAATGTATCAGATCAAAATATGAAAAATGGGCAGTTTCCTGCTTTATTAGTCTTTAGAATGAGAACGTAGGTTGTATTTCAATTTTCCTAGAGTCGTTTGATCCGGAAATAGTCTATTTTCAGCAGGGGTTACAATGTTCGAGTTCGCAGATGGCAAATGTTCGTTTGATGCAGAGGACAAGTGTTCAGTGTTCAAAGGAGCAGTTTCAGAAGGGGAGTCAGAGTTCGGTGAATCAGTAATCAGTTCTGCATCGCTGAAAGGAACGTATCTAGGAACTGGTTCGGTTTCAGAGGCACCAATTCCTTTTCTCACCCAGTTATCATAAGGGAGTGGAAGGGGTACACGCTTAGTATGTGTCGCGTGGACCCAGTTTTTTCTTCCAGCCACACGTACAGCAGTCCTTGTTGCCAACAGTACTTGAAATGGTCCGACGAACTTGGGTTGGAGATTTCTGGTCCGCCCAAAGTTCCTGATCACAATATAGTCGCCGGGTTTCAGCTGATGACCTGGACTCTCCGGAGGCTTTGGCAATGCATCGAAAACCTGTTGGTGAATGAGACTCAATTTAGCAGTCAAGTCAAAAAGGTAATCAATTAGCATTGGGTATTCCAGTTGCTTGAACTCCCTCGGTCTAGGTACCCCCCAAACATTTGCAGGCCGACCGAACACAATCTCATAGGGGCTAAGCCCTATTCGAGAATGCACAGTCGCTCTTGTGGATAACAGGGCCAAAGGTAGTGCATCTGGCCAGGGCAAGCCCGTGGAGGCTTGTATCTTGGCCAGTTTCAGCTTGAGGGTGCCATTGTAGCCTTCAACTAAACCTGCTGACTGGGGGTGATTCGCACTGTGAAATTTTTGCTTAATATTCAACCCTGCACACACACTCTGCATAACTTTCCCTACGAATTCACTTCCGTTATCTGACCATACAATCCGTGGCATGCCATACCTGGGGAAGTATTCCTTTAGGAGGATTTTGGCAGTGGACAAGGCAGTATTATCTTTTAGTGGATATGCTTCAATCCACCTTGAAAAAGCACAGACTACCACTAGGACGTACTTAAGGTTATTGCATCGATCCATGTGAATGAAATCTAACTGAAACACTTCGAAGGGGCAAGAAGGAGGAGCGAAGTCACCAGCGGGTGTGGGGATTCCCTTGCCAGGATTATGCATCAGGCATATCATGCAATTTTTCACCACTCTTTCTGCACACTTACTAATTCCATCAATCTTCCAGACTGGAGCCAACATCTTATAAATCCCTTTAGAACTGATGTGCGCTGCTCCATGTGCCATCGTTACCACTGCAAGCACATACGCATCAGGCAACATCCAACGCTGCTGTTCCGACAAATCAATCCAACATCCATTCGAGTCCAATTTACCCGTATTCTCTTTCCATGCAAGCTTTTCCTCTTCAGTCGCTTCTTCCTGAATTGCCTTCACACTTTCCACTGTGTCCTCACACATTCCTGATTCAGTAACCCATCTTGCAGACGTTGAAACATACATCCCATTCATCGTATTTCTAGCTGTCTGTTTAGCGGTCTCATCAGCGAAAGCATTTCCACGACCAACATCATCCGTGATTGCTCGATGAGCACTGCACTTCACAATCGCAACTTCCATTGGTAAGGTTAGAGATTCCAACAAGTCATTGACTAGCTGACCATGCTGGATCTTAGTCTCATGGGACATAATGAAACCTCTTTCCTTCCACAAACGGCCAAAACTATGGGCTACGCCGAACGCGTACTGACTATCTGTGAACACATTCACTCTCTTTCCCTTAGCTAAAACACACGCTCTAGTCAATGCAATTAATTCTGCAGCTTGGGCAGAATTCTGACTCACTCTTGCAGTCTCCAAAATCGTACTCAAAGTCGTTACTGCATAGGCAGCTGTTACATCACCATTCTTCAATTTAAAACAAGACCCATCAACATACAACGTGCCATCTGGGTTTGATAACGGAGTGTCTTTAAGATCAATCCGTCCTTTTGTCTCCTCTTCAGTTCTGAAACAACAGTCATGTGGTTCAGAATCACTCGACTCCTGACTAGTCGGCAACAATGTTGCTGGATTCAATACATTGCATCTTTTAATCTGAATATGACTCGCTAGCAGTGTCAGCTCATAGCCTGATAGTCTAGCACTAGTGAGGTGCTGCGTCTTGGTTCGGTTCATGAGTGTGTCCACAGCGTGTGGAACCATGACCACTAGCATGCTCTTTGTAATACCCAGCGGGATTTTTACGCGGATCTGGCAAGGCCTGTTTTACTGCTAACACTTCAGCTCGCTTCCACGGAATGTGTATCCACACTCTCTGGAATTGGGCCGGGGCGGCTGCGATACCATTGACCGCATCAGCTTGAATAGCTTCGCGCCATATTGGAGGAACTTCTCTCATAGGATATTGACGACCTTGTTTCGCGCTACGTTTCTCTAACTCTCTCGGTGAACGGAGGGAAGGATCGAATCTAAAATCAAAAATCAGTTCCAATGCTTCTTTTATTTCCTGACCAACTATCATACCTGCAGCAAATTTTTGTTGAACATGAATTAGTTCATCTGGTACTTGTTCAGATTCGCTCTCCTCCCACTCTTCACGTAAAAGCGAACACATGACATCAAACACATAGCGCTGAGTCGGTTCTTTCCATTGCATGAAGGTATCTAATACATCTTGTACATTATACCTTCCAACTTTTGAAATCCACCTGAGGGCAGTGGAATCTAATATTACACGTTCCTCACTACTAGGAGGCTGACTACGTCTCTGAACAGATTCAGAAGCAGGAGTCCTAATCAGAGTTTTGTAGCAGGGAGATAAAATATTAGAGACAGAATCAGTGATTCTCCGACGAACAGAAAGCGGAGTCACATAGCTTGCAGAAGTTTGGAGGAGAGTAGTAGTAGGGACAGAAGAAACAGCAACAGTAGGGGTAGCAGGCAAAGTAGCTTGTGAAACAACAGGTATCAGCGGTACAGGCATAGGCAGAGGAGCTGGCAATCCCGGAAGAGGGGGTGCCGGAGGAATATTGTTAACCACAGGAAGTACAGGTGCTTGATTCAGGGGAGCAGGAGCAGGTATACCAGGTTGTCCAGCAACCGGTAACTGAACATTCGGCAAGGGAGGAGCTGTAGCACCCTGTGCATACGGTGGGGGTGACCTCAACAAGTAAGACAACAGGGGATCCTTTTCAGGGTCCTCTACTATCCTAGCAGCACTCGATGGCAAGGAAGGGTAGCACTTGTCTATCGCTAAATTACGCTCTCTATTGGCTATCTCTATTGCTTTCTCAGATTCATTGAGTTGCAGCTGCTTGGCAGACTGTTCTAAAGTCAACTCTTGCTCTTTTTGCTCTTTCTTCAACTTTTTAGTCTCTCTCTGTTTGGATTCTTTTCGCCAATAACGGAAAGAATCAAACATTGCCGGCCGGGCTTTCTTCTTGAACAACTTCATTTCTAAGTTATCGAGAATCTCAGGTTCAAAACTACCATGTAGTGGCCAACTAAGGACACCATCTTTCTCCGTGTAGCGGATCCATACCTCATTATAAGATATAGGACCCACACCGTGTTTACAGTACAGATCATAAAGTGGAGTTCCAATCGGAGGAACCAGACACGAGTCCTCCAACCGGGAATCCCTGTTGCAACTAAAACATGAAAACATACAGTTTTTCCGACTTACCATTTTATAAACCGGAACACAAAACAAACACAAACAAAGGTGCACACTCGAACTAAGAACTTAGGCCTACCAAAGTGAACGGATGTATCGATACCCAAACTAAACCAAAAGATTATCGTAGCTAGAACAACCAGTGATAATCTTACGAAACCAAACCAAACCAAGAACTAAAAGGATTATCCAAACAGGAGCAAACCCTTACGAAGTAACCAAACAACTAGCAACCACTTAATACTTAACTGAGGCACTGGAGACGTCACCAAAGAGAAACCCGTCTTGTCTCGCCGTACTAAGGTCTGCACCTCGGGTCCAAGACAGGGCGACAGTCAAGGCAGCGGACCACTGCAGCCGTCCGAACGGGAACCCTCGTGAAAGAGAACGTCGGGCCACTTTCGCGATATGCCGGGATCGATGAAGTGGGGCGCCTCCCTCTGGAATCTTCACACGAAGCTTCTCGAACTCTTCAGGCTTTTGGACCGGTACCGAATGACGTCGCCCTACGTTGGGCGCCAATTAGAGTTCTGGACTTTCTGGTACTGTCCAGAGGTATCAGGGACAACACCCGAAGACCCCTGAGTTCTACCTGTCTCGGTGCACGAATAAAGAGAAACACGGGCTTCTCGATGGTGGCGTCAAAGACCAAAGGTTTATTACTGCAGGGACACAGAAGTCACAGAAACTACACACGGGCAGATTCTAGGAGCCTGTTCGATTTGCACAAAGTGGGTTGCTCCTTAAATACAAATTATTTAGCTTGGGGCAACATTCTTCACATGCTAGTACGTTTCTAAACCTTCATGTCCTAAACAATAAATATTTGGTGTTACACAGGAATCGTCAACAATATCTGATGTCAAAACATTACGAACGAGGGGTTCCCACTGTTCCATCATAATCCCATGTCAACTTTACATTCAAGAGCCAGACCGCCTCATCGTAAATTTCGTTACCTCCCCCTAATAAAGGCCTAGAAGGAAAGGAGCAGAGCCAGGTGCAGAAGATAGAAAAACAGGATAAGAGATGTTTGTGGGTCGTAAATGGGCAAGGCTACCAGCTTCGGCCGCCTAATCATGATCAGGCCAACGAACACGAGAACCAGTATAGCAGGACTGGCTCAGGCCGGGGAGGCAGCTTTTGCCGAGTCATGCGGCCACAGCGTTTCTATCCTAAGGTGCACGTGTCACTAGCAAGGTGAATCGCCGGCTAAAGCCTACGTGTCCTTAAGTGAAATGAATTGATCAGAGGTCACTGTGTGTCCATTGACTATGTGAGGGCAAGAATACAAGATGGCTGCCATAATCTAAAATGGATGCCATGGGTGAATCAGAAATGTGGCTATAACAGGAGTGCTCTTGCTTGTAACATAGCGAAAACACCAGGATATGCTAAATGGATCATTTGCGGTTCACTGATATCAAAATTGTGAGTTTACGACAATGTTGAAAACACGGGTTCAAATCGTCACGGAACCTCAAATGTACTTAATGTATCTCTACGCTGGATGAAGTCAGTTCCTCTGCTGCGATCCAAGGAGGCTGGTCAGACTGGACTCCACTCAAGTGTACTTTAATAAAATATCTTTGGTGTGTATTCTCTACTGTCTGACTGACCCTTCATTATGAGGAAGGCTGAGAGGTGGTCGCGAGTGACCCTAGTGACCCTAATCGGGTCACTTCCTTCAGGGCAGCAGAGCCTAATGCTTCAAAAATCTGTACCCCAGTGGGTAGGAATTAAGATGCCAAGGCGAAAGGTCAGAGTGGCCAAGCGAGGCAAGGGCAGCGGTGGCCTTAAACCTACTGTTACTGCCTCAGTGGGGCAAGTTAAGGACTCCTCCTCAAGCAGCATAAAGGCTGGCCCAGGCTTCAGTCCCTTGCGGAAATGGGTGGCTTCAAAGGGGGATGTTAAAGCTATCATCTCTTGACTGTCTAATTCTGGTGATATGGAGTCTGTGGCTGCTGAAGTCAAAGATCCAATACTATCATCTCACCCCTGCTCTAATCCTGTTGCTCGTAACACTCAACTGGACAATTTGGATGTGAATCCAGGTAGAGCTAATATTGGATCTTCTAGTTCTTTATCTTCATCTCCGGCACCAACAGAACTGGTAGACTACACAAAATGACTGCATCCAGCCGACTGTGAGGAACCTTCCTTGTCTACAACTCTGCAGGTGCAAGTCACCCAGACCGCCGAGGCCCAAGAATACTATTCGCAAGACAAAACAGATAGCAAAGAGATTAAAAAAGCACTGACGGACGTCACCACCAAGGTTGCCCTGCAATCTTCAGAAGTCACAGATTTACAAGAAAGCATTGCAGCAGTGTAAGAGGCTAATACTTTCACTGTGAGAGTGACCAAAACTCAAGAGACTCAGCTACCATTCCTGCAGGCAAAAGTTGAGGAACTCGAAAATCGTCAATGTCAGCAGAATCTGAGGATCTTCGGCATAACAAAAGGAAGGGAAGGCTCCAACCTATCGGCCTACATCGTCAGCCTCTTCCAGTAAGCATTTCCAGATCTGGTGGACTGGGATATAGATACACAGGTACAGCGGGCGGATTGATTGCCTCTATACTTTCTCTAGAAAATCAAGTCAAGTCATCTTTTTCACTGCCCATATTGGTATATTTGGGCAATTTTTTGTTACACTAAGCCATCTATGTGAAAGCTCGCCCCTCCACTCCAGTCAAGTCGGACTCAATCTCTATGTTTGCTCTTTCTGATTTGTGTAAGTCCACAATGGGAAAACGTTGGAAGTTGCGTCAGTAAACGGATCCCTTTAAGGCAGTCTGCTCACAAGTCTTCTTGCAGGAACCAGCCAGTCTCAAGGTTACTAAAGAAAGACACTCATATATTTTGTATACTGAACTAGATGTCAAACAAGCACTTGCAAAGTGGCAGTCTGATACCAGTAGTCCATTTTAAAAGGGAAGGAGGAATGCCTAGGGGAAACGGAGATGTCTATCTTTCATTACTCCTTATTTTGGACACTTTCATATATATAGGTGGGGGAAGGTGGGTTCCAGGGGTCTGGGGGAAGGCGGGAGGCATTCTCTCAAGGCTGTCAGTCAAGAACCACAGGGAAATGGATGTCTCCTTTCTGAAGGTACTGGGGGGTTTAGTAAGGGTAGGCTGGGGTTGGAATCGGAAGCTCCTTTTCAATCTGGTGGAGTGACAGGATGGGGGGTTGGGTAGGGAGGGTGTTAATTAGCCACTTATTAGCTAGAAACGTAATGGTAGAACAAAATATTTAATGCCTGACTTAAAATATATGTGTTGGAACGTAGTGGGCTGAACCCGGCCAGAAAGCGTTGATTAGTGGGGGAGGAACTCTGTGTGTTCAAAAATCACTTATTGGGCCTTACTGGGACTCACCTTCCGTACAAGGATAGATCTCAGCTAAAACAACTTGGCTTCGATACACTTGTTTGCACCTCACAGGTGATCTCTATTCAGGGGGTTGCCATACTGAAGTCTAGGAACTTTACGGCTACAGTCTTACGCACACTATCTGATTCTAAGGGGAGATGGGCAACAGCTCAGTTGCTGATCTCAGGGCATAAGACCACGATTTGTGTGTTATACAGCCCTAATACAGACGGACGTGATGTTTTCCATTATTTAAGTTCCGAACCACTGGAGTGGGTGGGTGGGGGATCTGATAGATATGGGGGATTTCAACTGCATCATGGATAATAAGATTGACACTACTAATACCTAAACTCAGACCAAAATGGTAAAAACTAGGGAAGCTATTCTTGAACCTCTTCACATACACCAACTGAACGATGCTTGGAGGAGACTGTGTCCAACGCTGCCAGGCTATACATATTACTCAGCCCAACATAAACAGTACTCTTGCATTGACATGATCTTTACTAACAGTATCTTATTGGAAAAGGCACATATAGAGGATTGCCCCTAAATTACATCTGAATACAATCCAGTTATGTTAACTCAGCAGACTCAGTTGGGGGATAAAGAACCTTTCCGTGCTTTCTTATTTCCTAGACAC
The DNA here is from genome assembly GCF_964263255.1 of Lissotriton vulgaris. Classification (NCBI taxonomy): domain Eukaryota; kingdom Metazoa; phylum Chordata; class Amphibia; order Caudata; family Salamandridae; genus Lissotriton; species Lissotriton vulgaris. The sequence continues at coordinate 1,426,036,717 of NC_141693.1, read as the reverse complement.
TTACTCAGCAACTTAGAGCTTCGGGCATATATTCAAAGAAGACTTGGGGAGTACTTAGAAAATAATAGGGGCACTGCTTCAACCTCAACAGTGTGGGATTGTATGAAGGCTTATGTTAGAGGGGCTACTTTTAATGCAGAACCGGCATGTAATCCAGGAGGCAGAGCAAGAGCATCGAGTTTACTTAAATTTGGAATGACAACACGCAAGAGCTATTGCAGTAAGGGACGTAGTGGAACATTCAATATACCTTCGGTTTTTAGAAGCATGCCATAAGCTTAATAGAGGACTAATTGATAAAGTTGCCATCAATTATTATTTGCATAAAACTTTGCAATATGAGTACGGGGAGAGGGTTGGTCGCTTGCTGGCTACTCAGATCGCTAATCAGAGGGCTAGATCTAACATAAACAAGCATGGGCATAGCCAATAGGTCTCGCCTTTAGGAGCTTATAAGTGTTTAGTTATCCAGGACAATATCCTTGGTGTAAAAAAAAACAAGTGTTGCATTGCTAAACACTTATCAGGTCCCAAAGGCGAGACGTATTGGCCATGCCAATGCTTGTTTTGAGTGAGTGGCTCATGCAGGTATGACACTGTGAGGTAAATATGCTGCAAGTGCTTTTACCGGAGCCCCTGTGACATTCACCTCTTCAAAATGTATCTTGGGTCTGGTGTAATACTTCTTGCCCCTATTCCGATCTTCTTGCACCCAATGCATCCTTAAACTTCTATTACCCCTGCCCTCCAGTGACACTATACCTGTCACAGGTGGTCGTGGTCATGGTGGATGTGGTGGTGGTGGATGTGGTGGTGGTAGTGGACATGGTGGTGGTGGACATGGTGGTGGTGAAAATGGTGGTGGTGGACGTGATGGTGGACATGGTGGACATGGTGGTGGATGCGGTGGTGATGGTGGATGTGGTGGTGGATGTGGAGGTGGACAAGGTGGTAGTAGCGGTGGTGGACATTGTGCTGTTGGTGGATGTGGTGGTGGATGTGGTGTTGGTGGATGTGGTGGTGATGAAGGACATGGTGATGGTGATGTGGTGGTGGTGGATGTGGTAATGGTGGACATGGTGGTGGTGGACATGGTGGTGGACATGGTGCTGGACATGGTGGTGGTGGACATGGTGGTGGTGGATGTGGTGGTGGTGTGGTGGTGGTGCTGGTGGTGGTGGACATGGTGGTGGATGTGGTGGACATGGTGGTGGTGGATGTGGTGGTGGTCATGGACCTAGTGGTGGTGGAAGTGGGGGTGGTAGATGTGGTGGTGGACATGGAGGTGGTGGATGTGGTAGTGGTGGTGTTGGGTGTGGTGGTAGTGGATGTGGTGGTTGTGGATGTGGTGGTGGTGGACATGGTGATGGTGGACGTGGTGGTGGTGGACATGGTGGTGGATGTGGTGGTGGTGGTGGTGGACATGGTGGAGGCGGACATAGTGGTTGTGGTGGTGGTGGACATGATGGTGGTGGAAGTGGTGGTGATGGTGGACGTGTTGTTGGTGGACATGGTGGTGGATGTGGTGATGGATGTGGTGGTGGATGTGGTGGTGGTGGACGTGGTGGTGGAGGACATGGTGGTGGATGTGGTGGTGGTGGTGGTGGACATGGTGGAGGCGGACATAGTGGTTGTGGTGGTGGTGGACATGATGGTGGTGGAAGTGGTGGTGATGGTGGACGTGTTGTTGGTGGACATGGTGGTGGATGTGGTGATGGATGTGGTGGTGGATGTGGTGGTGGTGGACGTGGTGGTGGAGGACATGGTGGTGGTGGTGGATGCGGTGGTGGACATGGTGGTGGTGGTGGTAGATGTGGTGGTTGAGGATGTGGTGGCGGACATGGTGGTGGATGTGGTGGTGGTGGATGTGGATGTGGTGGACATGGTGTTGGTGGACATGGTGGTGGTGGTGGACATGGTGGTGGTGGACTTGAACGCGGTGGTGGTGGAGAACATGGTGGTGGTGGAAGTGGTAGTGGTGGACGTGGTGGTGGTGGATATGGTTGAAGTTGAGGTTGAAGTTGGAAGAAATTTATAGAGCGCACTAACACCTAGTGGTTTCTTGGCGCTGTGACTTGGCATGTGAGGGAGGACGAGCCGGGAGATTATTGCAAAGGAAAGGCTAAGGAAAAAAGGTGAGTTTTTAAGGCTTTACGAAGGTCCGTATAGGTAGAGAGGGACCGGATAGTGAAAGGAAGGGCATTCCAAAAACGAGGGGCCAGAATGGAGAAACGCATGCCTCCCTGTTGTTTCCTCCTAAAGCGGGGTTCCTCCAAGAGGGCTTGAGTGGAGGAGCAAAGACTTCAGGTGGGGCAATAGGCACGAATTTTTGAGTTGACAAACCCTGGGGCAGTGCCGGCGAGAGCCATGAAGGTAAGACAGCCCAATTTAAACAGAGAGCGTTGTGGGATGGGTAACCAGTGGGGGGATTTAAGTAAAGGGGTGGCGCGGTGGCACTTGGGAAGCCTATGAATAAGGCACGCAGCCTGATTCTGAATGAGTTGGAGGCGCCTGAGCTCATATGCCGGTATCCCGACATAAAGGCTATTGCCATAATCCAGGCGGGAGACGATCATGGCCAATATGATGAGCTTAAGGGCCTCAATAGAAAAAAACCGAGAAATTTTACGAATTATACGAAGATACAGAAAGCAGGACGAGCCGACAGAGCTGATCTGGGGGTGCATGGTCAAATCTTGGCTGATTTGAATACCCAAAGTTTTTGCTTTAGGGGAAGGGGAATGGGGGGGACCAAGCGCTGGGGGCTAAAAAACAGGGGACCAAGGACTGGGACAGCTATCAGTAAGGATCAGCTCTGTCTTGTCCGGATTAAGTTTTAAATGATTGGAGTTCATCCAATCATAAATGAAGGTAAGAACAGTATGAGATTTGAGAATAGAATCAGGGGAAGAAGACAAATTAAAGATGAGCTGGAGGTCGTCCGCATAAATGAAGACTGACACCTCCTTGTTTTGTAAAGCAGCAATAAGAGGGTAAATGTAAAGATTGAATAAAAGAGGGGAGAGAGAGGAATCTTGGGAGACCCCGCAGGTAACAGGACAGGAGGGGGCAGAAAAGCCATCCAAATGAACGGCCTGTGTCCGATCCTGTAAGAAAGAGGTAAGCCAGGCCAAGGCAGTCCCCCGAATGCCGGCGCCCCCGACAGGGTCGAGAAGGATGGAATTGTCGACCGTGTCGAAGGCGGCGGACAAATCGAGGAGAAAGAGGGCCTGGGAGGAGTTGTCGTCCGCACTCTGCCTAAGCTCAGCCAGGACAGAAAGGACCACGGATTCCGTCGAATGGGCTGGACGGAAGCCGGCCTGATGAGAGGCCAGAAGATGGTTCTCCTCAATGAAGGCCGAGAGGCAGGTAGTAATGTGGCTCTCCAGAATTTTGCCCAGGAACGGGAGCAAAGAAATGGGACAGAAGTTGGAGGGTAAGGAAGAATCAGCCCCCGGTTTTTTCAAGATTGGAATTACTGTGGGTGATTTGAAGGTAGCTGGGACAATTCCCTGGAGGATGGAGGTGTTGAGGAGAGTGAGCGGAGATTCTGCGCAGTTGGAAAAGACCTCCTTCAGTATGCGAGCAGGGCAGTAATCGGAATGGGACCCTGATTTGACTTTTTTCAACAGAGTGGAGAAGGTCTCTCTGGAAATAACAGGGAACTGGTCAAGGAAGATAGATGGGGGGGGGAAGTGAGAGAGGAAAAAAAGAGGGGGGAGGCGGGGGAATATTGTGTTTTTTGGTAGCAATCTTCTCAATGAAGTAACCATTGAGGGAGTTGCAGAGGGATTGAGAAGGAGCGGGTTTTGGGGAAACTCGATCGGCGGCTGCTAGGTTGTGGACAATGGTGAAGTTCTCCTTGGGTTTATTAGCCGCAAGGAAGATCTTATTGGAGAAGTGCTCTGTTTTGGCCAAAAGGATAGCTTTCTTGTAATTGCGAACGAGGGCAGAGTATTGGGATTTAAGAATGCGACAGTACCCGCGCCTCCAGAGTCGCTCTGCTTGTCTAAGTTCGAGTTTGAGGGTTTTGAGACCGTCAGTGAACGATCTATTGGCCTCATGGGAGCGACAGGTCCTAACTAGCTTTAGGGGGGCAGCTAGATCGCAGGAGGCCGAAAGCCAGTCATTAATGGCGATAACCTGTAAGTCTGGGGGGTATCAGCCAAGTGAGGGCATGAGGCCTTAAGAGAGGAGCACAAGGTGGCCATGTCCACCCAGTTCCAGTTGCGAGCCCAGGTGTTTATGAGGAGGGGAATCTTGTTGGTAGCTCCAAGGGCGAGAGAAAAGGAAATAAGAGAGTGGTCAGACCAAATACAGGGGGAAATGGTGAGAGATGAAATAGATAAGTTGGCTGACCAAATCTGATCAAGAATATGACCACCTGTATGGGTGGGAAGGTAAATATGGGGAGTAAGATTTAGGCAGCCGAGAGATTCGGTAAAGTCCTTGGATATGAGATCTTCCCGGGAGTCGTGGGGCCAGAAGTTAAAGTCAACCAAGATCAGCATGGAGGAGTTGTTGACCACTAAGGTGGCCAGCAGTTCCTGAATGGCTGAGATGAAATGGGGCATAGCCTGAGGTGGATGATAAAATAATGCACAAGTGAGGGGGACCGCAAGGTTGACTGAGCAGGCAACCAAAAAGTCGACAGAAGCAATAGAGGGATAGGGCAGGAGCTGGAATTGGAGCTTGGAGTGGATTATCATTGCCACTCCACCACCTACTTTTCCACCCGGGCGGTCCACACGAAGGGCATAGTAGGAGTCAGGGAAGGCCGCAAGAACATCGGGCAGTGACTCGGGGGAGAAGCAGGTTTCAGTAAGAAATAGGAATTCTGGTTTAGCGGAGTCCAGGAGGTTAAACAGTTCAAGTTGATGGTTAACTGCTGAGCGGGTATTAAGGAGCAAAGCGGTAGCAGGGACAGGAGGAGCAGGTGGAAAGGGCTGGGAAGGAGGCACTAGAGGTGCAGAAGACTGCACTGGCAATGAGATTCCAAGGTTCCTAATTCATACCTGGATGGAGGGGCTGATAGGCCAGTCGCCCTGACAGGCAGGAAGTTGAAGTCGGGAATAGGATCCATCCTGGGCGTAGTGGTAGGCCCCAGGTCCAGGCCGGGCGCAGACGGGTGCAGACGGGCTTGCCTTTGGCGTGCCTTCGGCGTGCTGCCGACGCGCCCGCTGCGTGCGTCCGCTGCGCGGCCGGGAGTGAGTAAGCATGATATAGTGTGGGGAGGTGGGAGGGGCAAACAGCTGCACCGCCAACCCAGGACTCCCTCGAAGATGGTGTCTGTCCTCGCTGTTCCCGTTCCCCTGCTGCAGCGTCTAACCGGCTGTGCAGGGAAGCGGTGTGAGGTGAGGAGGGGGGGGGGAGATAAGGGTGAGTGCACAGACGGCGGCAATTAAAATATCACAAACAATTTTAAAAACACGAAGACTCCTGGCTTTCCGCCTTAGGAGTAGTAACAGGCAAGTCTATTCTGCGCGCGAGGGCGAGAGAGCGACTTATGAACTGACGGGAGCCAGGAGAGGCGAACAGCTGCACCGCCAACCCAGGACACCCTCGAAGATGGCGTCTGTCCTCGCCGTTCCCGTTCCCCTGCTGCAGCGTCTAATCGGCTGTGCAGGGAAGAGGTCTGAGGTGAGGAGGGGGGATAAGGGTGAGTGCACAGACGGCGGCAATTAAAATATCACAAACAATTTTAAAAACACGAAGACTCCCGGCTTTCCGCCTCAGGAGTAGTAACAGGCAAGTCTATTCTGTGCGCGAGGGAGACTTATGAACTGACGGGAGGCAGGAGGGGCGGACAGCTGCTCCGCCAACCCATGACTCCCTCGAAGATGGCGTCTGTCCTCGCCGTTCCCGTTCCCCTGCTGCAGCGTCGAATCGGCTGTGCAGGGAAGCGGTGTGAGGTGAGGAGGGGGGGAGATAAGGGTGAGTGCACAGATGGTGGCAATTAAAATATCACAAACAATTTTAAAAACACGAATACTCCCGGCTTTCCGGAGTAGTAACAGGCAAGTCATATGGTGGTGGTGGATGTGGAGGTGGACATGGTGTAGCAGAAATGGTGGTGGACGTGATGGTGGTGGTTGACGTGGTGGGGTTGACATGGTGGTGGAAGTGGTGGTGAATGTGGTATTGGTGGATGTGGTGGTGGATGTGGTGGTGGTGGTGCTGGTCATGGTGGTGGATGTGGTTATAGATGTGGTCGTGGTGGACATGGTGGTGGACGTGATGTTGGTGGATTTGGTGGTGGTGGATGTGGTGGTGGACTTGGTGGTGGTGGATGTGGTGGTAGTGGACGTTGTGGTGGATGTGGTGGTGGATATGGTGGTGGTGGATGTGGTGGTGGATGTGGTGGTGGTGGTGGACATGGTGGTGGTGGACGTGGTGGTGGTGAATTTGGTAGTGGTGGATGTGGTAGTGGTGGACATGGTGGTGGACATGGTGGTGGTGGACATGGTGGTGGTGGTGGTGGATGAGGTGGTGGTGGACATGGTGGTGGATGTGTTGGTGGTGGTGGAGGATGTGGTGGAGGATGTGGTGGTGAACGTGGTGGTGGATGTGGTGGTGGACGTGGTGGTGATGGACATGGTGGCAGTGGTGGATGTGGTGGTGGTGGACATGGTGGTGGTGGGCTTGGTGGTGGTGGATGTAGTTGTGGTGGAGGATAAGTATGGGCGAATTTTGCAAATTTGCGGTATGCGAATTCGCGCCAAAGCATACTCGCGGTCCGCAAAATCCGCAAACTTTTGTCCGATTGCAGATCTTTTTATTTTTGCAAGTTCGCAGGATTTTTTTCACTGCGGCTACCGCAAACTTACCCATGCGGTCTTCTATGGGCGCGGCCATCTTGTTCGCATTGCGTATTTCCCTTTCCGGTCGCTTTTTGCGTGCTCGCGGGGGAAATATCGCGCAAACTTGCCCACGTGGTTGCAATGGGCGCGGCTATCTTGTTTTTCATTCATTGCTATGGTTCTGGGCATGCCTTTTCTATCCTATTTCAATCTTTGTAATCCTTTGTCTCTTTGAACTTTTTTTTTTCTTTTTTACTCATTATCTTTCTACATCTAAATTTTGTGTTTTTTTCAACTTTTAGTTACTTTAATAACTACTTTTTTTTTAGCTCTCTCTTATCTTTTATTTACTTTTTTTCGCTTTCTTTCCTATTTTTGCTTTCTTCTTTGACCCAGGACCATGGCAAAGGGAGCCGGCAAGTCGAAGGGAAAGAGTCCCGCACCCGGCTCCCTTGCGGGCAATTAAGGGGGGGAGTCATTAAGTCCCAGGGAGATCTTCAGCGTTGTGGAGGTGGCCACACTGGTCTTCTTTGTGCAGCGCCACTTCCCCAAAACCGTTGCGGTAGGCAGCAGGCCCAGTACCGGGTATGGCCTCCAGGAGCGTCGCCAGCTATGGGGTAAGGTGTGCCGGGCCATGTATCGGAAGTCTGGGGTCCGGCGCACCTACAACCAGGTGACGCACCGGTGGTCCGACATCCTGGACCGGGAACAAGACCTGATCGACCTGCCTGGCGTCGAGATCCCCGGGCTGGGTGAGTACTAGTAGCTATTTAATAACTATTTTGTTTTCTTCTGCTCTGTGTTATCTTGCAAATATATGTTTTTTCCAAAGAGCAAGAATTCTGCCAATTACTTTGCAGGTAAATTATGTTTCAAAAGCTTCTGTGATTGCAGGTGCTCGCCTGCTCAGTCAGTAGCGGTGCTACTATGCTTACTTGTTTTCAATTTTGTGCTCATTTGGCCTGAGTGATTATGTATGTTATGTTATGTTATGTTATGTTATTTATTATTTGTTAAGCGCACATACGCCCAAGGGCTTCTTGGCGCTGGTGAGAGAGTCAAACATAACAATACATAGAAGACATACAATCACTGTTTACAATAAGCCTGAGAAAAAAGAAAAGTTTTAAATGCCTTCCTAAAGGCAAGGAGGTCCTTACTGTGTCGCAGAGTCAAAGGAAGGGAATTCCACAGTGAAGCAGCTAAAAATTGAAAACTGCTGCCTCCCTGACGTTTCTTTTTGAAACGAGGGACCTCAAGTAGGTCTTTGTGGATTGATCTCAAGCTGCGCAAGGGTTTGTATTTGCGCAGTAGTAGTCTAAGGAACATGGGACCCTTACCCTCCAAAGCCTTGAACACAATACAGCCCACCTTGAATGTAGCTCTCTGTTCCACAGAGTGTACTTTACAGAACTGCGTAATGCTAGAGAGACTAGAGACTCAAGTCCAGTCCTTCCTTTGTACTCCTGCCACTAAGAAGAGATAGTGGTGGTGGATTGATAGGTTGAGTATATTATGACTTGTTATGTAGTAGGAATTTTTTTAGTGGTCTGCTATCATGACGGACTGTGTCTGTCACTTCGCGTGCTGCTGAGTACTGCCAGTCCTACTAGAACCTTTTTGTAGTTGGTTTAGTGAGTTACATAACTTTCCAAGTAGACGGTCCGCGAATCCAGCAATAGTATGATGATATTCTAGTAGACCACATCAGATAGGTCAATAAATTTAGTGCAATTGTAGTTTATTTCCCCGAAATAATTTGTTATTGTTTTTTTGAAATGTTTGATTTTGTTGACAACAATCATCCATGTTTGTGTCTTTCTTTCATGTACATCAGCTCCTCCCAGGGGCAAGAGGACAGAGGTGGTGGTGGCGGCGCCAGCGGAGTAGGAAGGCCAGGATCGATCCACCGAGGGCTCTTCTGCTGGCCCCAGTAAGTTTTCCTGTTAATATTAATAATTATACTTCCCTAACTTTTACAGCACCTATTTAGTCCAAACGTTCATCATAATTCTATTTGTTCCTAAATCGTCGATGATCTACTTGTAGACAGTTTCTAAATTCTCATCCTGCCTCTACTTTGACTCTCTGTGCTTCTACTATTTATTATGATTAGTCTGTCTGTGTAGCTAGCTAAGCTTGCACAGTTGGCAAAAGGTGTTAAGCAAAACTCTTATTCAGCAATAGCTCTAGGCACAGAGTGCAGTTCTCTGGGTTTGCAATAATGTCTATTGAAGTCTTAATGTTTATGCTTTGACAATTCCCATCAATAAAATGTCAATAGCCACCAAGAAAGAGATACTAGTTTACTTTTTGATTGGATAGGAGGACATACTACTACTGTTGCAGGGACTATTCTGCACATACAGACCTATGGACAAGAAATAGAGCATTGGTGATAATAGGCGCAGTTAGACTTTCCACATACCTCAGTCATAACAGAAGTCGGACACCCAATCTCCTTGCTGACTAGCTAGTGTGTCAGAGTCATTATTTAGCTCCCGAATGCAGTGATGATCCCCAATGATTATACAACCTAGAACATAAGACTACGGAGTCAGAGGCCAGACCTCTCAGAGTCACGGAATCATGCTTGCAAATTGCAAACCCTTTCGCTCACTCACTCATGGCGAAAAACCACAGAGTCTATGTAAGTTTTAAAGCTTTATTAAAAGTAAAACAAGTAGCTCTGTGTGTACTCTGTATATTAAATTTCGATTGTGCACTATATAAAAACATTTAATAAAATCAACTTCATATAAGATAAACGGTGAACTCTTGAAAACTGAACAGTGGCTGATTTTACACATTAACTGTGGGAGAGCCCTCCCCTGGTTGGAACTTAAAGTCTTGGTGGAGATGATGACGACTCTGAGTAACATATTGCTCTTGTTCGTAGAAGGGAAGCTTCTGTCTGTTATGAGAAAAATGGTGCGTGTTAAAAAGCAAGCATTCATCAGTTGTGCCAAAAAGTGTAGCATGTTATGGCTAAGCATAAATAAAAACACCCTCCCCTTCCGAAAGGGGAATTTTTAGTTTAGACTAGAGAGTCACAATTAATTACATTTGTTTATGTAGTAACATATTTTTTCATTCCTAGACAAAATAGGGAGTGGTGTAAATGGCTTCTACAAATATGAAATGTATTTTCTATGCATAACACCATGGGCACAGCCCACCACCAGTGCTGGGGCCAGCGCGGAGGTGGTCACTCCAGGGGCGGATGCGGGGCCAGCAGTAACTGCTATGGGGGATGCCACAGTAGGGGCGGGCAGTGGTAAGCTATTATATTCCTTACTTATTGAGATTGCAGAGTAGGCTCGCTGCAGGGGTGTATATGTTGTACAGTACAAGTACACTTTACAGTTAAGAAGACTTACAAATTTAGAAGTTTTTGTCAACCAGGTAGAAGACATTCACCCTTGACTTCGCATTAGCAATAGCATTAGTGGCGGGAGTTGACGAGTAACCAATGGCCTCCTCTAAATTTGACTTCAACTCAGCTGTGAAACTTTTATCGAGAAGTCAAGTCAGATCAGAGATGAACTTGATGGATGGGATGAATGAAAAGGGAAAGAAGGGTGTAAGGAAGGACGAGCGAGTTAAATGAATGACTGGAAAATAATGATACGTGTTTTTTAATGCAGGCACAGGTGGCTGGGAATCTGATGCATGGCAGGTTGAAGGCTGAAGCAAGGATGGGTGGAAGGAGAAAGAAAAGAGGACTGCCTGGGTGGGTGAAACAGAAACTGTATGTGTGCGCAATACATCCTTTGGTTTAAATTCAAATGCAAGTCAAGCACGGATGCATGGCTGGTGGTTTACAAAATAAAATAAAAAGGGTGTTTTTCGGTGAGAAAAAGTAAGGTTTGTCCAGTTGAGACATTAAGAAGAATGATTGGCATTTACATTGAATGGATGGATGCCTGGGTGGTATCTTCCTCATAGATAGCATAGGTGTATGTAGAGTAGACAGAGTAGATGGTCACTGGATGAAGAGTGTTACTTTGAAGAGCATGTAACACCGCACGTCCCTGCCAGAGTAGCAAAGCAGAGGAAAGTAGAAGTTCTAATTTTTCAGAATACTCCCTTGACTAACAGTAGTTTGCAAGCACAGCATATATTGTGTATCTATTGTATACTTCACATTATCAAATCAAGTCACAAGTCAACTCACAAGTGCCTTCCTCCGGCGATTATGGGGACCACTCACTACCTCTGTTAATAATTTTTTTTCAACTCTGTCATTCATGTGCTGCCTATTGGTGTTCACTCAATCAATAAAAATAAAGCACCTAAAGTCATCCCTTATATAAGCAAATATCCTGTGAAGGGATAGATGATCATATTATCTTCTTCATTTTCCTTTTGCAGTAGTCAGGGACAGGGCAGGGTGTAAGTTAAATTAATTGAGCAGTAGCCCTTGTAACAGAGTATGGCCAGTGCCACCCGTAATAGAAAAGTAAGAGCTTCACCAATTACCACCTGCATGTACTGGACTGGTAACAGTAACGCAAGTCTGCATCATCATGGCTTGCGTCTGTTTTTCTTGGGTGCAAGCTGACTGCGGTGGTGTTATGCCGGCTTCCAAATGTTTACATACTAATTTCGCTAAATAAGAGAGAAGAAGAAGACTGGTATACTGTCTGAGTGTAATGTAGTGAGTCCATATAGTGCTACTAGAATTCCTGAAACTCCCACTAATGTTAGAGTAGAGGCCGACGAAGTGGGAGGTTAGATAGATAAATGCCACAAATGTTATGTACTGTGCTTGCAAGTTGCTAGTGCTACTGTGACACAACTTTCTGTTGAGTTATTTTGTGTTAATCTTAAAGAGTATTGGTTACAGTATGTTTTTCTTTCTTCATATAGATACTCCTTCTAAATTAACAAGAAAGGAGTTGGCTATCCGGGCCCGGCAAAGGAAGCTGGAGGCAATTGTTGCCGAATATCGGCAGCTGGTGGCTCAGGAGGGGGAGGATGACTTGCAGTCACAGTCAACAACATCGACGACAGTTGCATCCTTCTCCGCTGCCCTGAATCATACAGTCAGTGCAATCCTTCAGCGGTACAGCACCGTGGTCCGGCAGCCACCCGCCGCCGCCAAGCAGCGAAACCAAAAGCTGCCCCCCTCTGTACCAGCAAGGCTCGCATCCACCGACTAACCCTGCGAGTGGCCTACCTCGAGCAGGAGGGGGCGAGGTAGAAAGCCCTGCTCAAGGACCTCCGGAGAGAGCTGCGTGACCACCTGGCCACAGGAGGACACCGCAGGCGGAAGTAGAGAGACTGTCCCTTGCCCTTTTTTAAAGGCTTTTGGGGGGTGGGAATTGGGTGTTGTGGTTTTTGGACTTTTGGGACATTTGATTTCATGGACATTGGTTGGGGTTAGGGAGGGGGTGGGTCGGGTCTTGCGGGATAGTTTATTTTTGTTAGGGATCAAAATAATTATTTCTTTTCTACTTAACCATAGCATACACATTTTTACTGTTTTGTGGGGGATGCAGGGGGGGTTTTAACTGTACGTTTGTTTTCCTGAAACTTAACTGGCTGCTTGATTCAAATTATCTAAGTAATCGCCCAAATTTGTACAAAAGTGCAACTGACAGAGTTAGTGAATTCAATTGCCCTACTACTTTACTAGTACTACCATCAGTCTCTCCTCTCTTCCTACTCCATTATTCTTCCTCCCCCAAAATGCTTATCTTACCTGTGATTCGTCTTTGAGAATAGGGCTAAGCACAGGGCTGCCTGCATGGCAAATGGCGATTAAAGTTGGCTATGGAATCCTGGACAGATGAAATGGCATTGTTGTGATGGTAGTAGTAGTAGTACACACTGGCAGTAGCAGCATATGAAAAAAAAGGAAATGAGACATTGAGTGGCCTGAGAGGAGCATTAGAACAGTACGATAGTACAGTACACAAGAACAGTGCCATAAATTAAATTGTAGCCTAAGCAATGCTAAAGTATTCAATCAAAAGTTAACTAGTAGTTGCGTGGATTATGGCTACTACAAGAACTAGTACTGAAGGACACAGCAGAGTAAGCTTTCGTCACTTGTAGGAGGATGTTGTTATTGATGAATCCACTCGATGGGGGACATGAGATTCTGAAATGATTTGCAAATACTCATGGGTGTGTGTCAAGCAGAATAGGAATATGTTCGCGGATTCCTTGACCTGCCTTTAAATTGATTTTCTGTTGGTTTGACCTTATCCTCCCCAGCAAGCGTGTGGAATTATTGGTGTCATTTACTCAGACACCTCAATGAAAACCACACAGCCCGGGGGAAGAGGGCTAGGGTTTGAAAAATGGATGGGAATGGGGGTTTTTGGGAAAGTTTTTGGGAGAGAGAAAAAAAACACAGCATGGACAAACAACAAATGAAGAAAAACTAATCTTTGGATACAAGCTTCATAGTTGTTGACAACAATAACATTATTTAAAAGATAAGTACAAGTAAAGTGGATACTGTAACTGTAAGTTGTAGTTGTCCTGGTCAAATTGGGAAGTTGCATGCATCTAGCTATTCCTCTTATTTGATGTACTCCTCCATTCCATTGGGTGCTCTATCGATCAATCCTGGTGACCACACAGTCCACTGCCTGCCTGGCAGATGCAGAATTGCTATTTTAAGCCTGAGTTAATGTTTTTCCCATCGCACAGGGTAAGTAATTGTTGATGGAAAAACAGAAATGGATATTAAAACACCACGGAGGAAAAATATACGGTACGGTGTGTAGTGCAAAAGTAACATTTTCACTTTCAGAGGCGACAGTATTACATACATGCACCATTTCTAAACTCTGAGTCTCTGTTTCCAGAATAATTATAGCACACTGCAGGCCAGGGGCAGGACCATGCAGACGGTCAAGGCAGGCACCACTGAGTAAACCAACCTCCATGTAGCATACCTCTTTGACACAGAGAGACAAAGCAGATCTAATTTTATACAGCAAGACACATAGCTACAATTTTACATCAACCGCTGTCTGGACTCTAGCATAACACTACTACACTGGCTCGACCACTCCATACCACGACTAGGCAGACATGTAGTTCTGCTGTGGTTGTTGTTGACTTGTTTACCTGTTTGTCACTCACGAAATGGGAATAGTTCTTCCGTAAATCGACGATGATGATCCATCCGTACCAGTGAGTGACTGTGAAGATATTATGTAACTTTGGTCATCATGACTCATCATCATCATCATGGTGTTCGCAAACTCAATGTTGTTCATGCAGTCACAGTCTACACACAGTGAGTCCAAGGAAATTTTCCATATTGAAAAATGCAACCTAGTGGCCCCTGCAGTAGAAGTACAATTTGTATTAATTACAAGGTAAACAGAGTACCCTTGAGTTACATTTAGTGTGTAAAAGATTACCTAATAATAGAACACATAGATAGGATTCACTTCATGCACAACAAACAAACAACAATTGCTTTCATCAGAGCCAGACAGTCAGTGTTGTCCACTGCTTACCATCTCATCATTCATTACCTGTTTCACTTGTCAGCATCTTATTCTTAAATGAAGGGCCACAGGGCAGCCTCTTGTGTCCATTTCAGAAGTAACAGTCAGCATAGTCAGTCATTCCAGTCCCATTTCTTTTGAGGGGACTCGTCTACGAAGCAACAGTTTCTTGATTCTGCGTAATCCGGCCATCTGCCTTGAGGGAAATGGATACGGGGAGTCTGGAGGAGGAGGATAGAGGAGCATGACTGAGTTGTGAACTTGTGAACTTCAGGAATGCAGACAGCGGCACCTTCAATATGAAAATAAGACGAAGACAGTGCTGCTGATGGATTTGTTGTGATTAAAGTTTTGTTGAGCAAAAGGTTGCAAATCAAAGAAAGACACACAGAAATATGAGGGTGGTGGTGGATGTGGTGGTGGTGGACGTGGTGGACATGGTGGTGGGTGTGGTGGTGGTGGTGGACATGATGGTGGTGGTGGTGGACGTGGTTGACATGGTGGTTTTGGTGGACGTGGTGGTGGATGTGGTGGTGGTGGATATGGTGGTTGTGGATGTGGTGGTGGTGGACGTGGTGGTGGTGGACGTGGTGGTGGTGGTGGACGAGGTGGTGGGGGACATGGTTGTGGTTGTGGTGGTGGACGTGGTTGTGGTGGATGTGGTGGTGGTGGTGGATGTGGTGGTGGATGTGGTGGTGGTGGTGGACATGGTGGTGGTGGATGTGGTGGTGGACATGGTAGTGGTGGACGTGGTGGTGGTGGATGAGGTGGTGGTGGATGTGGTGGTGGTGGACATGGTGGTGGACGTGGTGGTGGTGAACATGGAGGTGGTGGAGGATGTGGTGGTGGTGGATGTGGTGTTGGTGGACATGGTAGTGGTGAACGTGGTGGTGGTGGACATGGTGGTGGACATGGTGGTAAAGGATGTGGTGGTGGTGGACATGGTGGTGGTGGATGTGGTGGTGGTGAATGTGGAGGTGGTGGAGGTGGATGTGGATGTGGTGGTGGTGGGGGTGGTGGAGGTGGTGGTGGTGGACGTGGTGGTGGTGAACGTTATGGTGGTGGTGGGCCTGGTGGTGGTGGATGGGGTGGTGGTGGATGTGGTGGTGGTGGACATGTGGTTGTGCGCCTGGTGGTGGTGGTTGACGTGGGGATGTAGACATGGTGGTGGTGGACATGGTAGTAGTGGATATGGTGGTGGTGGTGGTGGTGGATGTTGTGGTGGTGGATGTTGTGGCGGTGGTGGAAGTGGTGGTTGTGGTGGACGTGGTGGATATGGTGGTGGTGGATATGGTGGTTGTGGGTGTGGTGGTGGTGGACGTGGTGGTGGTGGACGTGGTGGTGGTGGTGGACGAGGTGGTGGGGGACATGGTTGTGGTTGTGGTGGTGGACGTGGTTGTGGTGGATGTGGTGGTGGTGGTGGATGTGGTGGTGGATGTGGTGGTGGTGGTGGACATGGTGGTGGTGGATGTGGTGGTGGACATGGTAGTGGTGGACGTGGTGGTGGTGGATGAGGTGGTGGTGGATGTGGTGGTGGTGGACATGGTGGTGGACGTGGTGGTGGTGAACATGGAGGTGGTGGAGGATGTGGTGGTGGTGGATGTGGTGTTGGTGGACATGGTAGTGGTGAACGTGGTGGTGGTGGACATGGTGGTGGACATGGTGGTAAAGGATGTGGTGGTGGTGGACATGGTGGTGGTGGATGTGGTGGTGGTGAATGTGGAGGTGGTGGAGGTGGATGTGGATGTGGTGGTGGTGGGGGTGGTGGAGGTGGTGGTGGTGGACGTGGTGGTGGTGAACGTTATGGTGGTGGTGGGCCTGGTGGTGGTGGATGGGGTGGTGGTGGATGTGGTGGTGGTGGACATGTGGTTGTGCGCCTGGTGGTGGTGGTTGACGTGGGGATGTAGACATGGTGGTGGTGGACATGGTAGTAGTGGATATGGTGGTGGTGGTGGTGGTGGATGTTGTGGTGGTGGATGTTGTGGCGGTGGTGGAAGTGGTGGTTGTGGTGGACGTTGTGGATATGGTGGTGGTGGATGTGGTGGACATGGTGGTGGACATGGTTGTTTTGGTGGACGCGGTGGTGGTGGTGGACATGGTGGTGGTGGATGTGGTGGTTGTGAATGTGGTGGCGGTGGTGGTGGATGTGGTGGTGGTAGTGGACGTGGTGGTGGTGGACATGGTTGTGGTGGTGGTGGTGGACGTGGTTGTAGTGGTGGTGGATGTGGTGGTGGTGGATGTGGTGGTGGATGTGGTGGTGGTGGTGGACATGGTGGTGTACATGGTGGTAGTGGATGTGGTGGTGGACATGGTAGTGGTGGACATGGTGGTGGTGGTTGAGGTGGTGGTGGATTTTATTTATTATTATTTATTATTTATGCAAATTTATATAGCACAGACTTTACCCGAAGGTGTCAGAGCGCTTCACAATAGGAACAGAAATGATACAGGATGAAAACATTACACGAGAACAGATCACAAAAGCAAACGTTAAGTTACATACGGTACAGTGACAGTTGTGAGCAAACAAAAATACATGAGGTAGTAAAAATTGTGAGCAACCAAAAATACATGAGGTAGTAAAAAGTGCACAAGAGTAAAAAGTGACAAGTTTACAGGTTACAAGAGAAAACAACGTATAATTAGAGGTATTATACTGCAATATATGCTAGACACTCAGGCACAAGAACAAATGTTACGTAGGCGAAGGAGGCACTTGTGCAAGTATCAAAGGTAAAAACATGAAACAGGTAGAAAACCGTGTGTTACAAGGGCAAAGTGGTGAGTGCATGTTGCAAGAGGGTACCAAAAACAAGACATGGATAATACTGCAGTAAAAGGCAAACACTCTAACCACAAGAACACACTGGGAAGGCACTTCCATGGTCATGGAAAGAAGAAATTTTCAGTAGTGGGAGGTCTTCCTTCAGATAACAGAGAGGACGTGAGTTATTTTGGAGGTGTCTCTGGAGGAGGAGAACTTTGAGGTCCCTTTTGAAGGCCTGGGCGGAGGCGGTGGTCCGGAGCTGAGGCGGAAAGGAGTTCCAGATTCTCACTGCGTTGCCTGAGAAGGATTGGGCCATCGTTAATTCCTTCTTGAAAGTGGGAGGTTCAAGCAGTAGCTTCTCCGCATTGCGTGAAGGTCTAGAGCCTCCAGAGAGTTTCAGTTTATTCGCCAGGTAGCTAGGAGAGGAGGAGTGCAAGGCTTTGTGGGTGATACAAGCGGTCTTGTAGATAGCTCTAGCTTCGAGGGGAAGCAAGCGGAGGGTAGATAACATCGGTGTGATGTGATCGCTTCTTTTGGCCCCATAAATGAAATGAGCTGCTGAATGGAAAACAGACTGAAGTGGGGACAAGTGGGGGGAGGGATTCAGAATCAGTTGATGAGTTGACATCCAGTTTTGAATGGAGTCGAGAGTGGAGCTTAGGATGGAGAGATCGTGAGTGGAGGCAACCTTGAGGTAGAGTTGAGTGTCGTCTGCATAGAGATGATAGTGAATCCCGGATTTGCTTAGGAGATTTCCCAGTGGTTCTAAATAGAGATTGAACAATGTGGGTGCAAGTATAGAGCCTTGGGGAACACCTTGACCTACCGCCACAGGAGATGATAGACTGTTCGCTATTTTGATCATTTGGGATCTGTCAGAAAGGAAGGATGCAAACCATTTAAGCACTGTGCCCTCCATGCCCATTCTCTGTTGAAGAATATTGAGGAGGGTGCTGTGATTGACAGTGTCAAAGGCTGCGGAAAGGTCAAGGAGAATTAGAAGACAGGACCCCCCTGAATCGATTATCCTCAGCGCATCATCAACCACTTGCAGTAGGGCTGTTTCAGTGTTGCAGTTTTGAATGAAGCCGGACTGACAATTGTCAAGAAGATCATTGTCCTTGATATGACGAGAGAGTTGTTTGCTACACATCTGTCTGTGACCTTCGCAAGAAAGGGAAGGTTAGTGATGGGGCGGAAGTTGTTGAGGTCATTCGCATCAGCAGTGGGTTTTTTAAGCAGGGGATGACCTGCCCAGTTTTGACGGAGGCCAGAATGGAGCCTTGCCGGAGGGAGAGGTTGATCAGAGTGGTCCAATAGGAAAGGGAATGGGTATAGAAGTCAATGGCAATGGCACTGGGGATAGGGTCAAGAGAATGGTTGGAGGGCTTTGTTTTGCATATGCACTTGAGAAGGGCATCTTCAGATATGGGGTCAAAGCTCTGCCAAATGGCTAAGGATTTGCACTCCTCTGGCGGGGTAGGATGAGAGACCTGATCCACAAGTGATTTCACTTTTTCATTGAAGAAAATAGCGAAATCCACTGCTCTCTGTGTAGAATCATCCACCTTGGAGGTTGGGGGAGAGCAGTCAGGAATCTTGATGAGATCGAAAAGTTTTTTGGGTCTATTTTTGGCGGAGTCAAGGAGGGTTTTGAAGTGCGCAGCTTTCCCAAGGAAGATATGCTCGTGGTACTTGGATCTTGCTGAGCAAAGCATGTCCAAACTGTTGGTGGAGGGCACTTGCCTCCATTGTTTCTCCAGGAATCTTAGCTGCTTCCTTTCATCATAAAGGGATTTGTTGAACCAAGGTGCTGAGGGAGTGGGCCTTAACCTTTTGCTTTTGAGTGGAGCGACATTATTAATTTCAGCTGCAAGAACTGTGAGGCATTGGGAGGTGAGTTCGTCAACATCTTTGCTCGGGTCTAGCCTTGGAAGTGATAACAAAGCTGATTCACAGAGGGGACCGACATCAATATTTTTGGTATCACGGAACCATGAGATGGCCCTCTTGGGTTGGCCAAGAGTTACAGAGTGTGAAAGTTGAAGAGAGAATGGGATGAGGAGGTGGTCAGATCAATCTACATGAATTGGGGTAGTGGTAGAAAGCATGCCTGCTTTAGAAATAACAAGATCCAGGATTGCGCCCTTAGAGTGTGTTGATTCAGTGCAGTATTGGATAAGATCGTTTGCAGAGAGGAAGGTGGCCAGTGAATTTGCAGGGAGAGTTGTCTTTGTTGGTGTTGCAAGAGGGAGAGGAATTAAGGACAAATTTAGGGGGAGAGGGGTGTGGAACACGGCGGTAGGGTGGAAGGTGAGGGGAGGCCTGTGTGGAGTCCTGAGAATATAGGAGGTTTGGGAGGAAAAGAGGTGCAGTGGTTGTGGAGGTCCTGTCAGCTAGGAGAGGTGGCTGTGTGGGAACGGGCATCTGGCAGAGTGAGGGGGGTTGAGAGAAAGGGAAGTTGAGGAAAGGAAGTGGTTCTGCTGGGCCCCAGGGATGGAAATGGAAAGGGTTACTAGGGGGGGAAAGGGAGTACTGCAGCATTACTGGAGAAGTAGGAGGGAGGAGAGAGATGCAGTGGGATTGTGGAGAAAACGGGGTGAATAACGAGGGGAGGAGGGGGTGGAGAGGAGGGATGGAAGGAGGGATAAGGGGAGCATAGGGAAAGTTCGCTGGGGGAGAGGGTTGGAGGAGAGGTGGACTGAAAAGGGGGGTGATGGGAAGGAATATGGGGGAGGAGAAGAGATTGGAGAAACGGGATGGTGCAGATGGGACGAGGAGCGTATTGGCTAGTGGTAAGGCTGAAGTGATGTGGGAAGGGACATACTGTGAGGGGGAGGAATAGGAGGGGAGGTTACAAGGGAGGGGGAGGGAAGAGGGCCGACCTGTGCTTCTCGAGGGAGCAGCCAATCGTATTGAGGTTGTAGAGGAGGGGAGTAGGGAAGGGAAGAGGTGGTCACAGGGCAAGAGGCAGGTGTCATTGCCTTGGATCAAGACAGTAAAGTTGTTATAGATTTGTAGCGTAGTTCCTATTTTCCCAGTAGGCCCTGCGCATTGGAATAACATAAACAGTAGTATCGACGTAGAAGTGCGGATCTTCCAGGCCTCTACTGACTATGCTAAACTTAATTGGGTTTGTTACCAACTAGCTCAGAGGTCACCGGAAACTTTCTTGACTGAAATAGGAAGTGATCAGCTTCCCTGGCACAGACAAGAAGGGATTCAGTTTTCCAACAACCGTGCAACATGACAACTTTGCTCCTCAGATCAAGAGTCAATCTCTAGGGTCGTGTGAAACAATAGACAGTTATTTTACTCAGTCAGGTTGGTGCAGTTTACTTTCACAATATGTAGAGAATAGAGAGACGGGCGTTTGTCAATAAAAGGTTAACATTTATTGAACAGTCTTTCTTCTCGTACAAGAGAAATGTATTGCCACAATTGCAAGACTTGTTATGATAAAAAGTACGTACAGTAAGATAAGTATTGCGAAATAATACTGTAAAAGCATTGATATGGTTTCTTAGCCATACAATGGTTTAAAAGTAATAAAACATATATACATTCATATATACATTAGGCTAAAATACTCAACTGGTGCTTCTAACTACGCCTACCCCAGTGTACCTGACCTAAGCCTAATACTTGGGAGGGGAGTAAGTAAGTAGCTTTAAGTTAAGTTGGTTTTGCCAAGGTTTGCTTCAAGAATTCTCTCTCAAGGGTTTAGTCAACACCATACCTCTGGAATAGAATGATGGAGGTCTGGTATCTCCCTCAGGGCTCGATATCCCAGTCACCCGCAAGGGTAGACCAGAAACGCTGGAGCTGGATTTCTCTGCAGGAGAAATACAGCGTCTCGTCTTCAGCGCGTCGAGGAGGAGAAGGAGGGGGGGACAGCGTCCGCGGGCAGCTTGCATCTGCTGGGCTCTTGCAGGGGGACGGCTGTTCAGCTCCTAGGTTCACCACACCATCGTTCGCTAGTTAGCAGCGATAGCAGTAGCGATAGCAGCTATGATATCTTCAGCATAACAGCAGCTTCAGGCGACGGGCAACAGGGGACTTGCTTAAGGCCACGTTGGTAGTATTTATACCTGAAAGGTGCCATGTTTGACGTAAGTTTGCTGGACATAAGACGTCAATATAGATGTCACTAGGAAGTGATCGTCTATCAGTGCTCATTAGAGTTCTATTACTAATCAAAACACTGCAAGCGGGGATTTCCAGGTTTGCTGAGTTTTTATCTTGTTGAAGAACTCAGAGTGTTAATCTAGGAATCTCAGATAGTGACTTCTGCTCTGTCATTGCACTAATTGGTTGCAAAGGAAGTGGCAGAGAAAGCTATTCTGGAATGTGGCTCTGTTCGTGTGAGGCCAGAGATGAGTTACTGAATATCGCACTTGAACGGTTATGCCAAATATAGGGAATAAATGGATTTATAGCCGAATAGGGGCATAAGGTCACAGTATCGATAAGGATCCTAGATAAGCACGCCACACCCACTCCACGAATTCATGTCCATCAAATTACTAAAACTAGAGCAATAAGATGCATGTGTAACATTGCCCACCCCAAAATACAGAAATGCATTTGAAATAGGCGTATTTGTAATACGTGAAAATTTAGGTACTGTACGTTTTTGAAGCATAGAAATCATTCAAAAATTATAGCATATGAAATCAATGAACGATTATGCAAAAAAGAATTACACATGAAATATCTCTGAAACAGAAGAAGGGCGAGATAAATCATCACATATAAATGCATTGCAATAAATGTGCTAGAGGCTGGTGTAAAGTTATTATGTCTCTAGATGTATGTAGAAATAGAAGTTTGAAGCTTCTGTTCTCTAAGAATAGTTTTTACTTTAAGCAAAGAATTGTTCGTGCCAAAAAGGGTGAATATTAAAAAGTGTTCAATTCAAAAGAATTATTGCATGAACGGGGAAAATAGAGTTCCAACGCTTTTAGCAGTTTTTGTTGTTCAAAACTGAAGGCCGAATTCAGAGTTCATGGGAACGCTG
Organism: Lissotriton vulgaris; assembly: GCF_964263255.1. Classification (NCBI taxonomy): domain Eukaryota; kingdom Metazoa; phylum Chordata; class Amphibia; order Caudata; family Salamandridae; genus Lissotriton; species Lissotriton vulgaris. The sequence goes on along the minus strand of NC_141693.1, from coordinate 1,426,014,652 downwards.
TGTGTCGGAAAGCTTCTCCAAAGTTATTATTTATGTTCGGGTGAGAACATCCTATCAGACAGGCTCTCAAAGAATTGGTCTCCAAAATCAGGTAACAGTTCGACCAAATTCGATAGTGCTGTAACTTGGCAGGAGTGAGAATGATTGCATCATCATAGTCGGGATCAGCAATGCTCACAGAAGGTCGTACCTGGGTGATGCTGCTTTTGTCACTCGCTCCACTGTTACCACCTAGTCGTAGCACAGGAGTCTCAACGAATGCCGTCATCAGGATTGGTAGCCGCTGGGGACAACACAATGCGTGATCCGTTATCGGACTGAGCAAAGTATCGACGTCCATTGGTACTGCTGATGGAAGTGAAAGACAGATGTCCAACACGCACTCATCTCCGCATAGCATACATCGAAGTACCGGTAAGATACAGTTCTGCCATATAGGTCTGAATGAAAGGAACCAGGTCATGTTTAGATCTCTCAGCCTGGCCAATCCAAGGACTCTAGTTATTCTGTCCCGGTAGCGGATTGCTAGGATTGTCTCTTCCATTCCAATGGGAGCTATGTCTGAGCTGTGGCTTGCCATAACGAAGCAGGAGGGTCAAAAATTAAATCCCTGCTACAAGTCCCAAAAATAGGGGTATGCCGCCAAAAACAGAGTGGACAAAATTAGGAACGATTCCCAAAATTGCTTGAAACGGTGTTAGCAGTCCCGTAAAAATCATCTTAAATATGCCTGGGATGCCTGTGGCACTAGACATGTTAAGGAGTTGGCTATGCATTTCTACGAAATGCACGGGGCAATTTGTTGATAAAAGGTCATGAACCTCCGTAGCTGTCCTTGCAACTAGAAGATCATACGTCTCTTTTGATGACGTTATGGGCACTGTTGTCTGTAAAAGCACAGACTTCATTTTGCTTAAAGTATCAATTCGTATAAAATAGAGATTCAGACGAGGCCAGATGGGAGTCTCTGTGTCTGCAAGCCCGCTCGGGAACAATGCTTGCATACAGCATTTGACCATGGATGTTACACTTACTAGATAACTTTTCCCTGGCACTAGGCCACAACATCTGTGATCCGTTCTAAGAATGTAACTCCCGTTAGCAAGTTGCATAAAGAAGGGCTCCATCTGAGTTGCAGGTGTGACTAGCTGGTGGCATGAAAGGTTGTTAGAATTACCTTCACAGGCTCCGTGTAAATTAATACCCTGGCACAAAAGTATACCGCTTAGTGAATGTTTACAATTTTCACCACTAAGAAATACATTTTTGTCGCTGTCACTATAGCAAGAATGTGTGTATGGTAATTTCCATTCTGATTTTACATAACCTTTACCCAATCGTTCATACTGGCCAGTAGGTATGTATTCAAGGCACTTTTTAAATCGGAAAGTTGTTATCGGAATAGTGATAATTCCGTGTATTATCCATTCAATGACAGGACTCTCTGACATTGTCAATGGTAATCTCTCAAGTTTTTCGATGCTCAGGATTGTATAGTCTGCTCCTTTCTGTGCCAAACTGATTTGTTTATCAGTAAGGTTAAAAATGGAAAATAATGACGTTGTGTTGATTAAACGCCAAGGCACATAGCCTGAACGAAGATTTTGCAGCGTCCAGCCTAATTGTACAATAGAACGTAATTGAGATTGGCCATGCTGTAACATTAGCAAGTCTCTGTCTATTATGTCAAAGGCAGAAGATACAATATTGTCGAACAAATATATTCTGGAGGACAGAGTCATTAACACATTGTCCACTACAGAAAGTGATTTTTCCAAATTAATACAATCAATTTCTCGTATTTTTTCTGCTGTTTCAATTTCTGTGACTTTCCAAGCCTCGTTGTACGCAGCATAGATGCTGGCCGCTATGAAACGTTTTTGACGCTGTTTGCGTGGTCCAAGAATGAAATCGCGCAAATCAGCACCATCTTTTAGTAAAGACAAGTGTTGCTTAATTTCAGCCAGTGTGGATGTTCCTAGCCATTCAAGGCAGAGTTTCCCTACACTGTATGTTGTTACTATCCCTGGATGTTGTCTCTGGGAGTATCTAGGGTCTTGTCTGGTCATTTTTAACCCCTGTGTTTTGTTCAGGAATCTATCTTGACAGCTGTTTGTGTCAGTAGGCCAGATTAACCACTTTTTCCAATCAGGATGTGTTCTGTTGAAATGTAAAATTTTTGTTACGTCTATCTCAATATCTGTTGTCGCATTCTCAGGTATTGGCTTTGGAATAGACGGTTTGTTAAGTTCTTTGATCTTAGCTAGGCCAAGACAGGATGTTTGGTGAATTTTGTCATTTAAAAACATCATTTGTTCTGGTATCATGCAGGTTCTAAATAGTGCTTCAAGGCCAATCTTTTGTACCCCAAATGGTTTTTGTTTCAATGTTATTTTTCCAATAATCAAAACCAAATGTCATCATTTTGTCATAAAATGCTTCTGAATATATTAATTTAGTGTTTGTCAGCATTGTTTTCATTCCTGTTTTATCTAACAGTTTGTAATAAAACGTTTCTGCATCACTGGTGTTAAACCCTGAGAAGTACTTGAATTTCTCAAAGAATGCTTTCGAACTGCTTTTAGGTGGTGTTGCACAATGTTCCCATTGATTATACTTAAAAACATTTCTAGGCTGTGCAGATTTATGCAAATAATGATCGCCATAGTGTGTATAACAGAATAACTGTTCATAACTAGATGAACCTTGTAAATAATCATGTTCTGTGAATCTAGCTGACATTACTAAATCAGACATCATGTCATTAATACTGTTAAAGTCCCAATCATCAGAGAATGTACTATGTTTTACAAAGTCACTTAAGGAGACCTTCAGTTGATGAGGATACTTCAGGATTTCGACCGGACCATAGATCTCATAGTCAGTTTTCTCCCATACTACCCCACCAGGTATTGGAATTTCTGTGACATTTACTGTTGACAGTTCTCTTTTCTTCACGTGTGATGATCTGTGTGGTTTGAGGACTAGGTTGATGTTCTGACTTGCTGTGTCCATTCAATTGTAATAAACTTTCCTAAAATTAAAACTAAAATTAGGCATAGTAGGAGTATGAGTACCCCTGAAATAATCCAATGCTCAATCAACGGTGTATCCAGATATAATTCTTTGATTTGTTGAAGGAGTCCTGTTGTATTTTCTTTAGAATACTTTTTTGTTTCTGGCATCACTTCGGGGTCGTTTTGATCTTCAGAGAAGTTGTCGAAGTTGATGAAATAACCAGAGGCAGTTCTGTCAATTGTTGGGATTGTACTTTCAATCTGTCTCTCGGTAGCATTTTCTGATGCCACATTATTGTAGACTGGTGTTTCTTGACGAACTGTTTCAATCTGTGTCTCAAGAGGCACGAGTTCCATGGCATTATTGCATAGTCCTTCTCTGTGCACTGCAGGCTGATCGAATGTGATTAGTCTTTCAGTTTGAACCTCTTGGATTGTTGCAAGTTTGGGTATTCTGTTGTTTCTTGGGAGTCCACTGGGCCTACTGTTGATTATAGGCCACATGCTTGTGGTTTTACCAGGTCTATAGATACGACTCTGTTCTCCTTTTTACCAGCAAGGGGCGGTAGTACTACTGATCTTGTTCCGATGACTTTCAAGACAGGTACTGCTTTTCTGTAAGAAGGCCCAAATTCCTTCTTCACCGCTATTTTTTCTCTGACTAGATCCCCAATCTTTGGAATCCAGACAGGCCTTGCTGGGGCTGTTGCTTGTGGTGCCTCGTCAGTGGTATCTGGCTGTTGCTTTAACTTTATGTTGCTTAAGGATTTTCTTGTTTCATTCAGTTCCTGTAAAACAGCCAAACGATCTTTGATGTCAAAGTCTGTTTTCTTTTCTTGTACCACTGATACCTGACTATCTAAGTCCTGAATTCTCATTCTAATTCCGAACAATAGCTCGTATGGGCTGAAACCTTTTAGAGATTTTCTTGGCAAATTGTTAAGACTGGTTTGGACACTTATTAAATGTTTGACCCACCCAGCGCCTGAACCTAATACCTTCGCTGTTATAGATCGCTTTATGTCCCGTTTTTTTCTTTCAACCACACTATTCCCTTCGGGGTGCGACGGACAAGAATACCGTAACCCAATTCCCATGCTGGCCATGGCCTCCTTATAAGCTCGAGAGCTGAAAGCAGGACCCTGGTCAGAGTGGAACGTGGTAATTGCGTATGTGCCGATAAAGACTCGCAGATCTCTCTATAACCGTTCTAGCGTCAGCCGAGCGCTGGAGGCCTCATTTTTTAAGTGTGTTTAGGCTTAACTGATTAATAGGACGCTGAATGGCTTGCGGACATCATTATCCTTTCTATAAATGGTAACTGTGCAACAGGCAGGACCGGTTCATTACTGCGATCCCTATCACAGTCCGGACAGTTCTTTACATATATCTGATGTTGCACGCTCATCCCCGGCCACCAGTATACTGATTGCAATTCAGTCAGAGTTTCCCTCATCTGAATGTGCCTTGGACCTTCACCCATGTGTGCGTCTGCTATTAATAATATTCTCCTGTTCATGTTTGGAATTACCCTATTCCCCACTCCAGGGATTCGAGCAAAAGGAACGGAGTTTGCATCGATTACGTATGCATAATTGAGTGGATAGTTCACGGGTAGTGCTGCACAGTCGCCCTTTACGGTCGTTTTTACTGCCAGCATGGTTTCCCCGTCTATGTATTTTTCTGTACGCTTTTTTGTGGCTACGGAAGCCGGGTTAGTTGCTTTCGCTGTGGCTGTGTTAGCCAATATATTCCCTGCAACGTGAACGCCATCACGCTGAAGACTCTGTGCGTGTATCACGTGAGTCTTTTGTAGTTCTTTATGTAAAAGAGCTACCTGTTTCCAGAGCAATTTATGCTTTATTGTGGCACCTGTGTCATTTTTGTAATCGTTTTCAATCCAACTCTGCAGTTTATTATTGTAAGAGTTGACGCATAAATGAGAATCGCGCACAATAAGTGTGGGGAATTCACGTTCTGCATTTTCGAGCGCCATCTTCAAACATCTGATTTCAGCTCTCGGAGCCGAACAGTTTCTCAATGATTCAGTTTTTGTTACTTTCGGTCTGAATTTACCGCACAGCCAACGACCTTTAACAATCGCACAGGCTGCATCGTAGGATTTTCTCTCTACGTTGAAATGCTGTACAAATCTATCTGTATAGATTATACAGGCGTATTGTGGGAGAGGCAGAAGTTCGATTGGCAGAGGATATTCTTCTTCATATTCTAAATCATTCAGTTCTTCGAATTGCGGGGCGAAATAGTATTTCACATCTTCCGCTCCTAGAGAATCTACACACTGTATCCATTTCGAATCCAGTGACACTGTAGGCAGGTATACTGGGCCGAATAGCTCCTCGAAGGTGGATTCCGCTGTGAGGATATTAATCCTTTTGCCGTGTGCTAGTTCTCGTTCATTTGCCAATGCAATTTGCACTGCTTTCACAGTTCTTTCTGTGTGACTGAATGTTTTTTCTGCTTGTGTGTACAAGTGAGATTTAATTGAAATTGGTACCTTTTCTCCCTCATTAGAGGTCAAGTATATGAATACACATCCTCCTGGGATGACTCGGATTACAAGATCGCGTGTGTTGTCACGTGTATCTAATTTTGTTTTAGCTAACATGTCTGTTTGCAGTGATTTCAAAATTTCTGTGTGTTTTTGAGTCCAATTGATTTGTTTAAAATCAGGTTTAATTCGTTCGTAGAGAGGTTTAACCCTCTCTGCGTAAATAGAATGTATGTCTTCCGAAATTCAGAAAAGCTAGTATGGATTGTAAATTCTTCAGCGTTTTTGGAGCTTGGAGTACAGCGCACTTCTCTAAGAAGTTGTCCGCTAGGCTTTTCCCTTCACTTGATAATTCGTACCCTAAAAATAGTACTGTCAGATGGGCAATTTGAGACTTTTTAAAGTTGAATTTGTAACCCTCTGCTGCGAACCCAAGTATAATGGTGTTCACTCTTTTCAAGTGAGTATCCAAGTCGTCGTCTGTGAGATAAATATCATCTACATAAGATAATGCCTCATCATCATATATTTGTAGTAACTCTGTTACCCTAGCTGAGAATAGTCCTGGGCTGTTCTTGAACCCCTGTGGGAGTCGACAGAATTTTTTCTGCGACCCAAATGCTGAGAAAGCGGTCAAACATCTGCTTTCTGGTGCAATGTTTTGACAAAAGAAACCATTAGATATGTCTAATGTCGTTTTGTATTTTTTCCTAACTATGTTATTCATTAGGGCTGCACTATGCGAGTTTTGTACTGCAAATGTTTTACAACATGTATTAAGGTGTCTGTAGTCCAAAACTAGACGATATGAATTGTCTGGTTTGGAGACAGGAAACAAAGGATTGTTCATTTGAGAGGTGCATGTTTCAATCACCCCCTGGTATTTAAGTTGATCTAAGATCTCCCTGACTTGTTTTTTAGCTTCTTGCTTAATGGGATACTGCCGTTGGGCAGTTGGTTCACTTTTTTAACTGGATTTTGTGGGGAGGAGAGTCCTCATCCCATCCTACAGGATTTTTATATAATGCCGGTGCCTGGGCTACTGCCCATTTCCTTGCATAAGTATATTTTTTGTGAATCGGAATGTGATTCGAGAAGGCAGGCATAATCACTTCTTCGCCACGAGGGCACTCCCTGACAAACTCTGGGGGCCAATCTTTTTCAGCTAACAGAATATCATAGCCTTTTGAGAGCTTATCCCAAAATAGACCCTTTATTTTCCTAGTCTTATCACCCTCTATACGCAATGTTATTTCGTATATTTTATGGGGCTCGCTAAGTCTGGTGTCGGCAGTTTCAACCTGAATGTATTCATTCGTGTCCACTGTCTCCAGATGACTCATCAGGATCTTGCGGGCTATACTGATTTCTGCTGCACTGTCCAACATTGTCAATGCCCACTCCCCGTTTTTCAACTGTGTCCTCAGTATTCTCGGCATGGTTGATTACTCTAATACTGGCTACCTTCTTTTTTGGAAATTGAGATTTTTTACTCTGAGCAGGTTCCTTGTCTTTGGACTTGGTGTGCTCTCCTGGGTCTGACCGTCCTCTTCTTTCCGATTTCTGCGAAAAAGATCGAGAGGGACGTGTATCAATACTTTGATATCTATCAGGTTTTTTCAGATTATCCCTATTTCTAAGGGTATATCTTTTCTCAGAGGGCTCCCTCTGGGGAGACTGGTGTTCTTGAGTCGGAGTTCTTTCCCTCCATCGAGGAGACCTTCCTCTGGACTGGAAAACTTTTCCTTGGGAGTGGATTGTTTATTTCCATCCCAACTCTTTTTAGGAGTGTTTGAATTATTTTTAATAAATAATTTTTCAGGGTTTTCGAGCAGTTGGGGCTTTACTGGTTTCCCACCCAAGCTGTCTCTACCTAATTCTTCATAGCATTTCTCTATGATTCTGGCAAGGTCAACTGGCTGATCTGTTATATCTGTTTCCTTCAACTTCTGGCGGATCGCCACAGATGCTGCTTCTCCCTTTATGTTGGCTAATAATATAGCCGAGACCTGCTTGAAGTCTTTCAGTAATTTCATACCAAGATTTAAAGCGGGCTCTGGACCGTATTCATTTTGAATCTGTTTTAGCACTTCTGGTATTACCGCCATAGACGGAACACCATGTGTTTTTGTGTAAATGGAAGCAAAGACTGTACCCCAAGTGTCGCAGTCCTCCACGTGTGGTGCGATTCCCATAGGAAGGCAGATTGTCAAGATTCTGTGTTTCTTAATAGGGGTAGTATCAGGAAATATTGCCTCTATTTGAGTAATTTTCCGTGCTAACCAGAAAGGAATTTGTTCCCGTTTTATGTGTGTTTTACCAAGACATGACTGTATGTTCTGTGGTGTAATTGTATTAGTGTTCCCCTGATGAGGGGTCAGCTGTGGTACATTAACAGCTGGTTGGACTGTTGCAGTCCGCATTACATATTGGACAAATTGCCTATGTATTTTTATTAATGTTTTTAGCTGTACTAACAGCTCTTCCTTTGACATTTTTGCAATGTCCGGATGTGGTGTGTAGCTAGCTAGAACCGGCCACGTTGCTCCCGGTCTACCTAGTGGACCGAGCCTGGTAATATAATCATTATGTTTTAGGGCGCCATTAAACCAGAGCAGGTGCTCTTGGAATTTTAGTGGGATTTCAGTCTCCTCGAAAGGAGCGTACTCTTCCGGAGGTTTCTCTATTTTGTAATAGTGAAACTCTTTTGTTCTAGCGTTTGCCGCTGGAAAGTTTATCCATGAATAGAATACCTCTGTCTGCCGATATTCGTGTGCCTCTATCACAAAAATTACTGTACCACCTTGCGGTGTCAGTCCGTTTTCTATAAGTTTTAACGTTATAGACTTTCTTAAATGGACCGGGATGTCGATAGCATCCGGGTCAGTATCTTCGGGACCCTGCTGAGTCGCATCTGCTGCGGCCCCAGTGGTTCCGTTTTCTCCTGGCATTGTATAAATGCAAGGTTTGCAGAGTAGGTCTCCAAGGAGACAAAGATTAGGTGCACAATATTTTGGAACACTGTATCCTTCAACGTTGAATAAACCAGAGCTTTACATAGGAATCTCTTCCTACTGAGTTTGGGCGGATTTTAACCTTTCACCCACTCCAGACGTCTATTGGAGTATTTACGGGAGAAAGGGGTGTGTGTGAAATATGCACAACTGAGTTACTCCAACGTCTTGCGTTAGTTTATCGCCTTACCAAACGTTGGGCGCCATGTAGCGTAGTTCCTATTTTCCCAATAGGCCCTGCGCATTGGAATAACATAAACAGTAGTATCGACGTAGAAGTGCGGATCTTCCAGGCCTCTACTGACTATGCTAAACTTAATTGGGTTTGTTACCAACTAGCTCAGAGGTCACTGGAAACTTTCTTGACTGAAATAGGAAGTGATCAGCTTCCCTGGCACAGACAAGAAGGGATTCAGTTTTCCAACAACCGTGCAACATGACAACTTTGCTCCTCAGATCAAGAGTCAATCTCTAGGGTTGTGTGAAACAATAGACAGTTATTTTACTCAGTCAGGTTGGTGCAGTTTACTTTCACAATATGTAGAGAATAGAGAGACGGGCGTTTGTCAATAAAAGGTTAACATTTATTGAACAGTCTTTCTTCTCGTACAAGAGAAATGTATTGCCACAATTGCAAGACTTGTTATGATAAAAAGTACGTACAGTAAGATAAGTATTGCGAAATAATACTGTAAAAGCATTGATATGGTTTCTTAGCCATACAATGGTTTAAAAGTAATAAAACATATATACATTCATATATACATTAGGCTAAAATACTCAACTGGTGCTTCTAACTACGCCTACCCCAGTGTACCTGGCCTAAGCCTAATACTTGGGAGGGGAGTAAGTAAGTAGCTTTAAGTTAAGTTGGTTTTGCCAAGGTTTGCTTCAAGAATTCTCTCCCAAGGGTTTAGTCAACACCATACCTCTGGAATAGAATGATGGAGGTCTGGTATCTCCCTCAGGGCTCGATATCCCAGTCACCCGCAAGGGTAGACCAGAAACGCTGGAGCTGGATTTCTCTGCAGGAGAAAGACAGCGTCTCGTCTTCAGCGCGTCGAGGAGGAGAAGGAGGGGGGGACAGCGTCCGCGGGCAGCTTGCATCTGCTGGGCTCTTGCAGGGGGACGGCTGTTCAGCTCCAAGGTTCACCACACCATCGTTCGCTAGTTAGCAGCGATAGCAGTAGCGATAGCAGCTATGATATCGTCAGCATAACAGCAGCTTCAGGCGACGGGCAACAGGGAACTTGCTTAAGGCCACGTTGGTAGTATTTATACCTGAAAGGTGCCATGTTTGACGTAAGTTTGCTGGACATAAGACGTCAATATAGATGTCACTAGGAAGTGATCGTCTATCAGTGCTCATTAGAGTTCTATTACTAATCAAAACACTGCAAGCGGGGATTTCCAGGTTTGCTGAGTTTTTATCTTGTTGAAGAACTCAGAGTGTTAATCTAGGAATCTCAGATAGTGACTTCTGCTCTGTCATTGCACTAATTGGTTGCAAAGGAAGTGGCAGAGAAAGCTATTCTGGAATGTGGCTCTGTTCGTGTGAGGCCAGAGATGAGTTACTGAATATCGCACTTGAACGGTTATGCCAATATAGGGAATAAATGGATTTATAGCCGAATAGGGGCATAAGGTCACAGTATCGATCAGGATCCTAGATAAGCACGCCGCAGATTGAGATGGTGAGGTTACCATTGAAACACGCAGAGGGGGAAATTTTTAGTTGTTTCCCATGAGGGATAGAGGAGGAGGAGGTGATGTTAAGGGAATTGAAAAAACTGCTGGACCAAGAGGGGATGTCGTGAGTGAAGAAAATAAAATCATTTTTAAGCCTCCCAAAACGACTATTGTAAAATTGATCAACAAAAAGGGAATCCGGGAAACGTTCAATAGTGTTATGCTTCAATCGTTTAGTTGCAGCTTTAGTCAGTCTGGGAGGATAAATGATTTTGAAGCAATAGTACCAGCTTTAACTCGAGTGGTGGCCATGATGGGAAAGTGTGGCGTAGGAGTGTGGGGAGGTAAGAGGAAGGTGTTACTGGGAAAGCGGTGGAGAAGAGAAATAAAAGGACATAAAGGGGGCACATAATCCAGACGTTAAGGTGAGGATATCAGAGCTAATGTGCCGTCCGGGACTAGCAAAGCCTAACTGTGCACAACAGCCTCATCATCTTAAGACTATCTGTAGAGGTGCTCAGAGTAGGGTGCGGAGAACATACTACATGAAAAGCAATTTCTAGCACCAACATATATGTACAAGCCTGGCGCCCTACAAGTCTTGCAGACTCCCTGGCCAACTGGCCATCTCGGAGGGGGGACTCAAATGCCCTGAAACCATAGTATCAATGGTGCTGTCCCTGCAGCAAGACTCCAACTTAATCAGAGCTGACCCCACGGAGAAGTAACTAAAAGGGTGCAGCTGGCACTAATAGCCGCGCCGCTGAAAAGGGTCAAAACAATGCAGCTATAAACAGCTCTGCTTGCTGCACATTTCTTAAAGGCCTAAACGAAGCAGTTGGCACTACTTGCTGCATAGCTGAAAAAGGCCTAAACGGTGTAGCTGGCACTACTTGCTGCGCAGCTGTGAAAAGGCCTAAACGATGCAGCTGTAAAAGGCCTAAACGGTGCAGCTGGCACTACTTGCTGCGCAGCTGTAGAAGGCATAAATGGTGCATTTGGCACTGGAATTATATCTGTTTCCGACATCCATTTGGCTAAGCTTGTCCAAAGCAGTAGATTGGTAGCACTCAAGCGCTGTGCCCAACAAGTTAACCAGGTGGTGGACATGGAGGTGGTGGAGGGTGTGGTGGTGGTCGTGGGCATGGTAGTGGTATATGTGGTGGTTGTGGACGTGGTGGTGGTGGACATGGTGGTGGTGGTGGACATGGCGATGGATGTGGTGGTGGTGGACATGGTGGTGGTGGACGTGGTAGCGGTGGTGGACGTGGTGGTGGTGGACATGGTGGTGACCTGCAGGTTGTGGTGGTGGACATGGTGGTGGACATGGTGGGGGCATGGTGGTGGTGGATGTGGTGGTGGTGGTGGGTGTGGTGGTGGTGGAGGTCTACATCGTGGTGGTGGACGTGGTGGTGGTGGACGTCATGGTGGTGGTGGATGTGGTGGTGGACATGGTGGTGGTGGACATGGTGGTGGTGGGCATTGTTGGGGTGGTGGATGTGGAGGACGTGGGGGGAAAGGTGGTGTGATGGAGGTAGTAGTGGCTGACTTTTGGGTAGGAGGGTGCTGAGCAGAATGCGGAAGGAGAGGAGGATCTCGAAGGAGGCACATGGGAGAGCAGATAGAGGCTGAATATTAGAAACAAGTCACGACATCGCTCTTGTTGATGTTTGGGAGGTGGGAGGGGTGTTCTGTGCAGAAAGGCATTATGGCGCTCTAGTAAATAAATGAAACAAGCGTGGTACGCGAAAGTGACCACGTTTGGAGCTGAAAGTGCATGCTGTGCTTAATGAGCCATGACAAGTGAGGAAAGTTGCTCTCGCTCCAGCGGATCCTAGGCCAGGGCAGAGAGAAGGCGGTACATGCACCCGCCTTTGGCCAATTGTGTGCTGTCTTTCTTAGAAAGACGCATGCAAAGGCCAATAGCGGGTGAAGAAAACAAAAGCACAAGCGTGCGTTCCAAAGTTTAAAGCCCTCACTAAATGTCTTGCAGTGCAGCTCATGCACGCTGGCTCAGAAGAGACCTAAAAATTCATAAAAGGGGTAAACAGTCTATCTTATACTCGACCACTGGATATAGTTGAACAGTTTAGACTATTGTACGCCAATGTATATAGTGAGTCAGCCCCCTATAATAAACACACTGTGTCCCTGTGCATAGTCGAGTTTAAACCAGCTTTTCTGGCGCGGAACTGGACACAATATATGGGAATATACTCCCCAGTGTCTAACCCCTCCCCTGGGAGGGAACTCTGAATCATCCCAACCCTTTCCTTAGGGTACTTTAGGGCTTACCTGAAAGTGGGTCCCTAGATGCATCCTGGGACATGATTCAATTCAGACACCACTTCAACTTTGACTCTCTGGGCACTCTGGACTTCCCTGGACTTCGCTCGGGGAATCAAAGCTGCAACCGGGAAGACTGCTGCTCCTGATCTCTTCACCCTGCAACATCCGTGCTTGTGCTCCATACAGGACACCTTCCAAGACCTTTGGGCACCCCAGACACCTGAAGGCATCTTACTTGAAGTGAAGGAGTCACTTCTCTGCATCTGCAGGCACCACAACTAAACTGACTGGTCTGCTGTTCCTCGACTCTCACTGACTTCGAAAGGCTCAGCAACACAGAAGGTGGTTCTTCACATCCCTCGAGACCTGCCCTATCTTCTCACCAAGTTTGAGGCCAGCATCCTCATCAGAGCCGCAGGAACCGAACCCCTGTGCACTGTGTCGACTTGACATTGCAAAGGATTGTTGGCTTCCTTCCATCAAGAGCTCCAAGTGATTCCAACCTCAAGGCTTTTTAGCATCCGCAAATGGATCTAAGACATATTTGCGCACGCCAAAAAAAATTGTACATCTGGCCCTAAATTATTATAAGGTCTGACTCAAGTGCTAAACCTTCCATTACATATAGGAGGGGAGGTCATTAGGGGATAACCACATTCATAGCTATTATTCAAACAAGGAGATTGACCAGGAAATTGACCAGGGCCGGCTTTAGCGCTGGTGGCGCCCAGTGTGAAAATCACTGTTGGCGCCCCTATGTCCCCTGAACGTTTCCTCAGTGGTTGCACTACCACCTGCAAAAGTGCCCCTCATCTCTCATATCATAAGATATTGCTAAACATAGGGCCCCCCTGAGGGCACAGCACCCCCCCCCTCCACATGTCAGCTCCCAGTGCAGCCGCACTGGTAGCACTGCCCTAAAGCTGGCCCTGAAATTGACTGTGTAAGAACAGAGATTTCCATAAATGTGGCAAATGCAAAGCCTACACAGGTAATACTAAGCAATATATCTTACCTACAGGCAAAAAAGCAATATATCAAGCAATTTGTCTCATGCACTTCTGACTATTGCATACATGTACTCACATGTTCTTGTAATCTCCATTATGATGGGAGCACCTTCTTCCCCTCAAAAAACATATTTTGGCACATCAGAGTGCAATTAGAAATGGAGCAGTCACTTATCGAGTAGCAAGACATTTTGGACAGGTTCATTGAAATGATGTTTTCAACCTGCAGATTTTTTGGTATTATTAGACTGCAAAGGAATGTACGTGGAGACAATAGAATATAAACAACCGAGACAGCTGGAATCCAGATAGATTTTGAATCTCCAGATGAAACACCCAGGGGGTTTGAACAAAAATGAGGAGTTAAAGGTACATATACAACAATTCTGCCCAGGATGTTTCTGTCTACCTCTTAGTCAAATGAGAAATTAACTATTGTGATCTATTCTCTATTATGTGGATTTTAAATATTTTACACATGCTCCCTTTCTCATTTTCTTTTTCATTTATCACCCGTTTTTTTAAACTCTGATTCATTGAGAGACCTGGTATGTTTGCTATTATTACTGGTCTGAAGTTTACATGTGGATTTCCTGTTCAGGTAATTGGTTTGATTGCCCACTTTGGCTTTATTTATCAGTAAGGGACAGCATAATAACTGGGGAAATTAACCTGACTTCTTTCTTGTCAGTGCACATTGAATGCATTTACATATTATCATGGTAGGTCTTAACCATTTTGTTTATGTTATATTTATGTGCGTTTATATATTGTGTTACTGATGAAAAAGCATACTTTACGTCTCTGATGGTATGGTACATACTGAAGAACCGGGTTTTAGAACGCAGCGGCGCTAGGGGCACGCCCAATGTCTTCGGGTTCACCTGTCTTAGAATACAGAGACACGGGATACTACTCGGTGACGTCAAGGATCACATTTATTGGCTGCAACCAGGAACAGAAGTCTACGAAGCACGACACGGGTGGTTCGTCAGAGACTGTACAACTTTAGTATTTCGAGACATCGTCTTTTATGCCAAAAATCACATTCCTAGCTAGCATCAGTTACATTTCAAAAGGTATCGCATAACGACAAGCCCACTTTCAGTTGTCCAGCCCATCATCAATTGTAAGAAAAACCCAACATTCTTGCTCGGACAGGCCGAACAAACCCATAATAAAAAGACCTCAACCCTAACCATAAATAGGCCATAAAAGAAGGAACAGAAACAGATGAGAAGCACGATTGAAGGGTGTGTGCGTGTACCATAAACTCAGCAATGTCCTCCTCTTTGATCTCTATCTTGACCAGCTGCCAAACAAGGAACTGGCTCAACAAGGTTAGCTTCGGGCAATGGAGTCAGTTCGCTCAGGTCACACAGAAGTCAGCTAAAGGTGTATGTGTCCCAAAGACTCGCTCGGCCGTAGTCATCGGCCTATGTGAGGGCAATCACAAAATGGCTGCCGTACACAAAATGGAACCCGAAGGTTCGGAACAAAATCCCTGAATACACAGTGAATCCATCAATCGAGCATGACGAAAACGCTCTTACATACTGCACTCGTCATTTGCGGTCCGCTGATACCAAAATCGTCTTGATACGACGACCTTTATTGAACGGGTTCAGAATCACGGAACCTCAGACCCTCCTTTTGCCCTTACATAGGCAATAAACCCAAACTCACGTCAGTCTGAATCCAGGTCTATATTCATCAGATCATCAAGATGTTGCTGTAGCATCATCCTATTACTTAGTAGCTCTCTCTGGACAGGTCTCCTCGCACACGAAGTAGCACAAAGGCCACACACAGCAGGAGAACACTGTACGCAAACACAGAACAGGAAAAGGATAGCTAAAACCATCCCAATGATCATCAGAATCTTCCATCACCAGGTGGATAACAATCCCCAAAACCAAACCATCCCATTAACGACCAATCTCCTTCGTCCACATGTATAGACTCGGAGACCTTATGTAGCTTGGAAGTGGCTTGGTACACTGTCGGAGCGTTGTCTGGAATGAAAACGCAGCAGCTCGATTGAATCAATTTACATACCTCTCCTCTATCTGCAAGTATGACATCTAACGCAACTCTGTTCTGAAGAGTCATAAGGCGATCCGACTGGAGCTCAGCAGTCAAGCTACTAAGGGCACCGGCAGTCTCAACTATGGTGGACTCAACCACTCTCGTCAGTTGTCGGATGTTCCTGCTGTTAGCCATATGTCCCCAAAACGGCAGAAAACCCTTCAAAAAATCTCCTAATTCTTGTCCTGCAGTATCTTCCTTACTGAAGACACCTCTAACAACTCTCGTCTTGTGGTAATCGGCCGCAGCTGTATACGTAGGAGGCAACAGGAACGAAACAAAACATGTGCCCGAGAAATCAGGGGGCAACCATGTGTACGCTCTATCATAGCAGACAAAATAGGCACCCTTAGCTGCTAAAAACGATGGGGAAGTCTGGGACGCAAAAACATACGTCTCAGTGCAAACACTCTTCCCTAACTGAGCTCTCGGATTCTTGCCATTACCTTGCAGACAATAATGACCCTGATGGGGTACAACCCAAATCGGAGAGGATCTTTTCGCTCGCTGGTTCTCACTCAGACTAACTCCATATCCAGTAATGTTCCATCCAATAAACGCTAGTGTCTCATCTTTCGGGATAGTGTCATAGGAACTAATTCCTCTAATCATGTCTACTATACCCTTAACTAGAGCACTATTCTTCGGATTGTCTTTCAAAGAACGTAGGGGGTAAACTTCACAATGAACATCGTTCTGTATGCCCACACAGAACCATTATAACTGAATGGCAGGACCAGGTAAGGAATACCTTTATCAGTAGTATGAGGTATAAGACCAAACACCCAACAATTAGTCGTGTTCACTACTAGCTGGTGTTGGTGTAGAAGCTGAACAAAAGAATTATTAATGAATTCCAATCTTCTAATGGACTCATGTTCAGGCACTGGGTGAAAAGAATGCGAAAAAACAGTAGGAGGAGGCATAGGTTGTGTAGTGGGTGTAAACGTCACTTGAAAAGAGAATATATTATATCCCATCAGAAACATAATTAAACTAAGTAACATAAAAGGACACAATATTAAGAAACACTTTCTGCTCATGACTTTACACATTTTGCTCTTAAAGCTCATTCTTTCAACAGGTCTCTCCATCTCGAAAAACTCCATCCTCTAACTGTGCTGTTTGCGGCGGTTGGGTCTTCCGTGCTAAGGAATGCGTCTGTCAGTTCATTGAAAGCCCTAGAACAAACCAGAACCGTCGACCTTGTGTCTTCGGCTTGCACTCCCAAGTCTTTACACCGCGACCCTACATCTGAACCCGGATGGCAGTTTGAAAAACAAAAATCGGTCAAAACAGTTTCTCAGAGGAGAGAACTTAGATTCAAAAATAGAAAAAAAAGAATATCACTTTATCAGTCCCACGACCCTTGGTCGCAAATTATAACGGCCTTTGCCAGGTAATGTCTGATCGCGGAACAAAAGTTCAGCTTCAGTTGTATCCAAGCGAACTGACGGTGGCAGTGCTTCTTGCAAAAGATCGTAGCTTTCTTGCTCAGAGTTTGTCCCAATTAAACGTGCATCGCTAAAGGGCAGAAAACGAGACACGGTTTCAGTTTTCAGAATCTGGAATACCTTTCTGGACCCACTGGTCGTACGGCAGAGGCAAAGGGGCCCTCTTACAATGTACGCCGTGGATCCAGTTCTTTTTACTGCGCACTCGCACTGCGGATCGCGTGGACAATAACACCAAGTAGGGTCCGGTCCAGCAGGGCTGATCGTGCTTTGTCCGCTGAAATTTCTTAACCAGAACCCAGGAACCAGGATCGATGGCGTGTCCTAATCTTCAGAAGCCTGAGTCAATGTATCATGAACCTGTTGGTGTAAAACACGCAATTTAGCCGTCAATTCGTACAGATAGTCAAGCAATACAGGGTGCTCAATTTCGCTGTATTTGGTCGGCCTCGGTACTCCCCATATGTTTGCCGGGCGACCAAAAACAACTTAATAAGGACTAAGTCCCACTTGTGCATGTACAGTCATCCTTGTTGACAGAAGTGCTAACGGCAAAGCATCGGGCCATTGTAGACCGGAGCTCGCCTGAATCTTGGCCAGTTTTAACTTAAGGGTGCCATTATAGCATTCTACCAAACCAGCTGATTGGGGGTGATTTGCAGCGTGAAACTTTTGTCGAATTCCCAAACCTTCACACACTCTCTTCATCACTTGTCCCACAAATTCACTCCCATTGTCACACCAGACCATTCTCGGCAAACCAAACTTAGGGAAAAATTCCTTAACAAGAGCTTTAGCTGTGGACAAAGCATCTTTCAGGGGATATGCTTCTACCCACATTGAAAAGGCACAAACAACCACTAGTACATACTTTAAGTTGTTGCACCACTCCATGTGGATGAAATCTAGCTGCAAAGCCTCAAACGGATACGTCGGAGGGCCAAAATGGCCAGCTGGAGTTGGAGTTCCCTTACCAGGATTATACATCAAACAAACCATACAATTCTTAACCACATTCTCTGCACACTTAGGAATTCCAGCATTTTGCCATACTGGAGCCAACAACTTACAAATCCCTTTCACACTGATATGAGCCATTCCATGAGCCATCGTAACCACTGCAAGCACGTACGCATCAGGTAACAACCATCGCTGATGTTCTGACAAATCAACCCAACAACCATTCAAATCCAATCTACCCTTACTTTCTCTCCATTCATTCAACTCTTTCTCTGTAGCTTCTGCTTGAATTGACTTCACACTCTCTATCGTATCTTCACACATACTTCTATCCGGAACCCATCTCGCCGGACCTGCAACATACATTCGACTCATCACATCTCTCGCCGTTTCTTTCGCAACTTCATCTGCAAACGCATTACCACGACCAACATCATCAGTAACCTTCTTATGTGCACTGCATTTCACAATCGCAACTTGCAACGGCAAGGTAAGTGACTCAAGAAGTTCATTCACCAACTGACCATGCTGAATCTTAGTTCCATGCGAAGTCAGGAACCCACGCTCTTTCCACAATCGACCAAAACTATGAGCCACACCAAACGCATACTGGCTGTCAGTGTACACAGTCACTTGTTTCCCTTTCAACAACACACACGCTCTTGTCAATGCAATCAACTCTGCTGCTTGCGCTGAATTATGTGAGATACGTGCAGCTTCAACAATCGTATGCAAAGTCGTAACAGCATATGCCGCAGTCGTATCACCATTCGGAAGCTTGAAGCACGAACCATCAACCCATAAAGTACCATCACACTTTGGAAGAGGAGTGTCCCTAAGGTCTATTCTACCTTTCATTTCCTCCTCTGTCCTAAGAAAGCAATCATGCTGTCAGAAACATCTGTCTCTACTGAAATCGGCAACAACGTAGCTGGATTCAACGTGCTGCATCTCTTTATGTGCACATGACTCGCTAAGAGTGTCAACTCGTAACCTGACAATCGAGCACTAGTTAAGTGCTGTGTCTTTGTCCTATTCAACAAGGTATCCACTGCATGTGGAACCATCACAATCAACGTATTATCCATCACTAAGCCAGCAGACTGTCGAATAGAGACAGCCGCTGCTGCTGTAGCTCTCAAACAACTCGGCAATGCTCTAGCTACCGGATCCAAAGTCGACGAGAAATATGCACATGGAAAAAATTCACTGCTACTGACCTTGTAAATTATTTAAAGACCAAAGGACAGACAAACCCCTTATTCACAGTATAACAATACAAAAGGACTGTCAATGGTCTGTACAACTAATGGGGGCAAAGAAAAATGTGACAGACTCTGTGTCTACCTATAAAGTGTGTACAACAAAAAGGAAATGAATCCCATCGGCCCACCCATATGGCAGAGCTTCATCATCTGGGATAGAACCAAAGATGGTCCGGTTAAGGAGCCACACACCTGTTTGACACAATAACTGTCTATTAAGGATGGTATTTGGTCAACATGTTTCAGCCATTGTAGGAAAGTGTACCCAGCTTTCGTCAGGACCTCTTGAACACTACTGCAATTAAGCTTGACCTAAGCTTAGTGAAAAAAGCAAAAATTAACACAAATTAATGATACAAGGTTTTGTTTCACCACACATTCCAGAACTTTCCATCACAGAAATGTGAGGAAAATGTGCTTTTTAGTCAAGGTTTGCATTTACAAGAACTTCTCGGTATGAAAAGCTGGTAAGAGCCATGCAACTCACCCCACCCTGGATTCCCCAAAGTGTCTAATTTTCAAATATATTAAATTTTGATAGGCTTCCCTAGGTGCCGGCTGAAGTAGGACCCAAAATCTACAGCTACTCACATTGCAGAAAAAAGGTCAATTTTCAGTGGAAACAATGAAGTGTCCATGTTGCATTTTGGACCCTTTCCTGTCGCCGGCACTAGGCCTACCCACACAAACCAAATCAAATTTTTTTCAAGAGACTTGGAGAAGACCTGGGAGGTAAAAATGTGTGTCTTCCTAAAAGTTCAAGACATTTTCCTCACAGAAATGTGAGGAATATGCTTGTTTTTAATTAAAGTTTGAGGTTTGCAAGGGCTTCTGGGTAATAAAACCTGGTTAGAGCAAGCCAATCCACCCTGGACTCTGCTAGTTGTCTAGTTTTCAAAAATGTGGAAGTTTGCTAGGTTTCCCTACAAGCCGACTGAGCTAGGACCCAAAATACACAGCTACCCACATTATAAACAAGCATTTGCAATGCAATAGGTCGCGCATTTACAAGAGTTTGAGCGATTGGCATTGTAAATGACAATGCCTTTTATTTTGGTGTTGTTTTTAAAACAAATAAATAAAAGGCATTATCATTTACAATTCCAATAGCTTAAACCATTGCAAATGCGAGAGCTATTGCATTGCAAATGCACTCGATCTATAACATTTTAAAAAAAACATTAGGAAAGAGCATGTCCTGCCTGCAACAGCAGGCAGGACAAGGCTATTTTAGAAAATAGTGCTTGTAGGCTGTAATTAAAGCCTACCGAGTAACAACACACATAACAGGGGGTGTCGCCATGGGAGGTTACAGAATGAGAAAAGGCAGTCAGTACTAATGAGGGACTTCTAAGCCTATTGACCAATGAACAGCCACTGTTTACAGTGTACAATAACACAAGCCAATGACAAATATGAGCGGAGAGTGGGCGAAGCTTCAAAGCCCTACCTGAATACAGCATGCCTCGCAGAGCAGAGCATGGGCTGCCCAGGATCAACCTAACAAGGGGAGGGCAGGGGAGAGGAGAGGGAGTAAGAAGTTGAAGTACAGATTGGGTTATTGTTGTAATGTGAGATGGAATCAGGAAGAAAAATATGGCACATTCAAGGGAAGGAATTGAGGAGAGCTCTGAGCTGGCGGTAGAGACTCTATTGGAGGTATCAAGTTCCTGTCTCATACTGTTAATGTTGTCATTAACAAAATTAGGGGAATCCATAGATATAGAACCATCATCTCTGGTGAGGGAGGATGCAGGGGCCTGTGAATGATTGTGGGCAGTTTCATAGATCTGTCCTTGGTGAGACTGATTTGAGAGCTGAAGCAAGAAGCTTTAACCAAGAGTATGGAAAACTAGTAAATTATTTTATATTAGAGCTGGAAAATAAATGCAGATATTTTCTTTAATTCTCCACGGTCCGACAGTCTCTTGAGGCTGGAAGACAACTAAGGGTCTTGATTTTCAGCATGGTCTTCAATGGCAGAATTGAATTTGTCAGAGAGACAAAGATATTCATAAAAACAGGTAGAGGCAGGAGGTAGAAGCAATGGGGTAGTTAGGCTGTTTAACCTAATAGGCAAAAGTTGTGGCACCAAGTGTATTCATCTTAGGTTAGAACCAATGACAGTGATGGCGTGAAAAAGGAGTCGTTGATTTTCTTTAATTCCTGCAGTTTTATATAGCGTGAACACAGCCCAAGAGCATTTGACCGCTTCACATGAGTGTCAGTTACATTACTCAAGGTTAGATTCATAGAGACATGAAGGGATTTTCCCAGAAACACAGGCTGTTGAGCCGATACCAGGACTTGAAACTGGTTCTTCAGTTCCAAAGTCAGAAGCTGTGGCTGTAGCAGCATATCCTCTCCCCATATAAGGAAATGGTCAAACAAGTCTAAGATTATTGGATCACCAGCCCGGCGGACATAGGGCCTGATTAAGATCTTGGCAGATGGGTTACCCCATCACAATGGTGACGGATATCCCGTCCTCCGAATATAAATCCAAGTATATCCTGTGGGATTTATATTTCAGCAGACGGTATATCTGTCATTGTTGTGAGAAAGTAACCCGTCCACCAAGATCTAAATCAGGCCCCTGGTCCTCTTTAGAGATGATAAGGTCGGGCATGACACAGTTGCCATGAGTGGGTTTTCTTAACTGAAAGAAAATATCAATGCAGAGGTGATTGCATCAGAGGCTTTATCCCACATGATAATGAAATCTCTAAGGAAGATAGTGTCAAAAGGGAGAAGAGGGCTGGAGGTGAGGAGTTCCAGAAGCTCGGTTAGGAGAGTGAGGTTGTTTTCAGTCTGATGGCATATTGCCACTAATCTCAGATTGTCTGTATTGACAAGAAGAGATCAATCTGAAGGACTTCAAAAGAGGGGCAGGATAGTTTAAGAACAGTTGAACACTATAGATTACTTTGTGAAACACAGCAATTCCACCTTGGTT
The DNA here is from genome assembly GCF_964263255.1 of Lissotriton vulgaris. NCBI lineage: Eukaryota > Metazoa > Chordata > Amphibia > Caudata > Salamandridae > Lissotriton > Lissotriton vulgaris. The sequence goes on along the minus strand of NC_141693.1, from coordinate 1,425,992,398 downwards.
TTCCAAGGTGATCCTGTCTGAAAATAATTCAGGGTGGACGATAAAGTGACTGATGACCGAGGGGAGTGATTCAGCACATTATCAGTTAGGACAAGAATATCAATGTCATGCGTCAAGATGGTTGCAGAGATGTTGGTGCAGTTTCCAGCAGTGGATCTGTCATTTAGGACAGTCCCGTTTATGGTAGTCAGGATTGTCTGCTGGGGAGAAGCTGAGGGTGACACTGATCATAAGGAGGTTTATCAGGCCATTTGATACACTGCACTGATTGAAGGCCAGTGAGTCCGAATTTGTGGTCCACAGTGTTGCAAAAGGCAGTGAGATCTAGGAAGACCAAGATCCATAGAAATCCACGGTCTGCTATTACTGCCACACTGCATACTTAATTCCATTACAGGATTTATTCATTTTTTTTTATTAGCAGCACATCTACAAGAAGTGTTCCACTCCTTTCAAAACAATAGAGCAGAAAGTATCCTATTTTTGTGCACTCAAGTTTGGGATATAATTTTGTTTTCTTTGTACTTCAAGCAATATCTGCTCTGCGTTGTATTCTGTGGTGCAGAGCTCCAATCAGTCCATGGACACCTCGAGCTCCTCATCGGTTTTCTGTGTATTGTATTGTAGGAAATGGTGTGGTAAAGCGGCCAGGGCCGCTTACTTCGAAGCTCAGGGTTCTATCCCGGGCTCAGGTGGCAGCTCAGCTCAGCACCATGTAACTCTGGGCAATAGCTCACTTAAATTCCACGGCGGCCCCCAGCGCCTTGAGACCAGTAAGGGTGAGTAGTTTGCGCTTTACAAATACGGATTATTTTTTTCTGTATGCAATGTATTCTATGCATCATCATGTTTTCTACAGGTATTGTTAATAAATGCCAACGTTAGAGAACAAAGAGATTTAGAAAAGTCGTCTGTTGTCCTCTGCACCTATCAATAGTCTGTTCGTATTTTTTTTGGTATGTTTCCTTCATTCACCGCTTTCTACACCCATGTACTCCTCAATCGATTCCTGCATACTTTATTGTGTTTTCTGTGCTCACGTGCTCGTCAACATATTTTCTGCACGCCATAGGTAAGGAGGACGGTGGCAGAGTTCCCCAATCCGCTGTTCACCTGCAAGCTATCTAAAATACCTGACAATCAGGCATTGATGCGTGGAACCACTAGGAGTTAGAAACCGCGATTTTAACTATTTCGCCGTATATGTTGACATTATAATTTTTATTTTAGTTGCCTAAATTGTCACTCACATTGGTAGCAGTCTCCCTGTACTGCCTGGGCTCGATACTGCAGCCTGCCTGCCCCGGTCCGACTCGGCAATTAGAGACGTAGAGCGGAGGGCGGACAGGTAAGAGCCAGGCACTTCCGCTAAGAGCAGAGGTTAGCGCTCTAGTGGTTAATGTCATAGGGCTATTTAGACCGGAAGAAGCGGCCGGCTGACTGCGGTAAGGAGGACGGTGGCAGAGTTCCCCGATCCGCTGTTCACCTGCAAGCTATCTAAAATACCTGACAATCAGGCATTGATGCGTGGGACCACTAGGAGTCAGAAAACGCGATTTTAACTATTTTGCCGTATATATTGACATTCTAATTTTAATTTTATTTTAGTTGCCTAAATTGTCACTCACATTGGTAGCAGTCTCCCTGTACTGCCTGGGCTCGATACTGCAGCCTGCCCGCCCCGGTCCGACTCGGCAATTAGAGCCGTAGAGCGGAGGGCGGACAGGTAAGAGCCAGGCACTTCCGCTAAGAGCAGAGGTTAGCGCTCTAGTGGTTAATGTCATAGGGCTATTTAGCCACACCCTCGCTCAAAGCACGCAGCGGTTGCACGCAGGGAGTGCGCCTTAGACAAGCCGAAGAGAAGCCCGTCTGCGCCCGTCCGCGACCGGACGGGACCAGGGGACATGGGCTCTACATCTAGGACCCCAGGATTTGCAGGTAGCAATATAATCTCCTATTCAGCACTGGTATTACAAAGCTTGAAACCAGCTGTATCCGTAGTCTGTAATTGCAACAATTGGCCGTGTCTCGAAGGCCCTGTCTCTTGTATCATTTGTCGCTTCCAGGCATCCCTTACTCACCCGATCGTCGGCAACCGCACTATACCTTCTACCTCTGCCTCTGCAGAGTTATATTGTTTGAAATCCTCCTTGAACCCCTCTATTACTAGTACTATTGAAGAAAATTCATTTCAAACGGGGTTAATTGGGCTAAGAAGTTTCTTGTTAAATATACGCTCCCTGCCCAAACATTCCCAGGAACTATGGGATTTTATTAATACAGCTACACCAGACATATGTTTTCTCACGGAGACCTGGTTAAAACCCCAAACAGTGCCGGCCATCATGTTGGGGATTCCGGCTGGGTACAAGATTCTTAATTTAGACCGCCCTACCAAAACAGGTGGGGGTATTGCAGTGGTATATAAAGAAGGCCTGAAAGTTTCTCTGCTCGACCAAAGATGCTGTGCTCAAATGGAGGTCATGATTTTCAAGATCTGCTCCTCGTCTAAAACACAATGGAAGGGAGCATTGGTCTATCGACCACCTGGACCGTGTTCGGGTTTCTCGCTCACACTTATGGAGCTTTTAGCCCCTTATTTTAAAGCCAAGGAAGATTTTATTCTCCTTGGAGATTTCAATATTCACACTGACCTACCTAATCACATTGACACAATTTCCCTGCTCTCTGATCTTTCGTTACTGGGACTGAAAATCCAGAATAGTGGCCCAAAGCATTTGGGTGGACATACTCTGGATCTCATTCTAACAAACTGTCCTAAAATAAAATGCCATTTGCCAACCCCTGTTAGCTGGTCTGATCACTACAAGGATTTACCCTACAAGGTCTTCACTTGCCACATCAAAAGCCACTTCCTACAATATGGTGTAGGAAATGGCATAATATAACTTTTGAAGGACTTCAGAAGGCCTGGAAAGAACCCTCTATTTCTGAGAACGACAATGTTGAAATAGGTCTTATTAAGTTTAATAAAGCTCTCTTAGAGGCAGTAGATTCGCTTGCACCTTTGAAACTGTACAAACAGTATCCCAAAGGCAAGCAGGAGATATGGTATTCAGAAGAATTGAGGGTAGAGAAACAGAGGTGTAGAAAGTTGGAGAAAGTTTGGAGAAAAATGCATACACCCAGTAGTAAAAAGTTGTACTTGGAGGCCCTAGCTAAATATCACAAAAATATAAAACTGGCTAGGAAAAATAGTCTTACCTTACAACTTGCAGATGCAGGGAACTCCTCCTGAGAACTTTATAAAATTCTCCAATCATTTGTAAAACCTAGGGCCTGCGAAATTATTTTACACAAGTTTTATGCGATGATATCTCCGCACTCTTCGAAAACAAAATTGAGTCTATATACCAGAAAATAACACAATCTTCAGACTGTAAGAACAATGTTGACCCCTCCTCTTCTAGGAAACTAGAGAATGCAAGCAGTGGATTTACAACGATTCCGGAGGTCAGTTTGTCTGAGGCAAAACAACTTGATGAAGTCCTAACACACTTGGGACTCACACAGGTAGTTGAGGAGCCAACCCACCTGAAGGGCCACACTTTGGACCTGATCTGGTCCTCCCGCCCACTCTTAGCACCCCCGGTGATTTCCCCATGTCCTTGGTCTGATCATTACCTGATTGAAGGCCACTTTCCTCTCCTGTTAGGACAGCAAGAGGTTAAATCACAGTGGAAATTCCTCCGTAGTTGGAAGCAGGTTAAAGCTGATGATCTAATAACCGCTCTATCAAAAACCTCATACCCCCTGTCGCCAATGGACGATGTGGATACTGAAAGCACTGCCCTGCAGGATTCACTCAAAGAAGCCATTGAGGTTGTTGCCCCTGTCCACAAAATCAGAATGAGAGACAAGGGCAAAGCCGCAGGATGGTTTAATAAAGATCTTAAGGATCTAAAGCAAGTTTTACGCCAACGCGAAAGAGCCTGGCGGAAGTCTGCGCTCGCCCACTGCATGTGAGGCTTACACTCTGCAGCTTGCATTTTATAAAGAAGCTATTCGTATGAGGAAGGCCGAATTCTACGAAACAGCCATCCAAACGGCAGCCAACCCCCAGAAAGAAGTTTTTAAAGTCTTGAATGATCTACGCACTGTCAAAGAGCCAAAACCTTCCTTTGACTCCAAAGACTGTCAGGACTTTCAAGACTTCTTCATGAATAAAATCAAGAAATTGGTCACAGAAATCAATCAGATTGCAATCCTTCCATGCTCTATTGAACCCCTCCCATCCCCAGTCAGACCTACCTCGCAAAGCCTATCAGTTCTACCAGCCCTAACTAAGGAGTGTTTAGCGACTATACTGAACCAGGTAAAATCTGGCTCTCCAGCTGACCCCTGTCCACCTCAGATTTTCAAGCTGGGGTGGCCTGGATTGGAGGACAAAGTCCTCATGCTGCTAAATCACTCCTTGGAGACGGGACAGGTGCCCTCCAACTTTAAAGTGGCAAGGGTGGTTCCGTTACTTAAGAAACCTGGTGCAGACCCAAAAAACCTAAAGAATTTTAGGCCAATCTCCCAGCTTCCCTTTCTTGTGAAAATTCTAGAGCAGCATGTTTTACAATCTCTCACCCAATTCCTGGAAAGTAACCACCTCCTTGAGCCCAATCAGGCGGGTTTCAGAGCTCACCACAGCACGGAACTGATAATGCTATCTGTGCTGGACGACCTGAGACTCAAGGCTGATTAAAAAAAACCCTGTGCCCTGATCCTCTTGGACTTATCCACAGCATTTGATACCGTTAATCATTGCCAACTTCTATTGCGGATAAAGGACTTGGGGATTCAGGGTACAGTCCTTGCCTGGTTGACATCCTTCCTTGAAGACTGGTCGCAGCGAGTTCAACTTGCCGACCTTGTGTCCAAGTCGGCAAAATTGACCTGCGGCGTGCCCCAAGGTTCGGCTCTGTCACCACTGCTTTTTAACATTTATCTTCAGCCGCTGATCGGGGCACTGAACAGGATGGACTGTAGAGTCTACAATTATGCTGACGACACACAGATTCTGATTCAGATTGACGACACTGCTCAGGCTCATTTGAGAATGCAGAACATACTCAAATTCACAATCAGCTGGATGTCGGATAACTCTCTAAAAATAAATCCAGACAAAACTGAAGTCCTGGCAATCACTACAGCTGCTAATCCTTGGTGCGATCAGTTTTGGCCAGCTGAATTAGGGCCACTTCCAGAACCAGCGCCAGCAGTAAAAAGTCTTGGCATCAAAATTGATGCCCTACTATCTATGACTCAGCAGGTATCATCTGTGGTGGGCATTTGTGTGAGTCTGATTCGCCAGCTGCGGAAACTCTCCTCATTGCTGTCTTTCTCCACAATGAGGCTGGCGGTCTCCGCCTTAATTCTGGCACGGCTGGACTATGTTAACTCCCTATACTATGGCCTCCCAAACAACCATCTGGCCCGACTTCAGGTCATAATGAACGATGCGGCCAGGCTTATTTTTAACAAACCTAGGCACACTCGAGCTACGCCCCTACTTTGCAGTTTACATTGGCTGCCTATTGCCCAAAGAATAAAATGTAAAAGCCTCTGCATTGCGCACAAGGCAATTTACGGCTCAGCCCCTAAATACATCAAAGATCGGTTCTCTAGGTACCTACCTACTAGGTCCCTCCGGTCGGCTGAGGCATGTAACCTGCTTTGCCCTCAGTATAACCTCACATCCAAGGGTGGCAGAGCCTTTTCTAGCACTGTCCCCCTGGCATGGAACCACCTGCCCGCGGAACTCAGGAAGGAAACTAACCTACTGTTGTTTAGGAAAAAGCTGAAGACGGTGCTTTTTGGGGAGGCGTGGGGACCTCTGTGATTTGGCATCTGTACCCACTGATGTTGTGTGTCCGCTGACAGCGCTTAGATACCCCTGGGTGATATAGCGCTCTACAAGCTTATAATACCATAACATAACATAACATAACACTGCTTTGTATAGTCATATTAAATCAGGATCTCCAAACGATCTCCTGCCGGCGAAGATGATAGTTTCTCCAGGGAGCCTGCTTTCTCAAGGCTTTCGTACATTAATTAATCTCTCTCTTAAGGAAGGACAAGTGCCCAGTGTCTGGAAAAAGGCGATTGTGAACCCTATTCGTAAAAACGCAGCGCTGCCATGGTCAGATTTGAACAACCTCCGCCCGATCTCCCTCTTACCCCATCTGAGTAAGATGACTGAGAAACATGTCAATACGCACCTGTCTAAATACATTGAGGCAGCGGATGGTCTGGACCCTTCTCAATCTGGGTTCAGACCAAATCACAGCACCGAATCAGCTCTCCTCTCCGTGACGGATACCATCCGGATGGCACAGGATAGAGGAGGATCTATGATTCTGGTGCTGTTGGATTTGTCCGCTGCCTTTGACACGGTGTCACATGACATTCTTATCAGTCGTCTGAAGAGGGTAGGGATAGGCGGAACTGCTCTGGTATGGCTAGAAAGTTTCATCACTGGCTGCTCACAAAGTGTTTGATTGGGCTCCCATTTTTCCATCTCTAGGGAGCTCACCAAGGGGGTTCCACAGGGCTCATGCCTAAGCCCCACATTGTTTAATGTGTATGTGGCCCCTTTGGCTGAAATTGTGAGAGAGTATGGGTTCACACCAATATCATACGCAGACGACACTGCTGTTCCCTTTTCAGACAATGGCGCCAGCAGTTAAAAGCTCCTTTGCTGCAGGGATGAGAGCTGTATCCCATTGGATGACCTCTAATTGCCTGCAATGCAATGTGGGCAAGACGGAGGTCATGCTTTTCGGAGAGGCCCCGCTCTTCTGGTCACCTGAGTGGTGGCCTCCCGAACTAGGCTCTGTCCCCAGTCCTAAAGAGATAGTAAAAAACTTGGGGGTTCGACTTGATCAATCCTTGACACTTAAAGATCAGGTTAATCAGGTAACTGGATCTTGTTTTAGGGTCATTGGCCTCCTGAGAAGGGTGTTCCCCTATCTAGCGGACTGCCATAGGAAAACTCTAGTCCAGGCATTGGTAATCAGTAGATTAGACTACTGTAATGGGCTGCTCATTTCTGTCAATGAGGAACAACTTGGTAGGCTACAGGTAGCCCAAAATACAGCTGCCAGACTAATCTTGAATGCTCCATCTAGATCCCCCTCTCGCCCTCTGTTGAACAAATTACACTGGCTGCCTATTCGCCAGAGGGTGAAATTCAAGATATGCTGTACAATTCATAAATGCCTGTCTGGTGCTGGTCCTAAGTACCTATCAGAAATTTTTAGACCTTATGAGCCAGGTCGTTCTCTGCGTTCTCAGACCCAATCTTTGCTCCAAGTACCACGGATTAAAAAGGAAAGACAGGGAGGCCGAGCTCTTTCTTATAGAGGCCCTACCTTCTGGAACTCCCTGCCTCTCACCCTTAGGCAAAATCCCAATTTGGCCGCCTTTAGGAAATGCTTAAAGACTCGTTTGTTCCTGACCATGTAGATATCTTTTCCCTGCCTGATGGTTTTTTATTTGGATATAGCTTTTGTAAGAACACAAGCGCAGAGATACCCCTTCGGGAGTCGAATTCCTGCGCTATATAAGCAAATAAAATAAATAAAATAGTGTCTCGAGTTCTGGCCTCCTTAAGGGATGTTAATGGTGCGCGGTTCTCCTGGTCATTCACAGTTAAATTAAAAAATAAACCCCTGCTCTGCCATTCTCACAGTTAAAAAGGGTGTGTTGAGTGATACAACATTCCGATTTAACATTGTAAAGGAATGCACTGCCTTGCAATGTTAGAGGATGCAAACAGCCAAGGGGCTGGGGCACAAAGGCAAAACCACCAACACTTTGCATCCTCGGGCTAGGAGAGGTCGGTGGCACTTTCTCTATTTTTGAGCATTATCATGCTGTTTCCTTACACTAGGTCAGATTCCTGTGCAAACGTGTTGTATTCAGTTTTCAATACTTCCCGTGCAGTGCTCTTTGGGCATCTCTTATCGGGAATGCACCTCATTTCCCATTTTCTCCTACTCACTACATTTCTCAAGACCTACTACAAGCAGCATAGACGGTTATCGTTCACGTCCGGGTTGGTTTGAGTCAGGCCTTTGTTTGGCCACGTGACGCAGCTGGGCGGAGAGCTATAGTGGGGGGAGGGGGCTACAAGCCGTGAATACCGCTGCAGTTCGATGGGGGAGGGTCAGAGGTGTTTGACCTCAAGCTTGCAGTACGTGCACGATGTGACCAGCGCCTCAATTTGGAAACAAACTGCTATCGCCCCACTGCAGCTATGAAATTGTGATACTACACCACCATAAAAGGGGCTTTAGGGTGCGTTCAGATAAAAACAGTAAAAAGAAGAGTAACTTGACAGACAAATTAATCGTTGTTTGGTTACTGTTTCGCTGCCCAAAAAATAATGCAACTCCTCCCTGGGGCTTGATGATATATAAGGTTACAATATGATTCAATGCCATCGATGACGTAGTGCTCCAGCCCTTGGGGTGCACTTAACAGCTGCATGCACTGCGGGACTTTTAGTCTTGGGTCTCTTCGACGAATTTACTCACATCAACGCAATGAGTTGTTTAAATAAAACGTCATGACAGGAATAATGTGTACCATAGCTTTACTTTTACTGTGCATGGCACGTCCGGATTGTACCTCGGTACTTTAAATTGTAACAGTGCATATTAAGCAATGTAAAAACAATTATTTGCTCAAGCTTAAATGGAGATGGTAAAAGTGCATTTGTAAGAAAAAAAAGACGTCTAGTGTTACCCAACACAAGGTATCGACCTCAGAAAAGTGAAAGGCGTGGGCCCACAGGGATTTAAACCTGTGATCATGAGGTCGAACCTCAGGCCTCTACAGTGTAACATTGGTCTACTGGGGCTACAAGACCCGGCTCAGAAAGGTCCACACCTTCAGAACTCAGGCCGGTGCTGGAAGAGGAAAAGCCCCCGAACTATCCCTCTACATGCCTTTACACCGCTTCTAAGTTCCAGAAAAGAAGGCAGCCGACCCTCCTCTGCGACTGGGCTGTTCCCGCTCTTCAAACAGCTGTTGTGCGGTGCCTGACTTGCACACCCACACAAGCAGTTCCTTGTTTGATCAGAGAGTTCATTGGGTTCCTGCCAGTTGCTGATGCAAGAAACACGGCTGTTGGTGCAGCACTCGAACCCTGCTGCAGCTCCACTTCGACGGCTGATGATCCTTAGCCTGTGTCCTTGCTGCACATAGGCCAAACCCTGAAAAACAATCGGAAGCATCAGACTGTCACGTCCCAATACCTGCAGCCCAGGTTACCCTGTGTAACTGCAAGAGCCCGCGCTCCCGTAACTATCGCTGCTCCCTTAAATGGAAACTCAGACCCCTTGCTAGGAACTGCTGGAGAGGGCTGTACGAATTAATTGATTGTGTGCGCTGAAGAAGAAGTTGCAGAAACACTTTGAGTAGATACTGCCCGGCAACAGAAATAAAGTCACAGTTATATGCACTAGTGTTTTTGGGGTTGCTCCTTTGTGCCTGGCTGTTTCTAGCCCCATCGCCAAGCACTGGCCGCACATTTCTGCTTCTCTCGGCCACAACCCTCCCGTCCTTATCCATGGTCACATCTAGAAACGGATCCCATGACACCCCCCCTATTTGTAAATTCGTGCGTTGCACACTAGGTACATGCATTGCATTTTACTCTCCGCCTCCCTCCCCTAGCATAGCATTAGCCCTAAAATGTGTGTGTACAAGGGGTATAATGCATTTAGAATTCTGGAGGGTGGGAGCATGAGAGTACCTTACGTGCACGCACTATATGTATAATGGAAACATAAAAACATTCGCGGAGTTCCATGTTGCTACCGGTGGGGGAGGGGCACCACTAGTGAATCTGATTTAATGCACCCCCCACTGTGTACTGATTCTCAAGTGTGGAGAGGTCCTTCTGGGGGGATATGGATATTTCTGCATTTGTATGGTGGGGAGTTGGCGGGTGTTTAGTTCATTGTATGCCTGCCTTACTTATTTTTGGGAACACCACCCACCTAGCAGCAAAAAAAAAAAAAAAAAAAAACAGTATATGTTGCAGACGTGGAGGTCGGTGGGCTGCCTAAGTGCCTGGGGGCTCAGCTGTGCCACGAGGAACGCGAGAACGTGCTGACCCCTGCCTCTCAAATGGACGCCAGTAGCAGGGTGGACAGGTCGTGGCTGCAGCGTGATCGCCCCCTCGGGCTCTCCTCATAGGGTCACTCGCCCTGGCCGGAGACTCTCAAGTGCCCTGGCTACCGTGTAATGTGAGGCGGTCGCTCCGGCGTGTACACGGCGTGCTCAGCGCGTGGCCAGCCCCCATTGTCAGGACTCTACGTCACGAAGGGGGCGGGTCCGCCTGGATTATAAAGAGGTGGCTGAGGCTAGAGAAACAAACACAGCTCAAGATTTAGAGAGATACTGAGACAGCTAACAGTGTCCTGGGTTTTACGAGACCCACACGGATTACAGAATCCAAGACAAAGCGAGCGAGGGATTACGAACGATCGCCGGAGATCGGCCTCAAGCTGCAGCTGACCTGTTTTCTGGTTTGAAAGCGCACAGCCTCCTCCCTACAAACGTGAGTTTCAGAGAACGCCCGTTTTAATTTTATAGTTGGTTCGCGAAGATTTTTGTTTATTTAAAATAGATGTTATTGAGAGCTGTAGATAAATAAGCATACGTGCGCGCCCACATGTCTCTCCGTCCCACTTGTACTATTGGATGTCTTTGTGCCCTGCAGAGACATCAAAGCGTTACTGTTGCAGGAATTGACTGACCAAAACATGGTAGCACAAAGTTGGGGGGAAACTACTGTAATCAAACTTTGCATATTTTTCAAAAGTTAATATTACTAAAAGTGTATCTCCTTTGGAGACACGCGTACAGCTATTTAATCATTCTCTTGATTACCTACGTTGCTTATGAACATGCAATTTTTAAATACCTGGCTGTTTTAATGCAATCGGTAAAGCTGCAGGACCTGTCTCTGCCTTCATATTGGCATGTATAGAAAGTGAGACTGCTCCAGAACATAATGTGCACACCCAGTTTCAAAATGTACGACTGCCTTTAAACTCGAAGACGGTGGCCAAAATATAATTTTGTATGTGTTGCACATGCAGGAATAATGTAAGCTATGAGGATACATTTAACATTTCTGATGTTCGTATTGCTGCTACACTTGCAATGAACTCACACTGTAAGCCTTGCGTTGGGGCTGGGTGTATAGTTACCTTAAACCACCAGAGGGCTCTGTTACGTTTTGGGCTAGCAGAATTGTTGAGCAGGATAAACGCATCTGTAGTTTCTGTAGCATTGTTTCTTGTAGTTTTAAGTTTTCCACTGAATGCGAGAATATAAATATCAGAATGTAAAGTAAAAAAAAAGTACTTGATGAGGTGGTGGCCTCTGGCACTTTCGAGGTTTTTGGGCAAGGGATATTATTTTATTGCTAGAGAATAATTCATATGCGGTGTGCAGCTTTCAGTGACCTTAACCACCCATTACTTTGTGTTCCAGGTAGTGTCCTTCGGAGGTATAATGGAGGTCATGCACGAGCTGATCCCCTTTGCCAGGGAGATGATGAGCCAAAAGCCTAACCGGAAGATGGTGAAGATGTACCTGCTGGGCAGTGTCCTGGCCTTCTTCGGGGTGGTCATTGGGCTAGTCGAGACTGTCGTGAGCCCCTTCACGTCTTCAGAACGAGAGGAGGAAGAAGAGGAGAGGGTGGTCCCGAACACAGAGTTGGTACCGAGACCCCCGCAGCAGACGGTCGAGGTGATCTTGGAGAAGAGCCCCTCCAAGCCGGAAATTGGAGTCAGGAGCCCGGCCACCAGGGGGCATGCTTCTTAGGAAAAACACAGGGGTGTCTGCAACCGCCCCAGCAATCTGACGATGAAAGACTATTGGACTATGCCTGAACCAGGAGACTCAACAGGCCTAGTGGGTGGGCTTGGCACAAAGACTTTATTGCTGCTATGCAGCAGTTCCACAAACTGATTCTGCCAAGGTGGCACTGAAATGCGTGAGAGTATGCGAACGCCTGTACATTTCATTTTTATTACAGATACATTTATTTTGCACTCAATAATAAATATTTTATTTTTTTATACATTTTGATCGTCCTTGTCAGTGTATGCGGTGAGAGTTTGGGGAAGGGTTTTGCTTCTTGCACGTCCTCACCCAAAAATAATCCACGAGTTATTTGCTGGCCCAGGGTCCGAGCTCTACATTGTAACAAAGAGGTGCAGAACTAGTTCTTACCAGTGAGCTTTCCATATGGGACCTGTTCTTCCGCCATTTCTCTTTGTAGTTATTGGTCTACGAATGGGCAGCATGTGAATTACGACTGCTTAGGAAATAGTGAAGGATCCGAGAGTTCACAAAACAACTGGTTCCAAAATAATAAAACGGAAAAAAACTTGACCAGAAGATCTGTGCACAGCTGATGCTGGGGAACCTTAGGTTCGTACGTCCAGTGCGGCCTTCATGACATTTCACGTACTTATGTTTTGACCCATCACATACATTTCCTCTGTCTGCCAAGACTCTTCTAATTCCCAGCGACTGGCTCTACCCCGGACCTGCCTGTCTTTGGACACAAGTTACAATTTCTAGGCCAGTCTGCCCCAGTTGTCTTGGTTTCGCTATACAATTACATAAGGGGGTTACTAAACACCGGATTTCACGCCCCATCCATGACCATTAAACAATGTTCTCAATTTTCCTGTGCTCAACGTTGTGTTCGTATGTACTGGGAGAGATGCCTCCAGTGGAAGTTTCATTTCGGCTGCAAAGGGGCAATCATAATCACGTGGGAGGAGTCCTATACAATCATTGGGCGACCAGATTTTGGGAACCAAAAACCGGGACAGGTTAGAAATAAAGGTAGGACTAATCACTAGTCTTACTTCTGTATCTAGCCTGTCCCAGTTTTGGCGCAACCCAGTAAACATGTGCTTATATATACAGGGTAGGCTTGTAAATGTCTGTGTATATGGATATATATATATATATATACATACATTGACATGGTTACATTTGCTGAACATTATCGATGGCAGGACCTCCACCCTGTCTCCCTTGAGCATGCACAGCCGATCGCCTCCTGTGCTGCCTGACAGAAAATAGTAAGTTAATGTTTTTTTTCAGTATTCTCAGGCGTCTGTGTAAGGAGAGCACCTCTTTACAATTATCTGACCTTTCTCCTAAAATCCGGGACACGTATTTAAAATGAAGAAATGTCTGTACCGGGACTGTCCGGGGGGGGGGGGAACCGGGAAGTCTGTTCACCCTGCCTATACAACAACGCTTCAATTAACCCCAAGCACTCCTCCTACCTGCCCTCATACACGTGCAGCTGTCCGTGAATAAAGGCCCAGTCAAATCACCTTTTGCAGCAAAAGCCTTTGCCTTGTTCCATGTGCGTGTTCTCATCACACAACACAGGCACGAGCCTCCCATACATGTAGGTGGCCGACAGAAACAAACCACAACTCACTCCATCCAACCCTGCCTCGTATGTTCTGCTCGCACTTTTTTTTAAATTATTTTAAATATTGGCTATTCTTTTGTTGTGTATACCAGGTGACCTCCTACCTTGGTGTGTCGCCTAAGGGCCTATCCTAGGCTTCCTCGCAGTTTCACCCTTTCTCCTGCCTTCCTGCAAGGCCACAGTTACCCCGTTGGGGATTACTGGCGCCTTTTTGCAAACAGAACCCATGTAGTTTCTTGCAAAGCCTTGCTGCTGCTATCCTGTCTTTGATGACGTCACCGTGGGCTGCCCTCTTCCTTTCCCCCTGCAGCCAGCACCCCTGGGTCTGCTTTGGCAGTCGCATGTGGCTGCCACATTCATCCACTCAATCACCAACTCTCTCTGCAGTATTTGCAAGGTCTGGAGCTCCAAGGCCAAATCCGTGGCCAGTGCTAGCCCATCGAGTCAACCTGGTGGTGGCAACAACCTCATTAGCCTTCCACAAGGCTTCCTCCCCTCGCCGAATTTCTCCCCCGCAGCCATCAATCCCCCATGAGCCACACCCACCCCCTGTTGGCAAACCCTGCTTTGAAATGAACCATCAACAAATAATCGCCCCTGGTCTTCACACTGTTCCACTTCACGAAGCCACCACTGCCCCCTCATCTGCATCAGCGGGGACCCCCTGACCACTCTCAGATCTGATTACTGTGCATCGTCAGGACTCCCTGGTGCCGGTGGGGGAACTGCTCCTCCGCTGGACTCCAGGGTATGCCCTGCTCTGGGTCATAACCTTAAGAACCACCACATCGACAAAAAGACCCAAAGGGAGACCTGCGTTATTCTGTCTGACCGCATTAGTAGTAGCAAGGACTGCCTGGGAAAGATATAAAACGAGCACTGGCAAATCCAACGGGTCTGGCCTTGGAAGGCTGCAGGTTGTTTTTTATTTTTTGCAAACATCTTTCAAAGCCAGGAACGTGTAAGAAAACAGATCAAGAAACATGAAGCTGTTTAAATGCCTTGTTTGCAGAAAAAAGAAAATGCACAAAAAAATGAAAGTAAGGTTGGCCTACTAGCAATGGCATTGGAGTGGACTACTTTCTAGGTAGATGTGCACATATGCAAGAGAAAGCCAGCGCTGGCAAAGCCAATAGGTCGCAACTGTTTGATAGCTACAGGCTTTGTCAAAGTCTCAACCATGTTGTACAGCAGCATAGCTTAAATTGGGTGGCATGGCTTGGAGTAGAGTGGCTTAGACTAGAATCGCTTAGAGTAGAATGACGTGAAGTAAAGTGGCATGGAGTGGTGTAGAGTACAGCGGGAATGCCTAGAGTGGCACAGACTGTACGGGAGTAGAGTGGCACAAACCAGAGTGGTGTAGAGTGTAGTGGTATAGAGTGACAGAGTATGCCAGTTCCGAATTGCACTTAGATTGGGGTGGAGTGGCATAGAGTGCCATGGAGTGTTGTAGTGTCATGAGTTGAGTGGAGAGGCATGTAGTACAGTTGTGGGGGGAAGTAACTAGCATCAGTAGAGGCAGATAGGATAAGTACAATATAAATAGGAAGCTGGATGCCTGTATAAGAAGTAGGAAAACACATCGCACATTCAGGAATAATTCTAAAATACTTATAAAAAAAATAGTGTTTTAAAATAATGAGTAGGAACAACGACAGGGAAGAATACATGTCCTGGGTCCATGCTCCAGACAAGAGCTAGTACAAGAAAGGAAGTGAAGCATACGGAATCTAAGCAATCGAAAAATTTCAAAGGAGATAATGAAAACAACTAATAGCATGCTGTGGGTCGGTTGTAAACCTACTGAATTGTAAACAATACGTCTCGCAGCACAGCACATGCGCTGTATAATCGAGGCCTAAAATGGGCTGAAGTGTGCTGATCCATTGCCCCATGCTGTGTAGGCTTTGATGTGCTGTAGCAACACGCAGAGGCACTTTGTAAGGCATAGACAAAGTGTCAATTTTCCAGGGCCCCCACCTTCCAAGGCCTCCCACCCCGAGAAAGTGAACTTTTTCTCCTTGGCCTCTATACATTCTACTTCTCTATCTAAGCTTCTCTGCGTCACTGCCTATCTCTGAGTCTGTCTCTCTATCCTGTGTCATCTTATTAGTTTTGGGTCCCCAGGTAAGACATATTTCAACTGTTTTCGTGTGACCACGTTTAACTTGAGTTAGCAGGAAATGGGTATATAAAAAAAAGATTCTCTTACTACTTCGGTATTGTTTGACATAATGCAGGCTTGAGTAAGCGGGAAATTGTTAATACAGTTCAAAACTTGGTTCAATACTGATTTGAGTATTGCTTGGAATAATGTAGGTTAGAGGTAGCAAGAAATGGGTAAAAGAAATTCAAATGCTGTTCCTTACTGACCCCCTCCGCCCCCCAAAAAATGTCTTACCTGGGGCCCCCAAATCCTTAAGGTGATACTGGCAAAATATATAGACCAGTGGTTGAAGATGGCTGACCGAAAGCATCTCTGCATGTATATACATGCTTGTATTTTTAATATATATATTTTTGGAAAACCTGATGCTTGTGACACAGCAAAAGCTGTCTCCAAGTGCCTGTACAATCTCTGGAAGGACAGGGGGTGGGTGCACTTTTCCTGTACTCCAGCATCAACTTGCCAACTAGCTTTCACCCAAAGCATCAGTTGCTTGAGGCAAAACAGGAGCTCACATTTACTTGAAATGTTTTAAGCTAGCTTTGAATGTACATGTGTGTATCTATACAAAGATACAAACACACATACAAGTCAAATGTAACCATATGTATTAGAATAATATATCTGTATGTCTATATAAAATATATATATACATATATATAATATATATTTGCTGACAAAATCCAAAGGTTAAAGGAAAGTTATAGTAAGGTGTGATAAAAAGATCTGTTTGTGTTTAAAGAAAACCTTAGATATTCACTGAAAAAGCAAAAGGTTAAAGAAATGATGTAATTAGCTGTATTTCCCAGTGGCAACATTAAAGGTTTGAACTAAAGAAAAATAGAAATTCAACAGTTATAATTAGCGCCAACTATAACTTGCTCCCCGCCATGCACTGCTTATGACCTCATATGATGTCACACATGGCATGTTCTATGTCATAAGTTATGACATTAATGGTGACATCTCAAATGACATCATTGATGACATCATCCATGATTGGTCAAGGGGGGGCCGAGAAAAAGGGGTGTCCCCAAATCCTTTTTCTCCATATTAATTTCCACAGGAAACTTTAGACATGGCTACAGCCCGTACTGCTGAACGGAATTAACCAAATTTGTCAAAAAGGTAGCTCTTGGTTCAGAAAGCACTCTTTTTGTTAAATGGTGTAAGTACATTCAGTAGTTCCTGAGAAATGTAAAGATTTCTCAAATATACAACTGTGGCCACGGTGGATCGGCAATCCCCCCTTCGCCCCCCCCCCCCTGGTTTTGTGCCTGAGATCTGATTGGTGCCAACACTTTAAACTAGGAAGTGTTGGCAGCCATCTTGTGACTTGGTTGAACTGAGTCACAAGAGAAAAATGTTAAAAAACAACAAAGGGTGCAGGGTAGAAACACCCTGAGCTGAGCGACCCCCCCCCCCCCCCCGGCCTGTTCATGGGGTCCCACAAGGATCACCAGGTCCCAACAAAAGCAGAAATAAAACTTTTGTCGGGATTAGCTGTGGATCAGTGAATCTCGACAACATTTAAAAAAAGACTAAGCGCAGGATCCCGCTCTTCGTTTACTTTAGGACCTGGGGTGGGCCAGCTCTTGGGACCAACACCTCCAGGGGGCTAATAGTTTGAAGTGCAGGGGGCCACATGGGCCCTCTGCAGCCCCGGGGCCGCCACCTCTTTGAGGCTAATTTTCTTGAATGGGGCGCCACACAGTCCCCCTGGCAGCCTCGGGTACTGCCACTTTTCCAGGGCTATAGTTAAAATATTGTGTGGCAGGGCTCCAGCCCCACCACGCAGCCATGGGGACCACCCCCTCCTGGGGCTATATTTAAAAATAATGTGTGGGGAGGCTCCAGGGACCACCACCTCTTGGGGCTTAATTTCTGTTGGAGGGGGGCCGTACAGCCTGTAAATGGCCGTGGGGACCACCACAGCCCAGGACTGGCTCCAGCAATTTTCTGGGGCGCCCTCCCCAAGACATTGCAGTTTGCTATGAGATGGTGGGAGCACTGCTCCTGCCACTGCCATCATTAGCAAAGAAGTGCTCCTGTTTGAGCAACTGACATCATTATGCTTTTGCTTGCTCAAAGCGGAGCACTTTGCTTTTTACACCCAGGGAGCAGCATGTCAGCAGCTGCCTGGGTGTAGAAAGCAATGCTGGCTCCCGCAGGAGGTGGGAGCTGACCGGGACGGCGAAGGCTTCAGGCACCAACCACGTCCCCAGGAGATGGCCGTGCCCCAGAGGCTGGGTTCCCCTGGCCGAAAATGGCCCGAAAGGGGTACCACACGGTAACCCTCCTATCAAGGAAAAAACTGTTTTGTAAAAAAAAAAATGGAAAGCCTCGCCCCAGGGGATGGAGTCCCCGGGGCCTACATCAGCATGGAGAAGGGGGCCTCATGGCCCCCTCCCCTTTTGTTATTAAAAAAGGCCCAGCACCGGGGAATGGGGTCCTCGCTTTTTATTTTAAATTTAAAAAAATGGCTCAGGCCCAGAGGGATGAGGTCCCTGGGGCCCTAAAGGGTCAAGGGAAGGGAAACCTCACAGCCCTCCTCCCTGAAAAAAAAATGAAGCCGGCAACTCACCGGTGGTCCCGCCCTCTTTCTCCACTACTCTACAAACGCTCCACCTGGCGCTCTCTAGGTTGAGAGATGAAGTGCCCTTCGCTGGTGAGTGTCCCTAGGGGCCAACTAAGCCACCTGTCATCTCCAGTAAGCCCCAAACAGTGGGATTGCTAAGAGGTGGTTGGAGGCCATGCCCTTTTTCCCACCACTCTGCAAATGCGCCTCTCGGTGCACTGATGATGAGGTCCCCTTGCCTCCTGTTGCCTTAGGACTAAAGTGTCGTTCATTCCCGAAGCAGCAGTGCACCAGGGGGCACGTTTCCAGAGTGGTGGAGAAAGTGGGAATGTCCTCTTACCACCTCTCAGCAATCTAGCTGTCTGGGGCTTACTGGATGTGTGTTTAGATATATGAATCAGTGAATGGGTGTGTAAGTATTTATTTATTTATTTGGGAGTTTTATATGGCGCTGGCCAGACCCAAGGGTTTCAGAGCGCTTTACAACAAAGGTGATGGGAAAATCAATACAAAATGTAACAATAGTATACATATAGATTCACTGCAAGTCAAGAATATTCTATAGGAGTGCGAGTGGGTGTGTCAGAGATGCTGTGGATGATGGCATCACTGATCTCATCAGTGATGTCATTTGAGATGTCATCAGTGATGTCATCAGTGATGTCACTGACCATGTCATGAGTGAAGTAATATGTGAGGTCATAAGCAGTGCATTGCGGGGGCACGAGTTACCTCAGCTAACTATAACAGCTGAATTTCTTTGGTTTTGTTGGAATAAAATCTGATCCTAACTATAACGACCCTGTAACCTTTAACCTTTATTTTCTTGTGATTTATATATATATATATATATATATATATATATATATATATATATATATATATATATATATATATATATATATATCCATTCCCACTCCTGCTCCTATCCCTTCCGGGAAACTTCGTGAGCAGACACCAACATGACTGGAGCCAGTATATATCTCTTTATTAACCAGAAACTAAATGCGTTTAGTTAGTTACAACCACCTTGCTCAGATATATATATACTTCACACTTTACAGGTACCCTTTGTAACCAAGGACTTGAGGACATGCAAGACTCGGCACATGTTATATTGCACTTGCAGTCATATAAAGTAAACAGATCCAGGTGCGAAACTTCTGGCCAAAGCCAAGAACCCTCAGCACTTCCAAGAAGTATCCCCAATCAACTGTATCAACTGTCTTTTCTATGTCTACCACCACCAAGGTCATCTGAACGCTCTCTACCTCGTGCCGTATTTGTGTGAGTCATCTCAGGTTCATACCTGTATTAGGGCCTGGAATAAACCTGCATGGATCTTCATGAACCCATCTGCCCACAACAGGGCCCAGCTGGCTAGCTAACATTCTATAGAGGACCTTCACATCAGTATTCAACATAGTCAGTGGCCAGTAAGCAGCAGGGGCGGTCTCACCCCCCTCCCCCAAAACGTAGTTATCATGAATATGTCTCTTTAACGCGCCTCCAGAAACACCTCCAGGAATCTCTTTGTGGGAATGGCAGAGTAAACCTGGTAGAATTAGTCTGGGAACCCATTCCCTGCAGGAGTCTTATGTTTTGGAAGCAACTTTAGCGCTGCCCTTAGTTCTTCCAGCACAAGGTCAGTTTCCAATTCAAGACCACACAGTGGGAGTGGGAGCCGCCCAAGGAAATTCTTTATCCCTGCCTGTGTGATCCCCAGGTCTCTTTTATGTACCCCATCTGGGTGGTGTCTAATCGTATTCACTAACGCTTCCCGTATGCCTCTCAGAGCCCCATCCAGAGCCCTCAAGTGGATAACTGGTGCCACTGCCTCTTCTCTGCACTCGATCTAGGTCAGAAGTCTCCTAGACATGCTATCCTCTCTATGAAGGTGCTGCAGATATTGTGTCAGTGTGAACCTATCCTGCCAGTCTCAGATGTACATTATTGGGCAGTGCATCGCTGCTTCCTCTCTTCGTCTTTCCCCATCAACCAGATCACCAGTTTGCAACCCGGCTAAGTTCACCTCTATCTCCTTAAGCACCCTCCCCAATAGCTGCTGTACCCAGTATGTTAAGCCCATGCATTGCCCCCACCGCACAGCCTTCATTGCCTCCCACTCTGTGGCCCTGCTGGACGTACATCCCCAATTGTGAGCCATATACTCTGTCAGTGTTAGTGCCAACATCTCTCTGCCCTCTGCATCAGTAGTTGCATCCGCTGAGAACATCCCTTGCGGGCATAGCTCTGGCGTGACTTCCCATCTCAAATCACAACTAACTGGGGTATGGTCCAATACAAATCTGGTTGGGTAGGACACATTCACCCTCTCGTCCACCGGCCATCGGCACCCGATCCAAACTGCTATATGTATTATGTGTGAGGGAACAGCAGTTGTACACTTGACTCAGCTGAAAATGCGACCTTCACATATCAATGTAGATTGAATACGGTAAGGCTGGCACGGCGCACTGCGTGGTTTCGTTATGGAATTTAATTAATGACTATGATGTGAAGTTCATGTGGTTTAAAGGTGCACCAGCAGGTGACGTAACTGTCCAAGTACGTCGTGTAACTGTTGATGGGTTGAGTACGTTACTTTCAGTGTAGACGCATCCCTGCAGTTGGGCACACTTGAGTGGTTTGTTGCAAAAATACAACAGACTCCGGTGAATTCAAATGAGGGATATCTTTTTAATTTCAAAGATCCATTGTTTGGTTACTTTCTTTACAAATTATCATTCAAAGTTCATGGTATCCAAAAAGTATTTTTTAGTACAAGGGATTAACCGAAAAGATGCTCCGATGCATTTCGGACCAAAAGGCCCTTTTTCTAGGAGCGCTGTAAGAAACAGAACCAGGCGCTTATCAGTATGTGTGTGGCGAAGCATAATCATGAAGACAGTAAAAAAACGTTCACAATGATGTTAAATACTGGTGAAAAAACGGAGTGACTGGTGGTTCAGTGACAAAGAGGTTGGCAAAATCATGCAGTTGTGTGAGCAAGATGGGTATTCTCATGGGGACTTACAAAGAGACGTTAAAAGAAAGGGATCATGCAGGCGAGCTGTGTATAATGGAGTGCTCGTGAGGGGAAGTTGAGAACGAATGGGTCGTGGGTGGTGGCTTCTGTGTTAAACAATCAGCGGAGCGCATTTGGCATAATACATGTGCATTGAACGGTACGACATGAAGTGAAAAGTAAATACATGCAGCTCGTCGTGGACGAGTCTTACGTGTTTAACATTAATCCCGTTTAGAAAAATTTGCAAACAGGATACAAAAGATGGAATTAGTTTCCCACTAGGCCCTGCGCATTGGAATAACATAAACAGTAGTATCGACGTAGAAGTGCGGATCTTCCAGGCCTCTACTGACTATGCTAAACTTAATTGGGTTTGTTACCAACTAGCTCAGAGGTCACTGGAAACTTTCTTCTCTGCATAGGAAGTGATCAGCTTCCCTGGCACAGACAAAAAGGGATTCAGCTTTCCGACAGCCGTGCAACATGACAACTTTGCTCCACAGATTAAGAGTCAATCTCTAGGGTCGTGTGAAACAATAGACAGTTATTTTACTCAGTCAGGTTAGTGCAGTTTACTTTCACGATATGTAGGGACTAGAGAGACGGGCGTTTGTCAATAAAGGGTTAACATTTATTGAACAGTCTTTCTTCTCGTACAAGAGAAATGTATTGCCACAATTGCAAGACTTGTTATGATAAAAAGTACGTACAGTAAGATAAGTATTGCAAGATAATACTGTAAAAGCATTGATATGGTTTCTTAGCCATGCAATGGTTTAAAAGTAATAAAACATATATACAGTCATATATACATTAGGCTAAAATACTCAACTGGTGCTTCTAACTACGCCTACCCCAGTGTACCTGACCTAAGCCTAATACTTGGGAGGGGAGTAAGTAAGTAGCTCTAAGTTAAGTTGGTTTTGCCAAGGTTTGCTTCAAGAATTCTCTTCTAAGGGTTTAGTCAACACCATACCTCTGAATAGAATGATGGAGGTCTGGTATCTCCTTCAGGGGGAACTCGGTATCCCAGTCACCCGCGAGGGCAGACTAGAAACGCTGGAGCTGGATTTCTCTGCAGGAGAAAGGCAGCGTCTCTCTTCAGCGCGTCGAGGAGGAGGAGGGGGGACAGCGTCCGCGGGCAGCTTGGCATCTGCTGGGCTCTTCGCAGAGGGACGGCTGTTCAGCTCCTAAGCTCACCACACCATCGTTCGCGCTTTAGCAGCGATAATGGTATCAGTAGCTTCACCAACAGCAACGGGGCAGCAGCAGCATCAGCGTACTGCATACAGCATACAACAGCAATGGGACACCAGCAATTGCTTAAGGCAACGTTGGTAATATTTATACCTGACAGGTGCCTGGTTTGACGTAAGTTTGCTGGACATAAGACGTCAATTAAAGATGTCACTAGGAAGTGATAGCTATCAGTTGCTCATTAGAGTTCCATTACTAATCAAAACACAGCAAGCGGGGATTTCCAGGTTTGCTGAGTTTTTATCTTGTTGAAGAACTCGGAGTGTTAATCTAGGAATATCAGATAGTGACTTCTGCTCTGTCATTGCACTAATTGGTTGCAAAGGAAGTGGCAGAGAACTATTCTGGAATGTGGCTCTGTTCGTGTGAGGCCAGAGATGACTTTCTGAATATCGCACTTGAACGGTTATGCCAATATAAGGAATAAATGGATTTATAGCCGAATAGGGGCATACGGTCACAGTATCGATCAGGAACCTAGATAAACACGCAACACCCACTCCACGGGTTCATATCCATCAAATTACTAAAACTAGAGCAATAGGATGCATGTGTAACATTGCTCACCCCAAAATACATAAATGCATTCGAAATAGGCGTATATTGTAATACGTGAAATTTAGGTACTGTACGTTTTTGAAGCATAGAAATCATTCAAAAATTATTGCATATGAAATCAATGAACGATTATGCAAAAAGAATTACACATGAAATACCTCTGAAACAGAAGAAGGGCGAGATAAATCATCACATATAAATGCATTGCAATAACATGTGCTAGAGGCTGATGTAAGGTTGTTATGTCTCTAGATGTGTTTAGAAATAGAAGTTGAAGCTTCTGTTCTCTAAGAATAGTTTTTACCTTAAGCAAAGAATTGTTTGTGCCAAAAAAAAAAGGTCAATATTAAAAAGTGTTCAATTCAAAAGAATTATTGCTTGAACGGGGAAATAGAGTTCCAACGCTTTTAGCAGTTTTTGTTGATCAAAACTGAAGGCCGAATTCAGAGTTCATGGGAACGCTGTAATTCGGAATGTTTCTCCAAAGTTATTATTTCTGTTCGGGTGAGAACATCATATCAGACAGGCTCTCAAAGAATTGGTCTACAAAATCAGGTGACAGTTCAACCAAATTCGATAGTGCTGTAACTTGGCAGGTGTGAGAATGATTGCTGTCATCATAGTCAGGAGCAGCAATGCTCACAGAAGGTCGTACCTGGGTGATGTTGCTTTTGTCATTCGCTCCACTGTTACCACCTAGTCGTAGCACAGGAGTCTCAACGAATGCCGTCATCAGGATTGGTAGCCGCTGGGGACAACACAATGCGTGAGCCGTTATTGGACTGAGAAAAGTATCAACGTCCTTTGGTACTGCTGATGGAAGTGAAAGACAGATGTCCAACACGCACTCATCTCCGCATAGCATACATCGAAGTACCGGTAAGATACAGTTCTGCCATATAGGTCTGAATGAAAGGAACCAGGTCATGTTTAGATCTCTCAGCCTGGCCAATCCAAGGACATTAGTTATCCTGTCCCGGTAGCGCATTGCTAGGATTGTCTCTTCCATTCCCATGGGAGCTATGTCTGAGCTTTGGCTTGCCATAACGAAGCAGGAGGGTCAAAAATAAAATCCCTGCTAAAAGTCCCAAAAATAAGGGTATGCCGCCAAAAACAGAGTGGACAAAATTAGGAACGATTCCCAAGATTGCTTGAAAAGGTGTTAGCAGTCCCGTAAAAATCGTCTTAAATATGCCTGGGATGCCTGTGGCACTAGACATGTTAAGGAGTTGGCTAAGCATTTCTACGAAATGCACGGGGCAATTTGTTGATAAAAGTTCATGAACTTCAGTAGCTGTCCTTGCAACTAGAAGATCATACGTCTCTTTTGATGACGTTATGGGCACTGTTGTCTGCAAAAGCACAGACTTCATTTTGCTTAAAGTATCAATTCGTATAGAATAGAGATTCAGACGAGGCCAGATGGGAGTCACTGTGTCTGCAGGCCCACTCTGGAACAATGCTTGCATACAGCATTTGACCATGGATGTTACTCTTACTAGATAACTTTTCCCTGGCACAATGCCACAACATCTGTGATCCGTTCTAAGAATGTAACTCCCGTTTGCAAGTTGCATAAAGAAGGGCTCTATCTGAGTTGCAGGTGTGACAAGCTGGTGGCATGAAAGGTTGTTAGAATTTCCATCACATGCTCCGTGTAAATTAATACCCTGACACAAAAGTATACCGCTTAGTGAATGTTTACAATTTTCACCACTAAGAAATACATTTTTGTCGCTGTCACTATAGCAAGAATGTGTGTATGGTACTTTCCATTCAGATTTTACATATCCTTTACCCAATTGTTCATACTGGCCAGCAGGTATGTACTCAAGGCACTTTTTAAATCGGAAAGTTGTTATCGGAATAGTGATAATTCCGTGTATTATCCATTCAATGACAGGACTCTCTGACATTGTCAATGGTAATCTCTCAAGTTTTTCGATGCTCAGGATTGTATAGTCTGCTCCTTTCTGTGCCAAACAGATTTGTTTATCAGTAAGGTCAAAAATTGAAAATAATGACGTTGTGTTGATTAAACGCCAAGGCACATAGCCTGAACGAAGATTTTGCAGCGTCCAGCCTAATTGTACAATAGAACGTAATTGAGATTGGCCATGTTGTAACATTAGCAAGTCTCTATCTATCACATCAAAGGCAGAGGATACAATATTGTCCAACGAATATATTCTGGAGGACAGAGTCATTAACCCATTGTCCACTACAGAAAGTGATTTTTCCAAATTAATACGATCAATTTCTCGTATTTTTTCAGCTGTTTCAATTTGTTTGACTTTCCAAGCCTCGTTGTAAGTAGCATAGATAGTGGTCACCATGAAACGCTTTTGACGCTGTTTGCGTGGTCCAAGAATGAAATCGCGCAAATCAGCACCATCTTTTAGTAAAGACAAGTGTTGCTTAATTTCAGCCAGTGTGGATGATGTTAGCCATTCAAGGCAGAGTTTCCCTACACTGTATGTTGTTATTATCCCTGGATGTTGTCTCTGGGAATATCTCGGGTCTAGTCTGGTCATTTTTAACCCCTGTGTTTTATTCAGGAATCTATCTTGACAGTTGTTTGTGTCAGTAGGCCAAATTAACCACTTTTTCCAATCAGGATGTATTCTGTTAAAATGTAAAATATGTGAAACATCTAACTCAATATCTGTAGTTGTATTTTCAGGTATTGGCTTTGGAATAGACGGTGTTTTAAGGTCTTTGATCTTAGCTAGGCCAAGACAGGATGTTTGGTGAATTGTGTCATTTAAAAACATCATTTGTTCTGGTATCATGCAGGTTCTAAATAGTGCTTCAAGGCCTTGTACCTGCCAATCTTTTGTACCCCAAATTGTTTTCGTTTCAATGTTATTTTTCCAATAATCAAAACCAAATGTCATCATTTTTTCATAAAATGCTTCTGAATTTATCAATTTAGAATTTGTCAGCATTGTTTTCATTCCTGTTTTATCTAACAGTTTGTAATAAAACGTTTCTGCATCACTGGTGTTAAACCCTGAGAAGTATTTGAATTTCTCAAAAAATGCTTTAGAACTGCTTTTAGGTGGTGTAGCACAATGTTCCCATTGATTATACATAAAAACATTTCTAGGCTGTGCAGATTTATGCAAGTAATAATCACCATAATGTGTGTAGCAGAATAATTGCTCATAACTAGATGAACCTTGTAAATAATCATGATCTGTGAATCTAGCTGACATTACTAAATCAGACATCATGTCATTAATACTATTAAAGTCCCAATCATCAGAGACTGTACTAGGTTTTACAAAGTCACTTAAGGAAACCTTTAGTTGATGAGGATACTTCAGGATTTCGACCGGACCATAGATCTCATAGTCAGTTTTCTCCCATACTACCCCACCAGGTATTGGAATTGCTGTGACATTTACTGTTGACAGTTCTCTTTTCTTCACGTGTGATAATCTGTGTGGTTTGAGGACTAGGTTGATGTTCTGACTTGCTGTGTCCATTCAATTGTAATAAACTTTCCTAAAATTAAAACTAAAATTAGGCATAGTAGGAGTATGAATACCCCTGAAATAATCCAATGCTCAATCAACGGTGAACCCAGATATAATTCTTTGATTTGTTGATGGAGTCCTGCTGTATTTTCTTTAGAATACTTTTTTGTTTCTGGCATCACTTTGGGGTCGTTTTGATCTTCAGAGAAGTTGTCGAAGTTGATGAAATAACCAGAGGCAGTTCTGTCAATTGTTGGGATTGTTCTTTCAATCTGTCTCTCAGTAGCAGATTCTGATGCCACATTATATTAGACTGGTGTTGTTTCTTGACGAACTGTTTCGATCTGTGTCCCAAGAGGCACGAGTTCCATGGCATTATTGCATAGTCCTTCACCGTGCACTGCAGGCTGATCGAATGTGATTAGTCTTTCAGTTTGAACCTCTTGGATTGTTGCAAGTTTGGGTATTCTGTTGTTTCTTGGGAGTCCACTGGGCCTACTGTTGATTATAGGCCACATGCTTGTGGTTTTACCAGGTCGATAGACACAACTCTGTTCTTCTTTTTACCAGCAAGGGGCGGTAGTACTACGGATCTTGTTCCGGTGACTGCCAAGACAGGCACTGCTTTTCTGTAAGAAGTCTCAAATTCCTTCTTCACCGCGATTTTTTCTCTGACTAGAGCCCCAATCTTTGGAATCCAGACAGGCCTTGCTGGGGCTGTTGCTTGTGGTGCCTCGTCAGTGGTAGATGGCTGTTGCTTTAACTTTATGTTGCTTAAGGATTTTCTTGTTTCATTCAGTTCCTGTAAAACAGCCAAACGATCCTTTACATCAAAGTGCGTTGTTTTTTCTTGTACCACTGATATCTGACTATCGAGGTCCTGAATGTTCATTCTAATTCCGAACAATAGTTCGTATGGGCTGAAACCTTTTAGAGAATTTCTTGGCAAGTTATTAAGACTAGTCTGGACACTTATTAGATGTTTGACCCACCCAGCGCCTGAACCTAATACCTTCGCTGTTATAGATCGCTTTATGTCTCGGTTTTTTCTTTCTACCACACTATTCCCTTCGGGGTGCGATGGACAAGAATACCGCAACCCAATTCCCATGCTGGCCATGGCCTCCTTATAAGCCCAAGAGCTAAAAGCAGGACCCTGGTCAGAATGGAACGTGGTAATTGCGTATGTGCCGATAAAGACTTGCAAATCTTTTATAACCGTTCTAGCGTCAGCCGAGCGCTGGGGCCACATCCATATGAACCTCGTACAGGAATCCACTGCTACCATGATATATCTATAGTTGCCGTCCCTTTGTAGGGGACCACAGTCGTCCAGGTAAACACATGCAAATGGTTTATCCGAGATAAGAAGGGGTGTCTGCGCTGGTCGTTTTACTGTTGATACTTTTATCCTTTGGCATATATCGCATTCTAATACATACTTTTTAGTTTGTATTCCCAAGCGAGGCCACCAATATCTCTGTTTTAATAGTGATATTGTTGCGGAAACGCCAGCGTGTGCAGAGGCAAGCCCTTCGTGTGCCGCTTTGATTAGTCCTAACCTGTGTTCCCTGTTTGGAATTACCCTATCCCCCACTCCAGGGATTCGAGCAAAAGGAACATTATTCGTATCTGTTGAATATAAGTACTTTTCTGGAAAGCCTTTTGGGAGTGTTTTCTTATAATTTTTTACTGACGCACTGACAGCTTGTAGAATATCGCTGTCTATTTTTGTTTGTGACCGAGTTATCGCAGCTACGGAAGCCGTTTGCACAGCTGCCTTCGCGGCTTCATCAGCCAATGAATTCCCTGCAACGTGAACGCCATCACGTTGATGACTCAGAGTGTGTATCACGTGAGTCTTTTGTAGTTCTTTTTGCAAAAGAACTACCTGTTCCCAAAGCATTTTATGCTTTATTGTGCCACCTTTTGCATCTTTGAAACCGTTTTCCACCCAATTCTGCAAGTATTCATTATAAGATTGTACGCAATAAAAAGAATCGCACACTATTAGTGTGGGGAATTCGCGATCAGTATTTTCTAGCGCCATCTTAAATGCTACTAATTCAGCTCGTTGAGCCGAGCAATCTCCTAGAGATTGTGTTTTGGTGACCATTGGTCTAAATTTACCTTTGTGCCAGCGACCTTTAACAATCGCGCACGCAGCACTGTAAGCTTGCTTACCCCCAACTGCGGGTTGTGCTGATCCGTCAGTATATATAATACTTCCGTATTCTTCGAGAGACAGGATTTCAATTGGCAGAGGACATTCATATTCATATTGTAAAAATTCCTGTGTTTTTAAGTTGAGATCAAATTCGTAAACTACGTCTGTTGCAGCAAGAGAATTAACCCACTGAATCCATCTCGGATGCAAAGCTTTAGCATTAGGAATGCTTGCTTTAGTTACCGCTTCTAAAGCCGGTATAGGTGTTACGATTATTATTCGTTTACCTTGTGCTAGGGGCCTTTCTTTTGCTACAGCAGTCTGAACTGCAGTTAGAATTTTCTCAGTTGAACTGAATTTTATTTCAGCCTTTGTGTACAAATGTGATTTGTAAGCTATTGGTACCTTTTCTCCCTCATTAGAGGTCAGGTACGTGAATCCGCATCTTCCTGGGATGACTCGGATTACAAGATCGCGTGTGTTGTCACGTGTATCTAATTTTGTTTTTGCTAACATGTCTGTTTGCAGTGATCTCAAAATTTCTGTGTGTTTTTGAGTCCAATTGATTTGTTTAAAATCAGGTTTTATTAGTTCGTAGAGAGGTTTAACCCTCTCTGCGTAATTTAGAATGTAAGTTCTTCCGAAATTCAGAAAACCTAGAATGGATTGTAAATTCTTCAGCGTTTTTGGAGCTTGGAGTACAGCGCACTTCTCTAAGAAGTTGTCCGCTAGGCTTTTCCCTTCACTTGATAATTCGTACCCTAAAAATAGTACTGTCAGATGGGCAATTCGGGACTTTTTAAAGTTGAATTTGTAACCCTCTGCTGCGAACCCAAGTATAATGGTGTTCACTCTTTTCAAGTGAGTATCCAAGTCGTCGTCTGCGAGATAGATATCATCTACGTAAGATAATGCCTCATCATCATATATTTGTAGTAACTCTGTTACCCTATTTGAGAATAGTCCTGGGCTGTTCTTGAACCCCTGTGGGAGTCGACAGAATTTTTTCTGTGACAAGCTATGGCGAAAAGATTTCTCAGCAGAGGGTACCCTAAAGAAACCATTAATGAAGCCATCAAGAGAGTATCCACCATCCCTCGATCAGAAGCCCTCAAGGGCTCAGTTAAGAAAGACAGCAAAAGAATGGTACTAGTTTCCAGATATTCCACATCCAGCAAAACATATAAGAACATTATCATGAAACACTGGCGAATTCTATCTTCAGAACCAGACTTTGGTGACCTATTTAAGGAAACACCCATCTTTGCTTATACTCGCACAGAGAATCTCAAAGAGGTCTTATCAAGAACCACCACTGAACATCAAAGACACACTGGCACACGCCCGTGTCATCATTGCAATAATTGTAACAATATAATCAAAGGGAACACTATCAATCATCCCATGAGAGGATTTGAGATAAAACTAAACGTTGATGCAACTTGTGATTCATCGAACCTCATCTACCTGTTGAAATGCCCGTGTGGCAAGATATACATTGGAAAAACCACCAGGAAGATTAAGACCCATTTGAATGAGCACAAATCGAATATCAGAACTAAGAATGTCAAGTCCAATGTAGCCATCCATTTCACTGAAGCAAACCACAGTGTCGCACAGCTCAAATTCCTCGTACTTGAAATTGTACCCAAGGTGGAAGGAAGAGACATTAATAAGACACTCCTACAGAGAGAAATCTCTTGGATATACAGACTTCAAGCCATGAAGCCACACGGCCTTAATGACCGTTTAGAATTAAGTTGCTATTTGTAGTACCCGCGGGTACATATGATACACATTGTTATGTTTTTTGTCTTATCTGCTTGTAGTGTATGATGGTTCACATCACCTATCACCACCGCACACTTCCCCGTTTGCTTTTCCCTTTTTCAACTCTCCTTCTAAATGGCCGACCGCTTCTCCCACCCGTTGTCCCCAGTCCCTCCTTGATTTCCTGTAATCCCATCACGTGTTCCCATTTCGAACTACGCTTTAACTCCGCGGAGTTTGCGTACCCCGCTCGGGAAACTCCTTGTCAAGGGATCCTTTGCATAACCTGGTGCGTTCATACCTTCCAGTAAGTACGAATTACCCTGTTGACGATCCCTGAGAACGCTCTCGCCACTACGTTCTCGTTGTTAATTCCATCTTTTGTATCCTGTTTGCAGATTTTCCTAAACGGGATTAATGTTAAACACGTAAGTCTCGTCCACAACGAGCTGCATGTATTTACTTTTCACTTCATGTCGCACTGTTTAATGCACATGTATTATGCCAAACGCGCTCCGCTGATTGTTTAACACAGAAGCCACCACCCACGACCCGTTCGTTCTCAACTTCCCCTCACGAGCACTCCATTACACACAGCTCGCCTGCATGATCCCTTTCTTTTAACGTCTCTTTGTAACTCCCCATGAGAATACCCATCTTGCTCACACAACTGCATGATTTTGCCAACCTCTTCGTCACTGAACCACCAATCACTCCGTTTTTTCACCAGTATTTAACATCATTGTGAACGTTTTTTTACTGTCTTCATGATTATGCTTCAACACACATACTGATAAGCGCCTGGTTCTGTTTCTTACAGCGCTCCTAGAAAAAGGGCCTTTTGGTCCGAAATGCATCGGAGCATCTTTTCGGTTAATCCCTTGTACTAAAAAATACTTTTTGGCTACCATGAACTTTGAATAATAATTTGTAAAGAAAGTAACCAAACAATGGATCTTTGAAATTAAAAAGATATCCTTCATTTGAATTCACCGGAGTCTGTTGTATTTTTGCAACGAACCACTCAAGTGTGCCCAATTGCAGGGATGCGTCTACACTGAAAGTGACGCACTCAACCCACCTTCACATATCAAAAAGTCCCAGATTCTGCATTTCCGAACTCAATGAACCAATCATGCAAGGTTTTACACCCAGACAGGGAGGCAGCCTGTCCAGATCTCAATGCAACACGCAATTCAAACCACACATCCATAGCAGTGGTACATCCACATTCCTGCTAACCAACTCTTGTATACCATTAAAAAACCAGGGTCTTCCGTGTTAGGCACATAAGTGTTGAGAATAAAAATGTTCTGCCCATCTAGCAAACCCTGAAGAAGCACCTAACAGGCCCTCATCATCTGCCTCTGAGTATGTCAGAGAGAATGAGGTCCTAGGCGCAAATCAAAACTTACCGGGTGTACGTGGAGTAAGAGGCATGATAGAGCTAACCCTCGCATTTTTTAGCTATTTGTTCCGCTTCCATATCACTGAGGTGTATTTCCTGGAGGCAAGCCATATGAACCTTGTTCCATTTCAGAAAACATAAGACCTGGTAAGGGCCCAGTCCTCGGATATTCCACATCAAGAATCTTTACTTATCCGCCATGTGACCATGTTAAGGAGAACAGAAACTGCCCCATGATCAGCCATCTGAAATCAGTCAGCACACATACAACAACATACCACAAACAACAAAACCCCATCCACAAACAACCCTTACCCATGGATTTGTATAGGAAAACTTAAAGCCTGCACACACCCACCAAAATAAAGTGCCAGGACTAACACATGCTCCCATACCTTGTTCAAAAGGGACAGGGCCATGGCACTCAACACGGACCAGCCCAAACCTAAAATGAACAAAAGAGGGGAAAGAACTGAGGAAGAGGGACAGGAGAAGCTAAAGGAAGGTGCAGAAAAGGGGGGGGGAAGAAAATGGAGAGGAAGGAAGACTGGCAAGCCCACCCACACAGTATAATACAATTAATTCAGGTAGTGAATAATTTCCCCCTCCTAACATGGATGCCTATGAGGAGGCACGAGACGATGCCCCAACATCCCCCCACAAGTCCTCAATCAGGAAAATGCCACATTTACATTTGGTGTAAGGACAACCGGCCCTTGGCCACGTTACATACAGCACTTGGGGAGCAGTCACATTCAGGTACCATTAGAGTTCACTGGTTCAGACAACAATGTTTCAGAAACAGTATCAGATAGAAGTCCCATGCCATCAGAACATGGCCCGGATGTGAGATGGGACAGTCCCTCCTGACTGGTAACTGTGTATCCCCCACTGCCATCAGCTGCATGGAGTCTTCCTCCTGGATCGTTACTTTAGCAGTGGGCTGGGGCTCCACCTCCCTCTGACCCACTTGGGGCCGACCCCCTCCAGGGCCCCGTCCAGATTCTGCTGCTAGTTCTCCTCCACCACTTTCTCTCTGGAGCCCGAGGGATGCAATGATGGGGAAATACTGGCACCCTCCAGGAGCAAATGAATGAAACTCACCAGAAACAGCAGGTTTGCTTAAAAACAGAGTGAAATTTATTAAATTGGTACCAAAAGCATGCATCATTGCTAATTAGCAAGGAAGAAGTCAGATTTGCCACCTTAGGGGCTCTCAGACTGCTTCTTCCCAGAGTGACAGGTTTCTAGGTGTTATATACATTGAGTAATGCCATGTCAGCAGAACTAGAATAAGGCACCAAGCCAAATGTGGCTAACATGGATGTTCAATGTCTGCACCATGATAATTATAAACAGCCATGTATGGGCAGAACAGAAAGGCTGGCTCGGCACTGTGTAAGCAACTTGCACAACCAGATTAAGAAATATCATGTAGTCAGGACACGCAAAGTGACATTTAAGGGGGTACAGAATAGCTTGTTGAAGCTTGTCCAGTCAAGGTCAGATAGTAAGCCCTTTTGAGCTCCAGGCCTCATGTTAATGTGAAATATCTAATCATGATATCTTTTAAAGTGCATACACATGAAATTGTATGGATTTTCATATATATTTTGCAACATGCACCCCCTCTACTCCAGCTCACGGTTCACAGGGGTAAAATTGGCCATTTGCTGCTTAAGCTGTGAAACGTCCCCCTGCAGACTTTCAATGCTACCCTCAACTTGTCGGTCACTTTTCTCAGGTCACATCTAAGCATATAACATTGATAGAGACAGCCTCTATCTTGTGCTGCAATGTCATATGTGAGCCCTGTATCGCCGCTAGCAGGTACACACAAGAGCGGGCCCCCACTGACCCCTAGGGGTGTACTCCTGGACTCTGCTGAGAGGGCTGTCTTTGCATGGTGTACCACGTAATAATGTTAGTAGCACAGGAGCGGGTGGCTTTATCCTTGCCCATGGCACTCCGTACATCTCAGGGAAGAGGGAATTCCTTCAAGCCGGTACTCCAGGTGGTTGAGTCATACCAATCAAGGGCATATTGCCCAGAGCCCCTCAGCATTCTCAGGGTGACCTTAAGTCAGTCCAGGGGCATCCCTACACCCCTATAATAGCACAGTGGCCAGAAGTGAGAGGTTTATCCTGTAGGGTACATTATTTCAGGCTTCGTAAGTGCACAGGCCACTGCTGCATTCAGTCTACCACAGGAAGCCTCCTTACATCCCCATCAGACCAGCAAGGATCACCTGATCACAAGCGTTCCCCGTAATCTCAAAGGCCAATCCTTCCATGGCCAGATCCTAGCGCACCCCCGCTCCCTCCACCCCAATGTCGCGACTGTGATGCACAGGTGCAAGCCAGACCCTGCCATAGTCCTTCCGGGCCCCAGGGGAGTCACCCCATGCAAAGCATTCAATCTATCTCCTCACTGGTCACTGTGTTTCTCAGTGTCTTGCGGTATCACGTGACAGGGAACCATCTATACCGAGCATTGGACAGGTAGGGCAGGTCCACCACCCATGAAGATTTGCTCGAGGAGTCCCCCCCCATAGCACGTGCTTCTAATGTCTATTACCCACAATAAGAAACAATGGAGGGGTTTGATGAGGAAAGTTGCTAAATGAAAGCCCTGTGGAGCACTGTGTCCTCAATGACATGGAGCTATCTGATAACATTACTCTATGCATACTGTAAGATGGCATCCTGTTCAAGGCACTTGTAGATTGCAGGTTCATGCAACTATTTACTAAATAACTCACTCTATCCAATGTGAGCGCATCAGACAAAAGTTTATCTCTCAACTAGCTCCTTGCCACTAGCATGATTTTGAGTCAGTCCTTGCATTTTTTAGCCAAAAGCAGTCAGTATGCTATGCCTAGTGTAAGTCCATTTCAATAGTGAGGTGAAACTACAAGTTCCAGCATGGTTTTGACTTTGGCTGACAAGCAGGACTTGAGTTGGAAGCGAGTGAAAAAAAAAATATCACACACTATATTGCCACCCGATCGATATGGGTTCGGAGATTGGTGAGCTGGGCTCTGTCGGAAATGTATGTCTAGCAAAGTGTGGTTTGTTTTACTTGTCCTGTTCTTTTGTCCAACAAGATAGCCTTGCATCTAACAGATGTTGGATAAAGCATTTAGGGCCAGATGTAAGTAGCCAAATACCGGTCGGCAACGGCCGAAAATACAGAATTTCCACCGTTACCGAACGGTATTGGGCTATTGAGATGTAGGAGTCAAAAATAGACTGATTCAATAAATACGAGTCGGTATCATACCAAATCGGAATTTACTGAATCGGAAAGTACCGAATTCTTATTTACCGAATTCCTATTTACCGAATCCTTATTTTCCGATTCGGTAAATAAGAAATGGTAAAAACTCACCATAGAGGTGTAGCAAAGCTAAAAAATACAGAATATCAGGAAATTCGGTATTTAAGAGTCGGTATTTACCATGGAGTGAAAGCAGCTGGTAACCAGGTGCAGGCCACAAAAAAGGATCCAAAATGCAACACTGTGACCAGAATGACCGCATTCTACGTCATTGCAAGGCGGCTACGGCTACAGGCAGCAGGAGAGAGGGTCTGGAGAAGGGAGGAGCCAGTCTAAAGGCAGAGGATTACACTTTTTCAACTCACTGAGCCAGAGATATTGCAGAGGTACAGGCCTGACCCACAAACCATCCTGGACTTGATCAGGGACCTGCACCCACTCCTGGAGCACCCAACACCAAGGGCACATCCATCCCACCCCCCATTTGCAGGTGCTGTGTAGCCTACATCTCCTGGCCTCTGAGAGTTACCAGAGTGTGATCGCTGCGGTAGGTGGGGTGTCCCAGAGCTGCTTATCCTGTTTCTTCAGGAAGTCCCTAGAGGCCATGATGCAGAGAATGCATCATTACATTAGCTTCCCTGCCACACAAGCGGAACTGGTGGAGACCAAAACTGATTTTTATCCACTGGCACACTTCCCTCACGTCATAGGCTGTATAGATGGCACCCACATCCCAATCTGCCCACCTACAGCCACAGAATACATATACAGGAACCGGAAGTCAACACACTCAATCAATGTACAGGTGATATGCAACGCAGGCAACATCATAATAGACATTGTGGCCAAAATTCCCTGGGAGCACCCATGACTCCTACATATTCCAGACCAGTGGGATCTACACACGCCTTGCTGCTGGAAATTTTGGGGAAGGATACCTGCTAGGTAACCAACTGTGACACACCCTGATAGTAACTGCAGATGAATGTATGATGGGTATGTAACTAATGGCACTCTCTTTTCTACCTAGGTGATAGCGCTTATGCTGTTCGTTCCTTCGTGCTCACACCCTACCTTAATCCATCTACCAGGAGTGAGAGGCGTTACAATGTGGCACACAGAGAAACATGCAGCATTGTAGAAAGCACATTCGGACTCCTAAAAAGCAGGTTCCGCTGCCTCCACAAGAGGGGAGGAGCACGGCAGTACACTCCTATCATCTGCTGTAAGATCATTGCGACCTGTGCAATGCTGCACAAACCTTGCCACCAGGAAAGGCAAAGAAGTGGAAATGACATATCATGAGGACATTGATGATGGAACTGGACAGCCAGAGCCCTATGCAGCAGAAGCAGCGCAAGCCACAGATGGGAGACTGAGACGGGCAGAGATCAAACGCAGCTATGTCTAAGTAAGTAAGGCGACACAGCTAGGCTTTGTATTTGCATGACGTAGTTTAATGGGCACTACGTCAATTTACTGATAGCACACCATGGTACTTCAATGTTTGAATACCCCACTGAGTGGTCACAGGTTGCGTCACCGTGACATGTCCTGTGGGTTGTGGGCATCACCATTTTTTGCGCCCCGCACAACAGTGTGGGATGCACGAGGCTGGGTGTCAACGGTGGCAGTGGAGCCTGGGTCAGCAGATTGGCGTCTGCTGTTCCTTCGAATGTCAGGAACAGGAGTGCTACAGCTACTCCTGCTGGTGGAGTCTTCAGTGTCCCCGACACCTGTGTCTCCAGCAGTGGCTGCCTGGTTTGTGAGTAGTAGCTCCATGGCAGAGGTAACTCTCCCCATCCCCCTCGACAAATCCTTGCAGCAGTGCACAGTGCCATCTTGCATGGAGATAGAGCGCCGACATAGCAGGGAGGTTGCTGTGGCAAGCCGGTTCATGGCCTTGGTGTGTTGGCGCATGCACTGTCGATCCCGGCGCCTCTCTGTGTGGTCAGAGTCTAATCTCTCACAGAGAGCCATCATGCACTGTGACATGTCCCTCATTCCCTCTGCCATGGACTGCATGATCTCTGCCATGGAGCCAATCCCCCGGTCAATGTTGCCCATCCTGGCATTCAAGTGGCACACCTGCCTCTGTACTGCTAATATGCCATTTGCTTACAGGCGCTGGACTTTGACCATGATGGCCTCAAGACCACAGAAGACCCTATCTCCATCCTGGGCATTGCCTCTCTCCCGTACCCTTCGGGCTCTGGCACCAGCACGCACTGCTCCAGATGCACTCTGCTGCCCAGCGTTGTCTGCCCCAAATGGATTTGTGTGTGTGTCACCCTCCCCATCATCTTCATTGGACGTCTCCAGAATCCTGAGTGGGGTCACCTCATGCCTCTTTGGCTTTACCAGTACAGATGAGGTTGGTGTGGGGGGAAGTGCTGGTAGTTCCAACTGTTGTGAGCCAAACAGCAGAGGGGACAGAGGCTGTGGTGTGGTGGGTCGGTCAGGTGTTGTTGCTGCCTGCGCTGTGGGAGTGGGTGGCAGTACAGTGCTTTGACCTGCACCTTTGGCTGCGTCCTCACTCCGCTCCATTGCCGGTGCCCTCTCCTTCCTTTCCTGCGCTGTACTGTGATCACTCTCCTGTGGACAGATATGAACATTGGCTCATTGATGATGTACACCTGTGTGTCATTATTAAATCACATTCATGTCACACAATTGCATAGTCCTCAACTGCTTATGGATGTAGTGTGTGGCATGCCTTGCTGTGTTCTGTGATGCCTGTATTGATGTATGTTTCTATGACTACGTCTTCCATGATGCATTGCAGCTAAATCATAAAACCTGTACTGGAGTGTGATGCACACAACCACATTGGGGAAGGGGGACAGGGAAAGGGGTGGGGATTTATGTCCATGCAGCTTACCTTGTTTTCTTGCAACTCTGGCTGAGCTGTTAGCATTCCCTATCCCATGGACACTCTCTGGCTCCAGGGTGGACTCCACCATCAGCTACAGGTTTGTAAGTGCAGGTGCACGGTTCCTTCCTCCACCTGTGCAACCACCTTCTTTTCTCTGGGCTGCCAGCTTTTTTGTTTGTTATAATCCTAAGATCATACCACCGTTTTCTCAGGTCGTCTATGTCCCTGGTTTGACCCAGATGGCATTCACCTTGGACTGGATCCCCAGCCAGGTGTTCCTTTTAACAGACTCTGCAACATGCAGAGACTGCTTGCCAAAGAGCTGGGTGTGGTGTCTCACGACCTCCTCCACCAGCACCTGCAGTTCAGCTGTGCTGAAAATGATTTTCCTTTTTCGCTCAGCTACATCCTTCTGGGCATCCTGTGACTCCATTGTGCAGCTCAGCTCAGCTCTGGGCAGCCTATTCCTCAGTGTCTCACTGC
Source organism: Lissotriton vulgaris (assembly GCF_964263255.1). Taxonomy (NCBI): domain Eukaryota; kingdom Metazoa; phylum Chordata; class Amphibia; order Caudata; family Salamandridae; genus Lissotriton; species Lissotriton vulgaris. Next base: position 1,425,953,842 of record NC_141693.1, on the reverse strand, counting down.
TCTCAATGCTGTTCAGTTGCTCTGCACCTGCATGGGTGTGGCCACTTCCTGGTAGTGGGGTGGGGTAGCTGCATTTGATTGGTCGGTTCCTCTGTTGCTTTGTTGTGGGGTGTGGTGAGTGTTCCTGATTGGTTGACAGGCTCAATTTGGTGTATTTTGTATTTACCGATTTGGTATTTACCGATTCGGTGTTTACCAATTCGGTAAATACTGATTTGGTAATTCCCATTCATTCCTATGGGCCTGGAGGCCCATAGGGTTGAATGGGTGTTACCGAATCGGTATTTACCAAATCGGTAAATACCGATTAGGAATATCCGAATTTTACCGAATCGGTATTTTTTACCAATTTATTTCCTACATCCTATTTTCCAAATCTAAAATACAGAATCGGTAAAATTCTGTATTTTAGAGTCGGTAAAATGTGATTACCTACATCTGGCCCCTAGACATTTAGATCCCCATCCAAGAGGAGCAAGAATTGGCAAAGCTAATTGATGACCCTTGGGTCATACCAAACACCTGATACTCATCCAACACAATTCAGCTACACCTTAGTCACAAGCAGCATTCTCCCATCCCCCAAAGCAACAACAAACAACCTTTTAACCCCTTCGACGCTCATGACGAGCTGGGCTCGTCATGGCGTAGCCCGCTCGCACGCTGATGACGAGCCCAGCTCGTCACGTAAAGTGCGTTTTTGAAAAACCCAGCGCGCTAGCGGAATTCCGCTAGCGCGCATGGTGTTAACATATCACATTAGATTATACAATGCGCACCAACTCTGCTCAGACATTGCATAAAGTTGGGTATCGATGAGCTGCACCCAGGACAAGGCTGCACATGAGTGCAGGGCTTCGGTGATGAGACAAGTACTTAATTTTGCTGTGCACGGATCGTCCAAACAGCACACATTAGGCAGACACGGGAGCACCCATCAAACACAACTCAGATATTCCATTTAATTGGCAATTTGTGAGCGTGCAGCAGTATGGCCGAGGCTGCACATGTCAGAGCAGAGCCTCACAGACCCAACCAGCAGCAGCGACCCATCCATAAAAGAGGAGGGGCCAACCCGCACCTTTTGGGCATAACGAGTGTCTATCAGGCTGAGCCAAGGTCAGCCTGACAAATATGCTATTTTCAGACCAGGCAGCCGGAGCTAGACATGCCTAATTGTGCAGGCTTTTAGCTGCCTGGTCTACATTTTTCTAGGCTGAGATGTCACAGATCTTGTGCGCACAACCCCCTTAGCTCAGCAAAGGTCCTTGTGGCCCTTCCCCTCATGACGAGGGGGAGTATCAGTGATAGCCTCCCACCTGGCTGCTTCAGTTTTAAGCCCTGAAATGCTCAGGAAGGAGTGTCTATCACTGTCACTTCGTCACACAGTGGGGTAGGGTCCGCAGTCTCACTGCCCCATCCTATTCTGTGACGAGGTAGGAACTTCCTTGTTAGAATGAACCCATCAAACGTAAAGACTTTAGAGCCACCATATTGTCTCAGTGGAAGCAAAGTGCTGCTGGCAAAAGCGCTGAGATCAACTGGACTCCACAGAAGACCACTCTCTATGCACATAATATGCAAAAATCTGCCATTGATTCGTCACCCCGTCACCCGAAACCTTTTCTTCATCTCCCCATAAACATCACCTTTTGGAAACACTTCACTGCATACATGGCTTCATTGATTTATAGTTATGTGAGTGCTATGAAAGTTGCATGCACATACACATACAGAAGAGGTACAGTACAGAAGTCATCACCAGTGGAACTGTATAATATACTCATCAACCTTGAGCCCTGATCAGGTCACTGGCAAGGTGAGGCCAATGTGATCTTCTTACAATTCCTAAATGCAGATAGGCAGCATGACTTTTTGTGGCAGCTGCAACGTGCTGGTTCCCCTTGCAAACCTTTCACTCAAAAAACAGTATTTTAATCTCTGGAAGTTTCTCATTCTAATTAGATTAATAGTATCAATTTATGGTATTAGCTGGTGATATAGTCATCTGTCTATAGCACTATGCAGCTTAGGGGTCCAAGAGCTGTTAACAAATTACAACATAAAATGTGAGGTTCTGTGTTCAGTCTGAAAGACTCGTGAGGAATATCACATTGTAAGCATCACTCCTGGAGGAGTGTACCTATATCTGATTGCCCTCGTTAGAGTGCTATGCCCAGATTTCGAGAGCCAACCGGGCACTTTGCCAGGGCCGGGTTTGGTTCTCAGTCCGGCCCTGGGGCATACCTGCAATTATATGAACGCCATCTGCATATTGTATCTGGTGGCTAAGCGGACTTTTACATTCACTCCAGAGATCTTTATTTGACCTGGTGGTCAGAGGTGTGAAATCTTGTGGGGCCACTTTGTCTTTCATTCTTCCGAGGACGACAACATAAATATCACAGAACTATGTAACAATAAACATCTGTTATTTCAGGATACCTCCAGGGTGAGATTTGGCTTTATGTTATGTTATGCTATGGCCATTGCTGGAAATAATGTTTAGGGTATGGTGTCCTGTTCAGCTCTGGAATATAGTGTCCAGCTGTAAAGCACACAACTGGCATATTGTGGGCAGTTATTTATGGCCATCTTTGGGATCCCAGGAGCACTCTATTGTGAAATATTCAATACATTCATACAAATTGTTTATTAATTCTTGTTTTGAAGAATTTTTTATTTATTTTGTATCATTTTTCTGTTTTTGAATTCATTGGATTTTTACTTTCTTCAGTAACATCCTTTTTATACATCAATTTAAGCCCAATGCATTTCGGGCTTTACCCTTCATCAGTGTGGTATGGCGTTTTAGGATCCGAACAAAATTTCCCGATTCATGCCCTTATATAGGTACAATTCACATTGCCCTTAATAGGCATAGAAATCATAACCTTATTTAGACATAGCCCAGGCAGTCCAAATACAGGCATGGCTACTTCCACCCGTTCCAAAAAGCCATGATGATTCCTTGGAAAATTCGGCTTCAGCAGTCAGGGACATCTCCTTGCTTGAATATTGATTGGTCCAAGAACTCATGGAGTTTTCAAAGAACTACCATTCCCTTGGGGTTCTTTGATGACGTTATTATGTCCAACTTTATGTCAAACTAGGCACTTTCAAGGAATAAATATGCCGACACTTGCCCTAGCAAACACATGGTGGTTTGGAGCAGCTCGACTATCTACTTGCCCGACGCAGCTCGCTACAGCAAGTGCCGAAGGAAGCCGACCCTCCAGCTGACACACTGATCGAGACGCTGTCCTTTCTCTCGCCGGGAATCCAGCTCCAGTGTTTCCAAGCTCCCCTTGCGGGGTGTTGGGAAGTCGAGTCCAGAGACAGAGATACCACACCTCCTTCATTCTAAAACCAAGGTACGGAGCTGATTAGACCCTAAAGAGAAATCTTGGATAGATTCTTGGCAAAGAAACTAAACATATGCTACACCACACTTACTTCTTCCCTCGTACTAGACTTAGGTTAGGTACATTGGGGTAGGCGTATTTTAGAAGCACCAGTTGAGTACTTTTAGCCTTTGTTATTTATGTATGTATTTATCTATGGTTTAGAAACCATACAATGCTTTTATAGAATTATTTTATAATACTCTTCTCTCTGTATGCATTATACTTTGCAGCATGTCTTACGATTGTAGCAGTTCACTCTACTTGCACGAGAGAGAAGACTGTTCAATAAATCATTTTATTGAAAACTCCTGTCTCTCTATTTCTCTGCACCTCTGATGAAACTAAGCATGCACAATTGACTGAGTAAAATATCTATCTATTGTTTCCATGACTCTGAAGATACATTTATTCTTGGGGAAACAAGGTTGTCAAGTTTATGCGGTTGTCAGAAACTAATCCCTTCTTGTTTATTCAAGAAAGTTTCTAGTGACCTCTGAGCTAGCTGGCACTCACAATTAAGTCTAATATGTTCAATAGAGACCTAGTAGACCTCATTCCTATGTCAAAACTATAGGATATATATATATTATTCCAATGCGCAGAGCCTATTGGGAATATAGGAACTACACTACATCAGGGGACTTATTCTGCAAATATAGAATTAACAGTGACTCAGTACATGTTTTTTTCCAGTATAACCGGTGTGTTATAACATACGTTTACCATATTCAACTTCTGTACAATGACAAACATTGAAATCAACAGAATATTGGCATAACGGTTTGTGTGTTATTGAAGACGTGGCAAGTCACTTCAACGCTCGGAATCATAATACAAGTCAATTAAGATTTTTCTGTATTAGAGCAAGTACCGATTCTACAAGTAAGAGACAACGCACATTTTTTATTGTAAAGAAAAACATTTTGGATTAATTACTTGAACACAGTCAATCCAAAAGGACTAAATGAACAGTTGGAGTTAAGTTGTTTCTTATAAGAGAATTTCATTGAATGTTTTTCTCAAACACGTTCATAATTTCTCTTTAGTTCATTCACAGTATGTAAACACTGGTTTATTTACATAAGTGTCACATGAATATTTCTCAACAGAGTGCTACTGGGAGACGCCTCCCCACTCGGGGACAGCGCATGTTTTTTCATTTCATAGTCACTTATCCTCACACTCAGGAGGTTTTACCCACTAGCACCAACAAAACTAATGAACTCAATTAACGGTCTACCACCAGTTGAAAATAAAGCTCTTACCACTGAGTGTGAGATTCCAAATCCCATTTGGAGCATTTTCATCTCTGGGATCATCTCATGTGGACTTTTGTGTGTACATCCCTGGAGGCATGTTATGTATTCTTGTGTCCTGCTCTGAGACTACTGGTTACTCCAGTACTGATATTTATGAATATCTAAATCATGCAATAAGAGGTGAGTTTGAGCTTTGAGCACATGAAAATGGAGTTCTACAAATTTGATGGAGCCATACACTGAAGCCATACACTGCCGGCTGACTGATTTACCTTTTGCTTTAAGTTGTTCTTTAATAATTATATAAGTGGGCAGTTCAATTTCATCATACCATTTTATACACATGTTATTATATGAAACACGACATTCCTTTTGGGCATTACATGGCATTACTTGGGGATGTAGAATACCAACAACTTAATCGACATGTACGATGTTGGAATCCGAAAACAATTTACTCCGGGAACTCATAAATTGGGGGTCACATTGTGGCAAAAGGAAGATGGTGGAGTAACGAGGGGCAGAGTCTGATAGTTACTATATATATATAAACTGAAGCAAAGTAATTCGCAGCTAGGAGAAGTTGGATTATTAGTTGAGAGTGGTGGAAGCCCTACTAAAATAATAAACACAGTCCATGTCAGTGTGAGTCACAAAAGTCAATAAATAAACCTGTGCTTAACCCTGTGGTAACTTGGCACAAAAGTAGTAAGGCTTAACTTAGAGGCAATGTCTAAAGTATTTATGCAGCACTGAGGCAGTAATACATTGAAAACACAACAGAAGAACAATCTTAACCCAATTTAGGAAAATAGAGTAAAGTGTAATATATAAAATGACACCAAAACAACTGTGAAAAAAGTAGAATATTATTTGGTGTGGTTTTGAGACTTTACCAAGTAATAATGCCACTATTCCATTTGAGGTCCAGTCAGGATCCTTTAAATTAAACCTCAGCTCAGTCCTGGGTAGCTGTGGCACAAACAGTCAGCATAAATCAAATTTAAACCAGTACAAAGCATTTATCAGTGCCAAAATGGTCAATAAATGGGAAACATAATGCAAAAAAATCCCATTTTGGTTGATAAAAATAGAATATATTTTTTTCTTTAATTGGACACCAAAATGACAGACATCAGATGAAGGAAACCACAGTTATAATTTTTACAAAATTTTCAGATATCACTGCTTTTCATTCCCAAACGTTTGGAAAAGTTAAAAAAGTTTGTAAATCACTGCTTTTCACTCTTATTTGCAGTCTATGAGCCTTAACCCTTTCGACGTTGATGACGAGCTGGGCTCGTCATTGTGCACACTGGTCGTGCGCTGATGACGAGCCCAGCTCGTCATGAGCCCCACCCTTGGGGGAAGCGCTGGCGCTCCCCCCGAGGGTGCCCGATCGTGCTGGCTGGTATAGGGATGGCAGCGGAAGAGCTTCCGCTGCCCCCGCCCCTTCCCGTGGGAATCCCGTGACGTCAGCGGGCACAGCTCGCGCTGACGTCATCAGGGAGTCCCCGGCGCTCGGGAAGCCATTTGCTTTCTGAGCGCCGAGGAGTCAGGTAAGGTTTTTGCGTGTCTGGGGGGGGTTTGGGGCTGCAAGGAGGCATCAGGGGAGAGGAAAGAGATTTTCCTCTCCCCTGATGTCTCTTTGCAGGGCATTTCTACCTCACGATCGCGCACAGCGTCACGATCGTGCGGCGGAAATGCCCACCACTAGCACCAGAGATTTAAATTTAGTTTATAGGAAGCTGGGCAAGGGTCGCTTCCAGGTGGGCTCTGATTATGTTTTTGATTTTCTGCCCCCCCTGGAGACAAATCAGCCTGTTTTTTTCGGCCATTTTTCCCCCAGGGGGGGCAGAAATTCGCCACTAGCACCAGGGATATGTTTTGGTTCATATATTTTTATTTGGAAGCGACCCCTTGGGCAAGGGTCGCTTCCTGCTGGCTACTAATTTTGTGTTTGATATTCTGCCCCCCCTGGGGGCAAATTGGCCCATTTTCTTGGCCGTTTTGCCCCCGGGGGGGCACAAATTCCCCACTAGCACCAGGGATATGTTTTGGGGCATACATTTTTGTTTGGAAGCGACCCCTTGGGCAAGGGTCACTTCCTGGTGGCTACCAATTTTGTGTTTGATTTTCTGCCCCCTCGGGGGCAAATTGGCCCATTTTTTCGGCTGTCTTGCCCCCGGGGGGGGGGGCAGAAATTCCCCACTAGCACCAGGGATATGTTTTGGGGCATTATTTTTTATTTGGAAGCGACCCCTTGGGCAAGGGTCGCTTCCTGGTGGCTAATAATTATGTTTTTGATTTTCTGCCACCCCTTGGGGGCAAATCGGCCTGTTTTTTCAGCCGTTTTGCCCCCGCGGGGGCGGGGGGGGCAGAAAATCACCACTAGCACCAAGGATATTTTTTTGTGCAAGGTAGTAGTGACCCTTTGTGCAATGGTCACTTCCAGGACGGGGCTTAATTTTTTAGGTCTGTTTTTTTCAGCTTTTGTGCCCCCCTGAGGGGGGGGGGGGCACAAATACGCCACTAGACACCAGGGATTTTTTTGTTTGTAATTGCGGCGACCCCTTGGGGAAGGTTTGCTTTCTAGAGGCAACTTGTTTTAGGAATGTTTTTCTGCTCCACCCCCACCCCCCTGGGGGAGAATTGGCCCTTTTCTTTTCGGTTTTTTGGCCCACTAGGCCCTAGGTATTGTGTTTTGTAGTGTGTGGAAGTGAGCCCTTGGGGAAGGCTTGCTTCCAAAGGTGGTTATATTTTTGGATGTTTTTTACTGGCTGCCTCCCTTGGTGCCAGTCGTTTTTTTTTTTGCCCTTACTGCCCCCGTGTGAGGGGGGTACAGTTAGGACCAAAAGGCCGACTGGCACCAAAGGGGGTAGGCAGAAAAAAACATCTAAAAATGTAACCAGTGTCTTGATGGAAAACCTCACCTAAACCCCATTGGTCTAAGCCTTATTTGATGGCCCATCTGGGCGAATGTAAATTTGGGGGGCAAATTTGTGTGTTGTGTTTTTTAATTGTTATATTGTTTGCGAAATGTAGTAGTAATTTTTTTCTTCTCTATTTTATTCTTGTTCCAGGCTTTTGCTGTTTGGATTGTTGTAGGTTGCGGTTCTGTTACTGCTGGTTTTGCAGCTTGTGTAGTTGCATGTGCTTGGTAAGTGAATGTATTTTGTACTACTTTCCCTAGATTAATGTGTTGTTGTAAAAGGTGTACTTCTAGCAGTTTGTGTGGCTCTGTGTATTTTGTTTGTTAAATTTTTTGTAGCATTAGTGCTTGATGTGTACTTTGTTGTCTAATCTGTACTTTTTTTTTCTTTTTAGTGGGATATCATTTCTTTTTGCTGTGTCTCAGCAGAGTAGGTGCTGGTGAGTGTAGCTATATTTGGTAAGAGTTAAATTGTTTTGGATTGTATAGATCTTTGTGTGAAAGCCTTACCTTGTTTACTTCTTACTTTGCACAGTGTAGGTTGTTGTTCACTTATGTGTGCAGTCTTTTTGCTTTGTAAGGATAATGGCTAGTCGCAGGATGACTTCTCAGCATGTTCTTGGTTTGCTTTTTGAGCCTTCCTCTGACCATGGTTCAGAGACTGACTCCGATTCGGACCCAGAGGTAGGTGCAGAAGATTCAGGCAGTGAGTTTTCTGTTCGCATGGAATCATCGGATGATGAATCTTCTTCTAGTGCTGATGAAGTGCCTGTGGTAGAGGAGGACATTGATGTGCCGGTAGTGGGCCAAGAGGCATCTGGGCAGCTGCCTAGGGCCGCAAGGTTTCCTTTTTTTTACGTCAGCAAGAGGCATGTCGGCTGCAGACTGCGCCCAAAAGGCTTCACATTGCTCTGGTGCGCCAAGAGGCATCTGGTGCTGTTCGTCTTCCTGTTGGTGTATTGCAGCAAGAGGCATCTGGGGCTGTTAGGCTTCCCATTGGTGTAGAGCGGCAAGAGGCATCTGGGGCTGCTAGGTTTCCCGTTGGTGTAGTGCAGCAAGAACCATCTCAGGCTGCTAGGCTTCCCGTTGGTGTAGTGCGGCAAGAGGCTTCTGTGCTGCAGGCTGGGGTGGCTGCTCCTCCCATTGATAGGGATGGCCTCTGGGTTGCCCCTGGCATGGTGCAGCCGGTATTGCCAGATTTCGCAGGTGTTCCTGGGAGTAGAGTGAATATTGAGAATGTTCTGCCAATACATTTTTTGCAGTTGTTTTTTGACAATGTGTTTTTGCAAGAGATTGTTGAGCAAACTAATTTGTATGCAGAACAGTATTTGAGGAACAACAGTGCCAGCCTTAAGCCCCTTTCTAGAGCTACCCGGTGGACTCCCACAAATGTTGAAGAGATGAAGAAGTTTTGGGGATTAACTTTTTTGATGGGTTTGCTAAGGAAGCCATCAATGTCTTCATATTGGTCCACTAGTCCCTTGATGGCAACAGCAATATTTCCAGCAGTCATGAGTCGTGATCGGTACATGCTTCTTCTTCGGATGATGCATTTCATTGATAATGGTTTAGCGTTGCCACGCGATCACCCTGATTGTGACCGTCTTTTTAAGATTCGGCCTGTCCTTGATCACTTTTCTGAGATCTTTGCTCCAGGTAAAGAAATAGCAGTGGACGAGTCTTTGCTATTGTTCAAGGGCCGCTTGGTTTTTAGACAATACATTCCTAGTAAGCGGGCACGCTATGGAATCAAACTGTATATGCTGTGTGACAGTGGGACTGGATATGTCTATAATATCAGGGTGTACACTGGTAAGGAGCACAGCATTAACCCTCCTGGTTGTCCTTCCACTTTTGGAGTGACTGAGATAATTGTGTGGGATCTAGGTAGAGGATTATTTAACAAAGGCCACCATTTATATGTAGATAACTTCTACACTGGTGTGCGGTTCTTCAAGGAATTGGCCAAAGTGGACACTGTTGCTTGTGGCACAATGTGCTGTAACCGTAAAGGTTTCCCAAAGGAACTTGTTTGCAAAAGGCTTGTGTGGGGACAGTCTACTGCATTGCGATATGGGGAGCTTCTATCTGTGAAGTTTTCAGACAGGAGAGATGTGTACATGCTGAGTACTATCCATGATGAAAGCACTGCACCTGTGCCTGTTTGGGGTCAGGGTGCTGAAGTGCGCAAACCTGTGTGCATTGTAGATTACAATAAGTACGTGGGTGGTGTTGACAGAGTAGATCAGAGGTTGGAACCTTATGCTGCTCTTCGAAAGGCTTACATTTGTTACAAGAAGTTGGCTATCCATCTTTTCCACTTGGCATCCTTTAATGCTTTTGATGTGTTCCAGAAGTCTTGTCCTGAGTCGAAGATGCCTTTTGTTAAGTTTCAGGAGTCTATAATAGGCAGCCTTGTACTAGTGGAACAGGCAAGTGTTCCTAGATTTGGAGTGGTGGAGGATGTGGCTAGACTGAAAGATCGCCACTTTCCTCCCACATCCGCAAGAGACTTTCCAACTAGAAGATGTACAGTCTGTTGGCGAAGAGGCGTGCGGAAGGAGTCTTGTATGTACTACCCTGACTGTCCTTCTAAGCCTGGATTGTGTGTGTCAGCTTGTTTTAAATCGTACCACACGCAAAAGAAGTTTTGGGAGTTTTAATGAGCTGTAAAGTGAACTGCCTGGTCTGTATGCTGAAATATTTTTTACTTTGTTTCAAGGATTGTCATTAGTGCAATGTGTTTAGTTTTAGAATTTGTGTTAGCAGATTTGTAGGTATTTTCAATTGGTTAGTGTTATTTTGAAAAAAAAATCTAAATGTGATTGTGGTGTGTGCAGGCTGGTGCTTGGATGGCGGTGTGTGTAGACTCGCGCTTGGCTGGTGGTGTGCGTGGACTGGTGCCTGGCTGGCAGAGTGCATGGATTGGTGTTTTGCGGGTGGTGTGTGTGGATTTTTGTTTGGATGGCGGAGTGCATTGTTAGGTGCTTGGCTGGCGGTGTGAGTGGATGGTGCTTGGCTGTCAGGAATGTTGGCGTGTGAAAGTGATGGGCCCTTGAATGGCGCTGTCTGCTGGTGTGATTGTTTTAATGTGATGGGCCTGCGGCTGGCGGTGTGAATGTTTTGTAAGTGTCACATGTATGAAAGGTGTATGAATGGCCTGTAAAGAGGTTGGTGCCTTGTTGTGGCTTTACAGCTCACGAATTGTGAGGCAATGGTTCAGTTTCTCGTCCTTTCATTTATTAACAGTGCATTTCTTTTTTTGTGAAATCACTTGCTAATACAATTGTATATACTGAACCATCACTCACCCTCGTGCCAAATCCAACCAGTATGTGTGTGTGTTTGAAAACTTGATGTCTGTGTAGTTTTTCTTTTTTTTAAACAGGACGAACCTTGTCACTTTTTTTGTAAATATTGTGATGTGTTGCTTTTATGCCTGGTGGTGTGATAGGTCTTCTGTGTGTCAAGTATGAAAGGTGTGTGAATGGCCTGTAAAGCGGTTGGTGCCTTGAAGTGGCTTTACAGCTCACGAGCTGCGAGTCATTGGTTCAGTTTTTTTGTCCATGTAATTGACAGTGCATTTCATTTTTGTGAAATCTCTTTTTAAGAAAATTATATATACTGAACCATCTCTCGCCCTCGTGCCAAATCCAACCAGTATGTGTGTATGTTTGAGGAATAGATGGCTGTGTAGGGATCTTCTTTTTTTTAGTCTCTGTGCCAAGGTGTACATTTCGCCTACGAATAACCTGCCAATTGTAGATATTGTTGAAAACCCATGGGACTACATAGTGATGTCTCTCTGGTGAAATCTAACAATTAATGTTATCCACAATATCCTGCAAAACTCACAATGCCCGTCATATTTTCCTTGTAATATTGCGCCCAAATTGTCACGCTGCACAAGTAAGCAACTAAATTTGTCAAAACTAATTGGTTTACCTAGGGGGGTCACATGGGTTTTTCACTCTATCCTCGGTTGCCATCTAGGGAAACTTAGCAAACCCACACATTGTTGGAAAGTACACACCCTGGGGCTTTCAAGGGGGTATGGCTTGCGTGGATCCTCCAACGTTCCTTTTCTCAGAATCCCTAGCAAAATTTGAATGTAGTTTAAAAAATTTGTTTTTTCAAACATTTTTGTGTGTAAAAGTGTGGCATCACTGGGCTCACACACATTTCCACCCACCCAGCGTTCCCCCATGTCTCCTGAAAAAAATGGTACTTCACTTGCCTGGGTCTGCCTAGTGCCTGCGACAGGAAACAGCACAAAACGCAATGTGGTCGCACCTCAATTTCGCAGTGAAAACTGGTCCTTTTTTGGCAAAGTGCCTACCTTTCTTTTTTGAACCCTAGCTCTGGCGGCACCTTGGGAAACCTAGCAAATCTATACATTTTTGAAAAGTAGACACCCAGGGGAATTCAGGATGAGGTGACTTCACTGCCTCCCACCAGGTTCTGTTACCCAGATTCCCTTGCAAATGTAAAACATTGACAAAAAAAACACAATTTCCTCACGATTCTGTGGTGGAAAGTTCTTGAATCTGTGTGGATCAACACATTTCTACCCACCCAGCGTTCCCCCAGGACTCCTGAAAAAAATGGTACCTCACTTGTGTGGGTAGGCATAGTGGCTGCAACAAGAAAAGTCCCAAATTGTATGGTGGAGACTTAAAAATTACTTTTAGCAAAACTACCTTATGTTTTGGGGGGGGGGTCACCTGAGTTTTTGGCCCGGGGCTTGGCGGCAAACTTGGGAAACCACCAGACCCAAACAGTTCTGAAAACTAGACACCCGGGAGAGTCCAGGGAGGTAAGGCATGAGTGGGACCCCCAACGTTTTCCTACCCAGAATTCCCTGCAAACCTTAAAATTAGGGAAAAAACACACTTTTCAATACATTTTTGCGTGGGATCTCCATGCTGGCACAAATGTCCTACCACCCAGCGTTCCCCTTGTTCCCCCGAGTAAAATGATACCTCACCTGTGTGGGTGGGCCAAAGCAGAACAGGCCAAAAATATATTTTTAAGAAATTGTAGCGTTTGGGTTTGACAAATTAAGCACAGTGAATTCTACTGTTTTGGGGTCATCCTAGTTACAGACCTTTGGCCCACCCACACAAGTGAGGTATCATTTAACTCGGGAGAACAAGGGGAACGCTGGATGGTAGGACATTTGTGCCGGCATGGAGATCCCACGCAAAAATGTATGGAAAAGTGTGTTTTTTAACCTACATTTAAGGTTTGCTGGGAATTCTGGGTAGGAAAACGTTGTGGGACCTGGCATGCCATACCTCCCTGGACTCCCCCGGGTGTCTAGTTTTCAGAACTGTTTGGGTTTGGTGGTTTCCCAAATTTGCCGCCGAGTCCTGGGCCAAAAACTCAGGTGCCCCCCCCCCAAAACATAAGGTAGTTTTGCTAAAGGTAATTTTTAAGTATCCATCGTAAGATTTGGGCCTTTTCCTGTTTTAGCCACTATGCCTACCTACCCAAATGAGGTACCATTTTTATCGGGAGACCTAGGGGAACGCTGGGTGGGAGGAAATTTGTGTGAGTCCAGTGATGCCTCGCTTTCCCACACAGAATTGTGTGAAAAAACTGATTTTTTTCAGCTAAAATTGAGGTTTGCAAGGGATTCTGGGTAAAGGACAATTGGAGGATCCACGCAAGCCATACCTCCTTGAAAGCTCCCGGATGTCTACTTTTTAGAAATGTGTGGGTTTGGTAGGTTTCCCTAGATGGCCATTTAGCACAGGGCTAAAAACTCAGGTAACCCCCCTTGCAAAAGCTGGTGGTTTTGACATAGGCAACTTCAAAATTGGAGGTACTTTGGGTTTGGTACTTTGCAAAGTTTGCCGCCGAGCCCCGGGCCAAAAACTCAGGTACCCCCCCCCCCCAAATAAGGTACTTTTGCTATAGGTTACTTTTTAAGTCTCCACCTTACAATTTGGACCTTTTCCTGTTGTAGCACCTATACCTACCCACGCAAGTGAAATACCATTTTTTTGGGGAAACCTGGGGGAACGCTGGGTGGGTGGAAAATTTGTTGATCCACGCAGATTCTAGAACTTTCCACCACAGAAATGGAAAATGCTTTTTTTCTGTGAATTATTTAGCTTTGCAAGGGATTCTGGGTAACAGAACCTGCTGGGAGGCAGTCGAGTCACCCCATCCTGAATTTCCCTGGGTGTCTACTTTTCAAAAATGTATAGGTTTGCTAGGTTTCCCTAGGTGCCGGCAGAGCTAGGGTTCAAAAACGAAAGGTAGGCTCTTTGCCAAAAAAGGGCCCGTTTTCACTGCGAAATTGAGGTGCGACCACGTTGCGTTTTGCACTGTTTCCTGTCTCAGGCATTAGGCAGACCCAGGCAAGTGAGGTACCATTTGTTTCGGGAGACCTGGGGTAACGCTGGGTAGATGGAAATTTGGTGATCCATGCAGATTCCAGAACTTTCCACCACAGAAATGTGCGGAAAAAGTGTTTTGTTTGTCAATGTTTTAGCTTTGCAAGGGATTCTGGGTAACAGAACCTGGTGGGAGGCGGTCGAGTCACCCCATCATGAATTCCCCTGGGTGTCTAGTTTTCAAAAATGTATAGGTGTGCTAGGTTACTCTAGGTGCCGGCAGAGCTAGGGTTCAAAAACAAAAGGTAGGCTCTTTGCCAAAAAGGGCCCGTTTTCACTGCGAAATTGAGGTGCGACCATGTTGCGTTTAGTGCTGTTTCCTGTCGCAGGCACTAGGCAGACCCAGGCAAGTGAGGTACCATTTTTTTCAGGAGACCTAGGGGAACGCTGGGTGGGTAGAAATTTGTTGATTCACGCAGATTCCAGAACTTTCCACCACAGAAATGTGAGGAGAATGTGTTTTTTTTGTCAATGTTTTAGATTTGCAAGGGATTCTGGGTAACAGAACCTGGTGGGAGGCGGTTGAGTCACCCCATCCTGAATTTCCCTGGGTGTCTAGTTTTCAAAAATGTATAGGTTTGCTAGGTTTCCCAAGGTGTCGGCAGACCTAGGGTTAAAAAACGAAAGGTATGTTCTTTGCCAAAAAAGGGCCCGTTTTCACTGCAAAATTGAGGTGTGACCATGTTGCGTTTTGTGCTGTTTCCTGTCGCAGGCACTAGGCGGACCCAGGCAAGTGAGGTTCCAATTTTTTGGGGAGACCTGGGGGAACGCTGGGTGGGCGGAAATTTTTTGATCCACGCAGATTCCAGAACTTTCCACCACAGAAATGTGAGGAAAATGCATTTTTTGGTGCATCTTTTAGCTTTGCAAGGGATTCTGGGTAACAGAACCTGGTGCTAGGCAGTCGAGTCACCCCATCCTGAATTTCCCTGAGTGTCTAGTTTTCAAAAATGTATAGGCATGCTAGGTTTCCCTTGGTGCGGGCAGAGCTAGGGTTCAAAAACTACATGTAGGCACTTAGCCAAAAAAGGGCCAGTATTGACTGCGGAATTGAGGTGCGACCACGTTGCGTTTTGCGCCGTTTCCTGTCGCAGGCACTAGGCAGACCCAGGAAAGTGAGGTACCATTTTTCTCATAAGACTTTGGGGAATGCAGGTGGGTGGAAATCTGTTGATCCACACAGATTCCAGAAATTTCCACCACAGAAATGTGAGGAAAATGCATTTTTCTTCCCAATAATTTAGGTTTGCAAGGGATTCTGGGTAAAAGAACCTGGTGGGAGGCAGTCAAGTCACCCCATCCTGAATTCCCCTGGGTGTCTAGTTTTTAAAAATGTATAGGTGTGCTAGGTTACCCTAGGTGCCGGCAGAGCTAGGGTTCAAAAACAAAAGGTAGGCTCTTTGCCAAAAAGGGCACGTTTTCATTGCGAAATTGAGGTGCAACCACGTTGCGTTTTGCGCTGTTTCCTGTCACAGACACTAGGCAGACCCAGGCAAGTGAGGTACCATTTTTCTCAGGAGACCTGGGGGAACGCTGGGTGGGTAGAAATTCATTGATCCAGGCAGATTCCAGAACTTTCCACCACAGAAATATAAAGAAAATGCGTATTTTTCCCTACTTTCTTAGCTTTGCAAGGGATTCTGGGTAACAGAACCTGGTAGGAGGCTGTCTAGTCACCCCATCCTGAATTCCCCAGGGTGTCTACTTTTCAAAAATGTATAGGTTTGCTAGGTTTCCCTAGGTGCCGGCAGAGCTAGGGTTCAAAAACTACATGTAGGCACTTAGCCAAAAAAGGGCCAGTATTGACTGCGAAATTGAGGTGCGACCACGTTGCGTTTTGCGCCATTTCCTGTCGCAGGCACTAGGCAGACCCAGGAAAGTGAGGTACCATTTTTCTCATAAGACTTTGGGGAATGCAGGTGGGTGGAAATCTGTTGATCCACACAGATTCCAGAACTTTCCACCACAGAAATGTGAGGAAAATGCATTTTTCTTCCCAATAATTTAGGTTTGCAAGGGATTCTGGGTAAAAGAACCTGGTGGGAAGCAGTCAAGTCACCCCATCCTGAATTCCCCTGGGTGTCTAGTTTTTAAAAATGTATAGGTTTGCTAGGTTTCCCTAGGTGCCAGCAGAGCTAGGGTTCAAAAACTAAAGCTAGGGACTTTGCCATAAAAGGGTCAATTTTTAACTGCAAAATTGAGGTGTGGCCATGTTGCATTTTGCGCCGATTCCTGTCGCAGGCACAAGGCCGACCCACACAAGTGAGGTTCCGTTTTTATCAAGAGACTTAGGGTAATTCAGATTTGTAAATCAACAGTTATTACCTATTGAGTTTTCATGCATTTCTCCCTTCCCAATGAAAGACATTGTGTAAAAAAAAAAACTTTTTGAAAAATGACCAATAATTCTCATGCTAGTATGAGTATTCCCAATTTTGAAAATATGCAAATATATACTGTTTCTAAACTCTATAATTTGCACCTAATTCAGAAATACATAGGTGTCTTACATACCGAATTTTCCATGTATACACTTTCCAAGAATAAGTGCTCTATACCCAGTAAATAATAAAATACCATTTAAAGTTGCTGCTCAGTTTTTGGCTCTGGGTTCGTTGGGTTCTTGGTGAAACTACAAGTCCTGTATATCCCCACAACCAGGAAAGTCAAACAGATGTAAAGGATTATTGCTTCCAAAGAGCTGTCAAAATTACAAGAAGTTATAGGTGAAAACGTTGAGACAAAAGGCTGTTTTTTTCAATTACTCCAATATGTAACTGTTACTTTCCATAAAGAAACCTTCATGGATTTAGACAAATGACCCCTTTCTGAATTCATAATTGTGTTTACTTTTTGAAAATGTATAGCTTTCCAGGATCCATTATTGCTTTTAAACTCATTTCTACCATTAACTGGAAGGAGGTTGAAATCTCTAAAATAGCAAAAATAGGCTATGTCCCAGAAAAATGCCAAAACTGTGTAAAACAATTTGGTTCTCTGACAAACGACTGTCATTCTCTAAAAGCTGAGAAAATGGAGATTTCAGCCCCACAAACCCTTTTTTGATAACATTTACAGGAAAAAAACCAGAGGCTTTCATTTACAGCCTGTTTTAAAAAATTTCTTAAAAAAAATAATATTTCACTGTATTTTGCTTAATTTCTGGGACCCCTCCAAGGGAATCCACAAACCCTGGGCACCTTTATAATCCACATGATGTTGGAAGAAAAGGATGCAAATTTGGCGTGGATACCTTATGTGGTCAAAAAGTTACAGGCGCCTAAGCGCGCACTACCCCAAATCGCCAAAAAAAGGTTTAGCACAGGAGGGGAAAAGGCCTAGCAGCGAAGGGGTTAAACTTGAGGGTCTGGGGCAAAATCAAAGTTTAAGGCGATGGAAGCGGGGGTCGGATGTGGGAATCAGCATTTTTCTGGTCAAGATTTTGCCTTTGCTCTTAAGAAAATGTCTAGTTTTTTTCTCATTTACGGTGAGTTTTATGGGGTCATTTGCAGCTTGAGTCCCCCATTAGGGTTGACATCGATGGATCAGACAAGTCCAAGGGTCTAGTGAAAGCTTTGGTTCTCAGCGGTGTTCGACACTTTATACTAACTAGCAGGTAGCGGTAGTCTTTAGCCTCATCTCACAAGTTGTAGTCCAGTGGCAAGAAAGAGCACCCTCTAGTACTAACCAACAGTCCTGGACCTCAGACGGACCTCTTAGGGGCTGGCACATAATATTTTGGCTACACCTGTGTTGTAGTATGGTTTAGGGCCTCTTTTTGCGTGCATGTTATGTTAGCATGGCTTATTAGAAGTTTAAACGCCTTAGCCATTTTACCTTTTGCTGCTTTTTGCACACAACACTGCTTAGCTGTTTTTGCAAGTTATCTTTCACAAAGGTCTATACATGAGAAAAGGTTTGTTTTTCGACATCTCTAGACATACACTGTGCCCCCAGTCTGTACAGTGAGTGCTGAGCCGTCAAGGTTATCATAACATGTGAGCCTGTTTATCGGCATGTCTGTGTAACACATTCTAGACACAACATTTTGGCAGCTGTGAGACAAGCAAGATTCTGGCGCCTTTATCATAGCACATTGCCTAATTTCACACACTTGGAAGATTCTGGGGATGCAGAGAGCCTTGGTGATCCAGATGTAATTTACACTTACTGAGCGGAAAGGTAATGTGGTACTCCAAAACAAGCTCAAGAGACGTTCTTTAGTTTATAATACATAGTTCCTATATAGGGACGGTGTTAAAACTAAGCGATATATCACCTGTTTGCACTGTCATTGTAATATGATTCCTTCTTTTGTATTTTATGGAGTTGTAACCATGCTGACCATATTATTGTTAATCATATGTCTGCTTATGTTGCCTAAAATACTGCTCATGATATCAAGTCGTTAAAATAAATATTTTAACCTTACCATGTCTCTTTTTTACTCCTGTTGTGGACTGGTATGAGAGTATAACAAAAGAGTGTTCTCACTTCCCACCATGCCTGAGATGGTCCTAAGTTGCATGTTCTAGGTTGTCTTATCATTGGTTACTTTGATATAGGATGAAGAGCTAATGTGACACTGATTGCTAGCTGGTTAGGGTTTCTAGGTATTGAGGTGAGTTTCTGGTACATCACAATTCACTAATGTCCTAGGTCTCTGTGCACAGTTCTGTGCATGAGCAGAAATCCTTGCAACATGGCACCGCCAACGAGTGTGGTCTTACTGTGAGATACTTGAGTAGTGCTTACATCAGTCTACGACCCCCACACTATTGTTTCCAGTTGAAAATAGTGACGGATAAAACCTACCTATAGTTACATAGGTCTATTCAAGCTTGATAATTTTAAACGGTTTTCCATTTGAATTACTACCCAGTTGTGCCTTTTTGTATTGCATTATACGTCTCTAATACTGTTTCGTTATGGCTGCGGTTGATATGCCAGCGCACAGTTGTGTTGCTGTGCGGAATCATTTGCAGGAATACCTCGTTTCTTTAGAGGGACAGGCTGTGGTTTTTGTTGTCTCAGCTGACACGGCATACCCATTTGAGTTGTATTATTCATGGGTTACATTTCGTGCGGTAGATGGTGGTACTGGTGTATTTCACACTTACACCCCTGTTGATGCTCCTGCTGCGTACGCTCCATATCGGACAGTGGAAATTCCGATTTCTGCTTGGCAGCATATCGTTTGGTTTAATGGCGCCCTCCCACATGTTATTACAGTGGTCAGACAAGGGCCGTTGTCGATTCCAGGCGCTACTTGTCCTGTTTTAGCTGATTACACCCCGCATCCTCAGGCGAGGCAGTTAACAGCTCAGCAACTAAGACCCCTATTTGCCTCTGTGGTATAGTTATTAGGGGTCTGGTTCATTACATTAACCTCAACCTTCTAAGTGGTACGGCGCATCCAGTTGGTGGTGGCGGGCTGAAGCTTAGTCCCGTCATGGTTAATGCAGTCATGGGCAAGCATCCCCAGGATAAAGAGGAGATGCCTTTTTGGCTTTCTGAGAAATTCGACCAACTGGAAGCAGTATTCCCAAATACTAGTCCAGTGGAGAAACACAGGATCCTCACAGTTAGTTTGCAGAAGACTTAGTGCCAGACATAAATGAATGTAGAACTTGGGGTGTGATTTTTGTGGAAGTCTATACTAGGTGCTTTGGCACCCTGTCAATGAATGTCATGCCCTCTGTTATCAAGCGTGTTCAGGATGAACACGGACCAGAGGCGGTTGTGGAGTTGGGAATGCAACTCGTGGGAGCATTTGACATGGTACGCAATCTTGTCCTTGCTAATGTCAAGGGGGATGCTGTACGTTTCTAGGTCTCTAATGCTTTGCGCGATGTTCCCGACGCCGACAAACCCCATCAGTTACCGAAAATTATGACGGAGGCTTATAAGACCGTTGGCCGTAATAGTTTGGGTGTTAAGCCTTTTGCTAAAAAAGAAAAACAGAAGCAAACTCAACAAGCGTTATCTGATAAAGATGACCGCCCAAAAGTTCAGAAGCAAAATTGTAGTAAGAACAAAAAACAGGGGAAACAGCAGCAGAAACAGGGGTCCCATCCTACTTCACCTACACCTGCCCCTGTTGAGCGTACATATGAGTTGTGCGACCGCAGTACTATTAAGTCACCTGATAGGTTTCAGGTTCCTGAACAACGTTCTCCTCGCTCCTTGCAGGCAACATCGGTTACAGCCACCGGTGGAGGAGGCGGCGGCAGAGGTCAAGGTGCCCAACAGAGCCGTGAGCAGCCTCATAACGCTGACGGAAAAGGCAAGCAGGACGAGGCACCGCGTCAAACGCCCCAGTTTCAGAAGAAGAAAGTTGCTGCAGTAACAGCTAAATATGCCACAGATAGTGAGAACACAGCTCCGGAATCTGACATGGGCGCTGACTCTGCTGGACAGCGCAGCAGAGATTACCATCGTTCGAGAGGCACTGCGCCCACTACTGAAGGTGACAGCGACTGACACCTTTTTTGTAGATGAAACAGCTGACACTAAAGTGGCTCCCCCTGACAGGCTTTATGAAATTGTCCTAATAATTGAAGGTGACATAGAACGTACCATCTAACAACTACCTATGATATTTTGTTGGTGGAGGTCGATAGACCACCACCCTTTGTCTTAGCTGCTCCGCAGGGGGAGGAGGTGATCCTCCCCGCTTTCGCGCACACCGTGCCGACGGAGCAGGCTCTGCAGTTTGCAGAAGATTGGGCTAAGGCGCTTGCGCCAGCGTTGTACCGTACTCATTGTGGATGCGATACATTTTCCCATCATCATGAGATTCCCTTGCGGTCGATGCCGCAGCCTCAACCCCAATACCCCATGCGAAGTGAATTAAAAGCCTCCGTTGCTGAAATCCTCAAACAATTGGAATATCAAGGTGTAATTGAAACCTCTGTGTCTCCGATGAATAACCCACTTTTTACTGTGACCAAGCCAGATGCCTCGTACTGTTTGGTATTGGATTACCACCACTTAAACTCACATTGTCGTACATGTGCGGTGCAGAATACTCACAGTTCTGGTCTTGAGGATAGGCTTGTGCGTAAAATGTTTAAAACCACACTTGACATATTCAATAGTTTTTTTGCCCACAATCTGTCACCTCTTAGTAGTCAATGGACAGCTTTTACAAGTGGTGGCAAACAGTGCCAATTCCTTCGTTTGGCTATGGGCTACAAGAATAGTCCAGGCGTGTTTGCAGCCCGCATTGTCTCTCTCTTGGAGAGGCTCGACGCAGATGCATGTTAGTATGTGGATGACATTTATCTCACAGGCGACAAATTATGGACTCATCTGTGCCATGTTGACTGCATAATTTGCCGTTTTGTGGACATAGGCTATAAATTTAACTTTGCGCAATCGCACATTGCAGAGTACACAGTGTTGTTCCTGAGCTACAAGTTCAACAATAAAGATCGAGGTTTAGCTCCTCACTTCTTTGAGAAATGCGCACTTTTGCAAGCTCCCACAACACTGAAAAAGCTACAATCTTTACTGGCCTTTTTGAATTTCGGTCGTACATACATTCCGGGATATGCCCAGCGTATCAAGTCACTTTATGCGTTGATACAACCTAATTTTTCCAAATCTTGCTGGCTGCCAAAACATTCAGCCATCTTGCAATCTTTGCAGGCTGATCTTCTTGAATCTAAATTCTTGTCGACTCGTGATAACTACACCAACCTGGTGATAAGAATTGTGCCAGGGGCAGTGGGTTTCACATACCTCACTTTTAATGAGGGTAACACAGTCCCTGTCGCTTACAAGTCACACTTGTACACTTCGGCTGAGTTGCGGTTTTCCACTGTGGAAAATGTTTTGACAGCAGTGCAAATGACGATTCTTAAGGAACGTGCACTGTCGCAGGGAAAACGCATTTTGGTTGTTACTCCGTATCCTTCCTTGTAGGCAGTGGTGAAAGCCAGTGTACCGAATTCAAAAGCTTTGCACCCTCGGTGGATACAGTGGGATACGTCCTTGACATTTCGGATGTAGCGTTTATTTTTGATTCCTCACACCAGACTCAAGAGTACTTGCAGTATGAATTTGTTCATCCTGCTCCTCTGACAATGCGCCCACTTGAGGATTTCCGCTGTATCATTTACACTGATAGAAGAGCGCAAGCAGCTACAGGTTCAAATTACGCGTATTCTTCGGCCTGCGCAATTGTGGTTGGTACTATTGTGGATGGTATATTCAAGTCCGATGTCGTGCATACACAGACATTAGGGGACTGTACCGCCCAGTTGGCAGAACTTCGTGCTCTAATGCTTGCGTTGGAGTACGCCAACCCCAGTGTGACTAATATTATTGTGAGTGACTCTTTCTACTGTGTTCAGTCATACAATGACAATCTGCCCTTTTGGACTCAAAATGATTATCGTGACTCCTAGGGTCGCACAATAAAACGTAAATTGATCTGGGTTCGAGTGGCTGAGCTCAAAGAACGACTCCCACTTGTCTTTGTAATTCATACTCTGGGTCATCAGCGTGTTGGAGTTCATGCTGTTGGCAACTGTCTCGCGGATGAGACTGCGAAGACAGCGGTTGCAACATTTGCAGTGGCAGCGGCTATACATTCTAAAAGTGAGATTGATGATGACATCTTGGCAGCTATTGCCGCAACAGAAAAGGGAAGTATTTACCATAAGGGTTTCCCTTCTAAATACTCTTATCATTTAAGTCCTGATAAAGTTCCTTATGTGAGAATTAACGACGTTGGTGACAGGTTGATTCCCAACCCGGAACGCAGACAGGCTTTGAATACAGCAGCCCATGCTGGAATGACTTCGGCGCATGCCAGTGTGTCAGTTACTGTGTCTCTTCTCCAGCAACGAAACTGGTGGCGGGGTCTGTACAAACAGACACGTGATTTTGTCCTTCAATGTGGCATTTGTCAGCAAATTAAGCCTTCCTCTGCTGCACGCCCGCCCCAAACTCAATTGTACATGTCTAGGATACTGCGTATAAGAGCATCTTAGTAGCAATTGACTCTTGCATGCGCTTTGTCTGGGTGTGGCCTCAAAGGAGCGCTGATTCTAGAACTGTCGTAAGGGATTTGCATGTCTTTGTGAGAATTTTTGTGTGTGGTACCTTCCATTCGGACCAGGGTCCAGTGTTCGCCTCTAAGGCGTACAAGGATGCCATGGCTTCATTGGGGGTACAGGTCAAATTTTTGTCTCTATAACGGCCTGGGGGTAATAGTGGATGAACCATGACTTAAAGCAATCCTTGACAGCAAAAGTTTTAGGTGCTGGCAGACACTGTCTAACCCATCTCAATAGCGTTCAGCGTGCACTAAATAATCTCACTAGAAGGTCTTTGGGTGGGTGGACCCCATACGAAATGCTCTTTGGCATCAAGATGTTTGTTACGGACCTTGATGGTCTAGACATGGCGGCGGGAGCCGCATCCTTTGATGTAGATGAACATTCTAATGTTTTGCAGAACCTACAAAAGACCAGAGACAGTCTTGCAAAGGAACACTTGCTCTCCACGTCTGAAGCTGTGTTGCAGATTCCGGTAGTCGGCTGGCTACCCCAAGTTGGAGAACTGGTACGAGAGAAGATAGACAACAAGAAAGAATTTGGTCCTTCCTATCGAGCTCCGGTTGCCGTGCTTGGTGTGCAGGGTACAAGAACAGTCATTTTACCTCCTCTTCCTGGGCAAAAGGGGAACAGGTACATTTCCATTGACAATGTCAAACCACAAAAGGTGGCCGATTCTCTATAGCACAGGTACTCAAAGTACAGCTCGCGGGCCGCCAGCGGCCCTGCAAGCCTTCCCTGGTTGCCCGCGGACCTTGCAGGCATTGTACCCATGTTTTAGAAACACATTTTTAAAGAGTGTCTGCAACCGGAGCGCGACTCTGGTCAATTTCAACCAAGCACGTTTGACCTCGCGGTGCTCGCCTCTTAGACTAGCTTCATTCAAGTGAGCAGTGTGTGCCCATGCAGAAACTAGACACTTTCCAGGTTGAAGACAGTTTCTATTCGCAGTCGCTGAAGCACAGTCAGAAATGTGCATTTAATTGCAAAGGACTTTCGCTGGAGTTAGACCAGACAGGGATCGGTCTGAGTGCTGCCACTGTCTCATTGCACAATGATAGGGGTGAAGCCACTGACAGATTTGCCAGACCGCAACTACAGTTTGAGTCATGTTGGCTTGACTTCCTCATTTATACTCGAACAGAAAATCAAAAAGTGATGGGTGAAATATTTGAATTAATCCGAGTCACCGGGAATTACTCAGGCCGCATTCCGTTACTTTCTTTTGTTGCCCACTCAAGTAATATTCCAACCTAGTGGTCGCATGTGACTCTGCTGCTCTGTGGGGGCCGGGCTATTCATTCCAGTGATAGGCAGAGCTAAGAGGAGGTGAAATACAGCAAAGCCCCATTAACATTGCAAATGGTCTTTTAAAGACATGTGAAGTGCTCGGGTGCGGCTGTGTGTGTCCGGGAAGCTGTCCCAGCCCGGGCACACACAGGGTGAGATGAAGAAGGTGACAGAGGGAGACAGAGAGAGAGGAAGGGAAAAGGAGGGAAAGGGAGAGAGGGAGACCGAGAAATGGACATCGAGAAAGGGAGAAAGACAGAGGGAGGAGGGCGACAGAGGGAGACAGAGGGAGGGAGGCGGAGGAGGGAGGCGGGGGAGGGAAGCAGAAGTGAGGGAGTGAGGGAAGGGGAGTGAGGGAGTGAGGGAGTGAGGGAGGCAGAGGGAGTGAGGGAGGCAGAGGGAGGGAGGGGGAGTTAGGTAGGGAGTGAGGGAAGGGGAGTGAGGGAATGAGTGAGGGAGGGGAGTGAGGGAAGGAAGGGGAGTGTGGAGGGAGAGAGGGAAGGGGAGAGAGGGAGGGAGGGAAGGGGAGAGAGGGAGGTAGTGAGGGAAGGGGAGTGAGGAAGGGAGAGTGGGAAGGGGAGTGAGGGAAGGGGAGTAAGGGAAGGGGAGTGAGGGATGGAGAGAGGGAAGGGGAGAGAGAGAGGGAGGGAAGGGGAGTGAGGGAGGGAGAGTTATAAGGGGAGTGAGGGAGGGAGAGGGGGATGGGGGAGCGGGGGAAGGGGAGTGAGGATGAGGGAGGGTGAGGGAGGGTGAGTGAGGGAGAGGGGAGGAGAGAGGGAAGGAGAGGGAGGGCAAGGGAGGGCGAGGGAAGTGAGGGAGGGAAGGAGAGGGAGAGAAGGAGAGGGAGAAGGAGAGGAGGGAGAGGGAGGGGGAATGAAGGAGTGAGGGAGAGGGAAGGAGAGACAGGGAGACAGAGAGAGAGGGAGTGAGGGAGAGAGGGGGAGAGAGGGAGAGGGAAGGAGAGAAAGGGAGACAGAGAGAGAGGGAGTGAGACAGTCAGAGTGAGGGAGAGTGAGGGAGAGAGAGGGAGTCAGAGGGAGTAAGACAGTCAGAGTGAGTGAGACAGAGGGAGACAGGGAGAAAGGGAGAGAGAGGGATGGAGGGAGGGAGACAGAGAGATAGAGGGAGGTAGACAGAGAGAGAGAGAGAGAAAGAGAGACAGAGAGAGAGAGAGAGAGAATGAGAGAGAGAGAGATGTGTGTATGCCGGGTCTGTTGGCTCAGTGGAGGAAGGTGTACGCTGCAGGGACCTGCGTTCAACCTCATGGTCACAGTTTTTTTGTTGCTCTAGCCCCGCCCCCACCGGTGCGGCCCTCGGACACAAACCACCTTGTAAATTTGGCCCCGAGAGAAAGTTTGTGAGTACCCATGCACTATAGTATGACGCCTGCGGTTTCGTGTCCAGCAATGGTGCGACACTCTGTTTTGGCCCCGGATCCTGCCATTGGGCCTGATGTTGTTGTTGAAATGAGTCCACTTACGAATCCTTTGTTGAATCTACCTTCTGGTGATCTTCTTAATGACACTGAATATACTTACCCCATTGACTTGTCTATGTCTCATTTACAGACCCGTGTGGCTAATCAGTCCCGTTTTTCATTTGAGACTGGCTCTTCCACATCCAAGTCCCCTTCAAAAGTTTCGATTTTTGCTACCTGGTTTAAAAAATTTTTTTTTATTTGATTCCTCCTTGGAGTTACATTTGGCTGGTGCTTATTGCAATTTTTTATTCATGTCCATAAGATTTGTGGTGTATTTTTTCCGTTTTATCAATGGACACTAGGTTCAAGAAAGAACTTCAATTAGAATGATTGATGGACCTTTGGCTCCCCACTCCTCTTCGTACATCATGGAGAGGGACCAGACATTTATGAATATAACTGCTTGACCTGTTTTAGATGGGATTGTATGGGATGCTGTAAAGTTCCAGATACATGGGCCCACAGAGGTTATTAATGTTCCCAATGTACTCCGTGTTTCAGTGGGGATGCTGACGATTTATATTTGGAATCTGAGAATTATGGTGATTTGTACTGTTACCAGCATTTTGGCAATCACATTCTGCATAAGACAAATTCATTTAGAAAGGTGGTTAACTACACACAGTGAGAGCACTGTCCCTCACCAGTGGAAGGTAGCTCGAAAACATTTTTGAAAAATGTTCCTATTTTACTGATTTTGATCAGTCAAACCCTAATGCATTTTATTTTAAGTTGACTGAGAAGTCCTCTCCAAGGTTAAACTTACCCACACTAAATTACTGTATTCGAAGTCCTTTAATGACCAGTTGGCTGTTGGGGGCTATGAACTATGGAAAGATACTATTGATATTAAATCTGTTTGGGGTTCTTAAAGTTGGCAAGTGCAAGGCACTGAGGTTTTGCATCGTGCATGTCTCATCCCAAACCATATATTTTTTCTGAATGACACTATTTCACAAACCACCTGCTTTGGAATGGCTACTTCCAAAAAATTAAATGCTCCTTCGTTTCCTGATTTGGGCGAGTTTCCCCATTGGAATAAATATACCAGTACATACCTGAGTGATTTACAAGCCCAGTTGAGAAATTCTTCTTTAATGTTTCTAGCATTAAGCCTGAAGGCTGGATGCTATGGCAAAAAAGTGCAGATTCCTGCCAGCACCATTTTCTGGGTCTTACCCCTGGCTATACAGAAGTTAGAGTCAATCCCCACTTTCAGACTCAACATTCAGTCACCACCTATTCTGTAGACAAATTGTGCCAGAGTTGGCTCAGACATTCATCCTTAGGGTCTCTTAAGCTACATTTATCCAAACTCACTGACACTGTCGACTTAAATGATTTTGTTAAAGGTCCTGCAGCAGGCAGATCGAAAAGATGGATATATGCTGCTTACAATGAGGTTTGGAAACTGTCCCAAATTGAAGCTGCTTTTAGGCTTAGAGCTATTGATCAGGCCAATTTAGAAAAAGTGCTTGCCGTTGTAGATAATAGCATTAACACCCTTTCTTTCCAAATTTACACTTTGGATAATATTGTATCGTCTGTGGTTGATATTGTGCAAGAAGAGGTTGCTGTACTGTATCATGGGCAAAATCAATTGCATTCTATAATGCAGTTTGCTCGGACCCTACAAATTTTGAAGAATGGCCGAGTTCCATGGGATTACATGAACACAAGTTTATTATTGCTGCCTTTCAAATTGACTCTTAAACAGCACTTTATGTCAATGAAGGATGCATCGTTTTTACTGTTGCATATTGAAAACTTAGAACCTTTACCCTTTTCAGTAGCAGAATCCAATTCGGCAGTTTGGCTCATCCATTGGTTGATAACTCTACCTTTTCCCTTTTCAAATTTGAGTCCTGCAAGAAACACTATGTAATAGGCAGGTTTGAACACCTGGGTGGTGCTTATCTTCATGAAGTCTGGAATCTCCCGTTCACATGCAGGTGTTTGAGGGAAGGAAAGGAAGTTTATTTAAATGGAGAAGATTGCACCACAACACCAGATCATTCATTAGTGTGCAGAAATCTTCAGTTGCACAGTTCTTGTAATGTGCTAACAACGAACCTTGCCTGCATTCTAAAAGGTACTCCTGTCCCGGCCATTACACCGACATTCACATTGCTTGCAAACTGTGGTTATTTATTATTTAATAATGAAGATTGTTGTGGGATGCATCCTGGAATTCCTTATAACATCACGGTTTCCCTGAGTGTAGTTTGCTGTAAGAATGTGTTGTTCCCTCCTCCCCATGGCAGGCTCGATGTTTTCATCTGTCCCTCTATTCCAACCTTGAAAGCAGAGTTCAACAAGATGAGTCGAATAAGAGCTCTTTTGTCCCAGAAGGAAGTCGCCCTTACATCTGCGCGTGAGACATTTGTCCTTCACGTTGCAAATACTTGTACTGAGTTAAATACCTTGTTAAACACAGACCTGCCCCTGCATTTCGGTGCTTTGATTCACACAATCTTAAATGCCTCGTCGACCAATGGCCTGGCACATTTTTTTTAAAGTAGTATGTTCTGGCTTTGTGACCTAATTTGAAACTATGTTTGGTGTGATCCCTGCATTTTTTCATTCGATTTTTTCGAGTGTCTTTGGCGGTTTCCCTTTGCTCCTGGCTTTAGGCGCGGGCATACTGCTAATTTGTTTACTGCAAAATGGATGCACAGTCTGTGCTCCTCAACGATCTGTCCCGGCTGATCCAACTTCGTAACCGGATGCTAGAATACTATGGATCGCTGCCTCTGGCGACTCTGAGTGTGGCATATGGTTGATCTTTCCGATTCTCATTCTTCACTTGCATGCAGCCTGTTTTCCATTGCCTGGATTGTGGATTTGAATGGGCCCTGGATTTGTGTCTCTCCAACACAGTGTCTCCTGACCTGGATTTGAATCTACTAATAAGTCCCTTAGTTGCTCATGAACTAGATTGTTCTAGTGCCGGGATTATGGCCTGTGCAGTGGCTCATGGGGTTCTAGGCAATTGGAACATTTGGACTGGGGCCAATGACTTTCTCTCGCACAGTTATCTTGAAGTAAGCCTGAGTTGTCCTCTGATGGTAATAGAGGCTCCGGCAATCGAGGAACATGTATGTTCTTTCGCTTTACTTAATTGGATGGCTTCCTAATGGAGGCAGTTGCAACATATGGTGCTTATACGCTGTTGGATTAAAGTATGGATTTTTTTCTACTTCATAAACACGTACTGAACGAGTGAATATTTTTTCTTAATATCTTGATTTTTCCTTAAATTTTTTAGGTCTTTTTTTCATACCATGGCCGTCCTAGCTCGTTTTCACTGACTTGGTTATTTTGATTCGGATTTTTTATTCCAAATTCTCAAGTTTGGCAAAATTCCTGAACTTGGTTCTGTCTCATTTGAACTTGAACTCTGCGTTCTATGAAGTTTGCCTCGGTTATTGTGCGTTCCCTGAACAAGGGAGGGTGTAGTATGGTTTAGGGCTTCTTTTTGTGTGCATGTTATGTTAGCATGGCTTATTAGAAGTTAAAACGCCATTTTTCCTTTTGCTGCTTTTTGCACACAACACTGCTTAGCTGTTTTTGCAAGTTAGCTTTCGCGAAGGTCTATACATGAGAAAAGGTTTGTTTTTCGGCATCATCGTGCCCCCAGTCTGTACAGTGAATGCTGAGCCGTCAAGGTTAACACAACATGTGAGCCTGTTTATTGGCATGTCCATGTAACACATTCTAGACACAACATTTTGGCAGCTGCGAGCCAAGCAAGATTCTGGCACCTTTATCATAACACACTTGCCATAATTTCACACACTAGGAAGATTCCAGGGATGCAGAGAGCCTTGTTGATCCAGATGTAATTTACACTAACTGAGCGGAAAGGTAATGGGGTCCCCCAAAACAAGTGACCTTCTTTAGTTTATAGTACACAGTTCCTATATAGGGAGGGTGTTAAAACTAGCGCTATATCACCTGTTTGCACTATCATTGTAATATGATTCCTCCTTTTGTATTTTATAGAGTTGTAACCATGCTGACCATATTATTGTTAATCATATGTCTGCTTATGTTGACTAAAATACTGCGCATGAGATCACATCATTAAAATAAATATTTTAACCTTACCGTGTCTCTTTTTTACTCCTGTTGTGGACTGGTGTGAGAGTATAACAAAAGTGTGTTCTCACTTCCCACCATGCCTAAGATGGTCCTAAGTCGAATGTTCTAGGTTGTCTAATCACTGGTTACTTTGCTATAGGATGAAAACCTAATGTGACACTGATTGCTAGCTGGTTGGGGCTACTAGGTACTGAGGTGAGTTTCTGGTACACCACAATTCACTAATGTCCCAGGTCTCTGTGCACAGTTCTGTGTATGAGCAGAAATCCTTGCAACAATGGCGTCCAGGGCAAGTCCAAGGCAAACATGTCAGATGGGCACTTTGCAGGTGCAGGGTTTCTTTAGCTTTTGTGTCCATAAAGTTTAACAGGAGACTAGGCAACTACCCTTTGGAGTCCACTCACTGATTCTTCAGATGACTGGGAGCAGGTCGAGCTCTTGGGGTCTCTCTCCACAGGTTCAACAGTAGGAGCAGTGCCTCTCTTTCTCTAGTCCTGTCTTAGCTCAGTAGGTGCAGCATGTGCAGTCTCCCTTGATGCAGTCTTTTTTGCTGAGGTCCACAGGTTCAGCATGTGCATGTCCTTTTCAGTTATTTCCGAGTCCAGTGGTATTCCAAGACTGGAAGCCAAGGGTGCCATTGTTATGTGAATATCAAGTTTGTGTTTGGGGAGGACTCACTAGCCTGTCTTTTTGCACAAAGGGAAGGTCAGATTCCAGTGTGATCCACATTTGCCTATCAGAGGCAGCAGCCCCTTTGAAGCTTTGCCATCTGTGGCCACAGCCCTCTGGCGATCCTGCTGGAGGAGGATATACCTCCTCCCATCAATATTCCTTTTTCTGAGACAGCTTCAACCTCTTGGTATGAGGGCAGCAGGCTATTTCAGGTGAAAACTGTTGTAGTAATTAAATAAGGCTGTTAGAACTTTGGGGCAAGAAAGGGCTGACTTTCTAAAGTCATTTTTGCATTAAAAGTTATTTTAACTCAGAAATAAGCAATTATTCAGTTTAATGTGATAGTTAATTTGATAATCTGAAATGCTATATATGGTGGTCCCAACTGAAAGTTAGCACTTAATGTATGGGCTAGCCAAGGGGACTACCAGCCTTACTACAGTGAAAATTACAATTTCAAGTTTTTACTGTCAGAGCACATAAAGTTTAAATTAAACATGTCCTGTTTTTTCATATCTGCCCTCTCCCTTACGGGGTGATTTGCAAATATGAATAGGTAGGTTTGGACATGGCAAAAGGGTTATTTTACCATGTTGAGTTGGCAGTTTAAAAGCTGCCCAACTAAGCTGCAAAGGCAGACCTAGAGCCATGTGTTCACTTTGTCACAACTGTGGTGGCACAATAAGTGCTGCTGTCCTATGGGGACCTTTAACTTACTAGCCCTGGCTACATTTTGTGCAATATACTAGGGACCTATAGGTAATGTAAATATATGGCAATCAGGGATTAGCCAATTACACATACACTTTTTGTGGTCCATGGCACATGAACTGGGGCCCAGGTCAGCAGAGCCCACTGCACTTCAGAGTAATAAATACAGCAGCATCAGTCCAAAATGAGGTGGGGGGTGGGGGAAATCCTGCAAAAGCAAAGCACTTTCCCAAAATGCAGACTTACCCCAGACCTTTACCACACCCAACGCTTGCATTGCTGCACCCGACAATCACGTAGCCCATGCGACTAGCACAAACCTGACACACAAGAGGAATGGCAGGGGTGGACTAGGAGCATAGTTTAGTTATGTATGAAAGATGGGACCATAAGCGAATGCAAACAGAATGCGATAATGCGATGTATAAGATTGCACATTGTCATAGCTGGATCACAACCAGGATGTATATGTACTGAAATCAATAAAATCTGTTATTAAGAAAAAAATAGCAAAGCACATTCTTCCCATGACAAAAATGAAATCAATCAAACCGGAGTTATTAGTTTTTAAAGTTTTAGGTGAAAATAGCTCTGAAAAGCACAAGGCACAATTCACGGGTATCCGGTCATGCTGGACTGGGTCAAAGTCACAAATTCAGGCCAACCGGGATGGAGTAAGGGTCATATACAAGAACCAGTTCATCCCAGTTAAAGGTTTTACCTCATTTCAGTCTGTATCTATGTAAAAAGTCGCAGCTGGACCTTCACATTAGTGGGTGGCTTCTAGGAGTTCGTTGTGGCTGCAAGAAGCAGGTCATGTGTCGCTGTCACTGTAGTTTTGCAAAGAGACGGTCATCGCTGGATCTTCATTTTGGCATTCGACGCAGACTATCGCTGCTAATGCTGACATAGGGAGAGGGAATAGGAGGTTAGGGTTACATACATTCAAGCGTAGAAGATAAGCATGATACCATGAGTGTGACGGTGGACTAGTCCGCTGTGGAAAAGGAAGCAACAGCAAATGAGAAAAGCTAATTATAAGCAACATCTCCAATCTGAGCATAGTCAACACCATCAGTCTGAGCAAAGAGAAATAAGCAATAATACAAAGAAACCCAACCCACCATCCCCTAGAACCCCCCCCCGAGCACCCCAACGCACCCCAAATCCCCCCACCCCCCCGTCCAATGTATCGCTAAGAACACTACCTGCCCTCCCACCACGCCCCCTCCCCCATGAGCCTAGCCCCGTTGCCCCTCCTAGTCAGCTGAAATCACCGGTGGCGTCAACCTTAGAAGCCTGAGGTACCTCGGACAGGTGAGTTCCCTAAATTCCGTAGTTAAAAGCGCATGAAAGGGTTGCCACAGCTCATCAAATTGGTCCACCTCCCCCGCTACCGTGAGTGACAATTTTTCCATACCCAGCACATGCCAGAGCCTGTGCAACCAGCCAGTGATGGAGGGGACTGTGGTGGTGCGCCAGTGGATTAGGATGTTCTGAACCGCTGAGCCCAGCGCTATCGCGATTTGCCTGCCCCTGCGGGACTTCAACGGGTACATCAGGCCATTAGGAAGGCCCAGCAATATGTACGCCGGAAAGCGCGGTAATTCGATCTCAAAATGCATATCAACCTCATCAAGAACCTCCTTCCAATAAGCGGCCAACAAGGGACAATCCCAAAGAATATGTGAAAGGGTCCCCACCTGACCACAACCTCTCCAGCACTCCCTCTCAATATGTCTGTTCATCTCGTGCAGCCTCTCTGGGGTGTAATACCAGTATGTGGACACCTTGGTGAATGTTTCAGTGAGGCCAGTGTGATATGCCGAGTGTCTCGCACGGTGTGCAATCTGGTCCCACTCCTTGTGGCTAAGTGTACTACCCAATTCCCTGTGCCATCAATCCCTGCCCGGGTTATAGTAGTGAAACGAAGGGGGCTGTAAGAACTTGTAGAGATCGGTGATCAGTTTAGCATCGGAGGTGCGGGCCACCAGCCATCGCTCATATGGTGTTATCTGACGATCAGCGGTGTCCCGCACCTGGGGTTGAAGCGCCCAGTGCCGGACCTGCATATATCGCAGTTTATCCGACTCCGGCAATTGGAACTCCTGGCGAAGTTGCTGAAAGGGGACCACTCCCTCCGGCCCATAAATCTGAAATAGCGCTCGGCAGCCCGCCGTCCTCCACCTGGGAGAAAGCACCCGGCTCCATCCCAGGGGAGAAATCAGGATTACCCGCTATTGGCGTAAAAGGCGAAGGGAACGTGGTGAGCTCCCGAACCTCACAAACTATGTCCCACACCCTCAGGGGAACCCGCGTGACAAAGGAAGCATAAAGGTTGGGCGGCGGTGAACCCGGCGCAAGAATGGAACTTCCTGGAGGGTACGCCCTGCCACCGCCTGGTCCCGAAAGAGCCAGTGCTTATCGGATTCCCACCTGCTCCACTCCACAAGGTGGCGCAACTGCGCCGCCTGAAAATATTTCCGGAGGTCCGGAATACCAAGGCCCCCCGCCTCCGGGGCGAGCGTGTAGAGAACCCTCTTCATCCGCGGCTTGCGGCCTTGCCAGACAAAGCGTGCGATGTCAGCTTGCGTCTGCCTGATCCAACCCACTGGAGGCTGGAGCGGCAAGGCTCGGAAAAGATCGAGAATCTGGGGCAGAACCGTCATCTTGACCGCAGCAATCCTGCCAAGCCAGGACAACAGACCTTTGCTCCAGCGGCCAAGCTCCTCTTTGATCTTTTTACTAAGAAAGGCGTAATTAGCCGTTACCATCTCTGGCAACATCGCCGCCAGCAGAATCCCTAGGTATGGCACCAGGGATGATGACCACTGCATGGGAAAGACGGGCTGAAAGTCCCTTCTAGTATCCGCGGCCAGAGACACATCTAGAGCCACCGACTTACCCATGTTCATTTTAAAACCGGCCACACGCGAAAAAGCATCCAACTCGTGGATACTGGCAGGAAGGGGCCTCCTGGGATCGTCCAGGGTCAGCAGGACATCGTCCGCATAAAGACTGACCGTGTGAACATACCGCCCCATCTTGACCCCGATCACATCCGGGTTTTGGCGAATCCTCTGGGCAAACGGCTCCATGTAAAGAGCAAAGAGGAGTGGGGAAAGTGGGCACCCCTGCCTAGTGCCCCGCTCGATTGCAAAACTACGGGAGCTGCACCCATTGACCCTCACCGTTGCTGAAGGGTTCCTGTAACAATTGAAAACCATCAAGCAAAATTTATCACCGATGCCCAGTTTCTTGAGCACCTGCTCGAGGTAAGGCCAGTGAACCCTGTCGAAGGCTTTCTCGGCATCCACCGCCAGCAGCATCCGCTCGCCTGGGATCCGCGAAGCCTTCTCCAGAATGTGCACTACTCGTTTAGTATTGTCGACAGTTTGTCTGCCAGGCACAAAGCCAGCCTGGTCAGCCTCAACCAGACCCGGGAGGTGCAAGGCCAGCCTGGAAGCTAAAATCCCCGTGTACAACTTGAGGTCGACATTCAGGAGCGAGATGGGCCTATATGAGCCACATAGGGCCCGGTCCTTCCCAGGCTTCGGGATCACTGAGACCGTCGCTCCCAGGAGATCCGTTGGGATGGCTCCTGATTCGGAGAAAGAGTTAAACAGCCGGGCGAGGATAGGGGCCACAACCGGGCAGAAGGTTTTGTAAAACAGGGACGTGTAACCGTCCGGGCCCGGGGCTTTCCCGTGCTTAAGTCTGGCGATCGCGGAAATCACCTCCTCAACGTGAATGTCGCGCTCAAGGTATTCCGCCTGAGCGGGGTCCAGTGCCGGAAGGGTCACGGATTCCAGATATTCCACGGCATCCCACGACGAGGGGGGCTCCCCGGCGTGCAATGGCTCATAGAAACTACAAAAAGTTTCCGCCACTGCCGCATCACCAGAAACCGCCACCCCATCAGCACCCAAGAGTTCCTTCACTACGTTACGCTGGTGCGCGACACGGAGCCTATGTGCCAAAAGTTTGCCACACCTATCGCCCCCTGTGTAGAATGCATGTTTCAGACGCAGCGCCGCGTATTCCGCCCTGTCCATGTCCAGCGCCGACAGGAGCTTCCTGGCAGCCTTCAACTGCCTCCAAACCCTCGGGGCTCCCATACGACGGTGGACCTGTTCCAGCTCCCGGACCTGGGAGGTCACCTCCTCCCTCTTATGCTGCCGCTCCCTGTTTTCTGCCGAGGAGATGGAGATGAACTCCCCCCTGAGAACCGCCTTCAGCGCCGCCCACTGTGTCGCCAATGAAGTGTCTGAGTTACTGTTGTGTGCCTGGTAATCCCGGATCGCCTCCTCAATATGTTTTACAACTGTTTTCTTGTGCAGAAGGGTGTCTCTAAGGCGCCACACCCCCCGAGGGGGGGAGGACGCCGGCCACGCAAACGTGCCCACGACCGGCGCATGATCAGACAGTGTCAGGACCCCAATGTCCGCTGCCGTAGCAGCGGCACGCATCGGTCCACTAACCAAAAAGTAGTCCAACCGTGCGTAGGTCCGGTGCGCGTGCGAGTAATAGGAATAATCCCTATCTGTAGGATGGAGGGTGCGCCAGAGGTCATGCAAGTCCATGTCGGTGATTCGTGCCTTCCCGGCCTGGGAAAGTTCCCCAATCTGCGGGAATCGCTGCGCTGACCTATCTAATGCAGAATCAAAGACAATATTTAAGTCACCCCCTAGTATGACATGACGATCAGGGGAGGCAGTTACGTCCACCAGCACTGAATCTAAAAAGCGTTCTTGATGGTCATTTGGGCTATACAAGGAGCCAATGGTAAACGACGTGCCCCCCAGGCGGAGGCGGTATGCCAAAAGCCTCCCCTTCTGTTCAGCAAATTTATACAAGACCTCCCCCCTGAAGGAGCTCGACAGCAGAATAGCCACCCCCGCAGTTTTGGGCGTAGCAGAGGAGAAAAACTGGGTGGGAAACTTGGCAGAGCGCATTCTGTGACAATCACGGGACAACAAGTGGGTTTCTTGCAGGAGGCATATATCAGCTTGTGTCCCCTCCAGCAGAGACAAAATCGCCCTTCGCTTTACAGGGTTATTCAGACCCTTAACATTAAGGGTCACCACCTTCAGGGACGACATATCTCCCAGGGTCCGGAGACGCTATGCCGCGGGTAGGCAGCTGGCGGGGGAGGGGCGCAGGGCAGCAGCGCAGGACAGGCAAAATAGGACCAAGCGTGAACATATGAAATACCGGACGGTTCCCTCCCAACCCCTGAACAGCCCGTAACCCCACCCCAAACGAACCAAAGGCAACTAGCCAAGTTCCAACTCAAACACAAACAACCCATTGTCCCAGTCGAGTCCCAAAACGGACAAGTCTGCAGAAAGTACCAAAAGTGGACGTCCGGCCACTCGTTCTCCCCGCTCCCCCCCGGCCCTCCCTCCGACCCCCAAACCTGGCACCGAAGAAGCTATGTCCATCTCCCCCCGGAGTGAGTCTACGCCGTCAAAGCCACACCGTTCGTGGCGGCCGAGTCCCTGGCCGCTTCTCTCAGAGCGCTGGCCATGTCCGCTCTGATGGTGGGTGAATCAGGTCGCCCAGCGCTCGCCTCTGATCTCCTCCTCGCCGACCGCCGTCGTCCTCCTCTATCTGAGTGCCTCCAGGACGGTGTTGCTCCATCCTCCTCCGCAGCCGTGAGACGCAAGACGCCACAGACATCCTGCAAGGAGCACAGCTGATGCAGTACCCCGTTCCAGCGGAATATCAAACGAAAGGGATGCCCCCAGGAGTACGGTGTCTCGTGCTCACGTAGGAAATCGGTTGCGATCTTGAAGGACCTGCGCTTCTGTAGTGTGATGGCGGACAGGTCCTGATACAGCGCCACAGGTCGCTCTCGGAACGTCAACGGTTGTTTTCTGCGGGCCTCGGACATGATGCGCTCCTTCACTGGGAAGTCAGGGAGGTAGGCCAAGATGTCCGGCGGAGGCGCCGTCGACTGTCGCTGTCGGCCGACTCTGTGGGCCCTGTCGCTGCGGATCGGGAAGTCCGCGGCCTCTCCCAGAACCTCCCGGAACAAGTCCTGCAGGTAGCCCACCAGGTCTGCTCCCTCATCTGTAGACGGTACACCCCGTACCCGTATATTATTCCTCCTCGACCTGTTCTCCAGGTCCTCGTTATGGGCCTGGAGTTCAACGTGTTGCTCCCTGGCCACCTCCTGCTTCAGCGTCTGGAAGTCAGCCTTAAGCGAGCTGAACAGTTCCTCCATGAAGGACCTCGTGACGGGGGGCTCACCCCCGGTCGGATCCGCAGCAGCCCTGGAAGAGCCCAGAGACGGTTGTGCTCTGTCTCGCTGTTGCTGGGCCCTGCTAAGCATGTCCGGCAGGGTGCGATCTCCCTTCCTCGATCCTACTTTCCCGGACATTCGTGCTCCGTATACTGTCGCACTCAACTGAGGCAGGGACACTGGCTTCGGCCACCTGCAGTAGGCTCGGCCCTCGATGAGTCTCCAACCGTTGGTAGAGCCCCTCCAGAGGGAACGCCCGGCCTGATAGAGACACCAGGGGACCTGCGCCACAGATGACAAAATGGCGGGCCAGTCTAGTCACAGAGGGCCGTATGCCGTACGCCGCCCAGCCAAAATCTCAACAGAGACCCCGGCAGGGGGACCCGGGCAGGCGCGTCCCACAGGAAGGGAGAGCTGTGCAAGGGCAGAGGTGTAGGAGACGGCCTCAAGCGACACCGAAGGAGGGCTGCGTCACCGTCGCCGTGAAGACAAGATGGCGGTTGGGCAGGGCCGGCCAGATCGTCCAGGCCCGGCGATGCCACCAGGGCCACTCCAAGAGCCAGGTACACCGAGGAAAGTTCTATCCAGGGCCGTCCAGCTAGCGAAGAGAAACAGTAGACCTGGCTCCAATCCTAAGCACTGTCGCCAACTGGTCACGGGGCCGGACCCACACAATGTGAGAGGCCACCACCGCAAGTCCAAGCCCCACCACGATCACACGGCAGGGTCCTCGCTCAGCGATGTCACAGCAATTGTCCCTCTGACGATCCCCGTCGAGTATCGGGGCGAGCTCCACTCCAGATCGCCAGACATCAGCACCAGGCCCCAGCCGAGGCATCCGGACAGCGCCCCGTTCTGCTCCGCCTCCAAGGCGCTCCACTGTCCGGCTATCGGTCTCTTATCGTGCTCCCGCCGGAGCGATCGGGGCCAAAGTAGCATCAATGTGTGCCCCAGGGTCTCCGCCGCCCGTCTCTCAGCC
Organism: Lissotriton vulgaris; assembly: GCF_964263255.1. NCBI lineage: Eukaryota > Metazoa > Chordata > Amphibia > Caudata > Salamandridae > Lissotriton > Lissotriton vulgaris. The sequence goes on along the minus strand of NC_141693.1, from coordinate 1,425,915,289 downwards.
GCTGAGCTTCAGCGGGGGGAGAGAAGCTAACAAAAAAGGGCTCGGGCCTAGTCGGGCCGGAGGAGCTGCGGGAAGAAGCGTCCGCTCACCCCGCCATCTTGGCCACGCCCCCGCATCCTGCTTTTTGAGCCTATAGGGCCTACCTTAGGGGTGCCTTATTAGTATTAAAAAGAACAGTTTAGGCCAGGGCAAAATGGCAGTTTAAAACTGCACTACAGGGTACAGTGGCAGGCATAAGCCAAGTATTAAAAGGCTACTTTAGTGGGTGGTCAATGAGTGTTGCTACCCACCAACAACATTTAATTTACAGGCCTGGGTACATGTAGTACCATTTACTGGGGACTTATGGGTAAATTAAATGTAATATTTAAATTGTTATTGCTGGGACTACTCAGACAACAATTACATCTGGCATGCTTACAGTGCATTCATATTGATTATATACAGGGGTTGAACAAAGCCAAAAACCTGCCTCCATTGTGAGTACTTGCGAAGTGATAGGCGCTGCCCCTTGGTTCCCTTCAGTTTCATTGCCATCTAAGTGATTGGCTCCGGCTAGCTCTTTGCCAGGATCGTACACAAAAGAAGAATTTTAATTTCGGCCTTTAGCTTGGGGCCAGCTGGACTGAAAATAAGAACCCCCGCCCACACAAATTGAATGCACATTACTGCTCCAAACTACAAGGTGACAAAGTTGGGAGCTACTGAATGTGCCCCAATGTTGTGAAATTACAATGGGACACAGCATATTTCACTGGGTCCGGCCGGATCCCGAATCTAATGTCCGGTTCAATAATAGCTGCAGGATCCGGCTGGACCCCCCTCATTTCCTGCATTTTACAGGCACAAAAATTAGGGAAACCACAGACACACAAACTACTACAGGCCCAGATTTACTCATGTTGTTTAATGTTGTGTATAACTGTTTTTGTGAATCAGCATATGAACGCCTTATTTTTCGACCTGACTTTTGCCAGTTACTTACAGGTAAAGGGTTTATTCCAATTACAAATCTTGTTACAGAGATAGAGGAAAATGATTCTAATGTTAAAGTTGTCGTGTTAATATGCTACGATCATCTCGGAAGCATCCCAAGTACAGATTCATACAGTTAACAAGCATTGGCAAAACCAATAGGTGTCGCCTATGCAAGAGCTATTGATATGGCCAATGTGTTTTTGCCATGTAGCACACCAGTGTGGCTGCTGTCCAGCATGGCTAAATGTTAGCGGCATAAAGGAGAGTGACGCGGAGAGACGTACAGTGAAGTACCATGGAGTGGCGTAGAGTGGTATGTCTTAGAGTGGTGTGTTGCAGCGTCATAGAATGCAGTGGCATAGATTAGAGTGGTGCAGAGTATACTAGTGTGACCTACAGTGCAGATGTGTAGAGTGCAATGGCATAGAGTGCAGCAGTGTAGAGTTAAGAGGTTCAGAGTAGAGTAGAGTGGCGTAGAGTACATGGAGTATAGTAGAGTGGCATAGAGTGCAGTGGCAATGAGTGGTGCAAAGTTGATTGGCAGAGGGTCCAGTGGCGTAGAGTGCAGTGACATAATGTAGAGTGAGGCAGAGTAGAGTGGCTTAGAGTGTGGTAACGATTAGTAGAGTGGTGCAGAGTAGAGTGCAGTAGTGTAGAGTGGAGTGCTACAGAGGGGAGTGGCATAGAGTGAAGTGTCATAGCAGGTGCACAGACATAATATCGACTCCAAAATATCGACTGGACATAATATCGAGTTTTAAATATAGACTGGACAAAATATCGACAGGACAGAATATAGATAACCAAAATATCGTTTTTAAGGTAAGTGATGTAATATCGACTGTTAAAAATATAGAAAGTTAAAATATCGAAGTATATCATATAGATAGTAAAAAATATCGATTTTTTAATAATATCTAATTTTTTATAGTGTATTTTTATGTTATAATATGTGTGAAAAGTGTGTATTGATGTTATAATTAATTTTTATTAATGATTTTTGTTTTTATAATTATTGTGTAATTTAATTCTGTAGCAGGTTGTGGGTTTATAGGGGAATAGAGTGGGAAGTAATTTAATTATAATTAATTAAATATTTTAATTTATTTATTGATAGTAAATTTTAATTAATTGTTAAATAATTTATAATAGTTAATTAATTACATTTTAATTGGTAATTAATTTTACTTAATTGATTAATTGGTAATTATGTAAATTTTACTAATTTATTTTCTGTAGCAGGTTGTGAGTTTATAGGGGAATTGGGTGGGAAGTAATTAAATTATAATTAATTAAATATGTAAAAATATTTATTGGTATTTATTTAGAATGAATTATCAATTAAGTATTTATGGGTATTTATAAAAATGTTATTTGCCAATTAATTAAATTTAATTGATTAATTGTTAATTATGTTAATTTTACTAATTTATTTTATGTAGCGGGTTGTGGGTTTATAGGGGAATTGGTTGGGAAGTAATTAAATTATAATTAATTAATTAAATGTATTAATATTTATTTAGTTTGAAATAATTCTTAAATACTTTTTCATTATCAATTAATTAATTGTAAATGTTTTAATTAATTAGTATTAATAGGTGATCAATTGAAAAAAATATTAATTAGTAATTTTAATATATTAATTATTATATTGTATACAATTTTTAATTATTTGTAATTAATTATTAATAGATATTCATTTATAAATTTTTAAATAATATATAAAGTATTTACTTTCCCTAATGTTGGATTCTCTGGAGTGGGAATATTAATTTTAACCCTTACGCTATCCAAAGCTTTCCCTACTGTTGCACTCTTTGGAGTGGGAATAGTAATTTTAACCCCTACGCTATCCAACGTTTTCCATACTGTTGCACCAACTGGAGTGGGAATAGTAATTTTTACCCCTACGCTATCCAACGCTTTCCCTACTGTTGCACCAACTGGAGTGGGAATAGTAATTTTTACCCCTACGCTATCCAACGCTTTCCCTATTGTTGCACCTACTGGAGTGGGAATAGTAATTTTAACCCCTACGCTATCCAATGCTCTCCCTACTGTTGCACTCTTTGGAGTGGGAATAGTAATTTTAACCCCTACCCTATCCAACGCTTTCCCTACTGTAGCACCCACTGTAGTGGGAATAGTAATTTTAACCCCTACGCTATCCAACGCTTTTCCTACTGTTGAACCCACTAGAGTGGGAATAGTAATTTTAACCCCTACGCTATCCAACGCTTTCCCTACTGTTGCACCCACTGGAGTGGGAATAGTAATTTTAACCCCTACGCTATCCAACACTTTCCCTACGCTTGCACTCTTTGGAGTGGGAATTGTATTTTTTACACTTCTGCTATCGTACGGTAATAATATTGTATATTATTTAATTATATTATGTGTCTATATATATATGTTTTAACAAATATGATTGTAATTTTTTTTATTAATTTCATTAATTATTTAATTTTTATAAGGTAACTTAAGTATTTTTAAGTATATTTTAGTAATCAAATTTTAATATTAATTTAATTTAACACTGTTTTTAATAAAGTCGAAATTTTTTAAAACTATATTTTTGTAAACGATATTTAGTACTCAATATTTTTGTACTTACCTGTTTGTAGATACAAACTCGATATTCTGTCTGTCGATATTTTGTCAACAATATTTTTGCAAGTCGATATTCTGTCCCTCGATATTATTTCAGTGATCCGTCATAGCGTGGAGTGATGCAGAGTAGGGTGTAGTGTTGTAGAGTGGATTAGAGTAGAGTGCAGTGGCTTATAGAGAAGTGGTACAGCGTAAAGTGCATTGGTGTATAGTGTATTGGCATAGAGTGCAGTGGCATAAAGTGCAGTGTTGCAGAGTAGAGTGGCGTAGTGTGGAGTGGCATAGATTAGAGTGCTGAAGAGTTGAGCAGAGTGGCATAGTCAGTGGGGAGGAGTGGCGCAGCATAGATAACAGTGGCGTAAAGTGTAGTGGCATAGAGTGGAGTGGCGTAGAGTGCAGTGGCCTAGAGTGGAGTGGCATGTAGTAGAGTGGGGTAGAGTGGTGTAGAGTGAATTGGCTTAAACTAGAGTGATGCACAGTAGAGTAGAGAGAAGTAGAGTGCAGAAGCGAACAGTACAGTTGCATAGAGTGGAGTGGTACAGATTAGAGTAGAATGTAGTTACACAGAATGGAGTGCCATAGAGTGAAGTGGTGCAGCATAGAGTGCAGTGTTGTAAAGTGGATAATGCATGACAGTAGACATAGAACTGGTACAGGGAAGACAGATTTTGTGGCCAAGCCCTGCCACAAAGCAGTACTGTATTGTAATTGCATTTATATAGCGCTTACTACCCCTGACTAGACGTTGAAGTCTTTTTGGCGAGTAGCACTCACTGGAGCCCATAACGGATGAATGGTGAATTAGTATAGTGAAATATGAAAGTGATTTGAGTGGTGGACATGTTAGTCAGTTATTTGGATTGAGAAGGATAGTGGAGGGATAGAAGAGGAAACAAGCATTTACAATGCAATGGTTTTGCCTTTGTTAAAGTTAGAGCCATTGGCATTGCTCTTGACATTATTTTTATTTATGTGTTTTTTTTTAAACATAAATAAATGGCATTGTCATTTACAATGCAACTAGCTTTATCTCTCGCAAATGACACACACAAACACCCACAGAGAGCCCCCCCCCCCACACACACACACAGAGCCCCCCCCACACACACACACACACACAGAGCCCCCCACACACACACCCACACAGAGCCCCCCACACACACACCCACACAGAGCCCCCCACACACACAGCCACACAAAGCCCCCCACACACACAGCCACACAAAGCCCTCCACACACACCCACACAGAGCCCCCCACACACTGCGACCCCCCCCCCACACACTGCAAGCCCTACACACTGCGACCCCCATTTCAATAGATGTGTGATGCTTACCTGGTACTAAATTGGTCCCTGCATGGCTGAAAGGTTGAAATGGTGTAGGAGGCAAGGGGACAAATGTGAGCATGGAGAGAAAAAAGTATAAGTTTGAGATTAGTGACTAGGTGAAAATAAAATCAGGAAGGACACAGGGTGGTCTTTCCAAATTAGATGGTCTATTTCAGGTAAAAAATGTCAGTAGGTTCTTTGTGTTCTTGAGGGGGGGATAGGTCCAACCGGCACCATAATCGGACGTTTATTGTTTATACCCATTCACAACAGGCAACTAGGCAGGATGGCCGTCTCAGAGCCCAATCAGCAGTGAAGCAAGAAGGTCCCTAAACCTCCGTAAAAGCATGTGTAACACTGAGGGGCCCTCCTCAGCACACACAGGGCTTGATAGAACTTAATTAGTTCCATACTGACAATTATTGCCAGACCAAAAATGTGTTTAAAACAGTAACATACACACTTGATATCTAGGAGAGCTCACCGTGTAGCACTGCAGACCCCAATTTTACCCCCATTTTTGCCTGCACACCCTAAAAACGACCACATACAACATGTATACACTTTACGCGTTTAATAGCAGTTGACTAGGAAGTTCAGAAAGCTTTTTACAAGCGAGTAGTCCGCCTGCTCACGTTTTTTCTGGGTTTTCCGCTGCTCGAGTTCGCATTTTTAACATGAAAAGCAAAAGGAAAAACACAAACAGACTCGATGGGCTACTCAACATATCTAATAATATACAACCGGATATTTGCGTGTCTAAAGTTCAAAAATGGGTTTTGGCAACTTCCAACTGAGCGTTGAAGGGACTGACTGAGAAATGTGTGTCTCCGAGGCAGGGTGACAGTGTAAACAAGCATTTACAATGCAATGGTCTCGGCAATATTAAAGGTAGAGCTATTGGCATTGCTCATGACATTTTTTGGGGGTGTTTTTTTTTAAAAATCATAAATAAATGGCATTGTCATTTACATTGCCAATAGCGTAATCGTTAAATAAATGGCCTTGTCATTTACAATGCCAATAGCTTAATCGCTCGCAAATGCATGACCTATTGCATTTTACACCCACACAGAGCCACACACGCAAAGCCACCCACACACACATAGAGTCACCCACACAATCTGCACTCTGAATCTGCATTCTGCACTCTGAATCTGCATTCTGCACTCTGAATCTGCATTCTGCACTCTGAATCTGCACTCTGAATCTGCACTCTGCACTCTGCACTCTGAATCTGCACTCTGAATCTGCACTCTGAATCTGCACTCTGAATCTGCACTCTGAATCTGCATTCTGCACTCTGAAACTGCATTCTGCACTCTGAATCTGCATTCTGCATTCTGAATCTGCATTCTGCACTCTGAATCTGCACTCTGAATCTGCACTCTGAATCTGCACTCTGAATCTGCACTCTGCACTCTGCACTCTGCACTCTGAATCTGCACTCTGCACTCTGAATCTGCACTCTGCACTCTGAATCTGCACTCTGCACTCTGAATCTGCACTCTGAATCTGCATTCTGCACTCTGAATCTGCATTCTGAATCTGCATTCTGCACTCTGAATCTGCACTCTGCACTCTGAATCTGCACTCTGCACTCTGAATCTGCACTCTGAATCTGCACTCTGAATCTGCACTCTGAATCTGCATTCTGCACTCTGAATCTGCATTCTGCACTCTGAATCTGCATTCTGAATCTGGACTCTGAATCTGCATTCTGCACTCTGAATCTGCATTCTGCACTCTGAATCTGCATTCTGCACTCTGAATCTCCACTCTGAATCTGCATTCTGCACTCTGAATCTGCACTCTGAATCTGCACTCTGAATCTGCATTCTGCACTCTGAATCTGCATTCTGCACTCTGAATCTGCATTCTGCACTCTGAATCTGCACTCTGAATCTGCATTCTGCACTCTGAATCTGCACTCTGAATCTGCACTCTGCACTCTGAATCTGCATTCTGCACTCTGCACTCTGCACTCTGCACTCTTTAAGACGCCATATTTGGAGTTGCCACGTTGTCCTGTTAAGAATTAACTGTGGGCGCATCTAACACCAACACCATGTTGATATGTTAACGGGACACAGTAGCCAGCTAACAAAGAACAATGGTTCAACTGGCCAGCGCCTCAGATTCATGAGCGTCACGTTTATAAACCCGGCCTGTTTGCTGTACTGATAACTAAAACCATGGATGATCCTTTGTATCTGATTCCCCTTGTGTATGTTGTGAGTGCTGACCTTTAACCCTGCAGCACAGATTAGTATTTGTGTATCTTTGAGCTTGCATAGAATGAAACCAAAAAGCAAGCAAGGCGCTGCGCACATTGTTGGCCAGCGGAGATGATTGTAAACGAACGACGGTTGAAAGAGCCGCGCTTTTCCTGGTTGTGTGTTCAGGCTCTCTCTGATGGGAAGGGGGGAATGCACAGGGCGGTTATGCGCTATGGCCTTGTTCAGGTCGCGGCTGCCTTGCATCGCGTGGGAATGTGTTCACTTTTCTGGCTTCTTGGTTTCAAGACAGGTGATGTCATCACTTTGTACTTGCAATATATCTTTGAGATATAATAAAAAAAATCACGCTGGTGGAGTTTTCCCACAGGTACCTTAGCTTGTTGGTTGCTAATCTCCCGGATGTTAGGTGGTCTTAAAGGTGATGCGCTGGCTAGTCGTGGGTACTTGGTTTTAGTGACGTAACGTAACATTAGGCACCACAGTGCGGGGGGGATGGGAGGAAGGGGAGGGGGAGAGCTGAGCTCCAAGGGAGGCCTAGCCCGAGAGCTCCTGACTGGGTCTGGGGAGGGGGTGTACTTTGCAGGGGGCCCTTTCACTTTTGGGGTGGGGGTATTGTTGTAGTACTTCTACAGTCTGTTAAAGCACACAGGGTGCTTTTCGGTGCACCCCGAGAAGAGGAACTGATTCAGGCGGTGAGACTGTTACCGCCATCCAGATGGGGAAAAAAACTCGGCGCGGATGAGGTGTTCAAAGTCCAGTTGGGGAAGATATTGGAAGCAACTTACATTACAGCTATTGACGCAGTCAGCTGACCTGTCCACATGCTCTTGTCATTTCAAGAATAACCTGTACCCAAATCTGCTTTCTTCAAAGCCATCCAGTGACTGTCAAATGCCACTAGATATTGCTGAATTTAATTTACGTTGAGATGGACTCTTTATAACCCATTAGTCACAATGGGTACGTACAACTCCTCTATTTTAATTTTCGAGCTCTGATTTGAAATTATTTTCATCCATTTGAATGCCATTTACCCTGAGCTATACATAAATATGATTTACCTGTTTAACGGCTGCGCTCAGTACACTATCGAAGAAGATCCTTAACCCAAATACTCGCCCTGCACTCCAGATCCTCTCAGCCCATCTGAAACCACAATATAAATGGGCCCTTGCAGCCAGCTGATCTGTTCACATTTAGACTTTGTGGTGACCTTCAGGCCTTCATTATGTGGAAGGTGGTAACTGCAAAACAGAGGCCAAGAATAAAGGGCAGGCTTATTCAGATATCTGCCTGCTTTACAGAGTTTATATAGATATCTAACATGAGAGTGGAAGTCCACGCTGAGGTGGGTCAAAGGCGTCGCCGCAAAGTAGCAAGCTGTGCTCGAGCACTGGCAGGTGAACTGGTTTAGGGATTCTCAGTTAAAGGGCCCGCAGCCTGCCTATAACAACTAAGAACTGCCTTCACCACAGACCACATCCCGACCACAGGGTTTGCAGTGAGACCTTCTGGAGTGACTGAGGAGGGGGGATCCCTTCACAGGAAACTACTTGAAAACATGATGCGCTGGTTTTAAAAGCAGTAGACACACTCCAGGCGAGGCATTGAGACCTAGAGAGTATTCTCGTGCATCACCACTGTACTGTATATAAAAAAACCTTTTTTAATAAAATACTTTGAAATGAAAAAAAAGATGAGCCTTGCAGAATTGGACACGGTCCTTCCGACATGGGCTTATTAGTGATGTGTGCACCCTGGCTCCTTTCTGATGGGCTTATTACTGCATCCCGTTCTCTTTAATGACCATGCAGCCTTGTTACATTGTTGCCCTCTTTGAGCTCTTCGCTATGAGACCTCAACGGTGCTTATGCATTTGCTGCTTGTGCTGTGATAGTTCTGTGTGCAGGGGCTCCTGGCATCGCTGCTGTGTGCACTGAAACTTCTGTGAATGCACTTGAAGCTTCCCATGCAACGGTACTTGCTGTATTTATGTTTGTGAGACCCTGCAGAACTGGAGCGCGAGCACCACCTGTGTGTGGGGCAGAGGGGCAGGGTCGCTGGTCGCTGGTACTGCTACTCCATGTGCATGCCCCTTCGTTGGAGCCTCCACAGGCTTTGCGAGACGTTGGGGCGGCCCACTGCCATCTGGGGCCACCCTTGAAGCCTTCGTGGCTTTTCCACATCGAGCGCGAGCTCGCGCTACTGCGAGGGGGGGGGCGGACACCGACAATGTGTCCCGGCGCCCCTCCCCTGCTCTGCCCCACTCGGCCCGGCCCCAGCCCAGACTCACCGGGCCTCAGGGGCGGCTCCTCCGGGCGGCGGCTCTTCTCCGCTGGCGGTGGGGGCAGGCACCGACAATGTGCCTCGCGCCCCCGCCGCAAGTCTCCGCCTGCCGCTCCTCTCCTCACTCGGGGCTCCCTCTGCACACGGGAGCCCCAGAGGCCGGCCACACTCGTCCTCTCTTCCCTTTTGCGCGGCAGGGGCAGGCACCGACAATGTGCCTCGCGCCCCCTCCGCTACCGCTCCTCCAGGGGCGCCTCCTCCTCCTTCTCCGGGGCTCTCTCAGGTCAGAGGAGCCCCGTAACGGCCGCCATGCTTCTCTTCTTCCTTCCCCCGAGCTCAGGGGCGGGACTTCCGGCCGGCCGCGCTGCAATTGGCCGGCCGGCCTAGCACTTCGGGGTCGCCGCGGGAAGCGCGGCGGCCCGATTCAGACAGGCAGGCGGGCGGCGATCACGGGGATGAAATCGAGGTGGGCTCTCGATCAACGTAAATAATAAAGCGAGGTGGGCTCTCATGGATTGGCATCAAAAAGCGCTCCCAAGCGCTACGAGGACAATGAAGCGCCCCAAACCGCTAGGGGCGAACTACAGAGGCAGCGGTAGGGGGGGCGGGAACGGGAGCCGAGGCAGCGGTAAAAAGCAAAAAAAAAAGCAAGCTCTCACCTGGACTTCTTCCGGGTGCCTTCAATGCCGGACCAGATTCGGGGGCGTTCCGGAGAACCGGCTTTCGGCTGACGTAGCCAAAAGTAAAAAAATCTCGGGAACGCCCCCGAATCTGGTCCGGGATTGACGGACAGAGCCAACTCCCAATGGTTAGCCTCCATTTATGGAGCTAGCCAATGGGAGGAGGGGGCTGTTACCCGACTCCACACACAGATCATAAGATTTTTCCTAGCGCATGCGTACTTTGTACGCATGCATTTGCTAGTCTAAACCTAAAAAGCAAGCACTCACCTGGACTTCTTCCGGGTGCCTTCAATGCCGGACCAGATTCAGGGGCGTTCCCGAGAACCGGCTTTCGGCTGACGTAGCCAAAAGCCAAACAATCTCGGGAACGCCCCCGAATCTGGTCCGGGATTGACGGACAGAGCCAACTCCCAATGGTTAGCCTCCATTTATGGAGCTAGCCAATGGGAGGAGGGGGCTGTTACCCGACTCCACACACAGAGCATAAGATTTTTCCTAGCGCATGCGTACTTCGTACGCATGCATTTGCTAGTCAAAACCTAAAAAGGTTTGCCTTTATATAGCGCTTGCTACCCTTCATGGGGTGTTGAAGAGCTTTTTGGCAAGTAGCGCGCTACTTTGGAACCCATAAAGAATTAGTGGTGAATTTGTATAGTGAAATATGAAAGTCATTTGAATGGTAGGGAAGGGTTTCGAAAGACTTGTTTTGGGGGATCAGAACATTAAAAGAAGTATGAGATGATGCAAGGAGGGGTAGAGAGGCAAAGAGTCTAGAAAGGGTTATTTTGGGGATCATAGTAGTGGTATGGGGTTTGGGATGGAATAGAGAGTGGAGGTAGAGATATATTAATAGAGATATAGGGTAAGAAATAAGGTAGTGCATTGGAAAGAGTAGCAGAAAGAGGTTTGAAATGAGCCACAGAGAGTTGAGGTAGAGGATATATTGAGAGTGGTATAGGGTAAAAAATATGGAAGTGCATTGGATATTCTGAATTAGAAAAAAAGTAATACATATATAGATCCATAAGTACATGGAATGTGTATAGATGCAGGATGGAAGGTAGTAGGTGTAGAATAAGGATGCATTGAATAAACAACAGCTTTTGAGTGTTGTTGTACTTTAAATAAATTGTATTTGTTTATATATATATTTTTATGTAAACCAATAGTGAAGCAATTGTAGATAAATAGTTATGGTAAAATATTTATTTATTTATGCAGTCACTTATATACATGTTAAAAACATAGAATAATGTAACTATTAGTAATATGTACATTTGTTAAGCGTGACTAATATCTACATATTTTTGAAAAAACATAATTATTCTATACATTTATACAAAGCAATACATATATATAGGTACAGATATATAGTACAAATAAATGCTTACATAAAGAGAGATATGCTGTATATTTCTGTTTGCGTATGGTGGTTATGTGGGAAAGAGCCAATTCTTGAGTAGTTTTCGGAAGATAATGTGGTTATCTGTGGATCTTATGTTGGGGGTAATGAGTTCCATAGTTTGGCTGCTTAAACAGAGAATGATGTGCCACCCATGTTTTTTTTCTTGTATCTTGGGATTTTGAGGCGAGGTGCCACTCTAGACCGGAGGCTCCTTTGTTGAATGTGTTTTGCGATTTTATTCCTGATGAAGAGTTGTCCTGCTCCATGTATCGCTTTGTGGGTGATACAAAGCAGGTTTAACTTGGATATTCTGGCAACTGGTAACCAATGCAGGGCTTTTAAAGTACACAGGAGATGTGGTCTTGCGGTTTTATATGTAAGAGTAGTCTGGCAGCCGAGTTGTAATCTTTTCATGGTCATTAAAGGTGATCCGTGGTAGAGGCTATTGGTGTAATCAAGTTTGCACAGAACAAGGGAGATGGTAGCCTGGACCTCGTGTGGAGATCTGAGACAACTGAAAACTGGCGAGTTTCCAATGTCTTTGGGGCATTCCAGTTGAAGAAGCATTTGCGTGTCATCCACATAGTAATAGCACGTGAGGTGAAAGTGATTGATCAGTGCTGGTAATTACTTCATGTAGATGTTGAAAAGCATGGGCGAGATAATAGAACCTTGAGGAACCCTGTTTTTGTGAAGTACGATTTGGATGAGAAAGGTGGGGTATAGATGACATTAGTTCTGTGGCGAAGGTAGGATGTGATCCAGTCTAGAGCACTCCCCTCTATGCTGGCTTCATAGAGTCTTTGTATCAGGGTGTCATGGTCAACCTTGTCAAAGGCAGCCGAGAGGTCCAAGAAAATTAAGCAGCAACCCCGTTGTGGTTAACTGTGTTCTTTAGGTCATCTCAGATGGCAGGAGGGCAGATTCTGTGCCTCTTCCTGGACGGAATCCCGTTTGGACGTCAGAAAGTATGGCATTCTCTTCAATGAATTGTGATATCTGGGTGGCTGCTGCTCTTTCTATCAGTTTACCCAGGAAAGGTACATTTGTTATTGGTCTGTAGTTGTCAGGGTTCAGCGGGTCCAAGTTTGTTTTCTTCAGTATTGGGCGTATGTATGACTTTTTGAATTCTTCTGGAAATATTCCGGTTGTTAAGGAGTTGTTGATGATTCTCCTTACTGGGATGGCAGCAGAAAATAGTAGAAAAATTGTCTTGAAGGTTTGCGGTGGACACAGGCCAGAAGGGCTGCCAGCAGGTCTGCTTCCTTAGACCAGGTCTAAAAATTCATTTTTGTTGTTGTTTTTTGGACTAGGTCTATAAACTCATCGTGTGAAATGTGTTGGAAGGAACCGAGAGGCTGAGTTAGAGTATTCTTGGATTGTTGTTTCGTAAAAGGATTAGTGCTGCTTCTTTGTCTCTGTTTTAAGTATGAATCCAACGTGTCATCTGCTCTGTCTGTGTAATGATTTGCCGGTTTGTCTGTGAAATCTTGAGTAACGAGATGAGCTCCCTCTAGGCAATTTGATTTATGAAATTAATTGAGCATTTTATATAATTCTTTATTAGCACATTCAGCATTTATTTTGAATTCTGTCTGAATAGAATCTTTTCTTTTCTTTTTTGATATCTGACTTGTATAATGTTAATGTGCAGTAGTCGAAGTTTGTCTTGATTTGTTTTTGTATTGAGTCATGCATGTTGCAGCTTTCTAATTTGCTCTTTTATATCTTTTATTTCTGTATTTCTCCAAGGTGCTTGTTTTCTTTTGTTCTGTTGTGTGGTTTTTAGTGGTATCAGGATATCAAAAGCTTCCTGTAGTCACTCATATATTTTTTTAACTTAATTTATTGTTTATAGATCTGTACTGGATCTTAGTTGTGTTTCTAAGTGTTCCAAATTGAGTTTGTTCCACTGCCAATAGGTGAATGCATGTAAGATGGTTTTAGGTGCATCGCTTAGTGTTGTTTTATGTTGGTAGGCAAGCAAATGGTGGTCTAACAATGTAACTGGAGTCATCGTTTGAAAGGTAACTAATTCTGCATTAGCAAAAATGACATCTAGGATGTGCCTAGCAATGTGTGTGGGTTTGTGGGCAATCTGATGCAGGTTCTGTGCATCTAGTCCAGTGGTAAATGTTTTGGGATGGGACATATTGGGTTTGTCATACCAAATGTAGAGGTCACCCAGTATACACAGGTTGGAGTGTAGTGTTATCAGGTTTGAAACTGTGTCTGGAAGTGTTTGGGAATGTTGCATTGCTAGGTGAAGGTCCGTAAAGGAGCAAGAAGTTACAGGAGGAGGACTGAGTAGGATTGCATCTGGTGAAAAGGATTTCACAGTTCTTTATGGAGACGTTATCAACTTTAGTGTTATGTAATGTTTGCCTGAACACAACAGCTAGGCCACCTCCTCTTTTGCCTACACGATTTTGGGAGATCGTTTGATAGCCTAGAGGAACAGCTTTATGTAGGACTGAAGCCATATCATCTCCCAACCATAATTCAGTTATGAATAGTATGTCTGGTTTTGCATCAGTGAGAAGGTTATAGATATGATGTTTGTTTTTAGAGAGCAGTGAATATGAGCGGGTGAGGTGGAGAGGGTGCAAGATGTGGTAAAAAATGAGGGGAGAGGACAGTGCTGCTCCCACAAACAAGTGCATCTGCATGGGTGCCACTTCCCTGAATGGACAAAAGTACAGCTATTAAATAAGAAAACATTATTAAAATGTGTTTACCGAAATGTGAAAAAATCTGCATAGGCGTTTACCTGTACTTAGAGTAGCAAACTGTCTTAACTATAGAGTTTTGTTAACACTCTAGTATGTCCTTTTTGTCCTTCATTTTCATTCCATGATAGGCTGTGTTTTGAAATGATGTTGCCCAACCCACAATGGTGCCTCGTGGTTCTAGGGCTGAATCAAACTCCATGGGGGCTTATTAGGCTAGCCCCTCGTCTCTTTCACTATGTCATGGCTTTATATCCTAACACTGCATGCAAAATTTGCAGTGGAAGAAGTAGCCTTCTCCAGGCATGCTCTGTTCAAACCTTACAAGAAAGCGCAAGAGTACGGATAAGGGGAGCGATTCTATCTATGGTGGTATATTCTAACGGCCCTTCCTAGTCAGTAACATAGGAAGGGAAATATTGTACTGTGCTAACTTCCTATGTGTGCAACAGAACAAAAAGTAAGTTGGAAAGGAGAACAGTTTGACTGATAGCGGCAGGGGCATAGCTTCCATTGTTGCAGCGAATGCAGAGGCCCAAGGGGCCCACTGAATCCTAATTCTCAGCAGGGGGTTAATTTCCTTCCTTGCACCAGGACCCATGACACTTTGGCTACTCCACTGGGTGGCGAGAGAACACAAGAGGGGGATGGGCAATGTAAACAAGTGAAAGAAACATAAGTAGAAGTCATAGGAGGATTGGGGCACATCATTAGAAACCCAAATAAGAGACTAAGAATGAAAAAACAACTCTAATGGCTTCAGCTTCTTTTCCAACATGACCAGGAAGTTTCTTTTATGGGGAAGGTCCAGTTTCAGAAACGATGATCAGCCTATTTTGATATTGCAATGTGTAATGTAGGCCATTCTAATTCACATGGCAGCATATGTGGTATCCCCCTAAATTGCTGCCCTGTAGCCCATTACTTGAGATTCCACTCCAGTGGTTTCTCTCTACAATCGCTGAAGTGTCACCAACGTAAACACGCATGCCTAAGCCTTAACGGCTAACTACATTATCATGTTTCCAAATTGGATTTCGTTACACAGGTGTCTTCAAGGTTTGTAAATGACACATTTTATTAGCGCCACAAGATATGTCAAACCATAAAATAAACATAAATTATAGCACTAAGCAAGGAGAGGCGTGGACCCATAGCCTAGATCTATAAAGAAATGTTTTTTGTAGTAGGCTTTAACAACACATTCATATTAAAATGGGTCGAGCAGGGAAAATGATGTCTTTGAGCTCATGATTTTAGTCATAGATTATATTTGTTTATAAAGTTTATATAGGGAAAACTTGACCCTTACAGTTATCGGAGCACTTGATAGGTATTCTGGGTATAGGTAGAATAGACAGCCACATCATCAAGGAGGGCACAAATGGAACAACATCCTCAAAGAACTCCCCTCAGGGACCACATTATAAAAACCGCGGCTACAAAGGTAATATGGAAGACATAAACATGAGTAAATAAAATGGGATATATTGAGTCTGGGAGTAGAGTTCATTCGAAGAGTGTGGTTCATGAGATTTAACGTTGAAATGTGTTTAGCAATATCACTTTAACTTCTGTCTTGAATGACGCAGTTGAGGAATCCAGTCTGACTTCATGGGGTAGGGAGCTCCAGATTCCCAGGGCAGTACCTGTGAAGGCTCGGTTATATGTTTTTATCTTATAAAATTTCAGTGGTTTCATCAGTAAGGTGCTAGACCTTCTGGATGCTCTAAACCACCAGATAGCTCCAGTTTTTGTGCAAGGTATCTTGGTGTGTTGAAGTGTAGGGCTTTTGTGTCATGCAGGCAATTTTTAAGTGAATCATTGCATCAAATGGGAGCCTGTAAAGAGATTTCAGATCTGGAGTGATGTGTTTCTTTTAGCTCTTGTAATGAGCCTAGCAGCAGAGTTATGAGCAGCCCTTACGTGACCAGTAAAAGTGTTCTCCAATAATTAAGAAGTAAAATACAATTAATCCACACTTAGTGCTAGCAAATTGATTCAACAATGTACAAATAGTGCCATATTCAAAATTCAATACAAAGTGAAGCTCAGTACAGGAGAAGGTTTGTTATCAGATAACTAATAACAGCATTAATCAAGATGGAGGTCAGGAGGAGCTCATTCACTTTGGATAGTTATAATGTTGAATACATTGAAATTGAGAATGATTCGTTTTTATTCTACATTTAAATTGTGAAGGTTTTTATTAGTGCAACACTGTGCAGCAACGTTTTACCCACAGCCAGGGAACTGTAGCCTTAACAGCTTGTGTGATATGGTATAAACGCCATTATATTAGAAAAGCAACAAGTGCTGGGGATGAGTTGTGGCTCAACCAGAATACTGAATTACTGAAAGAACTTGACACACAGTTCACAGAAGTACCATTGTTTGCTTTTAAAAAAGATAAAAGCATTGCAAATCAAATTGTGCGTGCCACATTACCAAAAATCAGAAATCCTACATTAAGGGACTATGTGAATTTACCTCCAATCATAGGCCATCATAAATGCGGAACATGTCTATGTTGTTCATACACAATTGAAGGCTCGTTATTCCAACATGAAGGAATATCCTGGAAGCATGATTGTTTTACGAATTGCAAAACGCGGAATCTGATATATGGCATTCTTTGCCCTTGCAACAAACTGTACATCGGTAAGACCAATCAAGAGGCCAGACAGCGTATTTCCCGGCATAAGTCAAGGATCAAGCAAAAGTCCTTACTCTGGACTGAGAATGCCCACAGAGAAAATGACCTAAAATGGACAGTCATTTCCAAAGTCGAGCCTGACCCAAGAGGTGGTGACCTCGAAGCCAAGCATCGAAAAAGAAAAACATTACTGATTTTAAAATTTAATTCTGCAACAAATGGATTAAATGAAATGTCTGAGCTTTATAATCTGTAAAATCTTGAGGAGAGATACATCCAAATTACATTGACAAAATACGGAGGGCTACATGTCCATTCCCTCAATGTTCACAAACAATTTTGATGCATAACGAGTAAGGGCAATATACACACACAAACGATAATTGAAACCGCGTATATTATAAACATACTGGAGTTTAGTGTGTTACCAAGAAAAATCGTTACACCAAACATGGTTTTCTCGTTTCATGAAACACCTTTACCAAAAAGAAACTACATTACCCAGAAATCCATCTAAATACCGGAAGTAATCATTCATTTAACTAGAACCTTTGACCTGGAAGTTATTGAACGGCCAGTTGACTGATACACTGCCTGAAGGAGACTCCATGATTCCAACCTAAAGTTATGTTTTGCTCGAGTAGTCTAGTGTGAATAAAATACCCATGCAAATTTATGAACCAACTAACACATAAAGAGTGGCTTAAGCCACATAAAGAAAAGATATTCCACTACTGTTTGTACATATATAGAATATAAATTTAATACTCATTACAATAGCATGATAATTGATAAAATTGACATAATTATACACACAAGATATAAAAAATTATTTTGCATTATAACATATGCATGACTTCAAAATATCAAATAATTCATAGATATAAAAAACTGTTGGATGGTTTCCTGTCTCCTGTCTACGCGTTTCGACACTTGCCAAAATACCAGAACCGCCGTAACGCCGCCTCAGGAGGTCCGCTCTTTAGAACAAGATAAAGCTGCGCTCATAATATATCCTAAAATAGCGCAAAACGAACTGCCTGAAACAACGGATATTGATCGGGAGCTGCTCCAAGCCAGTCCGTTGTTTAGATAACATTATCACAGATTATACACGCTGAATACAACGCTGGTAATAACGTTTGGTGCGCTCACCCGGGCAGAAGATTTAGATCATGTATCTTTAATGTGGACTGAAAAATAATGAATATGGCACCTATAGGCAATGAAAACTGAAGATTATTTTTTACAACGCGATTTTACCACCATTGAAACCCAAACCAATTTTCTACGGCATTGAGGCGTTTGTTCTGTTTAGGCCTCAGACTTTTATCCTGCTCTATCCTAATAATAGCACGATGATACAGTCCTGAAGAAGGCACGTTAAAGTGTCGAAACGCGTAGACAGGAGACAGGAAACCATCCAACAGTTTTTTATATCTATGAATTATTTGATATTTTGAAGTCATGCATATGTTATAATGCAAAATAATTTTTTATATCTTGTGTGTATAATTATGTCAATTTGATCAATTATCATGCTATTGTAATGAGTATTAAATTTATATTCTATATATGTACAAACAGTAGTGGAATATTTTTTCTTTATGTGGCTTAAGACACTCTTTATGTGTTAGTTGGTTCATAAATTTGCCTGGGTATTTTACTCACACTTGTCATTTGCCCTGACCCAGGAAATTGAAAGGTATCAGGGGGTCCTTGTTGTCTCGCATATTGCTCGAGTAGTCTAACCATGTATTTTTTCATAAAAATGTACGCGCACCGTGTGTACAACTGGTAAATGAAAATGACAACGGTTGGGTTGCACGTTATGCAACAAGAAGAGCGCATACAACTTTATTGAAAATGCTTCGACATTGGTCGGTTGTTCAAATCATCTCTTCGCGCCACACAATATCGATATGCATACCAAATATTAGATAAGGTAAGATAAGCACAGACAACTTTAACCCAGAGTACGTTGGTGTGTCGTTTAAGTATGAACTCGCAGTATGTTCAAAAGACGCTGGAGACACCTAACAACGCGCCTCATACATTTTAAATACCAAGCCACACAGATACAAAGTCGGCGTTCCAAAGCAAGCAAATTTTAGGAAAATAGCAGCAGCGTAAGGGTCTTAAATCATCGTGATGTTGGTTTTGCCGCACTTTTAACAGAAGGACATGCTTATAAACGTCTGTTCACATGCTGAAACCGCCTCCCTTTTTGTGATATCCACAGATTGCACAAAAGATGGACACAACAACTTGGTGTCAAGCATTATAAAGACTTGCCCCGGATTATGTATACATATATTGGATTTCAACAGAGAGTCATTGCACTCAGTAATAATCATTAATCATCCTTCCGCATCAACAAGTGAGTATTTGGTTTGCTCCACCCAATTGGACACTACTGATCGCTCTCTGTATAGGCTCATGGTCTTTCCTATTTGTTCCCACAGAATTCTCCTCAAAGACAAGACAGCTCAAGTATGACAGGTATTGAATGAGTGAGGCTTTGTCTGAATATTAAGTTGAGGGTCGCCAAGTAATGTCATTGATAGTAAGGTCTGCTCATTTTTTGTGTCTTTCAGATTTAGTCCTCGTGTGGTCCTGATGAGAATCCCACCAGCATTTGGGATTTGAAACGCGTCGTCCCTCCCCTCCTTTTTCTCATTTAGGCTAATCATTTGAAAAGTGTTATGACCCCCTTTTTAAAAAAAAACTGTCTGATAGCCTAACATTTTGAATACTTGAAAATATTTCATTGTGATAAGTGCCCCGGCGTACTAGATCAAAAAAAGTGCAGGGACACTCATACACAGTTTCTTTATAATTCTTATCACATTTCTTCCTTTCCTTTTGACGTATGAGGTATGGTTGTTTTGAATGTATCACAGTATGAGATTGATGACTGAGATTGACACTAGAAGTACGCTTGATTGTCTTTTTCTATTTCGTCTTTGCCATTAACACTTCTTTCATCACACTTCTGTACATATTACCACATAATTTTGATAACTGAGAGTTCTCCTCCCTTCCCTTGTTAATTTGATGGTGTTGTTTGACTTGAATTAATTGTCAAACATTGAAAATTCTTGTATACAACTGCAAAAAATACAATATAAGATCAAACTATTAAAAAGTTCTTTGAAAGTAAAGCTGGACTGAAAGAGTGGTCCATGCAGACAAGTTGCTCGTCCCTTGTTCTGCCGAAATTAAGAAAAATATTGAGCAATATTGGCATATTGTTTAGTTTATTATTCAACCAGAATACAGCATTAAGAAACACAGGTCATGCAGGTCCCTACAGTGGCAGCAACATTCTTTGTCATTACTACTGGGGAAACCTCCTCAAATGATTAGAATGATTCTATGTACACATAGTTTGTCAAACATTCTCTTCATTTTAGTTCAAACAGATTTCAGCACCCCATGACATTTGTTTTACAGGGACCACCTTCTTCCACAAAAACGTTCTTGGTATAATCTATATTTTAATAAACATTAGCAAAAATACAAAATGAAATTCAAAAGATTACAGCGTCAAGTAAGGACACTCATGAAGATCAAACAATACAATTTGCAAAACTTTCAGCATGGCCTGTACAGACATCAGTTCACTGTACCAAATATGCTTCCTTAAACATTGCCCTTAATTTTAACTAGACACATACAAGCAGAAATTCAAGGACAGATAATATTCCACAAAGCCAGGACAAATGGGACAAACACACTTGAGCATCCCACTACACACATCCATGATCAGCACTGCCATTTATCAATTGCACAACACACTAGAAGTCAAGATTAGCGCAGTGGGAGCCAACAACATGTTGTTATACAATGACCTCTGCCGTGCCATGGATAGCATCACGGAGGCTAGAGTCAGAGTCAATGGAGTGGAAGAAAAAGTATCTGTGATACAGCAGACTATATCTAGGCTCTCCTCCATCAGTAAGGAACTGGCCACAAGGGTCGAGGGTCTGAAGGGAAAGCCCAGAGAAACAACCTCCAGAGGGCTGTGATTGGTCCTCCTCGGAGGTTTTTCTGGACTGATGGCTATGCTCTATCATACCACCAGATGAATTATCCTCCTGCTTTGCTGTTGAGCAGGCACACCGGGCCTTGACTCCGAGGCTTCTCTCAGTGGTCCCAGCCAGACCTTTCATTATCCACATATTGAACTATCATGACAGGGACTCCATACAGCATCATGCTCGCACACAGGAAGCCCCTCTGTATCAATTCAACAAATTTCTACTTTTTCCAGAATACACCAAGATCCTCCAACAACACTTCCAATCTTTCTTGAGACAAAGAAGAATTTGTGAAACCTCAATATCCGATACATGTGGCTCTACCCCACTAAACTAAAGGTCCTCCAGCAAAATGTTCATGCACACCCTGGAGAAATAGATGAGACAAAGCTAAAGAGACATATGACACCTGAGATTTGGTGATGAGAACATTAGCGACACTGATGGAGGAGACTGACAATAATCATACAGTGTCAGAACCAGCAAAGAATTAACATCTCTTTCATAGATGGGGAGAGGGACACCGCTCTCTAGTCTTGAAGCCCCGTAGGACAGTGAGATACATTGACTCTCACTGAGGCAATAAAAAACTACCACATTGGGCAAGACGGTGCCGGGGCCACGAGACAGTAATTGAGGCTCTCCCTCTCTTTATTCCCCCTGTGACTGAAGTGCATGAGCACTTGCTCTGTATGGCTGGGAGGGGATCTAGTTGGGGCAGGATGGCCCTGATGTCCTGTTGTTATCATGATCTGTACTGCCCCATGACAGATACTTCATGTAACCAAAGTAGGTGGGTTGGTATGGGGAGTTCTTGTTTACTGTTAATGATGTGTGCACCAGATCAGAACCCCGGGGGCATCACTGCTCACTCTCTGACAGAACCTGTACTACTCCTGAATGGCTGATTATAATAACGAAACCCAACATAAACAATCTACTAGATAATATCAAATGGCATCAGCTCCCAAAGCGGCAAAGAGACTGCAGGCTGACGTCCTATTCCTCCAGGAGACCAACTTGTTTGGCACCAAGACTCCCTTCCTAGCCCGCTACAGGTATGCCCAGGCCTTTCACTTGGGGTTCGCCAGAGATTACCGGGTGGGTGGCCATACTAATTAATTTTAAGCCCCACCGTTCATAGTTACCAAAGAATGGTCAGATCAATGAAGTAGGTAAATGACTGCTACAGGCCTCATGATCTGCATGATGACTCATCAACATAGGCCTCCACTACAGTGGAGGCTTCCCCCTTGGTCTCTACAGGATAAGGCATACACAGCATAAATTGGTGAGGCAACTGACACATATTTTGCACACAATCAGGAGTCAGTAAACTCCCCAGGCATTGTGTGGGGACCTTTCAAAGCAACCAACAGAGGAACCATAATCAGCTATTCAACAGGCAACCTTTTTAAAAAGCAGCAATTGGTCAATGATCTGGAGTCTCGAAGATTGGATCTTGAGACGAGCTGCCTAGAGGGCTGGGATCAGGGGATACCTAGAGAACTGGCCCATACCCAAAATGTTTTACAACACACATTAGTAGTTAAGACAAGGACCAGTTGTCATGCATTTACCAGTGGGGAGACAAGGCTAGCAAACTCCTCCATCGTCTAAGTTCCAATCTATGGCTGCACACCCCAATGCTATACCTCTCAGACCTGGATGGGTCAAGAATCGCTGGTGACTGGGCCATCGCCCAGTGTTTCACACAATCTTATTCTCACTTATAAGCACAACTGGATGGATTACCCTCTGGATTTAATGGAAGGCATGATCCTTAAGTCCTTCTAAACACTACAGAACGTATATGAATTGTATCATAGCTAGTTCTACTGATATCTGCAGCTACAACATGCACCAACACCTTACATAACAGGACTATAAGACCTCCTGGAGTACACAACCTGGAGGTGAAATTGCTTCTGGGATAATTGAAGAAACACAAGGTGGCACAGATATACCGCTCACTCATACATCACATGACAGACACCTTTGTGGCTCTCTGCTCCACATGGGTGCACAATCTGGGCACCCTCACATACGAGGAATGGGCAGAGGCCATAGTCTCACCACCATATTCAGCAATCACACCACTTTTCTGCCTTATACAGATTAAGTACATTCACAGAGCATATTTCACAAGACATAGGCTCTGGAGGATGGGTGTAGTGTCCTCCCCCTCTTGCCTCCAAAGCACAACGCAAGAGAGCAGTCTTCTACATACAACATGGACATGTGACAAACTGTAAATATACTGGAGACGGGTACTTTCCTGTTTGGGAGAGGTACTAGGTAAGACCATCCCTCTAGATTTGAAATTGCTCCTCTTACATATTACCACAGACCTTAATGAAGACCGGTACAGCCTATCACTACTAAGAGTGGATTGACCATGGCCAAACAGGACGTAGCCAGCAGATGGAATGACAGTGACCCTAGACTGTAGAAGAATGGAGCAGAAGACTTTGCTGGTGCATGAGCAGGGAGCAGGCCGTATACAAAGCCAGGAGAGGTCCTCATAAGTACATCAAGATTTGGAGGAAGTGGACGGAGAGCAAGTTGCCCACTTCTGCTTTCTTGCTTGTTTACCTCTAGTTGGCACCATGGGGGTCACTTTGCTAAAGCTTTTAAGACACCCAGACCAATTGTATCTGACATTGTTAGGTCTGGGATTATCCAAGACATTTTGATTTTACTAAAATTATACTTGTAACATATTTACTTATACAAGCTTTCAGCTACCCCTCTTCAGCCACTGGTTTGTAATTGTGTCATTACCATTTGTCTTCTGCCCAATACAACGTACAGCATGGGGCAATGGGTAGGCCTACCTTAGCCATTGGCTAACTTCACTTAGAGTAATGGTACTCTGCCTTCCACAAGAAGCACATCTACTCACAAAGCAGTTCCTTCAGTGCCAAGGCTACTATATCAGTATGTAGTATTTGAGACCAAGAAATTTTTGCTTTAAGCTAATTTTATTTTTAGAAAGACGCTTCTCCAGCAAAGTTTTACAAACAACTTGAGAAAAGAAAACTAGCAAAGGCAAAATGATGGCAACCTATGCCAGACTTATTGGCTTTACCAGTGCTTGGTTGTTGGCTGTTGTGGTAATCTGCTTATTCTCCTGTGTTACCCCATTTTTTGTTCACCATTAACAGGCAATGGAACAGTTCTCAAGCCAAGCTCGCGGTATGTCTCCTTGTTGTTTTCATTATTACTTTGATTTGGCTGCAAGCCATAGATATCACTCACTCCTTGATTTGTGGATTCCTTATATCTAGTATTTTTTCTTTCTCGTAAGAATGATGGCCGGCTGGGGGAGTGACAGTGGTAAACGAGTCTTCTCTGGGTTACTTTGTACTAGGGAAACAGGACATAGGCAGGATAGACTGGGGATGGGGGAAGGGCAGATAAAGCACCATCTGGAGGGTCTCCACTGTGTTCACTTGAAAATAGTGTTTTTGGGCTACTAATTGTCTTGGACGGGATGTTGGTGTCCAACTCCAATGAGGTGAAGGTAGCGTTACAGACCTTGGGACAGCAGGTCAAGTGGATTTGCTCAGGCTTGGTGCACTTGAACATGCCTGGGTTGAGCTCTGGCACCCAACATGCTCCCCTTTGGGCAGGGTTGTGGCGCCCATTGTGGCTTGTGTTTCCCCATGTGGGGGGGCAGAAAACAATCTGGAACAGGCTGTGGCAGGAGCGCACAGTGCTCTGCTGGGGCCAGTAAGGAGGCGGAACTGTCTCTCGGCCAGGTTGCAAGGTCCCTCGGAGGAGCCAAATTTCATTGAGGATTACAATGGAGTGGGGCTAACTCATGCTGATACCGTGCTTATGTGCAGTGAGCAGGCGCAGCAAGTTCTGGACCCATAAGCCAGGCCTCCCCCTGGGATATCTATATGCCAGTGGCTGGGGTAAAGGGCCCAGCCACAAAAGGTTATGAGCCAGCTACCGGGGAGGTCGCAGGCTTGAAAGGGTGGGCCAAGGGGGCAGTCAGGGATCAAAGTGCACTGGTTAACTAGCAGTAGGTGGCAGGGAGTGGACATTGAGACCAGGATCAGGGAACAGCACCTCCTTACACAGGAGACAGAGGAGAGATGGGAGCTCATAGGCAGGGAAAGTGAGGCTGAGCTGGCCACAGGTTAAATTGGGGAGCGGGGTGTAGTAGCAAGTGAGGAGCAGCAAGGTCGGGAAAGGAATGCTGATGCTCTGGGTGCCAGAAGGGGAAGACCTCAGCACATTCAGGCAAGGAGCTGGTGTGGCTCGGGGGCCCAGTGCTGCGAGGGACCCCTCAGGTTTTTGCAACTTGGTGGAGGATGGTGCATCAAGGCCAGTGGGCGAGGCTGGCAGACAGGTGTTAATAGAGACAGGGCACATGATAACCCCTGGACATTGACCTGAAGAGGTGGGGAGATCCGCGGTGGCCGCCCCTACATCAAGGGTTCACGCCATGAAATCCAGACAGGACTCGCTGCCCTTGCCGGACAAGTATGTACCTGTTAAGAAGTGAAGTTTTGCTTGGGGTAAGACCGTATGTGATGAAAGTGAGAATGAGGATGAGCTCCTGAAGGACTTTGTCGATGAAAGCGATGAATGGGAGAAGGGAGAGCTAGGTGAGGACAAGGACATTTGAATTCCGTAAGCAGGGGCAAAGGGGAAGAGAGCATGCAACAGGAAGTGTATGTGGAGTTTTGCAGAAGTTAAGTGCGGACAAAGGCAGCACCATTGACAGAGTGACAACGACTGGTGGCGGAGGTTGCAGAGAGAAGAGGGAAGTTGACCTCTTACCTTCAGGTATTGGGAATTGGTGGTCGTGTGTGGCGCGGAAGAACAGAAGGTGGGGGAAATTCTTGCAAGTCAGTGGGTGTTGGTGGTTGGGTCATTGGTAAAGAAGTGGCAAAGGCTAAGAGTGCCTCAAAGGGGAAAGGCACCCCAAAACGCTTCGGCAGCTGCAATGCTGCAGATGGAAAAGGGTATCAGATGGATAACTCTTGGGAGTCTGCTGTTCCGGGGGAGAGAGGCAGGGATCGGGGTGTCTCTGAAGAGGATAATCATTAGAAGAGACTGCCGTGCATGGGGTTAGCAATGCTCTTGGGGTCCCATCTTTCAGAAAATACTAAGAATCGGATTTGGAAACTCGAATATGTTGACATTTTCAAATTATTTCAGAGGGGTCTAAGGAGGAAGAGTGGCAATTGACTAGGAGGCCCAGGGTCCCGATCAACTTGGAAAATTGGACTCTGCCATTCTTGATGTATGCAAGTATCTACTGTGAATTGCATACACACGATTGCGTTGTTCAAATATATGGACATCATCAAAAAGGCCCAGATGCATTTTGAGTGATATGTGTAGTTTAGCTGCAATGAGGAGTTCCAGCGAGGGTGAGCATGAATCCCAATAAACCTTGGGGGGAGGTGGACTTTGAACTGTGGATGAAGTGGATGTTGTCTATGCAATCCATGGTTTCTACGCACACCGCAAGTGGCCTACCCATCACCTATCGGCCTTTTCAGTGCTGCAAGGCTTATGCTCCAAAATCAGCTGGGCTCAATGTTAGCACATGTTGGAAATTTAATAAAGGGTTCTGCTCCCAACACCCATGCATATTTAAACACGAATGTTCCAAGTGTGGGGTGAGCCACCCCATCACACAATGCTTGACTTTGGCTATCAAAGGAAGACCTTTAGGGGGCAAGTTTCACAGGGACAGCCTGGGCTGAAGGGCACCTACTCCCATTAGGGTGGAGGCCATGATTCCATGGCTTGCTGCTAACTCGGACAGAGATGGAGTTTTGCGGCTGGAAAGGGGGAGGTTTAAGGGTTGCTTACCTGGGTCCTAGGGGGAACAGGTGGGGAGACGATTTGCAGTCTGCCAAGGAACTTCCTGGGGTTGTGGCTGTGAAATCGGAAAAGAGGTGTCATAGCAGTTCAGCTGGACTGTTCCCATGAGGCACAGGGTCAAGACTGATTTGCATTAAGCTGGGTCTTAACTGAGGTGGCGTAGTGAGCTAAAAAATGATGATGGATTCAACCCAGATCTGTGACTGGGGGTGAGTGTCTGAAAAGTTTCAGCGCTCCATCCATCATCTCCTTGTGTTTGCTTTGTTTACCCTAAGTTGGCAGGGTATGCCCAGATTTGGGTCCCTTGCTAACTTTGTCAGACTCCACGCTGCAGGATCCGGTCGTTGTACATATAACTCCACCTCCCTATCTCACCAACACGCCGATATTAATAATACAGCGAGTTCGAGTGATAGAGCGAGGGAATAAAAAGGAAACAAAACAAGGAGGGGACGGAAGGGGACAGCAGGGAAGGGATGGCTGTAAGACAAAAACAATAGGCATACAGGTTATTAAGGTACACTGGTAAATCCTACTCTCATGTATTTCTCACTACGTGGAATAATGAGTTTTCACCTTTCCTGAAGAAGTGCGCTCCACTTCCTCCCTGTATATCAGATATGTTTAACTGCCACGATATTCCCTATGGAACAAAAACACCAGTTACTCCCAGATACCCCCAAGGTCATGTGTTAAATTTCTCTCTATTAAATTAGCACCTGCCCCGCCTTGTGTGCTCAAAAGTAAACGTGTATCAATCAAGAAGTGTATCCAAAATAATAGTTTGTCTATTAAAAGACCAATCCTTTCTTTCAGGAATGAACAACCAAAATCCTCAATGGAAAAGGTAAGTCGTAGCTTCCCACTACAGACCTCCGCTCTCTAGTCCACAAGCACCAAGTTCACAGATTGTAAAGCTCCAAACACGGCAAGGTGTAGGCTTACCCCACTACCTTCCGCTTTGGCAATTTCCTTAACCGACACTAGTGCCTTTCTTCGTAACGGTAGAGCGCAGGGTAGTATTCCCCGCCACACTCCGCTCTCACTTGTTTATTTAGACAGTATTCCACAGCGCTTGTATTGTGCTTCGCCGTGTAATGAGCCACTTAGGAAGAAGCTGCCATTCAGTTCATGCAACGCGTTAAACAAACACGCGCTGCTATATAACTCACAGTACTGGTGCCTCTGTTTCGATCTCCGTTCTTCCTCGTAGGATTCCTCTCCTTCTGTAAACACCAGAAAGAAAACAGATCACTGGAACGCCAGGGAAAACCAAAATGCGCAACCCTCGCGCTACTCGTTAAAGACACGAGTAATCAAAGTCCAAGGCGCGTTTCTTGTTCCACTCGCGCAGGACTCGTTTGCGAAAGGGAAACAAAACTCTCTCTGCCTCATGCAGGGAAAGACCAGCTCAGCACACAATCGATGGACCTCAATAGCACTGCTGTTACAAAATCACGAACAGTGTGGGAAGGGCCCACACTGCTTAAATAGTACCACGCCCCCTCTCAAGGAATTCTTGGAGATGTAGTTCAGCTATTAGGTAGGCGCCTTTGACCAATCCTGACAAACTTTGCCACTGGATTCAAGATAGCCTGGCTGATGAAGGCTGTTACCCAGAAACCGGTCCCAGGATACTTGTTTCCTTTTCAGGGAAGACTTGGCTTGGCAGTTTGAGCTGGACTTTTTCCATGATTTATATTTAACAACAGTGGTCCTATGTGTAGATAGGTAACAAATAAGATGAATATAGACACAATGGAACTATATTAGTTGGCGTGATTTGTCAGCCGGACAGTGATCACAGAAATTTTTACTATTAAGAAAATTCAACACAAAAAATATCTTACATTCACAAAGAGTGAGACACAAGCCTGTGCCCTCACGCTTACAAATTGGCAAAATAGAAAAAATAAGAAGAGGCAAAGAAAAAGAAAAAATATTAGGCAGAAAGTGAGAGATTTCTGAAAGATGATGAGATAACAGAAATTCAATTACACCATTGATTGCATATCTCATTCGGTATACATTGCACATATGGTGTGACAGTAGGTCGACGGCGTTTCGATTCCATAACCATAATACACGGAATCATCATCAGGACAACAATTTTGTGCCTAAAAAATACATTACACAATAGCCTGTAAATCAGGGATGGAGTGCAGCTGCTGTCAAAACACCCCTCTGAATTCAGTTTACTGGGCATGAGGTTTGAAGGTGCCATCTATGTGGAGAAGATTTTGCCAATGGGTTGTGCCATTTTCTGTGCCTTATTTGAAGCCTTTAATACATTTTTGCAGTGGGCTTTCACTAAGTACAGTGGCCATCAGGAGGTGTCTCAGTACTTGGATGATTTTCTGTTTGTGGACAGGAATTCTACTGGGGATTGCCACAGGGCGTGTCAGTATTTTTAATCCATGGCACAGGTATTTGGGGTTCCTTTGACTCTGGAGAAGATGGAGGGTCCTAGAGAGATTTTGATTTTCCAAGGCATTGAGTTGGACATTTTACAGCTGTTTGACCAATTGCCATAGGCAAAGGTAATAGAGATACAAGGGTTCCTGTCTGAAGTGATCGGTGAATAGAAAATTGAGTTGAAGAGAGTGCAAATGTTGCTGTTTTTTTAGACTTTTGCCTGCAGGGTAGCGAGGGCAGGTCAGAACTTGTTCAGGCGGTTTTGCCTCATCATAGGGTGCAGATCTTGTTGGCTGTTAGGACTGACCTTTGTGTCTGGAAGACCTCCTTGGATGACTTTAAAGGAGTATCAATGCATTTCTTGGATGAGAATACAGTCTGACAAGTTCAGAGTTTTTCAGATGCAGTCGACGCTCAGGGTTTTGGATTGATCTCGGATGGGAGGTGGTGAGCAGAGCAGTGGCCGGCACACTGTTTCAGACAAGGATGAAGCATAGCCTTTCTAGAGTTTTTCCAGTTGTTGGTGGCATTGTAAGTGTGGGGAGGTGAGTTGGCGACCAGGACAGTTTTGAATAATCTGGACCACATGACAGTGGGGACTTGATTTGATAGAAGGCACATGACTTGGAGATGCTGATTGATGTGGAGATTCATGCTGAGTGGCTCAAGTTTGAACATTGTTTTCAGAACTAGGCATGTACCTGGTGTTCAGAATGACATAGAAGACTCATTGTCTCGTTTGCAGTGACATCGCTTTCACAGACTGGTTGAGGGATCTCTGGCTGAATCTACCAGAAGGAGTTACCATCTGGCTTGGAGTGAATTTGCCATTTGAGGGCTGTTCGCTGGAGGCTTTGGCATGGGATCAACAGGAAGCAGAAGGGAGAGTGCTGCACTTTGTTTTGTTCTGCATTGATAAATGTGTATCACCCACAACTATTGAGGGCAAGCCGTCGGAGGTTTGATTCTATGGCGAGCTGTACTGGGGTTTTGACCCTGCCTGGGATGAGATCTTGGACTTGGTCCAATAAGGGTGGGGTAATGAACTGGTGGGAGGGGAGGGCAGCGTTGCGGGATGCAATAACATTTGAGTTGTTGCAATACCTGCTGGTGATGTTGCCTGTCTGTTGGTATGATTGTTTTGAGGTGTCTGTTTTCAGATCATGGATGATTTGGATGTTTTTGGGGTGTTTCGTGTATCTGAACTTTTGGGGTCTGCACAGGAGTCTGGGGTGCTGTATTAAGAAGTGTGTTTGGACCCAAGACGATTGGGCATTTGGGTGCAGTATTCTAAGACATATCAGCAGGGTAGAGGGCAGTGGGTATCGTTGTGTGAAGGGGGAGTTCTGAGGTTTGCCCTGTACAGGAGTGGCGTAGCTTTCAGGCATGGCCAAGTTAGTGGCAGAGGGTGTTTTCTTGTCATGAGGAGAGGCTTTTTAACTATTGGCAGTCCTGTGTATGGCTCTGCACCATCCGGGAAAGGACCCAGCTGTTTTTGGGACACATTCCTTTCAGATTGGGAAGGCAACTGCTGTGTCACAATTGGTGTGGGGTTTGGGCTAGAGCCATCAGATTGGCAGGTGGAGATCGAGGTGCTGCGAGTGCTGTGGAGGAAGTGATGGTTTTTTTCCACTGGGATATGTGGGGGGTTTAGTGTATGTCGCCAGAAATAATTGCCTCTTGTTCTGATGCGGGGTGTCTGAGTGGTCCAGGGACCAAGATTGTGACCTGGTTTACTGGACATTCATTTGTGCACTGGGAAACGAAGTATGCAGACAAGCAAGTATACGGACAGAACCTGGGTCTGCACAGCAGTCGGCACAAGGTGCTCTGGTGGGGTAAAGAGAGGATGCGCTGACATAACTTGCTGCCATGTTTGATGAGGCGGGTTTCGCAGAGGGGTGGCAGACATGATCCTGATTTATCTGAGCGAAAATGACGTGGTTCAGTTATGAGGTTTGATGCTAATGCAACATATGCAGAGGGATTTGAAGGCAATCAATGCAACATTTTCTGGGACTTGTCTAGTATGGAGTATGAAGGGAGGCTATGAAACATGCACCTATGGATAAAGATTAGAGGAAACTTGAGGGGGCGTGGCCAGCAGCATGGCCGACTAGACGTGCCTGAGAGGAGCTCCGGCCGAGCCAAACACCAATCCGACTTTACATATCCCCCACACCCTTGAAACGACACCACACGGATGTCCTGACACCCAAGTACCTGCTGCGAGCTGCTGCAGCGGTGATCCGACGCCGAATTCGCCTGGGTGCCGGGGAAGAAGACAGCTCCGGCGATCTGCCAGCGTCCATGATGGCGGCCGAGGCGCTCGGCGGTGAAATGCGCGCCCCCACACCCGGCGCCCCCCGGAGCGGGTGATCCTGGCAGACGGTGGCTCCGCGACCTGCCTGGCCGCTTGACCGGCCCGTACAGTCTCCCCGGGAAGCAGCAGCAGTCTGACCGCGGTGCCCGCCGGCCGCCTGACCCTAAGATGGCGGCCGGCGTAAATTGCGGAGACTGGTGACGGCGAGGTGCCCCCCGCGGCCCCCACCCGAGACGGGGTGCGACCGGGCCCTACGGCAGAGGCGGCGGAGGTGCAACAGGGATCGTTGCGGCGCCAGGAGCGGGACACACCACCTCACACGGCGGCCGCCTTCACCAACATGGCGGCCACGAGGTAGGAGCACCGGGGGGACGGCGGCGCATTGGAGGGCCGCAGTGGAGTGCGAAAGCCTGCCCGACCTCGTGGTGCTGGGAAGCCCCCAAGTCTACAGGGGGGCAGAGCGGGCTGAGTGAGGACTTGCTGCCCGCCACACGTGTGCCAGCACAGGGGGTCTGGGATCTCGGGGCTCTCGGTGAGGGCTGCCTGAAGTCACCGGCGGCGGTGCCCCCCCCCCCCCCTTCCAGCCGGGTAGCGAACGGATCCTGCCCAGTGGTGGTGGGGACACTGACATAACCCGCCCGAAGGACGCAGGAGGAAGGCGGCCCCCCATAAACTGCGACTGTCCCAGACGCACGACCGTTCCCGTCGCTACACGGTGGAAGAGGACAGTACGAGGAGACCCTTCCACTGGGCTGCGCAACCATGGGAAAGGGAGACGTGGTGCCCAGGAACAAGAAAAAAAATGGCCCGATGGATAACTTTGCGGCCCGCGTCCGATGGTGGAACAGCAGTCCCTACAGCCTAGCGCCCGCAATGACACGGCCATGGTGCTGGAGGCCATACAGGCGTCTAGAACGGACATCCAAGCAACGCGAGCAGCTTTGGAAACCAAGATTGGTGAGGTAGGGTCCGAGGTAACGCTGCTGCGCCAGGACTTCAGAAACTTGGCAGAAAGGGTCACGACGGCTGAAGCGAAACTGACCGACAACGAGGAATCGATCACGTCTCTCAAGAAAGACATGGCGGAGCTGCAGGCCTCTCACCGTCAATTACTCTGGAAAGTTGATGACGCCGAAAATAGGTCAAGGCGGAACAACCTACGCTTTGTGGGCTTTAGGGAAGGACTTGAGGAAAAGAGCATGACCGCCTTCCTCCTTGACTGGCTGAAAACCATCTTTCCGACGGCGCGGTTCTCCCCGTGCTTCATCATCGAGAGGGCACATAGGGCACTCCTGGCCAGACCGCCGGAGGGTGCCCGACCGAGACCAGTGATAGCGCGGTTCCTAAACTTCGCAGATCGTGATCTGATCCTGCGTGAAGCCAGGAAGATGGGAGAGATCCGCTTTGAAAATACTACCATAATGATCTTCCCGGATTACAGCCAGGAGGTCTCGAAACAGCGCCGCTCCTTCGACGCCGTCAAGGCAAAACTGAGGTTTCTAAAGATTCAATACATGCTCCTATTCCCGGCCAAACTCAAGGTCATCTATCAGGACAAATCCGTTTTCTTTGCCAACCCGGACGATGCGTGGCAGTGGCTTGAGGAAAGACCCATCCTAAATAGCAGAGAGGCAGCGGGACGTGAGGCACAGGACAGGTTGCTGCGAGAACGACCGAGATGGGAGAGACCGAAGCCTCAGAGACGGAGAACGCAAAAGACTCAGCAGAAGACACCGGCAACACCACATAGGCCGCGGGGCGTGCAGGACGGGGGAAGGGGCAGATCGACGTCCCCAGGCGGCGCCTCGGTGGCGGGCTCGAGATTCAGTAGCCTGAGAAATGGAATCCGCTCAGAAGAAGAAGACATGGAGGAATCGGAGAGCAGAGCGTCCGGTGCAGAGGAGGAGGACAGCAGAAGTGATTCGTTGCACCCGCTGGCTAAAGAAATACAGCAGCTGGAGCAAGGCTCTACAGGTCTAGGGACTCATGTGGACACGCAAGACTCATTTTCATGAACAATGGTGCACTGAGATGGGGAAGAGATGGCGGCTCGGCGATGCAGAGCAAGCAAGTTGGCACACACCCCCCCCCCTATTGTCCTTTGTGTTTTTTTAGTGCTGGTTATTGGTTGATTCGGGTGGGATGTGTGGGAGGGCGACAGGCCTTCTCCCGTGGATAGTTCAATCCCGTATGGGGCTGCGACTGGAAGGGGAGGGAGGTGGGGAGGGGGAGGGGGGGGCAAGCGGGATTATCTTTTACCTCATGTTGGGGTTGTTGAGGGGTTCGGGGGGGAGGGGGGGGTTCAGCAGAGAACAGCAGGGCTGTGCCAGCCCATACCTGAGGTCTATCCTACTCGAAGGCCCCGCTTGGGGGGGACGATGCGAAGCAAGATGGCAAGTCCATTAGATATGCCACACAGCACTGACTCAGGGGTCAAGGTGCTAACATGGAACGTGAACGGCTTAGGGTCCAAAATTAAGAGAGGTCTGGTTACAGCCTACCTCAAGAGACTGGCACCTGAGATTATCCTCCTCCAGGAAACCCACCTAAAGGGGAATCACTGCGCATTCATAGCAAGGGGGCAATACACGGTACTGGCGCATGCAGGCTACACAACGGACTCCAGGGGGGTTGCGATTCTCATACACAAAGCTGTGCCATTTACGATCACACGCACCTGGCTAGACCCGCAGGGCACGTATGTGGGGGTTCAGGGGATGTGGAAAAGGCGTAGATATACGCTATTGTCAGTATACGCCCCGCCCAAGTTACAGACACGCACACTAAAGGCTGTCTCCGCCATACTGCTGGACACAGCTGACACCACGCAAGTAGTGGGAGGGGACTTCAATGATGTGATGTGCGCCATGCAAGATAGATCGGGGTCACCACGCACAGGGGGACACACAACAGCCTTAGCACGGCTCATGACCACCATAGGCCTCACTGACATGTGGAGATGGCTTCACCCCACACAAGAAACATACTCATTCTACTCCGGGCACACAAGGTCTTCTCCAGGTTAGATTATGTTTTTGTATCCCGGCAGGAGATTGCGGCGGGTGACCTAGCGGAATACAAGGCGAGAGGGATCTCCGATCACTCCCCGCTGTACGTCCACTTGGGGCGAATGAAGGGAGTCAGGAGGCCGCAATGGCGGTTGACGGCATGGGACATCCAAACGCCGGAAATACTCGGGGGTGTGCGGGCGGACATTAGGGTCTACATGGCTGAGAACGAGGGTTCTGTGGAATCCGGCGCTACCCTTTGGGAGGCGATGAAACCAGTGCTCCGTGACCGCATTCAGAGTAGGCTGGGGGAGGCCAGGCGTGCACAACAGGGCAAGATAGCGAGTGAGGAGGCGAGTGTCCTGGCCCTGGAAACGGAGTACCTCCAGCAGAAGGAAGAGGTGTGCCTTAGACGGCTGCTGGACGCGCAGAGGCACTATAGGGAGTTGGCCACAGACGAAGCACGCATCCAGGCTCTGGCGACTCTCCACAGGCTATACGATGTGGGCGACAAGTCGGGTAAACTTTTGGCTTGGTTGAGCAGGAAGGAGCGAACGTTGTGCTGGGTGGATCAAGTCCAGCTGACTGGGGACAGGAGGGTGACCACTGATGAGGGTATAGCGGAAGCCTTTGCATCCTATTATGAGGACTTCTACAGGGCCAGGGACCTGGGAGACAGTGCGGACGCCCAACAATACATGGGCGACATGGAGGTGCCTACCCTGTCCACAGACGCTAGTGCCATCTTAGAGGCAGACTTAACCCTTGAGGAGTTATCGGAGGCCATAGCGGCAATGAAGCCGGGGAAGGCTCCGGGGCCGAATGGCTTCCCGGCGGAATTCTTTAAACGGACTGCGGACTTACTGCAGCGGCACATGAAGGACCTCTTTACCGACTCATACCAGTCGGGGAGCCTCCCTCCGGACCTGGACCTGGCTACCATTGTGCCAATCTACAAAGAGGGGAAACCCAGGGATATCTGCTCATCTTACCGCCCAATCTCATTGCTAAATATAGAGACAAAAATTCTGGCCACAGTCTTGGCTCGTCGCATGCGACAGGTCATAGTTGAGTTAGTGCATTTGGACCAGTCCGGCTTTCTTCCGGATAGGGCCACTAAACTGAACCTCCGTCGCACCCACAATTGGCTACAGGAGGTCTCCAAGAGAAGCGAACCCCATTGGTTCCTCTCCCTGGATGCGGAGAAGGCATTCGACGCAGTCCACTGGCCTTTCCTGATGGAGACCCTCCGAAGGTTTGGGTTTGGACCCAAATACTTAAAATGGGTACAGCTCCTCTACTCGGCCCCGAGAGCGAGAGTACGAGTCAATGGGAGGCTATCTCGCGAGTTCCCTGTCGGGCGAGGCACGCGGCAGGGCTGTCCACTGTCCCCCCTCCTATTCACACTCACCATCGAAATCCTCGCGATACGAATCAGACAGAACCGAACGGTCAAAGGGTTTACGTGGGGGGGATCAGTTGCCACACAGGAAAAAATATCCCTATATGCCGACGACGTACTACTGTTCGTGACAGACCCAGACACGACTGTCCCGGCACTATTCAGAGAGCTTGACGACTTTGGGGCGCGAGCAGGCCACAGAATAAACTGGCACAAATCAATCCTCTATGATCCACAAGGCAGGGAGAGAGGGGCCTGCTTACCAGAGTCTCTTATACATACCAAGGACGGCTTCCGATACCTGGGAGTCTTCATAACATTAGATAGGACGCGCTCCTTCACTACCAATTTATCCCGCATTATGCTGGAGGCCACGGCTGAGATGGACAGGTGGAGACAACTCCCGCTCACCTTACTGGGGCGCGCTGCACTATATAAAATGATCATCCTTCCTAAGTTCCTATATGCGCTCCAGAACGAATACTATCCATTGCCGAATAAGACCCTGGCCACAATCCACGCTGACCTGCGAGCATTCCTGTGGCTGGGGAAACAGCCGAGAGTGGCGCTCTCCACCCTGCAGCGACATCAATACAGTGGGGGGATCTCGCTCCCCAACCTAGAGGCCTACTACTGGGCGGAACATCTCGCCCCAATTAACGAATGGCTGCACGCTGCAGCCGACCACCCCACCTACGCCTTGGAAAGGTCTAAATGGTCAGGTAAAACTATACTACACTATCTATATGGGGAAGCGGTGGGAAAGCAGTTCCTCCCTGCCACCAGAATTACGTTAACAGCCTGGAATAGGGCATCCAAAAGAATGGGCTGGGAAAAACGGCCCACTAGACAGACACCCCTCTGGTGCTGCAAATGGTTGGGAGAGCTCCGCAAGTTGAAAGGCTTTAGGCAGTGGGACGACATTGGCATTTCCACAGTGGGGGACGTGATAGCAAGGGGAGACCTGAAAACGTTCCAAGCACTTAAAGACGACTTTGGCCTGCACAACACCCAGTACTACAAATACGCTCAACTGAAACACGCATGGAGGGCACAAAACATTGCACTTTCGGACCTTCCTGAATATGCTCCATTAGAGGGTAGGCTGCTGCAGGAACAGATAGGGAGGGGGGCGGTATCCCTCACATATAAAACCTTGACCAACAACATGCTAGGGGATCTGCAGGCGCTGCGGGCTAAATGGGAGGCGGAGGTGGGAGAAATGGAGGATCTTGACTGGGAGCTAGCCCTCATGCATCCCCGGGAGGTGGCCATTAAATCGAGGCTCCGTCTTATTCAATTTAAGGTGCTGCACAGATCATACTTTGACAGGGTGAGGCTATTTAGGATGGGCAGAGTACCTGACACGACATGCCTTAGGTGCCGCCAGCAGAGTGCGGATTTCTTCCACATAATCTGGGGTTGTGCAGTCATTCAGGACTATTGGGAGAGTGTGTTTCTGGAACTGGGGGAGGTACTGGGAGTGGATCTTCCACGGGACCCCAAATTGGCACTGCTGGGCATGACCACGGAAGTTGACCTACCCCGCCCCTTGATCATCTTTCTGGTGTTAGCACTAGTGGTGGCAAAAAGGGACATCGCACGGCGCTGGGGGGCCCCTGAAAAACCAGACTTAGAGGAATGGAGGCGTGGATTGGATATGTACATGGCAGCGGAGAGAGTGACCTATAGAGCCAGGGGTTGCCCCAAAAAGTTCCGGAGGGTTTGGGCAAAGTGGAGGCACTACCACGGACTAGAATGAGACATTGTGAACTGGTACCCTGAAGCCTATGAAACCCTAGCCTGAATAGTCTAGACGCCGGGATTGCATGCTTGATGACTGTATACCATGTGGCCAAGTTCCTATGCTAGGGACGGGTAGGACCGCTTGAGTGGGGGGGAGAGGGGACCGGGTAGGGGGCGATGGGGGGGAGAGGGTAGAGACCTGCTGTTCGATGGGATGTTTCTAGTTTATTGTTCCTTTTTTTCTTTCAATGGCTCTTTCCAAAGCAAGAGTACTAATAAGGGGTGATATGTCTAACCACACCAGAAAAGTTGCGTGCTGTCGGCTAGAGCGGAATGTTGAAGCTCTACCGAGTGCAGATCCTTTGCATGTGTGATCCTTCTAATGCAACAATAAAAAGAATTTCAAAAAAAAAAAAGATTAGAGGAAACTTAACAGGGACATCAGGTTTATTTTTTTTGCAAGGCAAGGGACATTAATGTGATCTCACATGGGGGCACAAAGTAAAAGGAGCAGTTTCTTTTTCAAGATGACGGGGTTGCACCTTTTGCAACTAGGAAATGTGTATTACATGATGGATCTGAGTGATATAGTGAGCCGATTGTGGAACAAAAGCATCTGGTGCAGGAGAGATTTCCCTTGAGTGAGAATGGCGGAGGAGGGGGAAGTTAAACACCCTCTAGTGTTTTTCTGGTTGGCGGTATCTTGAGGGGCGGAGAGTCACTTGAAGTGTATCCACCCTCGGGTGGAGAATGGAGCACAGGTGACAAAAGACAGTCGGCGGGATTTTGTCGACCTGGAAAAGAGGGTCATTGGCAGGTGCCTGGTAGGAAAAATGAAGGAGAGTATTGATATATGGAAGGAGCTCAGTGAATGGAAGAGGGAAGAATGAAACAAGGCATGAGGGTTTGGGGATGAAAGTTAGCGTGAGGTGTGACTGGTTACAGAAGGTATGGAAGAATCGTATTGATGAAGTTTGATTTTATTGTTTAAATGTTCACAAAGTTCAAATAAGTGTTTTCAGCCTTGTCCTAATAAATGGCCTTTTACACTAAACCATTGACAAGGAGTGTGTTTATTGCACGCCGTCCCGTTGGTGCGCTATTACGCAGTGTGAAGTGAGAGGACGGGTAGCAAGTGTGCAGAATAGTACTCAATATCCACTTAAACATTAATAGCAAAATCATACTGTTTGTGTGAAACTAATGCCGTCACAAGTCACACTTAACACACTTGGGGCCAGATGTAGGTAATCCTAATTACCGATTCTAAAATACCGAATTTTACCGATTCGGTATTTGAGAATCGGTAAATACTATCAGCCTGATTCATCAACGACCCGTTTTGCGAGTTTATAATAGCGAATCATAAGGATTCGCTATTACAGGCTCGCAAAACGGGATTCATGTAGGAATCACAAAAAAAAATGTGATTCCTACATATTCCTTATTTGCGATTAGCAATTTGCTAATCGCAAATAAGATAGCGATTTAGAGGGTGCCAGGGTGTCCAAAGGTGTGTGGCAGGTGCGGATCTGTCCCAGTTGTGCTTTCTGTGAGTAAACTGCAGCATCAGCCTCCCAAGTGCAGCCATTTTATCACCAGTTTTCAGCGCGCCCAAGTCTGCAGCTCACTCCAGTCCTGTTCTCTGTCCAACCGGGTGAGGGTTAATGAGTTTAGCCCATTCACTGACCAGTTGATGAACCAGCACAGCTCAGAGCCCACCTAAGTTTAGAGTTTAGTTTTTTGTCCAGCTCAGAGCATAGACGAGCACATAATTCATCAATCTCTCCGGCTGGGCACAAAACGCAGCCCAGGCCTACCTGTCTTCCAGCCTAAAACTAGAGACCACCCCTAGTCCCGCAGAGACTCTAAATCACAGTTCAGTTCAGCTTTGAAACCTGAAAAGACTTCAACTCCGATCCCACCCCAACCACAGCTCAACTTTGCTCGGATTTTCAGGCCAGAGGCCAGGCTCAGGACAGCATGGATATTAATTACCAGGAGCAGACCATGGCGGTAAGCTGTGTATCAACAGGAACAGAGCCTTAAATATGTACGTCTTTAGCTCCTTTCACTTTCAAATAAAGAACCCACACGATTCCTTTACTATACACCCGTTTTCATGACTTAAACCACTATGGTTCCCATCCAGAATGCTTCTGCAGATGCCGGTGAATATGCATTTTTTTCTTTACTTCAGTGGCTACCAGTAAATGGTAGAAACTAGACGGAGCCAGTAGAGACATCTCAATGGCGAAAAGTGAAGGAGCAGGAGACAGGTGAAAATCGAAGCCTGCACTACAGAAAAGGGAGAGAGACAGTGTCTTCCAACACCCCTCTCACCGGGTCAAGAGAGCATCAATGCCGCCAGTTCCTACCTCCCATGGCTTTCTCCTTGCAGACTCTCAGCCAGTTGTCTGGACCATGAGTGGCTGCGAAATTTCACACCTGTGATGTAAAGTGCAGGGTCCGATCGGACCCTGTCACACACAGCGTAATACTGAGGTTGCTCCCCTGCCACACTAACAAAATATAATGAGCCACTGCTGAATGATTCAGCAGGGGCTCGGCACAGGGCTACGGTGGCGCTTTGTCTGAGTGGTGTTCAGACAGCTTCATCCTCAGCAGCACATGTACCACTGAGCCTACCAGTCATGAGTACCGGTACGCTCCATGACGATGAAAAAAGTGCCGGTACTCGGGAGGTTAAAAATTAAAAGTGCCGGTACTCAGTACCGGTGAGTACCGGCCCATTTAAAGCACTGCCTAAGGGCATGTATGTCTGCCACATGGTACTTTTGGAAATGCACAAAAATGCTTTTCCAAAGGTTTTCGATATTTACCACCAACTTTTAGTTGGTGGTAAATACCGAATCCTTAACTATGCAATTCACTCATTTGAGTGCTCCCTACATTGCAGATTCGGTAATTTACCGTTTCGGTATTTTAAGGAATTGGTATTTTACCGATTCCTTTAAATACCGATTCTGTAAATTACTGATTCTGTAAATTGGCCACCTACATCTCAAAAGCCTAATACAGGTCGGTAACGGCCGAAATTCGGTAATTTCGTCCGTTACTGACCGGTATTAGGTTACCTACATCTGGCCCTTAATCCTTTCATGTTACCGAAGAGTTCTTGAGGTTTCTGCAGTGCTTGGGCCGAAAATGGATTAAAACAGCAATAATCATGGGAGAGATGCAGACAACGTGGCTCAGTCTGTTTGTGAAGTGGCAGTGGAAATCTCCACTACATCAGCCTGCCAGGTCTCCATGGGAAACGGGCTCCATGCCTGCAGATTTATTCTAAGCAGTTATAAACATCCGCTGAACCCTTTCCTTGCTTGTCCTTACACCAAAACATCCTTGTGAAATGTTTGGCTCTTGCTTTAGTGGAATGGTGCTGTAGGAGTTAGGGTTTGAACCATGTTGCGCTGCTGCTGTTTCTATAAATACATTATTTTGTTGGTCTGACTGTGAGGTCTTTTATTGGTCACACACAATAATAAGAATGGGTATTTTTGTGTTGCTGCAAGGTAAGGCATTTTGCATGTAACAAAGAGGTATACCGGTATTTTTAGGTCAAATAACTTAACTGAGAATATATTAGCTACACTCAAACTTTATCCATACATTCATTGAGAAACTGTATTTTTTTGCCTTTGCTATGTAAAACACTTTTTTCGCCTATTACATCTGCTGCATGGAGCCTGATCCCCATAAGTCAGTTTAGTGTTTAGTTTTCAGAAAAGAACTCCGGGCAATATCACAGGGCAGAACCTCCTAAAATACTCTGGGGTAGAGTTACAAGCCCCTTGCGCCTCATTTATGCCGCCATTGCGTCACTTTTGTGACGCAGCAGTGGCGCAAATCCTGCTCCATGGTGCGGGGGAACTTACAACGTGTCGCATCTGGGAGATGCGTCAAGTTGTAATGCCCTGGGCCACATGTAGGCGTTCCTGTGCAGGGGGGGGCGTTCCGGCGCATCAACGCCTCCTAAAAGTGACTGAGTGAAATCTACAAGATTTCACTCAGTAACTTTTAGGCCCATGCTGCGTCAAAACCCTGCGCCTGCCTGAAGCAGGCATAAGGATTGACGCAGCATTAACTAGATAGAGCTCCCAGAGCATTGCTTGAGCTGCGTCGCACTTGCGACGCAACTACAGCAATGAGTCACTTTTACGGCACAGATGCGTCACACATCTGTGCCGTTTTGCACCATGGTGCGCCGCATTGCAAATGCGGCGCATCCATGATGGCGGAGCTGTGGGGCACAATAACTGGCGCATCCCTGCTGATTTGCAGGGATGCGCCAGTTATTGTAAATATGCCCCTCTATTTCTCATAACAGAAGTCCCACGACAAAGCACTGCATCCTGCCTCGAAGCATGAATACACCAAGCCCCTGGCACAAATAGTGCACCTTATAACAGAGCATACAAGGACAAAACAAGACCTGATCAATGTATATTGTATGTTTCTTTGTGGCATATATTATGCGCACATAAGCTTTCGTATAGCGCACTTTCGGCCTTTTAGTATGGCCTTGTAGCGCTGTTATTTGGTTTGGTTTCCGTAGATACCTTTCAACGTTTTCATCACAGACAGCAGCCTGGAAAATCCTGTCGTGAAATGCTTAGCATATCATGGTCCATGTATAAGGTCACGTGGCTTGACTTGCTTGGCGTGAGATGTATCACTGGATTAAAAGGTAACAGGAAGATCTGCAGCTGGGTTTTCTTGGGTTGAAGATGTTTTGAAATCATCGGGCTGTGGGTGTATCATCTCGATGGGAAAGAAATTAGGCTGGAGGGCTTTAGTGATGGCTCATGTGACTCTTAAGTCAGGAGTAATGTCCTTTACACATAGGTTAGCACCAGTATAAGAATTTGTTCATGCATGACAGCGCAGAACCCATTCATTACAGCAATCTATAAGGCATATATAAGTGGTGTTGCATGCATGTAAGCTGTTCTGTTTAATGGGGTCTATTGGGTATTTTAAGTGACATATTTTGATAGCTACTGTTATTGGGAGTCCCTTAATTGGCAGCTGAATATTTTTATGGCTTTTGATTTTACTATAATCATAAGTACAATATACTAATAGGGGCTTCAGCCACCTCTATTCATCCATTGGTCCTTGTTGTGTCACTCATACTTTGATTCTGCTTTCTACTGCGAAAAACATGGGGCCACAGGTTAGCCTACTTCAGCCACTGGCTAACATCACTTTGAGCGACTGCATTTTGCTCTTTCACAAAGAGCACATCCAAAACACAAGATAGTTCCCTTCAGTGCCATTGGTTTTTGTTTTTACCTTATTATTTGGTGTTGTCTTTGTCTTTAGAACCTGATGTGAAAGCAGGACACTTTTTACAAGCTCTCCATGTAGCTTTTGGCCAAATTCCAGCTTTTTGAGTTCCTGTCTCTTGCTAATGCTGTTGTAAAATCCTTTTGAAGCGGCCTTTGTTTATCCAACAACTGCTATTTCACAGCTTATCATAGTGTATCCATATGAAACTGTTCCTTATAACCTTATCCTCTTTTTAGTATGAACACAATGAAATGCATTTATAGCTACATTTCTGTACGACATGCTGGTATGTATTCTGATTGAGGATTACAGTTCTAGTTGTAAACTGATTTAGTCTGTGCGTCCTGCTTGTAGGCCTTTCTAGTTAACTTTAGTATTTTTAAATGTCATGTTTATTTCAACATTTAACATTTGTACTACTGATTGAAGCTGTGCTGTTTATTCCGATCTATCTATCTATCTATCTATCTATCTATCTATCTATCTATCTATCTATCTATCTATCTATCTATCTATCTATCTATCTATCTATCTATCTATCTATCTATCTATCTATCTATCTATCTATCTATCTATCTATCTATCTATCTATCTATCTATCTATCTATCTATCTATCTATCTATCTATCTATCTATCCAGGTCTTCCCTGAAAAGGAAACCAGTATCCTGGGATCGGTTTCTGGGTAACAGCTTCATCAGCCAGGCTAGCTTGAATCCAGTGGCAAAGTTAGCAAGAGACCCAAGTCTGGGCATACCCTGCCAACTTAGGGCGAACAAAGCAAACACAAGGAAATGATGGATGGAGCGCTGAAACTTTTCAGACACTCACCCCCAGTCACAGATCTGGGTTGAATCCATCATCATTTTTTAGCTCACTTCGCCACCTCAGTTCAGACCCAGCTTAATGCAAATCAGTCTTGACCCTGTGCCTCATGGGAACAGTCCAGCCCCAACTGCTATGACACCT
This sequence comes from Lissotriton vulgaris, assembly GCF_964263255.1. NCBI lineage: Eukaryota > Metazoa > Chordata > Amphibia > Caudata > Salamandridae > Lissotriton > Lissotriton vulgaris. The sequence continues at coordinate 1,425,871,299 of NC_141693.1, read as the reverse complement.
CTTTTCCGATTTCACAGCCACAACCCCAGGAAGTTCCTTGGCAGACTGCAAATTGCCTCCCCACCTGTGCCTCCCTAGGACCCAGGTAACCAAACCTTAAACCTTCCCCATTCCAGCCGCAAAACTGCATCTCTGTATGAGTTAGCAGCAAGCCATGGAATCATGGCCTCCACCCTAATGGGAGTAGGTGCCCTTCAGCCCAGGCTGTCCCTGTGAAACTTGTCCCCTAAAGGTCTTCCTTTGATAGCCAAAGTCAAACCATACGCCCATACCCCATTTCAACAAAAACCCTGACATACATTGGGGCATCAGGCACCCCTCTGCATAACCATTTCCTGGGCATGCCAAAATGCCTGCCCTGGTTCTGGGTGATGTCATCCTCTTAGGAGTAGGTGGTCTGGCTATTGTATAATCCTAGACAGATAGGGGCCCGATTTGCTAAGCCACCACAAGAGCTTAAACCAGGTTTATTAAGCTAGGTTTAGGAAATCTGGAACTATGGAAGGCAGCGCATGTTGCTGTCTTGCGTTACTTCGCATTGGGAAGGCATTCCATGGTTGAAGAGTGGGTGTTACGACACATCTACCCATAGATTTTGGCACATTCCCAGAATGGCTGAGTCTAGTAAATCTGAGAATGCATCAAAATGATGCACCTTCCCAACAGAAGTGTAACAAAGAGAAATACCTTTATTTCTCTTAATTATTTCCTCTTTCCGGGTGTTCTACATTCTGCAGCGCATGTAGAAAGAGGAAAATGCTTCTGAGGATTGTTTTTGTGCAGAAAGGTATGCCTTCCTGCACAAAAACAATCCTGCCTGTAGCGGAGGCACCCTTGCACTATGGTGCAAGTTGGAGCGACATGGGCTAAAAAACCGAAACCTCCAACAGGCTCAAGGAGCCCGTCGGGGTGGTGGTCAGAGCCTAATCTTTACAATGGGAATGGTGCCTGTGGAGACACCGTCATAGGAATTAGGATGTCCCTTTCCCTCTGCCTTTAAATCGTGGTCCAAATGCCATGTAAATGCAGATGGAAAGGGAGTTTGGGGGCCCCTAGCAGGGCCCCCGTTCCCTGTGGGTACCTGCTATGGGGTCAGGGGGCCACTTGTGGTGCCCCCAAACATCCATGCTCTGTGTGCCAGGCACCACATGGTGCATGACACACAGTTTATGGATGTTTGAAGACATCTAATTTTTCTATTGTGTCTTGTGCTGGGGCCCTTTTCCAGGCCGCAGGACAAGCTGCAATAGAAAAAGTGCATGTTTACAACCGCCTGCACAGGGGCCCTATTGTAATTGGGCTGTTGGGACTGCTGACTCCTTGTCGAGCGGTCTGTGCCAGAAACAATGGCGGTAAGGCGCTCATCCGACCGCCATCATTATGAGCCCCTATGGATGTAATTTTGTCAGGAGACACATGTGGAAAGTGTAATGTGTCTGAGGAGAAATGGTGTCGCTTGTCATTCTGGTAAAAAGACAGGCAGTACACATTAAGTTGAGGGTTTATATCAGAGTGGTCCTTTAATTAGAGTCATGGCAGGCTAAATGCAGTCCATATTACTAAAGAAGCCAGTATATGTTGGACATGTGAAGCACCCCAGTTGATACCATGATTTGGCGTCAACACACTGTGTCCTGGTTGTTTTCAGACACCAATGTAAACTGTCGTTTTGAGTGAGTCATATATGTAGAATTGCAAAAAATATTTAACATATCAAGTTGAAGGCGAAACTGCACATGAAGATTTAGGTATAAAGAAAGGACCTCTACCCCAGCCAGACCTCGTTTCCCACCAGAGGTGCCAGGAGCAGGGCAGCAACAACATCCAGCACCAGTCCACCAGTCAGAGCTGCAGCAACACCCCTTGCTGCCACCACAGCTCCAGTCTTTGCTGCAATTGTGTAGTGTAGTTCCTATACTCCCAATAGGCTCTGCGCATTGGAATAGCATAAACAGCAGTGTAGACGTAGGACTGAGGTCATCTAGGTCTCTACTGACTATGTTAGACTTAATTAGTTTTGCCAGCTAGCTCAGAGGTCACTAGAAACTTTCTCGAATGTTCAGGAAAGGGTTTACCGTCCTGATTTAGACAAGAAGGGATTAGTTTCTGACAACCGCATAAACATGACATCTTTGCTCCCTCAGAATAAAGAGTGTATCTCTAGAGTCATGTGAAAACAATAGACAGCTATTTCACTCAGTCAATCATGCATGCTTAATTTCACCAAAGTGCAGAGAAATAGAGAGACGGGCGTTTTCAATAAAAAGGTGTTATTTTATTGAGCAGTCTTCTTTCTCATGCAAGAGAAATGAATTGCCACAATTGCAATACTTATTATAAAGTAAAGTGCGTACAGTAAAAGTAGTATTATGAAATAATACTGTAAAAGCATTGATATGGTTTCTTAGCCATTTGATACTTTAAAATGGATAAAATATATACATACATAAAAACATTGACTAACAAACTCAACTGGTGCTTCTAAGATACGCCTACCCCGGTGTACCTGACCTAAGCCTAATACGTGGGTAGGAGTAAGTATGTTGCAGTTTTAAGTTAAGTTAGGTTTTTGCCAAGTATCAGATTCAAGAATTCTCTCTAAAGTTTTAATCAGTTCCGTACCTTGGTTATAGAATGAAGGAGGTCTTGTATCTCGCTTCTCAGGACTCGATCTCCCAGCAACCCGCGAGGGTAATTTGGGAACAACGGAGCTGGATTTCCTCGGCGGAGATAAAGACAGCGTCTCTCTCAGTGCGTCAAAGGGAGGGTTTTTTCCTTCGGCTCTAGCAACAGCTGGGCTCTCGGGCAAGTAGAACATCGCTCTGCTCCCCACCACTGTGTGTTTGCTTAAGGCAACATTGGTATATTTATACCTGAAAGGTGCTGGGTTTGACGTAAGGTTGGACATAAGACGTCACTAAGAACTAACAGTTCTTTCTGGACTCCAGGAGTTCTTGTGCAAATCAAAGCAAAAGCAGGGGGTTTTCCCGGGCTGCTGGAGGCTTGGTTTGTTTAAAGAACGCGTTGTGCTTTCTAGGAGTCTATGAGAGTAGCCTTACTGTGTTTTGAACTGCATGGGCTATTACTAAATATGGATATGATTCCTATGCCTTTATAAGGATATTATTTGTTATAATCACATAAGGGCATGAATCGGGAATATCGAATTAGGGTCCTAGATAGAAATACAACACCCACTCCACGTATTAATGTCCATCATTACTAAAAAAAATAAGCAATATTAAACATACGATGCATGTGTGTTTTACAACCCACCCCAAAATACATAAATTGCATTTGAAATGGTGTATGGATTATACACAAAAATGAGTATTGGTATTGTACGCTTTTCAAGCAGGGTTTTCATTCAGTTAAATGCATATATATATCAGCTGAATGAATTACAAAAATTACACATGAAATGGCTCTGTATACAGAAAAGAAGGTCAAGACCATTTCATCACATATTTATACGATACTGTACATGTGCTAGAGGCTGAGGTAAAATATTGTCTCTAATGTCTCTAAAAATAGAAGCTCTGTTCTCTAAGAATAGTTCTACTTTAAGCAAAGTACCATGTGCCGGAAAAAAAAGGTAAATATTTTCTGATGTGAAAGAAAAATAATTTCGCTTTCAGGGGAAAAAATAGTTCCAAATGTTTTCAGTAGCTTTGTTTAACAAAACTGAAGGCTGAATTCATAGTTGAGGGAACGCTGTGTGCTTGTTGTTTTTTTTAAAAGTTATTCTCGTTGCTCAGGGGAGAACATCATATCAGACAGGCTTGCAAAAAATTGGTCTACAACATAAGGTGAAAGTTCGACCAAGTTTGAAAATACTGTAACTGTGCAGTTCTGTGCGTGATTGCTATCATCGATGTTTGGATCAGCAATGCTCACAGAAGGTTGTACCTGTTTGGTGCTGCTTTCCTCTCGTACTTCACCGCCACCTACTCGTAATGGTGAAGTCTCAACGAATGCCGTCATCAGAGTAGGTAGCCGCTGGGAACAACACGTTGCATTAGTCGTTACTGGACAAAGCAAAGTATCGATATCCTTTGGTACTGCAGACATCGAAGCACAGGTAAGATGCAATCTTGCCAGATTGGTCTGAATGAAAGAAACCAAGTTGTACTCAGATCTCTTAGCTGGGCCAATCCGAGGACCTTAGTGATACGGTCTCGGTATCGTATTGCTAGGATCATTTCTTCCATCGTTGCTGGAGTCTTGTCTGTGGATTGGCTTGCCATATCGGAGCAGAAGGAACAAAAATAAAATTCCTGCTACGAGTCCCAAAATTAAAGGTAGGCCGCCAAAGACGGAATGGACAAAATTCGGGACGATGCCCAGAACTGTTTCAAATGGTGTTAACAGTCCCGAGAAAATTGTCTTAAATACATGTGTGATGCCGCTGGTATCAGACATGTTTAAAATTTGACTTAACATATCTACGAAATGCACGGGGCAATTTGTCGATAAAAGGGTATGTATCTCTGCTGCTGTCATTGCAACTTGCAGATCATACGTTTCTTTGGACGAGGTCAGAGGCACAGTAGTCTGTAAAAGAATAGACTTCATTCTGCTTAAAGTATCAATTCGAATAGAAGAGATATTCACATAAGGCCATATTGCCATGTCTGGATTGCTGTTTGGATACAATACTTGCATACAGCAAACGACCCTGGAAGTAACAGTTACGAGATAGCATTCTCCTGGCACCATTCCACAACAGCTGTGGTCATTTATTAAAACGTAGCTACCATTGGAAATCTGTCTGAAAAATGGTTCTACCTGTGTTGCAGGAGTGCCTTGCAGATGACATGAAAGGTTATTTGAAGACCCTTCGCAAGCTCCATGCAGGTTAATACATTGACACAGAAGTGTACCGCTTAGTGATTTTTTACAATTAGTGCGACTAAGGAATACCTCCTTCTTCCCTTCACTTTGGGCTAGATGTAGGTAAATCAGATTTACCGATTCATAAATACAGAATTTTACCGATTCGGTATTTATGAATCGGAAATCTGATGTAGGTAAAAATTTGGTAATTTTTACCGATTCGGTATTTACTGATTCGGTAATTACCGAATCGGTATTTGCCATTGATTCCTATGGGCTTTGAAGCCCTTTGAAATCAATAGCAAATACCGAATCAGTAATTACCGAATCGGTAAAATTACCGAATTGACAGGGGGAACAGGGCGTCACTTTGACACCCTGTTGCACCCCTGTTTCAGGCTTGTGTGCCATGTGACACACATACATGCCCTTAGGCCATGTCTGTGTGCCACAAGGCACAGGTCACAGGGATTCAATATTTACCATGTAATTGTATTACATGGTAAATACCGAATCCTGAAAGGCCTGAAGCACTGTTAAAAGTGCTACCTACATCTGAAAATACAGATTCTGTAATTTTACCGATTTGATAAAATTACCGATCCTGTAAAATTACCGAATCTGTATGTATTTTAAGCCCCTACATCTCCATAGCCCAATACCGGTCGGAAACGGCCGAAAATTGGTATTTTCGGCCGTTTCCGACCGGTATTGGGCTACCTACATCTGGCCCCTATAACATTTGTGTGTGTAAGGTAAATCCCAGGTTGATTTGATCTATCCTTTATCCAACCTTTCATACTGGTCTGCTGGTATATATTCTTGACAATATTTAAACTGGAAAGTTGTTATCGGAATTGCACTTGTTCCGTGTATTATCCATTCAATGACAGGTCTCTCTGACATTGCCAATGGTAATCTCTCAATTTTTTCAATGCTCAGAATCGTATAGTCTGCTCCTTTTTGTGCCAAACTGATTTGTTTATCAGTAAGGTTAAAGATATAAAATAATGACATTATTTAGATTAGACGCCATGGCACGTAGCCTGAACGTAGGTTTTGCAACGTCCAGCCAAGCTGTACAATAGAACGCAATTGGGACTGACCATGTTGTAACATTAGCAAGTCATTAGCAAGTCTTGCTCTATTATATCAAAGGCAGATGATACAATGCTGTCAGGGGCGGCTCTAGGCTCATGGTGGCCCTGGGCAGGGAGCGTAGGTAGGGGGCCCCGGAAGAGGGGGTCCAGGCGGGGAGGAGCACGGAGGCCAGTGAAGAGGGGGGGTCAGGGTGTTTGGAAGTGGAACAGAGCCAGAGGCCACCAAATCCCTGCCAGGGGCCGCCACACAAATATGTATCAATCCTCAGAGGATTATTATATTAAGGATATATATTGGCGTGGTGGCCCCTGGGATTTGGTGGCCCTGTGCAGGTGCACAGCTTGCACATGCCTAAGGCCGGCCCTGATGCTGTCCTGTAAATATATTCTGGAAGACAGAGTCGTTAACCCATTGTCCACTACAGAAAGTGATTTTTCCAAATTTATACGATCAATTTCTCGTATTTTTTCTGCTGTTTCAATTTGCATTACTTTCCAAGCTTCGTTATATGCAGCGTATATACAGGCCGCTACGAAACATTTTTGACGCTGTTTGTGAGGTTCCATTATGAAATCTCGCAAGTCAGCACCTTCTTTAAGTAAAGTCAAGTGTTGCTTAATTTCAGCCAGTGTGGATTTCTGTAGCCACTCAAGGCATAATTTCCCTACACTGTATGTTGTAACTATCCCTCGATGTTGTCTCTAGGAATATCTTGGGTCTGGCCTGGTCAGTTTGAACCCCTGTCTTTTGTTCAGGAATATATCTTGACAGTTATTTGTGTCTGTGGGCCAGATCAACCATTTTTCCAATCAGGATTTGTTCTGTTTTGGTGAAAAATATGGGATAAGTCTATTTCCATATCCGCAGTGCTATTACTATCAGGTATTGGCTTTGAAGTAGACGGTTTACTTAAGTCTTTTATCTTAGCTAATCCAAGACTAGTAGTTTGTTGAATTGTGTCATTCAGGAATGTAATTTGTTCTGGGATCATGCAGGTTCTAAATAATGATTCTAGACCTTGTACCTGCCAATCTTTTGTTCCCCAGATGGTTTTTGTTTCAATGTTATTTTTCCAAAATTCAAAACCAAATGTAGGCATTTTGTCATAAATATTTTCAGAATAAATCAGTTTAGTATTTGTCAACATTGTTTTCATTCCTGTCTTATTTAACATTTTAAAAGAAAACGTTTCTGAATCACTGTTGTTAAACCCTGAGAAGTATGGAAATGTCTCAAAAAATGTCTTTGAACTTCCTTTTGGTGGAGTTGGACAATGTTCCTATTGATTATATGTAAAAACATTTCTAGGCTGTGCGGATTCATGCAAATAGTGATGACCATAGTGATTGTAACAGTATAATTCTTCATAATTTGATGAATTCTGTAAATAATCATGTTCTGTAAATTTAGATGACATTACTAAATCTGACATCATATTATTAATATTTTCAAAATCCCAATCATCTGAAAAATAACTTGGTATCACAAAGTCACTTAAGGAAACCTTAAACTGGTGTGGATACTTCAAAAGCTCAATCGGGCCATAAATGTCATAGTCAGTTATGCTATACCCCCAGGTATTGGGTTGGCTGTGATGTTCACTTATGATAGTTCTCTTTTCTCGATGTGAGAGGATCTGTGAGACTTTAGGACCAAGTTGATGTTCTGACTTGCTGTGTCCATTGTACTATAGTTTCCATTCATGAATTTACCCAAGCACAAAACCATGATGAGCCAAAGCAGGAGGAAAAGTACACCTAACACAGTCCAAAGTTCAATCCATGGTGAAATCAGATATGTTTCTTTTAGTTGGTGAAAAAGCTCGGTCATTTTTTCTTTGAAAGATTTTGTTGCTGGCTTGTCTCCATGTTCACTTGGATCATCGGAAAAGTCATCGAAGTTGATAAAATAGCCAGATGCTGTTCTGTCAATTGGTGGCGCTGCTGCCGGATTGCCATTGATCTTTGCGTTTTCTTTTGTTATATTTGTACATTCTGATGCTACATCGTTGTAGATTGGTGTATCATCATGAATTGTTGCAATTTGGGTTTCAAGAGGCACAAGTTGCATGGCTCTTTTTTGCATAGTCCCTTGTTATTTATTGCAGGTTTATGGAATGTGATTAGTCTCTCAGTTTGAACCTCTTGGATTGTAGCAAAGTTTGGTCTTCTGCTATTTCTTGGTAGTCCACTGGGCCTGCTATTTATTATCGGCCACATGTTTGTGGTTTCACCAGATCGATGGAAACAATTCTGTTTTCCTTTTTACCAGCAAGTGGCGGTAGTACTACTGATCTTGTTCCGCTGACAGCTAAGACAGGTACTGCTTTTCTGTAAGAAGGGCCAAATTCCTTCTTCACCGCGATCTTTTCTCTGACCAGATCCCCAATCTTTGGAATCCAGACAGGTCTTGCTGGGACAGGTGGTTGTTGGCTTAAACTTTATGTTACTTAGACTCTTTCTTGTTTCATTCAAGTCCTGTAAAACAGACAAACGATCTTTGATATAAAAGTTTTTTCTTCTACCACTGAAGTTTGACGATCCAGATCCTGGATAATCATTCTAGTACCAAACAAAAGTTCATACGGACTGATACCTTCTAGAGAATTTCTTGGCATGTTATTAAGACTATGTTGGACACTTATTAAATGTTTGACCCACCCATCACCCGAACCTAATACCCTCGCCGTTATAGATTGCTTTATGTCACGGTTTTTTCTTTCCACTACCGCATTTCCCAAAGAATGGAAGGGAGAAGAGTACTGCAATGCAATTCCCTGGTCATGGCCTCTTTGTAAGCTCGAGAGCTGAACGCAGGACCCTGGTCAGAATGTAGCATGCCAATTGCGTTTGTGCCGATAAAGACTCGCAAATCTTTTATAACAGTTCTGGCGTCAGCCGAGCGCTGGGGCCACATTTTCAAGTGAATTTTGTCCTAATAATTATGGGGATGCATTTCTCCGGCTGGATTTCTGCATATAGATCGCCTGATGCTTTCTAATAAAGGTGTCCTGGCAATAGTCTGGTCCGGTTCACAACTGCAATCTCTATTGCAGTCTGGACAACCCATTGCAAATTTGTAAATTTGCAAGCTCATCCCCGGCCACCAGTATTCTGATTGTAATTCTATTAGAGATTTCAAGATCTCTTGGTGCCTTGGACCCAGTCCCATGTGTGCGTCTTCAATCAAGAAAACTCTCCGGTTCGTGTTGGAATTACTCTATCCCCCACTCCAGGGATTTGAGCAAAAGAAACGGAGTTTGCATCAATTATGTATGTATTACTGAGTGGATAGTTGAGAGGTAATGCTGCATAATCGCCTTTCAACGACTCTTTTACCGCCAGCATGGTTTCTCCATCTATGTGTTTTTTAGAACGCTTTTTTTGTGGCTACGGAAGCCGGTTGAACCGCTTCTGCTGTGGCTCTGTTAGCCAATGAATTCCCTGCAACGTGAACGCCATCACGTTGATGACTCAGTGTATGCATCACGTGAGTCTTTTGTAGTTCTTTCTGTAAAAGAACTACTTGTTCTCAAAGCGTTTTATGCTTTATTGTGGCACCTGTGTCATCTTTGTAACCGTTTTTGCTCCATGTCTGCATGTCACTGCTGTATGACTTGACGCAGAAATGCGAATCGCACACTATTAGTGTGGGGAATTCGCGATCGGGATTTTCAAGCGCCATCTTTAAAGATCTTATTTCAGCTCGCCGAGCTGAACAGTTTCTGAGTGATTCAGTTTTGGTAATCCTGTGTTTGAATTTACCAGAGTGCCAGCGACCTTTTACAATCGCGCACGCTGCATTGTAGGATTTTTTCTCTACATTGTAATGGTGTGCAAATCTGTCCATATAGATTACACAGGTATATTGTTCGAGAGGCAGAATTTCGATTGGCAGTGGATATTCTTGTTCGTATTCTAGATCATCTAGTTTTTTCAGTTTCGGGTCAAAATAGTATTTCACGTCTTCTGTAGCAGGAGAATTTTCCCATTGTATCCATTTTGGATCTAATGCCACTGCATTCAGATTGTGTGGACTTGTTAATGCCTCAAGGGCTGATTCTGCTGTATAAACAGTTATTCTTTTGCCTTAGGCTAGGGCTCTTTCTCTTGTTACAGCAGTTTGAACCGCTGTCAGAATTCTTTCTGTAGAGCTGAATTTAATTTCAGCTTGAGTGTACAAATGTGATTTGTAAGCTATAGGTACCGTTTCTCCCTCATTAGAGGTCAGGTATGTGAATCCGCATCTTCCTGGGATGACTCGGATTACAAGGTTGAGTACGTTTTCGCGAGTTTGCAATTTTGTTTTAGCTAACATGTCTGTTTGTAGTGATCTTAAGATTTCTGTGTGTTTCTGAGCCCAATGTATTGGTTTGAAATCAGGTTTTATCAATTCATAGAGAGGTTTAACCCTCTCTGCATAATTTAGAATGTATGTTCTACCGAAATTCAGGAAGCCTAGTATTGATTGTAAATGTTTCAGTGTTTTTGGTGCTTGGAGTACTGCACACTTCTCTAGGAAGTTGACTGCCAGGCTTTTGCCTTCACTTGATAATTCATATCCTAAAAATAGGACTGTTAGATGGGCAATTCTTGACTTTTTAAAGTTGAATTGTAACCCTCTGATGTGAACCCAAGTATTATGGTGTTCACTCTTTTTAAGTGAGTCTCCAGGTCATCGTCTGTAAGATAGATGTCATCGACATATGATAATGCCTCATCATCATATATTTGTAGTAACTCTGTTACCCTTGCTGAGAATAATCCTGGGCTATTCTTGAATCCCTGTGGGAGTCGGCAAAATTGTTTTTGCGACCTCATTATTGAGAAAGCGGTCAAATACCTACTTTTAGGTGCAAGGTTTTGACAGAAAAATCCATTAGAGATATCTAATGTTGTTTTATATTTCTTGCGGATGATGTTGTTCATTAGTGCTGCACTGTGTGAGTTTTGTACTGCAAAAGTTTTGTGGCAGGAGTTTAAATGTCTGTAGTCCAGAACTAGGCGATATGAATCGTCTGGCTTGGAGACAGGAAACAAAGGATTGTTCATTTGTGAGGTGCATGTTTCAATCACCCCTTGATATTCAAGTTGATCTAAGATCTCCCTGACTTGCTTTTTAGCTTCTTGTTTAACTGGGTACTGCCTTTGTGCAGTCGGTTGATTGTTTAACTGGATTTTGTGGGGAGGAGACTCCTCATCCCATCCTACATGATTTTTGTATAATGCAGGGGCTTGGGCCATGCTAATTTTCTTGCGAATGTGTATTTTTTATGAATTGGAATATGATATGAGAAGGCAGCCATAATCATTTCTTCGCCATGAGGGCACTCCCTGACAAACTCTGGTGGCCAGTCTTTTTCAGCTAACAGGATGTCATAGCCTTTAGAAAGATTCTCCCAAAAGAGACCTTTTATTTTCCTAGTTTTATCCCCCTCTATACGTAATGTTATTTCATATAGTTTATGAATGTATTCATTCGTGTCCACTGTCTCCAGAAGATTCATCAGGATCTTGCGAGCTATGGTCACTTCTGTTGTGCTGTCTAGCATTGTCTGGGCCCACTCTCCGTTTTTCAGTTGTGTCCCCAGAATCCTCGGCATGTTTAATTTTAATACTTGCTACCTTCTTTCTGGGAAATTGTGATTTTTTACTTTGCTGAACAGGTTCTTTGTCTTTGGACTTGACGTGATCTTCCTTGTGTCCTGACCGTCCTCTTCTTTCTGATTTCTGTGAGGAAGTCTGAAAAGATCGAGAGGGACGTGTATCAATATCTTGATATCTATCATGTTTTCTCAATTTATCCCTATCTCTAAGGCTGTATCTTTTCTCAGAGGGTTCCCTTTGGGGAGACTTGCCTCCTCGGCCAGGAGATCTTTCTCTCCGTTGAGGAGACCTTCCTCTGGACTGGAATCTTTTTCCTTGAGAGTGGATTGTTTATTACCATCCCAACCCTTTTTTGGAGTATTTAGATTATTTTTAATAAATGTTTTTTCAGGATTTTCAGTTAGTTGGGGTTTTATTGGTTTCCCACCCAAACTATCTCTTCCTAGCTCTTCATAGGATTTTTCTATGATTCTGGCAAGTTCAAATGGTTGGTCTGTTATATCTGTCTCCTTCAATTTCTGGAGGTACTCTATATCGTCCCTTGCCAATTAAACTAATTCTCTATATGCCTTTGTTAATTCTTTCAGTTTACCTAGGAGTTCTTCGCTTGACATTGTTTCAATGTCTGGGTGTGTTGTGTAGCTGGCTAGAACCGGCCACGTGGCTCCTGGTCTACCTAGTGGACCGTGCCTGGTGATGTGATTTTGATGTTTTAGGGCGCCATTAAACCAGAGCAGGTGCTCTTGGTAAGTTAGTGGGATTTCAACGTCCTCGAAAGGAGTGTATATATCCAGAGGTTCCTCTATTTTGTAATAGTGGAAATCTTTTGTCACAGCGTGTGCTGCTGGAAAATGTATCCATGAATAGAACACCTCTGTCTGCCGATACTCATGTGCCTCTATCACGAATATGACCGTACCACCTCTTGGTGATAGTTCATTCTCTATAAGTTTAAGAGTTATAGTTCTTCTTATATTGACCGGAATGATTATAGCACCCGGGTCATTTTCTTGGATGATTGTGTCATCCGCCAGGAGTCGAGCTGCTAATGCTTCTCTATCTTTTTCTTCTTCACTTTCCCCCATTTTACTGAAAGAAAGTTTTTTGTTGCAGATCAAGTTTCAAGGAAACAAAGATTAGGTGCATTTGGAACACTGTATCCTTCAACGTTGACTAAACCAGAAACTAATACATAGGATTCTCATCCTACTAAGTTCCGGCGGATATTAATCTTTCACCTACTCCAGACGTCTATTGGAGTTTTTTACGGGAGAAAGGGGTCTGTATGAAAAGCACTACTGAGTTACTCTAGTGTCTAGCGTTAGATTTATCGCCTTACCAAACGTTGGGCGCCATGTAGTGTAGTTCCTATATTCCCAATAGGCTCTGCCCATTGGAATAACATAAACAGCAGTGTAGACGTAGGACTGAGGTCATCTACGTCTCCACTTACTATATTAGAGTTAATTAGTTTTGCCAGCTAGCTCAGAGGTCACTAGAAACGTTCTTGAATGTTCAGGAGAGGGTTAACCGTCCTGATTTAGACAAGAAGGGATTAGTTTCCTACAACTGCATAAACATGACAACTTTGCTCCCTCAGAATAAAGAGTGTATCTCTAGAGTCGTGTGAAAACAATAGACAGCTATTTCACTCAGTCAATCGTGCATGCTTAATTTCACCAAAGTGCAGAGAAATAGAGAGACTGGCGTTTTCAATAAAAAGGTGTTATTTTATTGAGCAGTCTTCTTCCTCATGCAAGAGAAATTAATTGCCACAATTGCAATACTTATTATAAAGTAAAGTGCGTACAGTAAAAGTAGTATTATAAAATAATACTGTAAAAGCATTGATATGTTTTTTTAGCCATATGATACTTTAAAATGGATAAAATATATACATACACAAAAACATTGACTAACAAACTCAACTGGTGCTTCTAAGATATGCCTACCCAGTGTACCTGACCTAAGCCTAATACTTGGGAAGGAGTAAGTAAGTTGCAGTTTTAAGTTAAGTTAGGTTTTTGCCAAGTATCGGAATCAAGAATTCTCTCTAAGGTTTTAATCAGCTCTGTACCTTGGTTATAGAATGAAGGAGGTCTTGTATCTCGCTTCTCAGGACTCGATCTCCCAGCAACCCGCGAGGGTGACTTGGGAACACCGGAGCTGGATTTCCTCGGCTGGAGAAAAAGACAGCGTCTCTCTCAGTGCGTCAAAGGGAGGGGCGTTTTCCTTCGGCTCTAGCAACAGCTGGGCTCTCGTGCAAGTAGAACGTCGCTCTGCTCCCCACCACCGTGTGTTTGCTTAAGGCAACGTTGGTATATTTATACCTGAAAGGTGCCGGGTTTGACGTAAGGTTGGACATAAGACGTCACTAAGAACTAACAGTTCTTTCTGGACTCCAGGAGTTCTTGTGCAAATCAAAACAGAAGCAGGGGGTTTTCCCGGGCTGCTGGAGGCTTGGTTTGTTTAAAGAACGCATTGTGCTTTCTAGGAGTCTATGGGAGTAGCCTTGCCGTGTTTTGAACTGCATGGGCTATTACTAAATATGGATATAATTCCTATGCTTTTATAAGGATATTATTTGTTATAACCACATAAGGGCATGAATCGGGAATATCGAATTAGGGTCCTAGATAGAAATACAACAATTGCAGCCAGCAATTTACTAATGAGACTGAGTCAGGAGGTCCTAAGTCATCACCTGGAACCGCACTATGCCAGTCCCTATGCAGAGGCATGATGGGTATAAGCGTGTCCCTCTCCTTAAGGGTTTGGCGGTTGTGGAGGCTTCAAACCCCTTTTCTACACCGGAGCATGATGGTAGTATGGCTGAAGCTGGTCTGCACCCATCCAGCCTATGGGGAACATAGCAATACTACTGCATGACCTCGGACACAGACAGGGTGGCAGGTGTGGAGGGGTTCATCTCCCCTCTAAATTTCTGTGACATTGAATGTCACACTCAGAGAGAACTGGGACATCCTTAGGCATCAAGTCTCTATTTTAAGGGTATAGTTATATGCGAAGAAAGAGGCAATCATTGCATAGGCTGCTAAATCAGTAATGTGCACCAGTGCCAATGGTGGGGGGCAGGGGTGGGGCGAAGTGACAGGTGGCACTGCAGGGGGAACAAAGTTCAGGGTTGGAGTCTGCATTTTGAAATATTTAATGGGGTTAAAGGTAGTGTTGATGGAGTGTGGCTTGTATTCCTAGCAGTTTTCAGATGTTAATGAAAATGTCAAGATAACTCTGGTGATTCATGTTCCTACTTGAGAGGCCTGAGTTTTGAGTGACTCATTATAAAGTAATGCAGAGGGTTAATGTGCCTGCTGCAAAGCACAATGTGCAACATGCGGATCACAAAATTGTATTTTCTGTTTATAGCTCTGTGGGTTACTGTTTTTGTTGCAGAGTTCCTTCAGATACTTTCATTTAATAAGTTACAGTCCTTCTAATATAGCACAATGAGCTATCAACTGGCATCAAAAAGCTGCATGTCAAGTGTAAGTCATAGCTTAAAATCTTTATGTTATTTCCACAGTCTTTCTTATTCTAAGGTTTCTAAAAATGGTTCCTTTTAATAGTAATAAGTGAATATTCGTAAAAGCAACCTCAACCACTGTGCTACATTTTAAATCCTGAGTTTGCGTTTCTCTAGACCAAGCACTCTTACCATATAATGCCTACCAGCGTGGATGACGTGATTCCTACACCCTGTCTTATGTAACATTTCCTTCACATTGATTAACACACTTGTGTGTTTCATTGTCTTTGTATAATGTGTGTGTGTGTGTGTGTGTGTGTGTGATGTAAAGCACTCCGCCACCCTGAACTGGTATGAGTAGCACTACAATAGAAATTAAACCTCGTGAGATGGGGCAATGGAGAGCTGAGGACACATTGAAGGGCTGTGGTGGGTAATGCATGGAGAAGGCGGTCATAGGTAGGCCAACAAAGAATGTTGCACAGGGCGCCACCCATGCTAAAGCTGGCACTGCTGTGCGCATTTTAGCTTTGCCCTATACTGAAAAAAGCCAAACGGGAAACTCAGCTGTCAAATTCTTTGGAACAAAATTAAAAACGTTCTCGTATAATGATTTAATATTAGTAGAGTTTAAAGCACCTTCAGAAAGAAATGCAATTATTTAGCAGCACTTAATGCTTGGCAGTACAAGCAGCAATACTTTTTGTCTGAATAAGTCATGAAACATTAATTAGGAAAATAGCCATAGAAGAAAGTCATTTGAAAATGGTTGTTGCACAAACACAAATCTTGGCTAATCCGTGTTTGCACTAAGCCTGTCTGAGCATTTCCAAGAGGCTCAGACGTGAGCCAATCCCACTGAATGCATATAGCTTTAACGCATTAACTAACACCTTGTTCTTTAAAAAAAAAGATTGTTTTGACGCATCGGTTCCAACTAGTAGCACTAAGATGTCTTTTTTGGAAGTAGATAGATAAGTGAGGTTGTTTAAAGGACTGATTCTCAAACCCACTTCCACACCTAAGTAACAGATATGAGTGAAAACAACAGACTTTACTTGTGCAAGTTTAACTGCGGAGAGTTGTTTTGAAGGTAATTGAAGTGATTACACGAAGCATGTAAATGTGAGAGCTTTATTGACTGTCTCCACAGCTTCCAGGAACTGACAACCTCCTGGGATTCACACCATCACATTCCATTGTCATGACAGTGACTGTCGTGTTCATGCTGTTTGCTGGGCGGCACACCAAAACACAGGACACAGGTTAGTCGGGTATTCCTTTTATTTTCATATCGTACAGCGTCCCGTCATCACGTCCTTACTCGTCCCTGTCCTGGTTATTGTCCGTCCCCTTCCTGTCCCGTCACCGGATCTGGTGTCCGGTGGCCTGGTCACTCTGCCTGAGGACCCACAGGGTCCTACTGCCCTACTGTCAGTCGCCCACACTGTCGGATCCCAGCCTCTCCGTCACAACATCTCCCCCCTTGTTGCAAACAAATGTTCGTGACACATTTATCATAGTCCTCATTCACAGTTATATTGATGAAGGTGAAAGAATGAGAGAGAGAGAGAGAGAGAGAGAGAGAGAGAGAGAGAGAGAGAGAGAGAGAGAGAGAACTTGTCACTCTACATCTCTTCAATGAGTCTCTGTTATTTACTGAATGTCCTTCGTGATCTAGTGTCTCCATCGCTTCCTTGTCCTCTATCTTTCTCCTTCTATGTGGCTGCAGTTGCCGCTGCCATTTCTTCTTCATCCGCCTTTAGTTCCTTGAAACGCTATCTTTTCCTTGTTGTTTGTTGTCGGTCGGAGACAGCCATCATCATCGATCCTTTCACTTTCGTCACCGCCAGTGAATCTTTGGAGAACCGGTTGTCTGAATATCGATATTCTTTCTTTCTGTCTCACCACCTTTGGTCCTGGCCGTGCAGTGTCTCTTGCCTTGATCTTCCTTGGTGGCGCCTGTCCGCTCTGCTCATTGTATGTCTTTGTCCTTTCTTTTTGTTGCTGTTTCTCCGGCGCCAAAGTCCTGTTACGTTGCTCCTTTTTACCTATTTTATTTCCTTTGTCTTTGTGTCTTTCCTTTTGTTTTCTTTTTTTCTATGTTCTCCGTTTCTCTTTTCTGTTTCTTTGGTGACCTTTGTCCCTCTCTTCTTTGTTATTTATCTTTTCTGTCTTTTCCTCTATTTGGCCTTATCTCTGGCTTTTCCTTTATTTTTACTTCTTTCTTATTTGTCCTTTTGTTTCTTTTCTTTTCTTATTCAGCCTCTTCTGGGCTTTCCTAGTCTTCTTCTTCTTTATTTCCTTCTTTTCTTATATTTGCATCCTTCCTGCGACTTATTCTTATATTTATGTCTTTCCTTTTGTTTTCTTTCTCTTTGTCCTCTTTTCTCTTTTATCTCTATTTTCCTCTTTTCTTTCTTCCTTTCTCTTTCTCTTTCCTCTTTTCTCTATATTTTCTTCTTATCTCTTTATCTTCTTTCTTCCTCTTTATTTTCTTCTTTCCTCTTTATCTTTTTTCTTCTTTTCTTCTTTTCTCTTTATCGATTTGTCTTTTTCTTTATGTCCTTTCTCTTCCTTTCACTTATTGTTTTCCTTTTTCTTATTGCACTGTCTTCTTTCTTTCTCTTGTTGCCCTTTTTCACTTGTGCGCCCTTTTTGCGCTTTGTTTATCCTTTATTCTTTACTCAAAACTGTTATTTTCCTTTCTTTCTCCTTTCAGACCTTTTCCATTCTTATTTTCTTTTTCTTTCTGTCTTTTCTTCTCTATTCCTTTGTTATTATTCGCGTTCTCCTTAATTCACCTTGTCTTATGCTATTCTTCTTATTTGCCCTTTGCCTGACTTCGAAATGGCTGCTCTGCTGTTTCTTCTGCTTTTAATGTCCGCCGTCACAATACTTGAATGTTCTTTGCTCTTTCTGTCCTTATTATGCCTCTTTATTCTCCTTAGTTTGTCTTTGTTTTCTTTATTTCTATTTTCTAATTGTCTTTTCTTGTCATTTTCTTCCTTTTCGACATTATTTGGCCTTAAAACGGTCGCTCCATTGTCCTTCTATCCTCATCTAAAATGGCCGCCGTTATTTCGCGCAATTTCGCGGTCACAATCACATTGCCTGTTCATAAGATGGCCGCCACTTAAAATATAGTTTCTCTTCTCTTTTGTTTGTTGTTTTTTTTTTCATTTCGCATCAACAGTCAATGATGCTCTCATCGATAATCCAGCCACTGCGGTCTTCTAGATGCCCTCAAGCCTGGGCCCTGGCTGACACAGACATACGAGATCACTTGGCCGTGTACACGTAGGTCTCCCCTAACACACAGCCAACCACTCGTAAAAAGTCAGCATCTCTGCACCCCTTTCGCCGGGGCCGGCCCACTGCTGTTCTCAGTGCTGTTCTCTCAACACGCCCCATTCAAGTATGGCCGCCGGTGCTCTTGATACTCTCGCGACGGCTCGCGCCAGCCTCTTCAACACATCTCGCGAGAGCTCGCTCCACTAGTTTCTAATCGCGCTATTGTTTTCAGCGCTTACCGTGGTCTGCTGGATCTGCTCTCGGAGGCTGTCGAGGTGAATTCCAATGTTTCTTCTTCTTTTCCATCTAAATCCCACTATTTGCGCATCCAGGGGTGCTCCTTTATTTCCGATGGCGCCTCGGTGGACACGCGTCGATTCGTCTCTTGACCTCGTCGCCAGTTGTCGTGTTCATGCTGTTTGCTGGGCGGCACACCAAAACACAGGACACAGGTTAGTCGGGTATTCCTTTTATTTTCATATCGTACAGCGTCCCGTCCCCTTCCTGTCCCGTCACCGGATCTGGTGTCCGGTGGCCTGGTCACTCTGCCTAAGGACCCACAGGGTCCTACTGCCCTACTGTCAGTCACCCACACTGTCGGATCCCAGCCTCTCCGTCACGACAGTGACATCATAGGCAATCCATAGTGGATGGATAACATGCTTATATGAAACTACTAAAACATCTCTTCTCTTTCCATTGATACAAAAAGGAAAATACAACAGTAGAAAGCGAAAGCAAATAGTGAAGACAGAAGAGGAGAATAGGTAAAGGCAAACCAGGGAACAGGGAAAAGAGAGAGACAAAAAAATATACCTTCACTGATAACAAACAGTGAGAAAGAAATGAATGGACAAAGATTCCACAAATACAAGTTCAGCATGGTATAAGAAAAACAGACTAAAGATTTAAACGATTTGATGGGACACCCGTCCTACCACTCCTCAGTGGAGGAAAATATTTGAGAGGGGTTTCCCTACCTGGGTGGGCTAGGAAGACCTATGCACACTCTCCTTGACAGTAGATTTCTTTTTTTGAAGCGATTGGGACATAACATTGTTCTCTGATTCAAGACCCAAGTGCATCACAGCTTTCATTGGAATCTTGTAAATCCTGGACAGGTTCCACCAATTTTTTCCATTGACCCTTACAGCAAAACTCGAGGTAGCATCCACTTTAACAGGAGGACCAAACTTTGAGAGACCTTTTTGAACATTGATAGGGGAAGTGTTCCTCACCCAATCTTCCACAGAGACAGAAGACTTAAAGTTGAGAGTATCGGGGACAACAGGATGTGTAAGCGTGCATATACACCTTGTGTCAGGACTACAGTTAGTGACAGCCTTCCACTATCACCCTGTGTGTCCCGGCACCATAACAGCAAACCCCACTTCTTCATCCAAGCAGGACACATGTGGAAAGCTTGTCAACCCCTACGTAAAGCAAAACGACTCAAACCTATGATGGCACTCGGGTTAGTTCGATATGCCCACAACATACTCTGGACAGCTTACTTTATGTCCAATCTGAATGAAACAGCCCACTAAACACATTCAACCAAAATACGGTTGGTGCCCTCAATGAAACCATTGGCCTGTGGATGATATAAAGCCACACACCGGTGAGGGATGCCGCATTGGTACAGAAAACCCGACATTTCCTTGGATGTAAGCTGTACACCATTGTTGGATACGATCTCCTTGGGAAAACCCTCTTTAACCCCTTCGCTGCGGCGGCTATTCCGCCGCAGCGCTAAATGGGCGGGGCGGCCGCGCAGCGACCGCATGCTGGTGACAGAGCCGCTCCGTCACCAGCCGCGGTTGAGCTATGCTGGTGACGGAGCGGTTCCGTCATGACCCGCCCCACTCATTAGAATGCCCGCGCAGGCGCGAAATCAGCGCCGCGCAGGCGCGGCGGCTGGGCCATGAGGGAACCGCTCCGTCATCAGCACAGCTCAACTGTAGCTGATGACGGAGCGGTTCCGTCATCAGCATGGGAGGGGTTAACAAAGAGACTTTGTAGAAACTTGATGATCTCTTGAGAGTTAGGATCAGTCATAAAGTGAAACTCCCACCATTTGCTGAAGTAGTCAGCAATCACTAATTCAAACTTGTATTTGTTGGTTAGAACATTGAAAGGTCCTGTGAAGTCAATTGCTAACTTTAACCAAGGACCCTCAGGTGCCTCGGCGTGCTGAACTGGAGGTGAAATAATCTTGATAACCTTATCGCTGGTACAACATGTGGCCCACCCCCCCACAACATCATTTATTTGAGGTCCATGGAGGGCCACCAATACACACAGCGAATTCTTTTTTTTGTGTTGTTCTGGCCAAGATGTCCTTGTGACCATATTCAATGATACAACTTCTGAGAGACTCAAGAGGGACAAAGTTATCCCCTGCATGATCATTTCTCCACCCTCCAAAGTAAGTTCGTCAGCAACCTTGGCAAAAGGATGAAGTTGACTGTCAAGATGTTTTTCTTTAAGCCAACCTGACACGATAAAATGTTTCACTTTTTGAGTGTAGCATCAGATTCCATTCCACAAAACCAATCACGCTCAGAAAAACAACCCACAAAATAAGCATCCACTGCAGCAATCAAGCACTCTTCATCAGTATTGACATCATGATCATCTTTACCTAAAGGCAATGGAGACCTTGAAAGATAATGAGCTCTCGTGTTTTTCCCACCCGGGATGTGGGCAACTCCAAAATTGTATTGCAACAACTTCGTACTCAACCTCGCAATTCTGGGAGTATGGTCTTTGACAATTCTACCTTCAAGAATTGGAATAAGGGGCTTATGATCAGTTAGAAGAGTAAACATCTTACCCCACACAAAACATTTTAACCGCTCTACAGCCCAGCAGCACGCAAGCAATTCTCTCTAGTCTCAATAACAGAAAAGTTTTTTTCACTCAGACGCAGAGCTCAGGAGGCGAAACCTACAGTATACTCCTTACCCTGCTTGATTTGAGAAATCATTCCCCCAAGACCATCCAGACTGGCATTCACTGACACAGTACATCGAAAACAGGGGTCAAAAGGGGTATGAATTTTACAAGACCTAAATCTTTCTTAATGTGCACAAATTCCTCCTGACCGAAATCACTCCAAACAAACACTGTTTTCCTCTTAAGAAGATCCATCATGTGTACTGTCTTGGCAGTGAAATTAGAGAAACAGTTTGTGTAGAATTCACACAAACCCAAAAGTGAGGAAACTTGTTCTTTTGAAGTGGGACATGGAGCGTTGAAAATAGCTTTGATGAGGACCTCTCTTGGCCCAATACCATCACCAGAAATCCGGTGACCCAGGTATTCAATGGATTCAACTCCAAAAACACATTTGAGCTTGTTAGCAACAATCCCCTCAGTCTCCAATCTCTCTAAAACTTTGGTAACATTTTTGTCATTTTCATCCTTACACTTTGCAGATACCAAGATATCATCTTGGAATACAACAGTATCTGCGACACCCTCCAACCCCTTTTCCATGATATGCTGTAAAACTGACCTGCAGACACTTAAATGGCATCCTTAAAAACTGAAAGGTGCCAACGGGTGAGACAAAAGCTGTGTGAGATGCTTGGAGACGGAGACGGATCTAACTCGACCAGATGATAAGCTGAGGCTAAATCGATTTTAAAAATGTATTTACCACCAGCAAATTTAGACAGAATGTCATTGATGCAGGGAAGGGGGTGTGAGTCAATCAGACTGCGCAAATCAATGCATACCCTGAGAGTCCCATTCTTTTTCCTTGCGACCACCAAAGGAGATAATCAGCGAGATGACTCTATGGGTTCAATGACCCCACTTTCACACATTTTCTTAAGTTCAGAAGACAGATCATCTCTGATACTGAAAGGTACATTACGTAATTTGTGTTTGATTGGAAAAGCCCCATGCTTTACCTTGAAAAAATGTTTGAACCCTGTAATGCATCCTAGTTTGTCTCCAAAAACTTTGGTTAATTTCTCGGACCAATAGACCAAACTCTACCCTACAGGTTGTTCACCCACTACAGAAACTTGTTCTAACGTGCTGGGCCTAAGTGTCATCCCAAACAACATCTGATGATACCAACCAAGAATGTTGAGACCCTTTTTTGCCACATATATCTTCCCTTGGATATGCCTGTCCTTGAAAACTAAGGAAATTAAAAAAAATCCAGTTCAGTCAATTCTCCTACTTTCATAGGAAACTGGATTTCTATCAGGAGTTTCAGACATCTTCCATCCACCACAATATCAACTACAGATCGTCACAGTCATCATAATCGTCCTTCATAACTACAACAAAATCGGTAAGCGAGCTAACAACTTCACACACAGGATAATGTTTGGGCTCTTCAGAGAACACAACGTTGACACTCCCTCGAGAACCACACATTTTTGCAAAGTGTCCTTGTTTCCCACACTTACGACTTGCTGCATTCTTCGCTGGACATATCCTTGAGTTGGGATAATGTGATGGAAAACCACACTTGTTGCACCGATTTTTGAAGTGAAACCCTTTTTTTTCAGTTTAAGTGGAAACAAATCTATTCCCTTTTTGCTCGATATTAGGTTTGAGTTTTCTCCATGTATTTTTTTCATTTAGATCCGTGTGAACCACACCCACAACATTCTTCTCTGGTTTGAGCTTTTTCGAGGATTTTTGAGATAACTCTATACTCTTGACAATGGAAATCGTTTCCTCCAAAGAAGGGTTCTTTAAAGTTAGTAATTTATCTTGAACCTTCTTGTCCCTACAATGCACCACTATTTGATCTCTAATAAGTTGAGAAGAGAAGTGTTCAAATTCACATTCTGAAACAATAATGCGCAAACTCGCCACATAAGATACTATGCTCTCTTCGCTCTCCTGCTCTCTAGTAAAGAACTTGTGTCTAGCCACAACTAAACTGCTTTTGATATCAAATTGTTTCTCCAGCATACCCACAGCTTGATCGAACACATTTAATTCTTCTTCACCCTCTGCCAGGACTGGAAGAGGTAAATGTTCCAACACAGCTTGTCCCTCAAATCCCAGATTATGCTCTAAAATGAAACGCCTTTTCTCAGCACTAAATCTTGAGCCCCCTATAGCGCCTAAGTACTTTACAAAGGCTCTATACCACACTTTCCATTTGACTGGTGGATCTCCTGGAAGATGTAAAAAAGGAGGGAGAGCTTGTACATTCTGCATGGTGAAAACAAGAAGAAAAGTACAATATCTATATGCATTTGAAAATACCTGTGGAGTAAAATAATAACACTGCTGTAGTAACAAGAAACCACGCCAGAGGGAGTGTAGAAATTACTGGAAGACAACTTGCTTCTGTGTGGTAGAGTGCACACCGCATGAAACTCCGTACAGCCAACTTTCATCCGACATGTGCGACAAACTCGTTTCCCATAACTGGGGAAACAGAGGCGCACCTTGTGACTCGCTGGATACTCTCCTTGCAGGTACCCTCAATGTGACATGCTTGACGCTCTGCTCTAGCGCGTCAGCAGTACCCAAGGCAAATGCAGGCACCCACAGTGTGACGTGCTTGACACTCTGCCCAGTGACAGCAGTAAAAAAGGAAGCGCAGGGGGGCACTTCTCCGTTAATACCTCTGAAAATTCCACGTCATCAGTCTTGAAAAGACAGCGGCACAGAAGGATAACTGAGCAGTGAAAAACAAATGGTCAGACAAGCAGAGTGAATGCTTGCTCCGCAGCCAGCGGCATAGGACAAAGCCAGACCCACAGAGAAACTTCGCTTTCCAAGAGAAGCATCAGCATGGGGAGACTTTCTTGAAAACACTTGTCAGAAAGTAGCAACTTCTCTTAATGCTGTGCCTCAGTGTCCCAAAGTCCTCCGGGATGAGAAAACTGGCACATTTCACCAGCACTCCAGTAGTTGAATTCAACTGCACTCCAGTAGTGAAATGGATAGTGCTGGCCACCCTCTGCTTGAAGTCCCAAAAGGTGGAAGTCCAGAACGCAGGTAGACAAAACAGCTCACTCAAACTGGGACCAGGACCACAGGAGGCCGTCACTGCACACGCGGGTGGAAAGAAGAACAGTCAAACTTGTTGCCAAATTGAAGTGATTACACCAAGCAGGTAAGTGTAAGAGCACATACTTTATTGACTGTTCGTCTCCACAGCTTCTAGAAACTGACAAATTCCTGGTATCCAAACCATCACATTCCATTTTCATGACATTGACATCATAGGCAATACATAGTGGATGGATAACATGCTTATAGGAAACTACTACAGAGATATATTGGCGACCTTTATGAATATTAATTCCGTGACAACCGGCAGATGTGGCTGTGGTAGTTATGAATGATTAGAGACAGGAGGCTGAATTAAACACTAATGTTGATGAGAGCGAGGGGGGAAATAGTACGGGGGCAGGAGTATGTGCACGTGTATCATTGGCAGGAATGATTTCCTTTTCGGATGAGTTGAGTAGAAGTGTCATTCAGGGGGGCCTCACATCCACCACCCACATGGCAATCCGTTGGGATCTCACATCCATCCCCCATATGGCTATTCAGTAGCATCTCACATCAATCCCCAACATGGTCATGCAGTAGGATCTCACAGTCATCCCCCACATGGCCATGTAGTAGGATCCCACAGCCTCACCCCACATGGCCATCCATTGGGATCTAAAGGTCATCTTCCACATAACTATGCCGTGGGATCTCATATCCATCCCCTACATGGCCAGGCAGTGGGATCTCACAGCCATCCATAACATAGTAATGCAGTGAGATCTCACAGCCTTCTCTTACATGGCCATGCAGTGGTATCTCACATTCATCCCTTACATAGGTCGCACCGCCATGAAAAGTGTGGTGGTGAGCCAATTCATAATATGCTAGGCAGTGCCTGCTACTGTACCACCAGCATATTCTACCCAGGAAAAGCCTGGCTGCCCAGCGGGATCCTTCATCCAAGCTGTGTCGGTGGTTCATGGGGATCCGACCATCGCAGTTGTAATTCTGCGGGTGGTCCAGCAGTGTGACAGTTTTCAGACCGCCACCATGTCTATGGCGATCCTAGGGATTGCGGTAGACGTAAAAAGGGCCTGAGCCTTTGGGGGAGTCCAGCTGGCAGAGTGGTTAGTGGGGGTAGAGAAATAACACCACCAGGAGACTGATAACATATTCAAGTGCTTGATTTGGGCTACAAAGGCAGAGAGTGTAGAAAGGAGAACAGAGTGATTGATGGTGTCGATTGCAACAGATAGAATGAGTAGTATTAGCATAGATGAAAGTTAGTTGTGGTGAGCAGATGTTATTAAGTTAGCTACATGACATAGTGTTGTTTTTGATTGCAGGGTTCAAAAACTCCATTGAAAAGAATTACTGAGAACACACAAGGTCAGGGACGCAGTGATGCAGATGAAAAAGCAAACTAATATAGTATCATAGGGAAGAAAGGAACTAAAAAGATGGGACAGTAGAAAGAGTAGGGCAGTAGCTGATTTGAAACATGGAGGTTAGAGATCAATGACTCATGAAAAGTAAAGTCAGGCAATACAGAGCTCGTGATGAGGGCGCAGACTGTTTGAGGATTTTATCACTAACTGGTTTTGAGGGTACACAGGAGGGTTTCCTTTATTAAATATGGGGGTTAACTCAGCTGGGAATGTTGGTGTGAGGCTGCATACTTGATTTGGACTGGAGAGGTGGGTCAGAAATGAGGGGAGGGTGATGGTGAAGATAGGAGTGTATCAATAACATATCTAATGGTAGTTATCATAGGAGAAAAGGCAAAGTCAGAGGCCGAGAGGTGAAACTAGGTGAGTAAGGAACGAGGTGGAAAAAAAGAATATTGTTGAGGGTGAGATTGTAAAGAAGTGATCAGTCCTTGAACACAGTTAGGTTTAGCTGATTTCTCCACCGTAGTAAATTGATATAAGAAAACTTTATAGTTTCAGTATATTCAGTGGTGATTGGTGTACTCCATTTATGGTGGAGCACCTGCATTTTTGTTTTCATAATAGGATTGCTGGGCGAGATTCCCAGGTGTAGGGAGGGGTGTTTGGTGTGAAAGTATGCAGAAGGTTGTGTGTAGCACCTGCAGGTCTCAGAGTGTCATTGAACTGGTTGGAGGAGGACAAGTGAAGGAGAGGCTCCATGCCATTACAGAATTGGTCTGTTAAAGCAGGCAAGATTGTTTTATGTCTCCTTTTGATGAAAGAGTGAATTTGTACGGGTGTAAAGGAAGGGGGTAAAAGAGGTGTACCATATCATAATCTGATGGTGGTGCATTTATGGCAACTTGTGATTAGGAGAGAAAATAATTAGGTGTAATGGTTTCATATGGATATGAGTGAATGGAGAATGAGAGTTAAATCAAAGAGAAACTGGCTAAAGAGTGTTGAGTGATATAACGTGTTGAGATCAAGGATAAAAACACCAGAATGAAATAAGAATATTGGGTGATAGTAACTCTTAATAAGAAGGAAGGTTGTGAAAAACAACTCATAAACTGCATATGGGTGTGATTGGACGGATGGCAGAGGTGTAGTGCACCTTATCTCTTTTATTGCTTCCCAAAATATTATTTGATATGTCAGTCCTTTTGCCAAATGACTGACATGTTGAATTGGGCTACACATGTTGTGAAGGGTCATTCAAAAGGAAACTTAGGGGCTATGAGTATGATTCTGTGTGGAGAAATCACAGGCTGGAAAGTTTAACTATTCATGACTGCTTAGACGTTTTCAGGTAACTATGGATCATCCAACCACAGACACCATGCTGCCCTGGGAAATGAAGAGTCTGATAATCCAACAAAATTCTAAAGATCTTCAGTCCCCGACAAAAGCTCCATTGCCCAAATTTGATCCTGTAGTGGGCGCACATTCACTTTGAACAGTCCATCACCCTCTCTATAAACAGGCTTTCCCATGGTGTTTCCCCCTCAGTGTTTAAAGCATCAGTGGTGATGCTACTGTGTTCCACAAAACCTTGAGCTCTCCCCTACTAGTCTCAGATAATGAATTTGAGGGATTATTTTCCACAGTCATTACACACAGAGATATATGTTGCTTACTACTGTACACTCAAATTGGTCTCCCCTCATTTGTTTTAAAGATGTGCCTTGTGCTGCCATTTAAAATTATAAAATGAATGACAAACATATTGTGACAAAAATATCGCAGTAGGTAATATTATTAAAAACAAGATAAGAATATTGATTTTTTTTAAAGATACATTTACCAAGGTAATTAGCCACTTGAAATCCTCAAGGAGGTGCAACCAATGATTGAGAATGAGGTGCACCACCGGGCACAAGTAGAGTTGTGCCCATGGAACAACTTTTAGTGTTGCAACCTGCAAGAGAAAGGAAAGAAGTAAAATAGATATAATTTATAACTGAAATAACAATCTAAAAAAACTAATAGTATCCAGGAAATGCTTATAACTTACCATATTATCCTGTATCCAATGCCACTCTCTTGCTAAGGCCTCTATTTTGCTAATCAAGCTCTGTGCCAATATAACTTAATCTTTCTTGGTTCCAGACAATACACTATCCAATGTAGTGTATCGACTTTGGCTCTAAAGTACTCTAACATTTTAAATGTAATGAGGAGTGCCTTTTGCCAGTTCACCAGGAACCCAAATTTATGTAAAGTCCTCCTGACTGTCAATTTTGTCTTTTGTGAACTGGGTGAGAGAGGGGGACTGGGTTAGAAGATCATCTTAATATGGAGGAATAACTAACCCGTGGGCATTGAGAATGCCTGTGTCTGGAGCCAGAGTCTTGGTGAACACTCTTGGGGAAGTCTTCAACCCAAAAGGAAACACCTGAAATTGCCAATGGTGGTCCCAAACAGCAAATCTGAGAAATCTCTGCCAAGTCAGATCTTTTAGCAGATGCAGATCCGTATCCTGTACGTATAACTTAGTCAGAAAATCAACCTTGGATTTTAGAGGAATGACTTGCTGGAGAGTGTTCATTTTGAAGTCTGTGGTAGGAATATATTGATTCCGAAACCTCAGGTCTATTATAATTATGAAGTCTCCTGTTATTATTTGAATATGGGAAATCCTTGAGTAGCATCCTAGACCCATATGCTTCCAAGGAACAGGGTTTATAGCTTCCTTCCACTGAAGACGAGAAATACTGTCCTTCAAGGCTTCTGGTTTTATCTTGTCTCTGGGCCAAGGAGTTTGAACAAAATGTGGTTCTGGAAAATCTAAAGAGAACTTGTTTACAGAAACCCAGAGCAATAATTCTATGAACCCACTTGTCCACAAATTTTGCCAAGTTTGAAGAAAAAGATGTAGTCGACCTCTCACTGGAGCAAAAGAGATCCTGGCGTAGTCATGAGCCTTGTTTTCTATTACTCTTCCCCACAGGTTGACAAGAAGAAGAACCATACTGGTTTCCTGTAGGCTGTAAACAGCCTTTACATTGAAAGACATCATTTTCTGCCCTTAACCTAAGATTTTAGTTTGTGGCGAAAGGGCTGAGTATGCTTCTGACTTCTAGAAGATTTTCTTAGCACCTCCTCAAGCTCTTCACCAAAAAGCTTAGCAGTAGAAAAGGGCATCCTAAACCAACAGCTCTTCTGAGCTGTCTCTAACTTCTGGTTTCTGATGTTTAAATGATTTCTTGAAGAAGACGAGCTACGCAGAACATTTCTGATGCCCTTCAATTGTCAAACATA
The DNA here is from genome assembly GCF_964263255.1 of Lissotriton vulgaris. Taxonomy (NCBI): domain Eukaryota; kingdom Metazoa; phylum Chordata; class Amphibia; order Caudata; family Salamandridae; genus Lissotriton; species Lissotriton vulgaris. The sequence continues at coordinate 1,425,842,293 of NC_141693.1, read as the reverse complement.
ATATCTGACAGAAAATTAGCCCGGATCTCCATTATCTTCAAGAACTAAGAGAAATGTTCAACCTCCTGAATGCAAGATGAAAGGAACTGGAAAACCTTGATTAAAGAAAGAGTAGAGTAATCCCTGCATGTGCTCTCTTCAGGGCACCCCTATATTTGTTATCTACTGGATCCGAAAGGGCAAAATCGTCTTCATCATATCCTGGAGAAGGTCAAGAGGAGTATGAGAAGTTAGATGATAATGAACAGCCAGATCTAGCTGAAGATCATGCAGAACTCAGAGGTGGTGGACTTTTCTTACAATGGTGATTATAAGCCTCCGACAAAGACTTAACCATCTATTGCAGATCCTTATCTGCAATAGACGGAGATTTAGAACCAGGCCCCCTGCCTTTAATTGCATGTAGGTACTTCTCAGTAGTAGAAGAAGAGTGCCACAATGTTTTTGTGTGCTTCGTTGTAATAACTGCAAGAGGTTAATAGTGAGATATAAAATAGAGAGTAATGCACAGTTTCCTTAAATACCCCTTCTGGATCCAAGACAAAGAGGTCCACCACCTGCCTGTTGTAAAAATATAAATCAGGCAAAACAAAAAGAGGCCTAAACCATCTAAAAATTGTTTTTTTTCCCTAAAACTCTGTGAGGACCTACGAGGCATGCCCTGTGGCAACCACTTACTTTCCTGAAGATCAGAAGGAAAAAAGGAGCGCTCCACTCAAGGTAAGAATATATATTTTTCTCTTAGCTCTTTTTTACGTTTCTTTTTTATTAATCTCCCCTTAACAACTTTAGATCATCAAAATAAAGTGAAGATTCACATCGCAAGGGTAGCCATAAGACTGTTAAAATAGAGAGATAGTCATATAATTTAAAAGTGGGGCATAGTACCACTTTAACTGAAGTAAGTTCTATTTTCTCCTTTCTGTAGGAAACAATGCTCAGGAACTGTAGAAAACGATCGGAGAGAGAGCTAGTGTTAGACCTGGCCCCATTGGCGTGAGTACCCCTTTCATTTTTCACTGTTGCCTCATGTGTTTTTCAGGAAATAGATGCTTTGGGCACTGTGCCACTGCTGTCCAGTGCCACAGTGCGAGTGCTCCCTACTGTAAATTGATGTATTGATTAGTGGTTCCCTGATTGGATGTTTGGTTTACTGTCAGACCCTAGTACAGTGCACTGAGTGTGCCCAGGGCGTGTGATCGAAATGCTACTAGTGGGTTTGCAGCAGTGGTTGTGCCACCCACAGAAGCAGCCTGGTGAAATGTGTCTAAGGTCTGCCATTGCAGAACCTGCGTGCAGTCTGGTACTGTCATGCTGACTGGGCAAGTGCACCCACTTGCCAGTCCCTAAACCTTCCCTTGTCTTCATATTAGTCACCCCTATGGTAGGTCTGTGTTCTTTTCAGCAAAGCTGTAGCCGGACAAGGCTACCGACTCGCACAGAACCTTGAACTAAGGTTTTTAAACCTGAACTCTTGAAATTTGATAGTACTGTGGATTCTTTTTGTCGTTTATTGGTCTTGTGGTAACTCTATATAAAGTATAACTTATTTTTGATATAAAATCTGTGTGGTGTCCATTTGTAGTGTTGTCACTGGGTTACTGTATGTGGTCACAACTGCTTAACCCAGTATAAGAATTGGCTTGGTAGTTTGGTTTGCCCTGTTCCCATCATGCACTGGGACAGGAACAGACTAATTTGCATGTAGCCAGGTTCTGAGCTGGGATGGTGCAGTGAGCTAAAAAAACGGTGATGGATCAAGCCCTGATCTCTTGACTGGGTAAGAGTATTCTGCATCATTCAGAAACTCTGTCCATCACCACCCCCTTTTCCAAAAACCACAACTGCTTAACTTACATCGCCTCTGAAATAAGCCTTGACTGCCCGCACCTCGCCGCCTAGAGGGTGAGCAGGAATATTATGAGAAAGTAATTCCCTTCCCCTGAACAGAGGAGAGGGTTCCTGCTTGTCAGAAGTACCTACCTGTGCCAACCAGAGACCCCCAATTCTAACAGCTAGCATAGGCGGCGTCTGCAGCAGACCTAAAACAATTAAACATTCTGGAGACTCAACTTAAAATTTAAATAAAGTGCACTGTGGATAGTCACTGTATTCTAGAAATAGAATGCCCCGGAACTCTGAAAACAAATGTAGCTCGGGCAAGCTTTACACTGACCTAACTGCGCCCAAGCACTCGCAGCTGCCAAATCAAGTGCAGTTCAATTTTTATGAAAATTAAAATGGAGACAAGCAACTTTAAAAAGACAAACATGCTCAACAAGTTTATAAAATTATGGTATCCCAGGTAAATATGCTAATGGCGCCAGAGCAATCACGCTGATTGCCACCTGACTGGTTTTCAACTCCCACCACCAGTATTTTGATGTCACAGGTGGTACAAAAATATGCAAAATCACCTAAAGCTGATATTTTTAGCCTTTATCTGTACTTACTTAAAGCAGACGATATGAATAGAAAGCACTATTAAAAAGGTTCCTGAGCGGCGTTAATGATATATGACTAATAAAATAAAGTATACTAAGACAGAAAAGTTAAGTTGCGAATAAATATACACAAATGTGTTTACAGTTGTTGGAACTGGCCCTCTGTACAGGTCCACCACAAACATTTCACCTATTCCCTCCACTTTTTACTGAATTCATTTGTTGTTGGCCTTAGGTCCCTGTGTACTTTATCACTGCTAACCAGTGTTAAACTGCTTGTGCTCTCTCCTCTAAACATTGTCTAATTGGCTTACACCTGATTGGCATATTTAATTTACTTATAAGTCCCTTGTAGAGTGGTATAACATATACTTAGGGCCTGTAAATTAAATGCTACCAGTGGGCCTGCAGCGCTTATTGTGCCACCCACTTGAGTAGCACCTTAACACATATCCCAGGCCTGACATTGCAACCTGAATGCAGTTTTAAATTGCCATGTCAACATGGCATTTAAATCCCCTAACAAAGCCTTAAATTCCTCTTTTTAAACATCTAAGGCACCCCTAAGGTAGGCCCTACTAAGCCCATAGGGCAGAGTGCTGTGTAATTAAACAATTGAACATATGCTGGTAGTGAAACACTCCTACATTTGTTTTCAATATTGTGAGACCTACGACTCCCATAGGAGAACATTGGAAGTTCTTTAGTACATTTAATACACTATAATTTCCAATTGGGAGCAGGCAGCTATACCATTTTTGGTATCTATGAAATTGCAATGATAAACCCTCTTTAGTGGTAAAGTCAGATTTTTTATTACAATTTTGAAAATTACACTTTTAGAAAGTTGCTGTTTTACTTTCCTTAGCCCTTTTTCCCTTCAGACTGTTTTGGGTCACATGACTGGTTCTAGCTGACAGTTACACTTTGTGATTTCTTCCCAATCCCACAATAGATGGATTAGGTGTGTTTCAATGGGCTTACTACTGGCAGGACGGGGGAGCAGAGCTGAGCACAGCCCCACTTGCAACTGAATACGGTGTAGTCTGCCTTCTCACAAAGAGTATAACACTATTGTCACTGCAGCCAGCTTGGAGCCAGGAAATGTGGCTTGGCGGCAGGAAATTTCATGCACTTCAAGGAACCTTTTCATAAGCCTCTTCCACCTTCCAGACGAAGGGCACCAGGGTACCAAAATAGGACCTTCAGACCTAATTTTCATTTCACTCCTGGACCTGTGGAAGGACTCTTAGATGACTGTCTGCTGCAGTGACCTGCTGTGCACCCTCCAAGACGGAAGTATTGCTTTGCTGCATGGAGCCTGCCTTGAACCCTCAGAGACCAGCCTTGTTGTTGAGCCCTACATCTTCACCTGAACCCATGACTTATCAGAGTGACTCCAATGACTAGTTTGCTGGCCTCCTGTTCAAAGCCACAGAGACACAAAAGACTCCCACCATCTTGACCCCGCACCTGGACCAAGCCTGACTGAGTCCTGAACCCCAAGTGGTGTCCTACCAGTGAAGAACCCTTGGTTGTGGTGCTAAAGGTGCCCAGATGGCCAAACGTCAAAACTGAGGACAGACAATGTGTGATCACAAAATGCTCTGAGAACCAGGAGGAGACCAGGATCAACCTGCCTGCCTATCCGCCCAAGGTGCATTGCTGGTCAGATTGACTATGCAACTTCTCCTGCCAGGCTCTTCTCCACAGAAGCAAATCCCTATCAGAGGTCCTTCCCAAGGAGTTACCTGGCCTCATGGAACTGTTTTCCACTAGAGCCCTTTGCCTCATCTCACTATAGATTTTTGACTTCCATTTCAGAGACTAAGTCCGAAAGTAGAAAGCTTCACCGCAGCTTCGACCCAAGGCTATCTGACAATGACGCTCCCTTCTTCAACACTTCCTGCTACCCTGCCTACTGAACTTTACCTTCTCAGGACATTTTCCTGAGAAATTCTTCCAAGAACAAAGGTAAGCACTGACTGGGCCCGATATATTTCTTATAATCGAAACATGCTCCATCACGGTCGGCCATATTTTTCTACTTTGACCCGGTTTTGCATAACACGATGTCCGCTGCTTATTCTTTAGTCTTTTAGGTGCTCGTTTTCCCTAAACTTTTTACAAATTCAGAACTCCGGTTCTACTGAGTGGATTTCTGCTGTTTTGGTGTTAAATAATTTATTATAATTTACTCGATTTTGGTTTGGGATTTTTCACATTGCCTCTAAGGTAAACCTGTCTGCTTTTTTGTGCCAAGTTAACCTGTGTTAAGCACAGGTTGATTTAGTGACTTTTTGGTTCACCCCGTAAGAGATGATGGCTGTTGGTTAACTTGTTGTTAGTATTAAATTGAAGTCTTATTAGACCGCTGACATATTTAGTCACAACTTAAGACAACTCTTTCATACTGCTGCAAAACTCATAACCTTTGGCCTGTCCAGGTCTCCTACAGGCCTCTGTTAAATGTTGGGATGGTGGATGGGTTTCTCGGATGTTCAATATGTTTTGTCAATAGCCAGTTCTTTTCTCTACTTTGTCATCCCTCACTGATCCTTAAACCCACTCATTCTCTGGATCTCCCCATCCCTTTTTTAACATGGTTTAGCTTTGTAAAATTTATATGAGAAACTGGGCCTGCCCTATCTGGCAGACCTGCTGGTGCTTGCTCCACTTCTCCTTTGGATTTCGATTAAGAGCAATGAGAAAGCATTCCTCAACCGGAAAGTATTACTGATTGTTGTACTTGTGACTTTGGGATTAGAATCCCGTGGCTGCGCTATATCAAGAAAACTGTGGAGGCCCTAAGCAGGCCTTGACTGTTTGCATCACCACACACTACTATGAGAGGAGAGGGAACCAAAGTGAGGGAGTGTATTGCGCTTTGCAGCAGCCAATAGAGAGAGTAGAGAGCTTCCCAAGCCTAGTGTGAGAGATTTAGTCATAATTCAGATGAGTACGAGTACTGAACTAAATCAGTCTATTGTGAAACATGCTTGGGAACTGACACTTTTGACCAAATTCTGCAGAGGCTGCATTAGATGCTACTTATGCTTTCCACTAGGTCAGCTTGATACAAAATATATCTCCATCTGTAAATGTGATGAATCCTCCTCCAATCTTTGGTTCACTTCTAGGCATAGATACCTGGCACCTGTTTTAAAACTTTATGGATTTTACCAATATAGATCTGCTTTTTATTTCCTTCATATGTTGCCTGAACCACATGTGTTACACATTGGGAGGATTCTTGAAAATGGCTCTGTGTAATAGAAAACTAAAGGACATTCATTGTTGCGTATTAATGTGCCTATGCACTTTTTTCTCACTTGCAATTTCCTGTCAAACACATGATTTTATTGGCAGACATTTTGAACCTTAGAAAGCTACTGCTTGAACTAGTGTTTTTTAGAGGATATATTTTTTTATCAATTTTAGTTCATTTTATTTAACACGTGTTTTAATATGTCTAGTATTTTTAAACAGGCTCTTTTGGATAAATGATCAATACGTAGGAGAGTTTTCCATGTTTTACATGGATTAATGCTGGGATTGTGTTGTATAATCTATTCTTTTATGGTTGTATTTGTGTAATTGAATAAAGATTTATTTGATTGTTGCTTAACTACTTAAAACGTTGCATGTTTTAGTACACACATTGAAAACAAGTATAAAGTGACAGTGCCTAATTGCATAGGTATAATAGCATCAAAAACATGTATCCTCAATGGTTTTCATAAATTAAGATAATTCCTCAAATATCTTTCCATCCTTTGGCTAGGGCTTACAGAGATGATAATAATGTATACACAATAATTGTACCATTAATTTCTTTTCAGCCTGCATAGAAATTTAGCCACATATATATTTAAAACAGGAGAATTCAGATTTAATGCACATATATTGGCTTGTCAGCATGATCAAATATGTCTTTGATTGAACAGACATTATAGAAGGCTCCGCCTTTCCCTCAAGATACCCGGACAGATACAAAATAAATGAACTAATGAAATTTCTTTTTTTTACATAAACTTCATAACAAATTTTCCATTTCCATGGACCTTCTTGTGGAGTAGGAGATTGGCATCTAACCTAATCGACATTGAATGAATTTATGTTTTATGTGACTCGGATACCCCAGAGAAAAATATTGTTGACTGTGTAGTTATTTAACACCATTCATGTGAGAGACCGTTTAGTTAGAATTAGTTGGTCCTGCGAGCGTGACATTTTTTCATATTCCTGAAAACTTATAAGGTGACTAGAGCATTTCAGAGGTCTCCCGCTTCCAGACTTGTCAAAGCTCTTTCCATATGAAAACGAGCAGGAGCGTTAGAATGACTCTGCATCAATTCATCCCAGAGCATGAATTTCACAATTACTAACTAAACTCTAATTCAATTTAAGAGAAAGAAGATTATTGAAAATTGATGAATAATTGCAAGACCCATGCAAGACTGACGGTTGACAGATTACACATGCTCTCCTTCTATAAAGAAGAAAAAATTAGTTATAACACGTATCTTAAAGAAAGCAGGATTGATAATATTGGACCTTATACCTGACAAAGGAGGCAGATGGCTAATCACTAGAACAAACAAAAATGATGTAGACGTTTACATAATCAATTTATGTGTCACATCAAATGATGACCTGAGATTTTGACCATTGATAAACAAAAGAATATTTGAGATACCTAAAAACTCTGAGATATTATTGTGTGGAGATTTTAATCTCCAATGGGATAATATTGCACACAGAATGTCTTTCTGCAAGTACAGACCAAGGCAATACCAAAAAGACATGAAAAAACTCTGCAGTCTAAACAAACTAAACAAAATCTGCTGACTAAGCAACCCAGAAAGAATTAAATGTACTTTCTATTTACTCCTTTTTACTCAAGTAACATTCCTAAGCAACTTGGGAACATGCGAAAATCAAGTCCTATACATAAGGATAAAGTATCTACATAGGCTCAGTGTACTACAAAGATCAGTTAAAAATATTTCATTTTATTCATAAAAAATTTAAAAACCTGACATAGAAAGCCATGATAGCACATGAATTGCATAACATACAATACAGCAATATATACACTGAAATAGTCAGTTTGGAAAACAATCATAAAACAAATAACCAAGAATTGTAAAAGACAAGATAAATATTCAAGTGGTGTGGACCACGTGTTGCTAAAATTTGTAGATATTTGTTATTTTTCCTATGCGTGTTTCAGTGTACAGGATGCCTTCATCAGGAACAGCCACATAGATATCAAAATAAAAGAAGAACAGAAGCTAAACACTGAATATGGAATATCAGGGATAAACAATCCTGCAGAAGACACTAAATCCATGTGCTATGTTGACAACTTGTAGATAATGGATAGAACAAACTGATAAGTAAATCTGTAAGTATTCCAAAGAGTCTCTCAAAGATGGAGAATGGTACTGTTGTGATGCTTGAGCCCAAGTCACCTTACCAAAAGAGCTTCGGGAAGAAGACTCCCTTCATGAGTGTCTTGAAAGATTGGTGTCGATCTCGATGTATTTGTAAAAGATAATTATCAAAGAAATTAAGTCACAGTGTCGTAAAGGATGAAAAAACGTTCACTCGTCCATCTCTAAGCAGCAACAAGGATAGCGTATGCATAGTCTTCTTTCTATTCACACCCACACAATATGCTTTCAAGAATAGATACCTGTTGGCAAATGACACATCCATCCCAAACTGTTCTAACCCTAAAATAGAGCCATTAAGAATATCTGATCTTGCCTGCACGTCAATAAACATAGTAATCTCAATTTGGAAGAAGATATGGAGAATCAATGAAGAGATTTAAATTATCAAATAGCCACCACACAAATAGTATCAGAAACATCTTTCAAGATGAAATGTCCCTGAACTTATCCGTCGAATCTTTATGGAATGTCATGGAAGCCAAAGTCAGAGGAGATATGATCAGCCTTGTCCAACAAAAACAGGAGTATAAATAAATAAGTAGATGATAAAATAAAAATAAGAAATGATCAAATTCTTCCATGAATTCCATGATCAACTTATACAATCCAGAGAGGCATATGACAGAAAAAAGATTGCCAAACTTACCTGGATAAACTCAATCGCCCCTCTATAGATAACATAATGACAACATTATTCAATAAACATATCAGTAATCCTGAAATTAGAAAGACAATATATCATGACCTCAAAACTGGCAAGGCCCTAGGACCAGATGGGTTTCCCGCCAGCTTTTATAAAAATTTCTAAGATCAACCAATTGATCACATATAAGTTCCCTTTAAATACTATGTTACTACACGCTCAACAAGTGACTCCTCTGAAGGAAACATAGGTGTCGATTAGGATGGCGTCCGTCCGCCACCCCCGAGGAGGAGGGACCGTCCGCAGGGGCAGCGGCGTTCCCTACATAAGAATTAGGATGTGACCGCCACCCTGGCGGTCACATCCTGTATATTTAACATTGCGGTGGGTGCTGCTTATAGCAGCACCCGCCGCAATGTTAAAAATGCATGCTTTGCATGTGCATGCACAAAGCGGCAGGCCCCGCTCGTGCCTGCCGCTTTGTGCATGCACATGCAGGGGGGTACCATAGGTACCCCCCATGTGCACCCCCCACCCCCCAACATCCTGTGGGCCCGCATGGGGCCCCTAGAAGCAAAGGTCCACATGCTTTTCCACAGTGTTATATCCGCAGCGGAAAAGCATGTCTCCGCACCCATCATAATATGGCTGGCGGTGTCTTGCAGACACCGCTACCATATTGTGGTCCACACCCCGCGGATCAGCGGCAGACGGACCTGCCATCTGCCGCTGATCCCACCGCCATCATAATCTGGCGGTGGGTGTTTTCAAGGACCGCGGCGGTGAATCCGCATCCTCCGGGCTGGCAGTGGCTTCCACCGGCCCGGAGGATGCGGATTCACCGGCATCATAATCGACCCCATAGTGCTCAATTTATATCATGGCTGCAAGCATACTTCATTGCAATGACAACGGAGTATGCTTACCACCAATGATAAAGGTCCACCCAGACAACTTAAGTGCGGTCAGACCATAGGTTTGGATACAGCAGCAACTACTCAGTCACCCCATTGCCAAACCTCTCTGACATCCAGACAGAGTAAGGGCCATCGGAGAAATGGCTATCTGCCTGCCCACCCAATTAGGATGGGCGGACATGTAGCCATTTTGTTTATTGTCCGTCATCTCTAGGTACACCCTGACAGTAAGGAACAGCAATAAAAAAGGAATAATGCTGCTTCAACCTGGGAGATGACTCCCAATGGCGAAGGGGACATATTTATTTTTTATTTAAAAAAAAATCTAATTTTTGGATTTTCTTTTTGAAAATAAAAAACAGTTTGGTGCAGGGCTCCGTAATATAGCTGAAGTTCTGCACAAAAAAGCAATGAGCATCGGCAGACCCCTTATAAACCAAAAACTACAGACTAATATTCCTACTTAACGTTGCCTGTAAAATATATGCTATAATTCTAGTTACTTAACTTGAGAAAAGTCTGCCTATTCTAATCCATCCTTCCCAAAGGGTTTTTTTTAAAGAAAGATTGGCCTTTGACACCATTCGATTGTTCGCTAATCTTATAAAGAGGACAAAATCTCTTACGTCTGGTTCAATAGCCATGGCCTTAGCCACTGAGAGCGCCTTTGATAAAGTCTCATGGACCTTCATGCGAACAGTAATACGTAAATATAACCTATGACCTATCTTTGAAACCATGAATTTTGAACTATAAGAAAATCCAACCTCCTACATTACTATTAATGGTTCAATATGAGAGACAATCAATCTGTTTCAGGATGCGAGGCAAGGCTATCCCCTCTCCCTGCTACTCTTCCTTCAAAAAATCAAACCACTGCTTATAGACATCTGATCCATTCCTCTAACCCCAAAGTATTCCATTCAGTTCAGGAACGCAAACAGTATCTGCCTATGCCGCTGATGTGTTCATATTTTCAGAGGAAGGTGAATTAGTGACACCAGAAATTCTTCAAACAATTAAATGATATTCAAACTCTTCGGGCTGCTTCCTGAACGTGGAGAAAACCGAGTGTTCCCTCTCTACCCACTCTGTTTCCCTAAAATAGTAGGAAAGACTGGCCTGAAATGCCAAACAACTCCATGAATTATCTCAGTGTTCACTTCACTAACCCCCTGCTGATCTCATGGGAGCACATGCAGGAAACCGAAAATGCAAAAATCCAAAATGTAACTGAAGCATGGTCATCCTAATGTATTATGTGGTGAGACAGATTAGCCTGCAACTTCATCAGAAGTATGATCGCCCACTATTATCTCGAATTTTTGATAAAGCACTAGATAAAACTATCTCTACATTTAAATGACAAAATAAAATCCTGAATACCACTTCGTAAAATTAGAATGAATAAAACAAAGAATGTACTAACCTCCCAAACTTTTTCTAATTACAAATAGAATTCTTGGTGAGACAGCACCCAACATTGTTTACAGTAAGACTCTGCAATGCTTGCTCCAGTATGGGCCCAATTAGAAAGGGACCTATCAACATCCATAACCCCAAAAGCGTTGCTTACCATGAAACACTCACATGTGTTTTCACTCCTTCAAAGGCTTAACCCAAGCCACGCTCTTCTGTTTTTATCCTGTCCTTGTTTGCAGATTCTTTTATCGCTGTATGTCCGCGGTGTAAGATGCACGACGTTGATTTTCTACACATGATTTGGTCCTGTCGGGTGCTACGGGGTTTTGGTCAGAGGTTGTCCGGGTACTAGAGGTGTTGACGGGTACTAGAGGTGTTGACGGAGCGTGCATCATGGGACACAATTGAGGCCTGCCTTTTGGGATTATTCTCTCTCCCTAAGAAGGCTAAATTGTTATGCAGGTTTGCGCGGTTAGCTTTGATGTTGGCCAAGCGTATGATTACGCAACGCTGTAAATCTACTCTGGCGCCGCGAGTGGATGATTGGTGTGAAGAAGTGGCCAGATAGCGATTGCAGAAAGTGAAACGTTGCACGCGAAGAATACAGGGGACTGCGAAAGCGCCCGATTTCGTCGGAATGGGCACATCTAGTAGAACAGTTCAGGGCCATGGAAGATGATGAGCCATCGGGTTTGCATCGTAGTGGGCTGGACAGTGGTGTGGTTTCATAGGAACAGATGGATTCATACTTTCCCACGCTTTTCCTGGGAGTAACCTTTAAGTTTCCTTATCCCCGGCCTGGTTTCCTTAGTCCCTGTCCAACAATGGATCTCCTTCTCTCCTTGTTCCCCTTCGTGGTTTTCTTCCTTCTCCTCATTCTTCTTCCCTCCTCTCTTCTTCTGCTCCCCCCTTCTCCCCCTCGTTGGGGGTACCCCCCTTTTTTCGAGGTTTCCAGACTAGACGCACACTGGACGCAGGAACATCAGTGCAGCGGGTAAAATTGTAAATTGATACTTGTATAGCGCACTACTCACCCGCAAGGGTCTCAAGGCGCTTGTACGAATACCACTGTGGAACCCATCCTGGCTTTCCATGTGAGGCGTCCACTCCTGGGCACCCCCAAGGTGGGGGCCAGGCAGCCTTAGCGTTGTGGGGGCCATTGTGGAGATTAAGCAAGCTATTGCATGGAGTTGCAGAGTGGGACTTCATGATTGGAATAGGTACCGAGGCGAGATCCGTGGAATTTTGAACCCAAGACCCGCCGGGCTAGACCTCTGCATCAGGGTCTGCCGCTCTAACCATTGAGCCACACTTCTCCACTGGTTAGTCTGTATAGCAGCATTTGAGTTACCTGTTTGTTGGGGTATGGTTTGGGGTGGGTTAGTTTGGGTGGGGGATATAACGGGAAATGCACTTGATGTCACTCATTAGTATTGTACTTATCTTTCAGGTTTCACGAACTGCACATTTCTACTGCAAGTTATGTTGCACTTACTGTACGTTGTCTGTACACGTTAACTTAACATGTGACCAGGATCCGGTTAGCCTTGCTACTATGCGAGGACTCTAAAATGTTTCTGTTTTATCGTGTATACCTGTGTATGATTTGCAGTGCTCAATAAAAAACAATGTTTTAAAAATAAAAAATAGTAAATAGTGTGATGTTTTTGGAAACGCATAGAAGTGTTAGTATCATGTACTCCTCCTATCTAGGTTGATAACTTTTTATTGTTTTTGTTATAAGCACTGCCATAACATCATGAACGCTTATAGTGGAAACTGACATGCTTTATTCGTTTTTTTAAAGGGGGATATTATCTATTTCTATAAAGAGTTGACACATGCATCCGCACATTTGTTTAGACTTGTAGATGCTCCAGTCTTTGTAAGAAATGATTTATTTTCTAAATATAATAAAATCAGGGGTCGAATACTATAAAAAAAAGGTATCCAGCCATTCATTTTTATGAGCCTTGTGCTAGTACTATCACGCTAGAGGTCACACCTGTTTAAAGGGACAACCAGCCTCAGTTTGGGGCTGCTTCAGGAGAGGAGCATAGAAGTGGCATTTAGCCTTGCATTGCTTATCATTCCCAGGCTAGAGGTGTGATAGAGACTAATTAAATAACTATTTTTTGCTGAGAAGGTATGCTATGCGATCCACCTTAAGAAACTCGGGGGCATATTATCAAGGGGGTTTATCTCCGCTTTTTTGGCTTTAAAAGCCAAGAAAGCAGAGATAAAATTATCTCCCTATTACCTAGCTGTCGCTAACACCAGTTAGCGACAGGTAGTAGGAGATAGCGACCATCTTGGGCCCCGCTTTGCATGTCAGTGAAATTTATCACTAATGACATGCAAAGTGGTTGTGCCAAGATGTTAGCGACTGGAAACAGTCGCTAACATTGCTATCTCCTATTACCAATTTTTGGAGATATTCGCGCTAAGCGCGAATATCTCCAAAAGCTAACACCTGCCCCTGAGCAGTTCTTAGCCATGTTATCCAATGGTAGGTGGATAACATGGCTAAGAGCATTAGCTCGGTAATGCATGAATATCACTGACTTTTCAGCGATATTCATGCATTTCGGCCAATTTTTATCGCTTAGGAGATAAACCTTGATAATAGCAAGGTTTGTAAGCGATAAAAATCGCCGCAGCTCGGCGATAAAAATATTGCCGCTAAGCCAACATAGCGATAATTATCGCTAGTTGTTTGTAATATGCCCCTCGATTATAGGACAGTAATCATGGGTAAACAAATACCTGCATTAGCTCCAGAAGTCCTATTCTGCTATAAGCTAGCCAGGCTACTTATACCCTGATCGATACCCCCCCCAACCTATCATCTACCCCATAGTCTCTTTTGACATTTATTCATCACCTCCTCTTCTCTATTCGTTATCTCTCTCAGGAGAAGCAATGCACAGCAACATAATGTAAACTACTATACTCCAGAAAACAAATACTGTTACAAAGGGGCCCATTAGGATCTCGGGCGGATCGCCAGCGTCCGCATGGCGATAGCGATCTGCCCGAGATCCATCCCTGCCCGCCACTGATTTCCCCCTGCCATATTACTATGGCGGGGGGACCGCTGCGGACGGAAAGACCGTCCGCCTCTTTTCCGCCCAGGCAAGAAGTCGACCGGGCGGAAAAGAGTTTAATATGGTGGCGATGTCTGTTAGACACCGCCAGCCATATTATCATGGGGGTGGAAACATGCGGGCCCCAAGGGACTCTGGGAGGTGGGGGGTGCACATGGGGGGTACCTATGGTACCCCCCTGCAGTTCCATGCACAACATGGCAGGCACCGTGCGGTGCCTGTCATGTTGTGCATGGAAGTGCATGACATGCATTCCTGGCATTGTGGCGGGTGGTGCTGAGTGCATCGCCCGCCACAATGTCAGGTCTGCAGGATTAGGCATATACCTTCGCTAGTCATATAATGGTTACATCTATTTCAATCTTTGATGGGCCATCAGAGCAAATGCTAAAATGAAATACCAGTTTTTGTAAAGCGCACAACTACCTCCGAAGTGGTGTCCCAGCGCTAGGGGCCCTCCGGAAGATTAAGCGAGTTATTGCCCAGAGTCACATGGTGCTGGGCTGACCTGCCGCCAATCGAACCGTGAGCCCCAGGTTCCAGCATCAGTCGCCCTGGCCGCTGCACCACACCTCTTCCACCTATAGTTGTTTTAGAATCCCTATTTCTATGGATTGCTCTCTATAGCTCCTGGGTGGACTTAAAGGGAATATAGCAGGATTACTTGTATAATGACCATGCCTCAAAGTTGCTCCCTGGCCCTCTTAGGGGGACTTCTCAGAACTTGAGCCATTGCGCTCTGCCATTCTTGGATAGATGCCTCAGAGCCAGCACCATGGCTAACTGGTGGCAAAATGCTCACTCCTAAGAGCTGCTTCCTACCACAACAGGGTAAACTTCTTAGGCATATGCTAAGGACGATCAGATAACCATTGCTCTTGAGTTTTTCTGAGGTGGACACATCATATCAAATACTATGGTGGTTGCTTAGTGCCCATTCCTATGCTTGCTGCCTGCAGCTCACAATTGGATTTCTTAGAGCATATTGACATGACTATTTGTTTAATTCTCATACTTGCTGCTCTCGGGTAGATTCCTAATTGCGTATTCTACAGTAAAGGGATGATGGTGCCTCCTGAGAGTAGCACCCCTCTAGGCTCTGCAGGGGCTGGAGGTATTCACATGCATGACCACATTCATTTTCACACTTTTCTCCTACAGGGATACTAATGCTCTGCTACCGATGTGATTTTAGCAATGTCTGCCACTCACAAGAAACATCAAAACATATCCTTCATAGGCCTTACTGCAACCACACTTTCTATCCATTACATCGGCAGCTAATGTTTATGCGTCATATCCCTCACTTCTTTTCACTTCAAATTCATGTGCTGTTACAGACATAAAAAACAAGATAAAATATGTTAAGGGCACATCTCTGGTACGTAACATCGAAACACCCCCACACAGGTCACGGAACATTTACCCAAAGCTCACTCAATTAGCAGTGTATGAGCCAACCACAGATGTGCATCAGTGTCTGGTTGTTACACCTGTCAGTCTTAGGTTGGTTTTCCCCCAAATGTTTTGCCTTCTCCCCTCCTGTTTGCTGAATTTGTTTTTGTTGGCCGTAGAACTCTGTGTACTTTACAACTGCTAACAACTGCTAGAGTGCTTGTGCGCATTCCCTAAAGCATGGTAAAATTGGCTTACACCAAATTAGCCTTTTATTTTACATATAGGTCTCATGTAGAGATGTATACCATATACCCATGGCTGATAAATTAAATGCTACTAGTGCGCCTGCAACACTGTTCCACACACTTAAGTAGCCCCTTGAAGCATATCTCAGGTCTGCTATTGCAGCCTGTGTACAGTTTTAAACTGCCTATTCACCATGGCAAAATAAACCCATTGCCAGGCTTAATACTCCAATTTTTGCACAAATAGGTCACCCTTAAGGTAGGCCCTAAACAGCCCATTGGACAAGGTTCAGTGTACTTAAAAGATTGGACGTGTGCTTTTAAGGTTTACATATCCTGGTAGTGAAAAACTAATAAATGTGTTTTTCAGTATGGTGAGGCCAACCTCTGCCTTTGAATAATATTGGGTTACCTTATTACATTTAATAAGTGATAACATTTGCTTGAGAACATGTAGAATGGTCATGTTTGGTTTCTAAAGAATTGTAATGTAAAATCCTCTTTAATGGTAATGTTGGATTTCAAGTCACAATTTGGAAAATGCCACTTTCAGAAAACTTCAATTTTTGTGCTACAGCCTGTTTCTGGGTCACATGACTAGGTATAGTTGGCAGTTGACCTTCGTGTTGTCTTTCCAGATAGTCACATAATAGAATGGGTGTTGGTACGAAGGATCCAGCAGGATGAGGGGGCAGACCTGTGCACAGCCCCATTTACAATTCAGAGAAAATGCCTCAGCTCACACACATAGAACTTCACTCTAGCCTTTTGTGACTCCAGACATCCTGCGGCCAGGGCAGGTGGGGAAGAAATCCCAGAACACTCTGTGGGTTGGAAACTTCTTCCACTTCAAACCTGGCATAAGATATCAAATGAGGACCCTCAAACCCACTCTTCAGTACACCTTTGAATCTGCAGAAGGACTCTCAGAAGACTGCTCTGTTATTTGTGGCCTGATGTGAACTTCAGAGGACTGTCCTGCTGCCCGAAAGCTGCCTTGCATCATGAGGGTACTGCTCCTCTGCTTGAGACCTGCATCTCTGCTTGAACCTAAGATTTCCAGAGTGACTCCAAAGGGTATTTGGCTGGACTCTTGATCAGCCTGAGTGAGTCCTGATCATCCAAGTGGTGCCCTTCAAGTCCTGGTCCCTTGGAAGTGGTGCTAAAGGTGGTCAGATAGCCCTAATTCAAAACCTGTGACTTGGGACATTTTCAGTCAAAAAGTTCTCTGAGAGGAAACTGGGACCTACCTGCTCGTCGATCCACCCAATGTGCATCAACTGTTGGCCTAACTTTGTAGTTTCTCCCACTACGTTCTCCGCAGTAGCAATCCTGTTCAGCGGTTCCTCGCAGTAGCTGTATCCAGCCTTGTGGAGTCTGCAGCATCTTCCCACTGGAGATGTTTGGCTTCCAAAAAAAGAAAATAAGTCAGAACTTAGAAATCTTTACTGCAACATCATCCAGCAGCTCTCTGATGACGACGCCTCCTCCTCGGACACCACCGACCCTGCTGAACTTTACCTTCTCTGACTTTTTTTCCGGAATTTCTTCTAAATCCGAAGGAAAGGGGAGACCAGGCCTAATCAACTCCGTGTATTCGAACAAAGCTCCATTGCAGTAAGCCATAACTTATGACTTTGCCCCAGTCTCGAGAAACTAGTGGGAATATTTAAGAGGAAGTGGCAGAGCGCAGCATAAGCCTCCTTTCCTTGGCTTAACGCTGTGCTCCACATTGCTACACCGTATTTACAAGGATAGGGTGCAACTCTCCATTTCCCCCTGCGCTAGTGGGAATCTAGCCGTCCAGCGCCAATGCAGACACCCTTGCATCATAGTGCAAGGGTGCATGTGTTGCATGGAAAATTGTTTATGTGCAGGAAGATGTCCCTTCCTGCACGTAAACAATCTGAAATGGTGTTTTGTAACGTCTATGTGTGCAGCGTGATGCAGCACACATTGAAGTTGCAAAATGTTTTTTTTATGATTGTTTATGTGCAGAAAGGGACACTTTCCTGTACATAATCAATCTATTGCCTTTTGCTATTTCTATGTGTGCTGCACAATGCAGCACACAGGGAAACAGCAAAAACTAGAGGAAATTAAACATTTCTCCTCAGTGCGCCAGGGTAAGACCAGGTTTTCCTTGGTCTTAATTTTGGAGCTGCCACATTTTACGCCACCTTTGTAAATATGGGGCAGATTTGAAATCAATGGGTGTTGCGGTGGAACGTCCACCACAACACCAATTGCCCACCCCTTTCACGCTATACTTAATCTGAAAGGGTGCCTTATTTACAAGGCAGCGTTAAGCCAGAGTATGGGGCTTAACCCTGTATTCTAAATAAGGCACAGCTCCTATCGCCACCACGTCAGAAAAAATTACATTGTTGTGGGCGATAGGGGCTTGATATATGCCCCTAGATGTCCATGGTTGGTGCTTTGATCTTTTAGGTGCTCTTTTTTTACTTTAAAATTTAAAAATCCATAACTCCAGTTCTACTGGTTGAATTTTTTTTGTTTTTGATGTCAAATAAATTAATAAAATGTACCCTATTTTTCTGAATTAGTGAGGGATTTTCCTTGTGCGGTGTTTTCATTTTATTACAGTTTAAGTACTGAATAAATACTTTACACATCGCTTCTAGGTTAAGTCTGACTGCTTTTGTGCCAAGCTACCAGAGGGTTAAGCACAGGTTAACTTAGTGAGTTTTTGTGGTTTATCCAGATCAAGATTGTGGCTGTTGCTTGAGTAGGAGTTCACCCCCTATCCAGGCCCGGACTGGCTGTAGCGGGCACCGGGCAATCCGATGGTGTGCCGCACGGGTGGGGGCCGATTTTGGGCCCCTGGGGACCGATTTTGTTACAGGGCCGTTTTTGCAGCATAGCTGCAAAATCGGCCCTGTAACAAAATCGGCCATAAACCGGCATTGGCAAAGAGCTCGGCGGCACCCCCAACCCCCGGAGAGGGGGTGGGGGCTGGTCGATCATTTTGCCCGGGCCGGTTTTGGTTCCCAGTCTGGCCCTGCCCCTACCCCCCCCCCCCCCCCCCCCCGCAACCAACAACCCAAATTCTCACACTGGTCATGGGTATATATAACTTTAACCTCTAAATCACACAAAAAGTGCATGTTTTGAGCCAATGGGTGCTGGTGGGGCACGCCAGCACTCATTTTTGGGGACCTGCACTTATTTGTCCTCATCGTACTGTGACACAAAGTGACCCATAGCAAGAGAAAGAAAAATACAAGAGGAACGAATTAGGGAGAGAAACATCAAAAACAGGTACAAGAAGTCAGAAAACGAATCTTTAAGTTTGATAAAAGGACAGTTAGTGAGGGTCTGGTGGTGGATGAAAGAAGCATGAGGTGGAATCAAGACATTCGGTAGAGGCTTCAGAGCAAATCTTTGGGACCCAACACTTTATTCTTCTACAACTTAGTCACTGCATGAAATATAATAGACACCTGCTTAATTTTCAGTCTAGCAGTGATTGGATGGCAAAATAGAATACATTTCACAAACTGTGCTGGCATCGACTACCCGCTGCGTGATCTGCATTGATATTACTTTCAAGGGCATACAGCAGATCTTTCTCCCAGCTGCCTAGCGCTTTCAGTGCTTTTGGCTCCCCTCTCCAAAATGCCTCCAGCTAAATTTAGATCCATGTGGAGATCAGCAAAGTGAAGCAAACAACAAGAAAGCCTTTCAAGGGCAGCCATTTTAATAGAGGTGAACGAGAATGATTTATTGTACACTTGAAGCAGAAATAATCTCAACGTGCAACAAAGGCAAGATAATGGCAACAGCTACTGCCAAAAACTGTTGCTTGTTTGATAAAGCACATAACCTTGCTCGGTCAGATTATTACTGGTTGCACTTTACAATTTAAAAATGTCCTCCTTAAGAAACGTGAATATGTTTCATCATTTTATATCTGCATTCGAGGTTGGCTTGGTCTACTTAAAAATGTTAGATTTTATTTCACAATCTCATACAAACAGGTCTGCATTGCTAGGAAGCAGCTCCTCACCTGCCTATGTACTTCGAATGCTGCTGGGCATTTAAAGGCACGGGCCTTTCGTACATCTTACGATCTTCTTAAAAGATGGTTCGTCCTTTCTCACAATACATGTCAATTTCGAGCCCATAGGTCGCATATTCAGAACTTCAGACCTTCCTCTTTCAAAATGCCACAAATGGGCAAGTCTGCATCGCTCACTTGACTCAGGGATCTGAAAATCTCGCTCCAACGGTGTGAGGAAATGCGGAGCCAAGTTCAGATTTTGATCCTGAGGAACTGATGTGCTGAAGTCATCCAGCTGGAAGATTTCTCCAGCAGACCAATCATGTCTGTGTGGAGTAGATCTCCCACGTATCACTTGTCCAGTTTTCCAAAAAGACTATAGGACCTCGCACTTGTCTGCCTTTCTTGTAACTTCAGATGGTAGGTTTATATCTTCTCAGATCCACGGCTAAAACACATTTCAACATTCACAAGACATCCTAGGTGAATTAAATGCTATTCTGCTGAGTTTGTTGATAAGAAAGTAAATATAAATCAGCTAGTTGGCCTCCTCGCCCCTGGTGTCCCCAAAATAAATGTCTGTGTTAGGTGGTCTGGTTTGCCCATGTCCCTGTCCAACAGTGGTATGTAGTGGAAGTTAGTGGCCCTCACAGACATGGCTCAGAAGGGAGGTCATCCAGCCACTAACCACAAGAAGCTGCTGTGGCTGACATTAAGTACTAGAGGGGAATAAAGAGTGAAGGGGAGAGCATGGTCGCATGTAGGAGTAAGAGGATTGCTTCTAGATGGCGCCCATCTCCGAAGGGTTAACAATGTGGACCAGTCTGTGCGTCTGGAAAAGGGCTGTGAAAAGTTGATCTAGGATAATGTGGCCACAGACGTGACCAGTACATGGAACAAAAAGGCACGGCATTTCTTTTTGGGAACTGGTGAGTTTAAATGCCACGCTTACCTGTACCATGTACAGCCCTTCTTTTTACGGGACATAAGTTAAACGGGAACTCATTTAGAGCTTGAAGGCAGCCCAACAGATGTCCAGGTTGGTGGAGGCCCTAGACTCCAGTCCCCAGCAGGGGGCTGCCTGCCTCCTTTAGTGATGGCGGCTCCCCTGGTGGTGATCTCTGAGATGGAAGTGCATCTGCTCCGGAAAATGCGTTTTCATCATTTAAATGTCGAGTGGGACGCTCTGTTTTTTGGCATGCTTGACATTTTTTTACATACCACAAAGCAGGGAATTGTGCTGCAAAGTGTGCGGTGTGCCCATCTGGATCGTTCTTCGGCACACCGTGTGCACGGAGGCTTGTGCTCGCACACAATAATGGACACTACACACTTGAGTTGAGCCAGAAGTCTCGCCCCCGAGTGGGCGCTACCTTTTATTTTACCCCGCAGGCCAGCGGTCTAGTCATGACTGGACCGCTAACCATTACATCTCTATCCAACTTAGTCTTTGAAAATAAACAGTTCAAACAGTTCGCGTGACGGGCACACGGGTTCAAGGTACTTGCGCAGATTACAGTTGCATTGGCCGGATGTCATCAGCAAACAAAATCCCGCAGGCACTGGCTCGGACGAGGATTTGGTCGAACGTTGTACCCCTGAGGACAACTACGCAGCCGCGTGATGTCGGGGGTCATGCCATTTGGAGTCAGGCCGGGTGGTGGCAAGATGGTAGCTTCCAGAGTTTCCCGGTCTCCATCGCTTGGGTCTTCTTGCGCTGTGATAGCCGGGCCACTTGGTTGATTATCAGAGGGTCTCGCCGGGCGTTCAGCCAGGACTTTCTTGAACCACAAGCTGTTTTAGGACACCTCTTTGCCTGCTCTTTGTGCGGTTACCATAGTTCAGTTGTTTGCAGTGACTGCCCAGGCCCCTGGGTCGTAGTTTGTTCTCAATGTCCCTCCTGAGGCGACGGTTTCTGAGGAGAACGGTGGCCCCTGTTGGGAGTGTCCTTGGTGCGGCATGGCAGCGGAGGCTTGCTTGTTGGTTTCGGCGAGTTGTCCTGTCTTGCATCTCCTTGGCCTCAATGAGGTGGTGGTACCCACCCTGGCATGTGGGAAGAAGATCTCTTCTCGGGCGATGGAGCATCAGTGACCAAGGGCTCCTCTGTGTGGTGCAATGGGGAGTGCTCCGGAACTCTCTCAGGAATTCATAAAACCTCTTCTCTGGATCCACTTGTTCAACTACTGCTATGGGGAACATCTTGTTCAGCATACGCATGAATTGTTCGACATCGCCATTGGCTTGTGGCCATTGAGGAGTGCCTCACCGGTGATGAATCCCTCGCTGTCCTAGGAAGGTCGCAAACTCGTCTCCTTGAAATGGTGGCCCATTGTCGCTGCAGCTCTCGTGAGGAAACCCAAACATGGCAAATACTTTTTCCAGGATGGGGCCCATGTGGTTGAATGCGGACCGACTCCACTATGGGGTATTTCGAGAAGGCGTCTACGAGCACTAGCATGTGTTTACCTCCGGGGAAGCTCCTCAAGTCTATTCTCACCTTGGACCACGGGACGGTGCACGCTTCTTCAGTGATCATGGGGATCGGTCTTTCTGGGGCACTCATCAGTTGGCACGGCAGACAGTGATAGACGACATCCTCGACCATCTTCTCTAGCTCTGGGAACCAAACCTTTTCTCTCATCCATGCCTTCATCTTGGTTACTCCTTGGTGTCCTCCGTGAGCTAGCTGGATTGCTCTGTGCTTCAGGGCTTGAGGTATCATCAATCTTGAACCTCCTAACAGAATTCCATATCCTGTGGCTTTGAGTTAGTTCCTTATCCGCCAAATCTTTGCTAGGTTTTCCCGATCTTCCGGGCTCCAGGACTTGGCTTGGCGAAGGTAATTCATCCACGACCCTTCTTGGACTGCTTGTAGGGTTCTGGCATACACCGCATCAGTGGCGGCAGGTTCCTTGATGTCGTCCAGGGTCATGGTCTGGGGACATGCCGCCATTGATGCCAGGTGTACGTAGTGTTCTGCATCTTCGGTATCTTCCTGTGTTTCTTGCGGGATGCGCTGCCTTGATAGGAAATCGGCTGGGTTTTTGGCTCCCGGCCGGTACACCACCTCCATCTCATATGGTTGCAGCTGGACTGCCCATCGCTCAATACAGGGAGGGGGTGAGGTGCAGTTCCTTTGGAGAGAGGTTCGAGGGGCTGATAGTCGGTGACCATGGTGAACAACTGACCCTTTAAATATAGATGAAAATGGCTACAGGCCCACTTAATGGCCAATGCTTCCCGCTCGATTTTAGTGTATCTTGTTTCGGTGGGTGTTAGGGACTTGCTGGCGAATGTCAGGGCTGCCCAGTGGCCAGGTTCGCGTTCTTGGGCCAGCACTGCTCCGAGTCGATGAGTATCTCTGTTCTTTTCGCTGGATCGAAGTATGCCAGCGTAGCTTCTCCTGGGAGTGCATCTTTTATGCCTGGAAACGCCTCTTCCTCTTTCTGGCCCCATTGCCAAGTGGTGTCTGTCCTAGTAAGGGCTCTGAGCAGTTCTGCCTGGGTAGCTAGTCCTGGGATGAATCTCCCGCAGTACGTGGCCAGGCCCAGAAAACTTCGTACTTCCGTTGGTGTTGTCGGCGAGGGAGCGTTCTTGATTGCATGTGACTTTCTAGGGTCCACTTGGATGCCTTCCTGGTTGAACACATACCCGAAGAACTCAAGGGATGGTTGGAAGAATTGACACTTCTTTGTGCAGAGTCGCTCCATGCTCACTGAGATGCTTTAGGTTTGGCGGGGTTGTCCATGGTGATCAGCGGCAGTTGCAGAGTGGATCAAAATATCGTTGCTGAAATCCCGATAGCATTTCTCGTATCGTATTTTGGAATACTTCTGCTGCTGAGGATATCCCGAAATTGAGTCTTTTATATCTTGTAGTCCTAGGTGGGTGCTGAAGGTGGTGATGTAACGGCTTTCGAAAACCACTTGCACCCGTTGACGTCTGCGATGATGTTGTCCATCGTTGGTGTGATGTGGCATTCCCTTTGGATGGCTTTGTTCAATAGCCTCAGGCCAATGCAGAGGCGTATGGCTCCTGGCTGCTTCGGCTTTTCCGCGATGACCATCGGGGACACCCACGGCGTAGGCCCTGACACCTTTTCGATGACGCCTTGCTCTTCCAGGGTTTCCAGCTCCATCTCCACCAATGACCGTAGGTGAAACGGCATTGGGGCAACTGTCTTGTCAATGTGTAGTTTGATGGGGTCACACTTGATGCGTCCAAGGCCTTGCAAGAGTTCCGGAAACTGACTGAGTAGCTCTTCTACTTGATGGGTTTGGATTCTCCTGGCGAATGAGACGAGGCCAAGGTCTTCTGCCGTGTGGCTGCTCAGTAAGGTGTCTGCCTCCCTGTCGATGACACAAATTGTTGCTGTGACTTCGAGGTCGTCTGCTTTGATGGGGACTGAAATCTTCCCTTTTAACTGGAGAGGTGTGTCCGCCCCGTAGGCATAGATTCTGGTCTTAGATGGCGTCACTGGAGGGCATGGTCGTAGACGGCGATATTGTTGGAGGCCCATTACATTCACTGTTGCTCCGGTGTCGATGACCACCTTTGTCTCTGTTCCTGCGACCTGGATCATGCACGTTGGCTGGGGCCTCCGGCGTCGCTTGAGCTCATGTGCAAATGAGATTAGGTATACTTCTTCGTCGTCGTCTTCTGAGGAGTCTTCAGCCGGCCTTTTCTTTGTGCATCTTCAGATGGTGTTGTTTCTGTCACCGACAGTTGTCGTACAGCCCGAGTTGGGGGTCTTTGGTTCTGGTAGTCACGGCCTCTGGTCCACTTCGGCATACGGTGGCAAAGTGGTTAGGTATATCACAGTTGGTACAGGTCTTCCCATGTGAAGGACAGTTTTTTGCAGCGTGTGGTTTGTGTCCACAGTATCCATAATCTCGGCTTGGACATTTCCGGCTTTGGTCTCTTGAAAGAGTCCCCTTTGGGCTTGGCTCTGAGGGCATCGGCTAACTCCGTCTTGATGGTGTTGGACTGTCCCTGGGGTTGGATTAGCGCCTGGTCCATCTCATTCGCTCTGGCTGCAGACTGGTCGTGTGATCTTGCCAGTATCAGCATATCTTTGAGCGCGATCTTCGGTTGGTGTAAGATGAGGCCTCTCAGGATTTTGTCGCAGCATCCCTGGATGAGATGCGCCCTGATCTCCTTTGGTTGGTCATCTTCGGTGCACGTGCTGGCGAGTTTGTGTAGTCGAGTGTAAAACGTATACCTGGACTCCCCTTCCCTCTGGCAGACTTGAGGCAGTTTGAACTGTTCGAAGTCAGGGTTCAGCTGTGGGTCAAAATGGGTGTCTAACGCGGTCACCGCTGCGGTATACTCAGTGGCTGCTCCTGTGTTTGGCAGGTGCCTGAATAGTTTAAAAATGTTGTCACAAGCTTAATGCAGCACCAAGTACCTCTTTACCTCTTCATCGGTCTCCTGGGTCACAATAAAGTAAATATTTAGGTGCTCTATCCATATTTTCTATCTGGGGGATGCCGTGCGGGGTACACCAATTCGCGGAACAGGGGTAAGACCCCTGGGACTGCGTGTTGGAAAGGTGTGTGGGCAGGTGCTGGGGCCTGGTCATTGTCCCACAGGGCAAACAGTGGCAGAAGAGACTGGGTAGGCCAAAACAGGCAGTGTGTTGCGCACTGGTGGGATGGGCCCAGCAGGTGTATTGACTTTGAGCAGCAAAGATTGAGGTGCACTTGTAGGGCAGTCCCACTGTGGGCAGAGTGAGGGCAGACACGTTCTCTGGTGGGCCTTGTGTGCCAGGAGGAGTGTGTGCACTTTGGGGTGTAGCTCACAGGGCACAGCGTCTGTCAGCAGTTCCCTGGTGAGCCACACGTGCTGAAGGATTCTCTGGTGGGGGCGTGGCTTAATCCCGGCCGCAATGCTGTTCAATAGGATGCAGGGAGAGCGCATGAGAGAGCAGCAATCTTCGATTTGGAGGCTGTAGTTGTGGCGCGGCAGGATGTACTCCACGGGGTTAGGCGCCATGTGCGTGCAATGCGTTGCGGTTCGATGCCACGACCAAAGATTCTGTGCACCCAGCAGTAGCAGGACAGGCAGCAGGTAACGAGTGAGGGTCGCGGCCCCCCTCGTCGCCAGTGTGAGGTGTGCCCAGCTGGATCGTTGTTCGGCACCCTCGTTGCCAGTGTGAGGTGTGCCCAGCTGGATCGTTGTTCAGCACACAGTGTGCGCGAAGGCTGGCACTCGCGCACAATAATGAACACCACACTCAAGTTGAGCCGAAAGTCTCGCCCCAGAGCAGGCGCTTCCTCTTATTTTACCCCACAGGCCACGCCTGGCCCACCGATGACGTGCGGCGGTCTAGTCACGACTGGACCGCTAACCATTACACAAAGCATAAGACAAGTGTCCCTCACACGCAGGACGTTCACTTACTGCACATCAGGGACATTAAAAAATGTTCATTCACACAACTACAGTGCCTTCAAACGTGGTCCTGGAAAGGAAAAATCAGCGATGGTCACCCACCACTGTCATCAGCTCTCAAGTTGTGGATGAGCCGCCAGGGTGTCCTACTTCGAGCCAGCCGAGGCTCCGCCATCAGAAATTCAGGAGTTCCCTCCCCCTCCCCATGGTAGTATATCTTTCCTTCGCTCCTCTCTCTGCCACCATTTTAGTTCTGGTGACCTGGTGGCTGGGAGCTTTAGTTAGAAAAATTTTCTGACTAGATTTTTGAAAGGAGCTTGGTTTCTACTTTTGACGCCGTGGGTGTTTTGGTTGCACTTAGAGAAGCTCTGGGGGAGGGAGATAATTTTAACCCCCCCCCCTTTTTGCCCATGTTAATTTTTCTAGGTTTGAGGCGTTTTATGTCGTTGGGAGTTCGGTGGGGGATGGTGAGTGGGCACAGGTAGGCGGTTCTGGGGCCCGTTAGCTTTCTGGGCCTGGGCAGGGGGAGGACTGGGGGTTTTTGGGGGGAGGGGCGGGGTTTTTTCCATCGTTTTCCGTTTGGGATGTGTGGGGGGTTTAGATAATTTTTTCCGCCTTGGTCAGAGGGAGTTTGGGGGTTTTCCTCAGGAGGGCCGTAGTGATCTTGTCAGTTTTCCTCAGTGCGTGTGGCAGGGCAGAGAAGGAGCCTCTTAAGGGTTCGGAGCACAGGGGTCCTGGTCCTGTTGGTGTGCTGATTGGGTCCGGAGGGCTGGCCAGGCTTTAGGCCCGGCTTTTGCGGTGGCTCAGGCAATATTGTAGGGGTTTGGGGACGACGATTGGGACCCCTTCCCCTCCTTTTGCCCCGGTTCAGCAGGTTGGCAGTGTAGCTTCTTCTTTTCCCAGGCGAGGGGCGGCCTCGGTTGGCGAGGTTGCGTTTTTTTTTTTTTGTGAGTCAGGATTCTAGGCCGGTTAGGGGTTTTGGAGTTCCCAGCACTCCAGTCCAAAACTATTTTCTTTTCATGATAAAGTCCGTCGCTGGCCACAAGACTCGGTAGGGCGGTGTGCGGCCCAATTTACACCGAGGGAAAGGGAGGATGGAGCCTCGCGCGGCACATTCCGTACCGGCGGGGGATTCCGGCGCGGCCAGCGTACGAAGGTCAGGCGCGACCTCGCTGGCCCCAACGTCACGCAGGATTCGGTGCTCTGCAAGACCATCGGCCATTCAGCAGGAGCAACGTAGGGGGGAGTATCGGAGTGTACCGTCGGCTCCTCATTTAGCTTTGAGGTAATCAGCCGTTAGGTCTGGTTCTAATGCAGTGGTTTTCATGTGGTTGCTGCTCCTCTACAGATAGAGGATTCTGTGATATTGGATTACAATGATGTTACTCCTGAAGAAGGAGAGTGGAGGGCCACTGAGGAGTGGGGGGTGCCTTCTCATGTGTCTTCTAGTTTTTTGCAGCACCAGTGGTGGTGCAGCCCAGGTGGGCAAGATCATTGGGACCCAGAGGAGAGCGCGGCCCCTCGGTGAGGGTTCCTCGGACGGTGGACCCAGTTGAACGTGTTGTTGGAGATCGGCGCCTGGTCAGGCAGCCTTGTTGAACCCAGGTGAGAGTATCGTCCCACGGGCCAAACCAAAGATGGTGTCGGTGGGAACGGGGGCTGCACCATTACGGGAGGAGCTGGGTGGTAAGCTTCACAGGGGTTACTACGTTCAGGTCAAGGGTGGGGACGGGAGATTTGGTTGTCGCAAGAGTAAAAGTTGAATGTGGCATAAATATGGAGCCTGAAGTCCTGGGTAAGGAACCTATACAGACTAAAGAGTTCAAGTTCATAACCCTGCCTTATATGGGCGTTGCGAAACCAGTGGGTGCACATTTAAGGTTAAGTACGAAGGAATACATAATACAAGGTGAATATGTAGAGTTGTTGAAACTGCTGCATAGAGAAGTTAGATCTAAGGAGGGGTCTCAAGAAGGGGAGTACGAGTTGGACAAGCTCCCTAAGGTTCCTTTAGCCATTGAACATTGGACGGCGTCTATTACGAGAAATTTCCTGAACACTGTATGCCCCTTTTCAAATGCTTGGTTGTTCTACATACACCCAGTTAACAGGCAGTGTCTATGCTTGGGCACAGCACGATGGAGAGTTTTGGGCCCATATGGCTTGGGATCCCAATTAAAGTGGGGTGGGTTAGTCAATGATTCGTGGCAACATCCCATGGGGGCGCCTTCGGGGGGGGGGAGGCGATATTTATGGCACGTGGCTTGCCTTTAGTTTATCGGCTCTTTCAGGGGAAGCCCACCCGGGGAGTGGTGGGGAGTGCAGCATATGCCCAATCTGGATCAGGAGCGTGCTGGGAGTTTAATCAGGGCGTGTGCACGAGAGAATATTGTACGTTTCGACAGGTGTTCCCTATGTGGGAGGAGACATCCCTTGGTTTAGGTGTTGAGGTCTCAGACCACAGGGAGGTCCACAGTGGCAACAGGCCAGTACCGGCTCCTCCACCCCCCCCCCCCTCATCGATCCTAAGGCAGTAGGGGAGTTAAGGGGCCTCAGGGACCTAGGCGTCAGGGTTCATACGCTATTTCAGTTGGGTACTTTAGTGCAGGGGCTGCCAGGGTATGAGGATTTGAGGGCCACTCAGTTGTTCTTGAAAGGTTCTGAGGAAGGTTTCCATTTGGGTTACAGTGGTCCACAGGTGAGACAGTGGGCTAGGAATTTAAAATCAGCACAGGAACATAGTTTAATAGTTTAGGCGAAGTTAGATAAAGAAGTCAGGGAGGCCGGATGGCAGGTCCCTTTGAGGATTGGACAGTTGAGAATTGGTTGCTGTCACCAGTTGGAGTCGTTCACAAGACGGAGGCTGGCAGTACCGATTGATCCTGCACTTATCATGGCCTGAAGGGTCCTCAGTCACAGTATTTATTGATGAGGAAGCTACGTCTGTATCCTATTCCTCTGTTGAGGTCGCGATGGCATTGGTGGTGTCTGCCGGCGTCTCTGCTGAAAGGGCAAAATGTGATATTAAATCTGCATTTCGATTGCTTTCAGTCCATCCTGAAGACTGGAGTCTTCTGGGCATCCATTTCAATGGCAAATGGTACGTGGACGAGGCACTGCCTATGGGTTGTTCGATTTCTTGTTCTCTTTTTGAGAAGTTCAGCACCTTTCTCCACTGGTTTTTCACTCACTAGTCAGGTCAGGTGTTAGTGACCCACTATTTGGATGATTCAGTTCAGTTCAGTTCATTTGTCTTTATTTCGAAATAAAATTCATAAAAGACAACATACAATACATAAAATATAATAAAAACAAAAATCATAACCCTTATTATTTAGAAAGTTGTAAACATACAGGGGGGACTTCATACATTGTCATTCAAGTTAAATAAATGTTCAATTTCTTAATACGAATCAACCACGCCCTTCCCAGAAACTTGGCCACACAGACCACAACAAACTCAGATCTAATATTACAAAACATACACAGGGCTTCAAGGTGGCCCCCACAATCCAATCTACTACATAAAGGTTTCAGCCATTTTGATCGTGGGGCTCGATAGGCTGGGCGGGCAAAAAACAAATGGCCAATACTTTCCACATGATCCGGACACCAGGGACACTTATTTTTTACATTCCCTGCCCATTTTACAGTAAAGGAATTAATGGGTAGTGTCCCTACGCGAAACTGATGATACAATTTCCGATCCAAGGTTTTACCTAACAAATCCCAATAAGGCTCAAGGGAAGGTGTCAATTTATGTGTTAAAAAATGCCCTGTTAGGTTAGTGTCTGAAGAATGAATAACTGCAGTAGATGTAACCGATGCCCAAAATTGGTCTTTAAAATCTTGTTTTGAGGGGAAGATGGAACACCCCGGGTTTATCCACAGCTCGGGAAGGCCCATTGCATACAAAACATGTTTGACTTCCCTGAGCCAGGGGATTCTATGGGCACCCCACAGTGATTTAACCTCCTCCAATTCACTAGCAAAAAGGCTAAGCTCTGTGGTCGTCCAAAGCCGTCGCCAAAGTGCCACCAAACGAAACCGAGCCATCTCATCTAGGGGTTTGCAACCTAGGTCTAACAGCAGGTGCTTGGTGGGTGTGGACTGGGGTATCCCTACCAGATTCCGCAGGAACCTGTTCTGGCCTGTGATCAGAACAGACAGATCCTTGTAGCCCCATATGTCAGCCCCATACAAGGTGGCTGCATTGATCTTAACTTCATATATCTTTAATGCTGGGGTAATACGTTTAGTCAAGGATTTCTTCATTTTCTGCAATAAACAACCCGTAAGACGGACAAATTTAAGATTTAGTGCCTCGATCTGGGGTTTCCAGCTGAGTTGGTAATCAAGGGTCACACCCAAATAAGTCATAGCCTTCACCTGTTCAATCGAAACACCGTTCAGACTAACAGAGCTTTTAATCTGGGTTTTATTACTAAAAACCATACATTTGGTTTTATCTACGTTAATCTGTAGATCATTTATCCTACAGAACTCAGCAAACCTATTCAAAGCTGTCTGCAACCCACTCCGGGTTTTAGAAAGGAGCAGGGTGTTGTCGGCAAAGATTAACATCAGGTATTTAGACCCGCCCAGTGATGGTGCATCAGTCTGAGTATTAGTAAAGAATTCGACAATCTGGTTGATAAAGAGGAGAAACAGGGTAGGTGCCAGCACGCATCCCTGGCGCACCCCACGTTGGACCGGGAAGCTGCTGGTCACCTGACCCTGCTTGCCCCACCTCACTTGGGCAAAGTTGTCCTCATGTAATCTCATGACTAATTCCAAGAGTTCGACAGGAAGGCCCATGAGTCTTAGTGCTTCCCATAGTTTCGCTCTTGGAACCAAGTCGAAGGCCGACTTGAGGTCCACAAATGCGGCATAGACAACCCCTCCACCCAAAAGAACCACCTTCCAATAAAGCATAGTGAGTCTAAACACCTGATCTATAGTACTGGTGCCCAGTCTAAACCCAGCTTGCATGGGGGAAAGTATATTATTCTGCTCTATCCATCCCTGAATTCTTACAAGAACCATTCTTGAAACTATTTTTTGGAGTGAATCGATCAGACTTATGGGGCGATAGTTGTTTGGCAATGATCGATCCCCTTTTTTAAATATTGGCAAGATCTCTGCCCCTTTCCAGGATTGCGGGATCCTGGCCCCTGCTGCAATGGCATTGGCCAACATAGTGATGTATGGGACCCATACATCAGGGTTCGATTTAAAAAGGTCTGCAGGGATAGCATCTAGTCCCGGAGCTTTTCCTGGCTGAACAGAACCAAGTGCATGCACCGTGTCTAAAGAGGAGAAAGTGAGTGAAGCCCCAGAATTAATGAGCGGTAATCCCAATGCAGGCTTGATTAGTAGATCGGGCACGGCACTTGAATCTTTAAATTGGGCGGTGAAAAAAACCCACCCAGTCCAAAGCAGAGACATGGTTAACGGGTGATTGGGAATCCGGGTCCCTGCCCCACCTAACAGTCTCCCAGAACTTCACTTGGTTAGACGATTTACACGCCAGGAGTAGTTCCGACCAATATGAGTCATCCCATTCCCTCTTGGCTGTCCATAAGACCTGTTTATAGATTAGCCTAGCATTCTTGATATAATTGGAGATCCCCGATTTAACTGCTGCTATTAATTTGCTATGCGCTTCCCTACAACACTTGTTGTACCATCTTTTACGGACTTTAACTACCTTATTGTTCGATGGCTTAGTGAGCAGACTTTTGAGTTCCGTGAAACACTTCTCATGGAGGTTGGTAATTAAAGAGTCGACCCCACTAGAGGGGGGTAGGTCCGTCATCTTACCCCTTGTTCCTAAAACCACCTCCTCTATTTCTTTAATGAGCTCAGGACCAGCTATGACCCTAGGCAATTTAACCCGTCTTCTGTTGTTACACAAAATTATCTCAGACGTTGGGCATGTTGTTACCAAGGGTCCATCACCCAATCCGGGGACCCTAAGACCCAAAGAGAGGGGATTGTGGTCACTCTCTGGCCTAGCCTCTACCTCCATAGCTATCACGGATGACCAAAAATCTACTTTGACCAGTAGTAGTCGATTTGACTCACACTGATCCCATTATCAAAGGTTGGTTTGCCGAATTTATCGGACGGAGTGCGGCCGTTCACTGCCCGTAGCCCCCACTCCAAACAAAATCCCAACCAGTGTAGGGCCGCCTCAGTTCTCCTAACACCCTTACCTATAGTTAGAGGGGGGATATTCCAAACAGTGCCCTCGTCAGTTCCCACATCTTCAGCCAGACTAAGAATGGGTTCAAATGAACAGTTCAAATCTCCTGCCACTAAGATAAAACAGTCACTGCTAAACTTCTTCAGGAGGCAATCTAGGTCGTTCAAAACCGGTTGCTTACGGCCACCCTGGCTGCCTCGGGCATAGATGTTAATTAGTACAATGCCCTCATTATTACCCTTACTGAGGTTAATACATAGAAGGTCAGCATTATCAACCATGATTTCCTTAGATTGAAATCCCAGGGAATTTCGAATCCATACCACCAGGCCTCCGGAGGCCCTACCCTTTGGGCCCTGTATGGCAGGCTTATAATGGTTCAGGTAACCTGCTCTAAATAAGGGAACGGTTGCCCAGGTTTCCTGGAAAACGACAATGTCATAAATGTCGATAAAATCGACCCAATCATCGTTGTCCAAGCGACCCCTTAACCCTGCTATGTTCCAGGAAACCACCTTAAGTGATCCCACTGGACTACTAGTCGGAATTGCCTCTGGTAAACTTAAATCTTCCACCCTGGTCTCAGTGTGTCTAGTTACATGACTAAGGACTGATCGTGAACCTTCAGAGGGAGCAAGACACTCTACACATGCTTCTAAGGGGGTAGGGAGAAGAATCACCTGGGTGAGAGTAGGTTCGGGGTTATAAACAGAAACGTCAACCACCCCAAGTCAATCGACCTCATCCAAGCAACCGAACATATTGGAAGTAGGAGCCCCTTCCCACCAACCATTTTGACCTTGCCAACCATCCCTTGGTCCACCCCGCATGGTATTTTTGATGATTTCTTTTTTGTTGGTTCCCCGGGGTCCTCGGAGTGTCAGACAGCCTTGGTCACATTTCCGACCCTCATGGAGCTTTTAGGTGTGCCATTAACATTGGAAAAGACAATGAGTCCTTGCGTGACCATGTCTTTTTTGGGCGTTGAGATAAATTCTCGGGCAATGCAGGTTCGCTTGCCAGTGGATAAGAAAGCAAAATGCTGGAGCTATTACGAATACTGTTGGTCAAAGCAAAGGTCACAGTCAAAGAAGTGCAAGTCCTTTTGGGCCATTTGAATTTTTGCCTTTAGGGTGGTCAGAGCAGGGCGCACTTTTTGTAGGCGCCTAGGCAGAGCTTTGTCTGGTTCTCATTGCCTCATCACCATGTGCGTTTGTCAGCGGGGGTCAAGGAGGATCTGCGTATGTGGGAAACCTTTCTGCACTCTTTCAATGGGTTACTCTGTACAGGAAAGATGACTGGGGGTGGGACGTTTAGATTTTCTCTGATGCTGCGGGCAGTGAGGGCTTTGGCATTGTACTGGCAGGGTAAGTGGTGTGCTGAGAAAGGGCCTGCGAAGGTGGACAGACAGGGGTTGGAGTATTGCTTTCATGGAACTGTACCAGTGGTAGTGGCATTGACAATGGGGCCAAGAGCTGGCGCACAGAAAAGTTCTTTTTCGGATTGACAACTTGACGGTGGTGGAAATCATCAATAGACAGTCAGCCAGGGACACCCAGATTTTGCAACTGCTTTGAGTGTTTGTGTTGGGCTGCCTTAGATATGAAATCAGTTTCAGGGCCTTGCATGTTCCTGGTGTGGACAATGACATTGTGGATGCTTTGTCTCATTCATAAGTGGGAGAGATTCAGTGGGCTGGCCTGGGAGGCGGACCTGACGCAGACCCCAATGCCGGATCACCTGTGGTATGTAGGCGACATAGGGCCATACAGCTGGTGGTCAGTTCCTTGTCGGTTTATACTCAGGCAGCTTATGCTGGCGTGGAGAGACTTTCTGGTTTCAGGTGCGTGTCGTAGGGATCAGGTGATGTAGTTCAATTCATGTGAGTCATTAGATATAAGGGCCTTTCCAAAGTTACCATTGCAGGAAAGTTGGCAGGGATCTCCTTTATGGGGAAATTGTGGTGGGGGTATTCTCCTTCCGTCGGGGAGTTGGGGAGGCGAATGTTGGAAGGTTGGGCCAGGGAGTGGGGCAGGGATGTTCCAGTTCGTAGGCCTTTGTCCTGGCAGGTTTTAGCACGCCTTTTAGGTTCATTATTGGTTGTTTATAGGGACAGTTTTGAATCTTGTTTATTTTCCACCCTTATGGTTTGGATGTAATTTGGGGCTTTTAGAATCTCCGGATTTTTAGGTTCCATGTCCAGGTTGGGCCTTGTTTGGAAGGTTTTCTTTTTAGAAGATCATGGGGTCCATATTTGGTTGGTTTGCGCTAAGACAGATCAGAGAAACATGGGTAAAGGTGTATGGCTGGAGCGGTGTTTCCGGTTTTTGACATGTCCCATTACTTGGGCTCATCGCTGGAGGAATTTGTCAGGAGGGGTGTTGGGGTGTTTCGACATGCTGATGCAAGCTGAGTTACGGATTATCAGCTGAGTATGGGCTGTGCAAAGCCCTGGAGAACATCGGTTTGGAAGGGTATCATTTTGGGACCCATTCTTCAGATTTGGGGCGGCCACTGCAGCTTGCACTAGGAGTTGGTCCAGGGGGGACTTTATGAGGATTGGGGCGCTGGTCATCCAATTGTTTTCAGTGTTATGTGAGACGCCCTGTGGAAGAAGCGCTGGCGTCATCCTCTTTATCTTGAATGCTCAATTTGTTTTTTCTATTTCAGGTTCGGTAGCGGGACCTCGCTCTTCACAATTGACCATCTGGATAGTGGGGCATTCCTTCATCAAATGGGCCTATGTTCATGCTTGTCCACCATATTTTGGAAAAGCTCTGGGTTTTAATACTCATGTCTTAATGTTGTTTGGAAAGGGAAGGGTGGGATGTTGTGGAGGGAGCTGGTTCTTGCTTTCAATAGTTGGGTGGTCGGGGGCCAGTGCCAGGATGTTTTATTCATTCATGTGGGGGAAAGTGATCTTTGTAGAGTAAAAAGTGTGGTTTTATTATGGGCAATAAAAAGGGATTTGGTTTTTTATAGGAGCAATGGTCAGGGTGCCATGTTTTGTGGACGGAGCTGGTTCTACTGAGATTTTGAAGGGGAGCTTTGCACCCCAGAGTAATTGGCAGGGCTCGTAGGATGTTGAATTTGGAAGTTTCTCAATTTTGTAGGTTTTTTGGTTTTGGGAGAGTGACTCATTCTGACATTCAGTTCGTGTCTGTTGAATTTTTCAGGGGCGATGGAGTTTACCTCTCTAGTATAAGTATGGAGGTGTATTTGCTTGATGTTCGAGAAGTTTTCTCTAGGTGTTTGGCTGTTCAGGGCCGCTCAGATTTGGTTTAATTTTGTTGGTTTGGGGGGCAGAAAGTGGGGGCGGTTGTTTATCTCCCACCCAGCTTTCTGGGTGGCGGATTTTGGTGATGTTTTGCCAGGGTTGGCTGACTTTTGGGTTTTCATTTGTATAAATGGCTCTTTGACAGGGGCTGTTGGGGCAGGTTGGTTGTTGGGGTAGGTACACGAGGTTGGGCGAGCGTCAAGTGGGCGAGGGGCAGGCAACGAAGTTTTGTGTAACAGATGTTTGGTATTTTGGAGGTTCATATGTTGATGCAGTGATTTATTATGTTTGTAATTTGTAATGTTGTAATGTACGGGTGGGGGGTGGGTTTGAAAATGGTTAGGGGCGGGGTAGGGATCAGGGTTTTGAGGTGATAGCTCTATTTTGTGAGGTATAGTTTTGTAAGGCATTGGCCAATGAGTTTTTATTGTTATTGTGCACCTGTTCCAATAAAGCGGCCTTTTTCACACTTACTCGGTTGTTGGGCTGCTTCCCCCCACCCCTCCCTCCCAAGGGGGGCTTGGGGGGGTGCCGACCGCAGGGAGGCCCCCCCCCCCCCCGGGCTGTTTGGGAGGGGCCTGGGGGGGGGGTTCAGCTGTCCATCAATCGGGCATTTTGTTTTGGGCTCTATTTTGTTATAGCCCAAATCCAGCCCAATTTCAGCCCAAAGTATATCTTCCTTCTCTCTGCCACCATTTTAGTTTTGGTGACCTGGTGGCTGGGAGCTTTAGTTAGTAAAATGTTCTCCCTCCCTCCCTCCCCCAAAAATGTTGTGTATCGGTTTTGTTACATTTTTATATTTTCTGCTTCTTTTCCCTCCTTTTTTGGTTCCTCTTTTCTTGTCATTCGTGGCGGCTTTGTTGTTTCTGGTGTTCAAGGGGCTCTAATTTTGTATTGTCGCTTGGAGCAGGTGTAGGCGGATTTTGGTGATGTTTTGCCAGGGTTGGCTGACTTTTGGGTTTTCATTTGTATAACTGGCTCTTTGACAGGGGCTGTTGGGGCAGGTTGGTTGTTGGGGTAGGTACATGAGGTTGGGCGAGCGTCAAGTGGGCGAGGAGCAGGCAACGAAGTTTTGTGTAACAGATGTTTGGTATTTTGGAGGTTCATATGTTGATGCAGTGATTTATTATGTTTGTAATTTGTAATGTTGTAATGTACGGGTGGGGGGTGGGTTTGAAAATGGTTATGGGCGGGGGAGGGGTCAGGGTTTTGAGGTGAAAGGTCTATTTAGTGAGGTATAGTTTTGTAAGGCATTGGCCAAGGAGTTTTTATTGTTATTGTGCACCTGTTCCAATAAAGCGGCCTTTTTCACACTTACTCGGTTGTTGGTCTGCATCCTCCCCTTCGCCCCCCCCACCCCTCCCTCCCAAACTGCTAATGTGCCAGTGTGTGAGCACCACCAATGTATGGAGCCTCCACTTCACTGAACTCTACATGGCTGTATTGTCCTTTACATGAATGTGCAGTTATCGTTACAGATGCTGCACTGAAAGAAGGGAAAACGAATCTCCGGCCACCGGCCTGCCAATAATCCCCACCAGTCACTGAAATGTAGGATGGTTTAGAGAAATTGTTTGTAATTTATTCCAGTCCAAACTTTACCAACTGAGACAATAACTGTCAAATGTGGGGCTCTTCTATATGTTACGGGCATCCTACCTAAAGGAACTCGCTGGACTGCCACTTTACTTCAGCTGTGCGTCGCCACTCAGATTGAGGAGCAAAATGTATTCATTCAGCAGTGGCCTTTGCTAGATTTACTTTAATATCTGTCCCCAGAAAGCAGCTGCTCAGCTGTTCGCTCTTCTGTCCCCCACCGTGTGTGTTTCATAAATCTTCCTATACAAAGTGTCTTCCTGCGCGCGTTGTGTGGCAGGTTGTTTGTTTTATGTCTCAGTGCGTTCCCCTCCATCTAGGGTGTTTCGTCCACTCCACGATCTACTTCTAATCCAATCCGGGAAACTGATGAGTCCGAAGACCAGGTTTTCCTTTGATTTAGGACTGCCCTATCATTCTAAAATTAGATTTGGCCAAAAGCAGGGGTGCCCATCCCATAATTAAAGTGAAGTATCCCGGGCACATCCCTACAATTAAGGCAAAAGAATGTTCATGCCTATGTGGTGATATAACATAAAAGGGCTTTGATGAGCTTGCAGACGGTTCTGTTTTCAATACATCTCAGTTTCATTTCATAATAAGCAAATGTTTTAAGTGCCAAGTAGAGGTAATAGACGCTGGCCAGACTGACCTGCCGGGCAGGCGGGCAATCCCCGGTAGGCAGGAGGCAGGTTTTGGCCTACAGGATTGTTGGTACAGGTTATGCCATCCCGGTGGCCACTTGAAAGAGTTGCTTTGGTTCAAGCGCACATTAACAGGTCTGCACATGAGGCCTGAATTTATTTTGCCAGGGCTGCTACAAGTTCACAGCCCCGCCCTGGACAGATGATTAGGAAAATGGGTAGAAATAAGGGGGGAAATAGGTGAACTGAGCAGGAAAGGAGATATGAACAGGTTATCATAGCTTTCGAATCTCTGGGAATAGCTCCCATAGGGAATTCTAGCTCACAATTCACGTTCTTGAAAGGTTTAATAATCAAGTTTTACTCTGTTACATTCTGTATGTATATGGTGTAACTAACTACCATATCAAGGCCTAACAATGACGTTTGCATTATTTCTTTGCCAGTCACAAAAAAAGATCTAATAATAAGAGAAACTAATTCCAACCAATAACTTGTCTCAAGGTTTGTGACCTAGTTAGAGGCGCAACGCCATCATGTGCCATCACTCGGGAGCCTAGTCTTCACCTCTGTTCTCCCTGATGTTTTTTTCATTATTTAATATATATTTGCGTTATCAATATTGAAAGAGATCCTGTATTAGAGGAGGATCAGATGTTATTGCCTGCTCTTTTCACAGTGGTGCACTTACATCTAACATCCATAGAGACAGAAAGGTCAACTGCTTTCATATTAAGTAATGTGATTGACGTTTATGGAGGCAATCTGAGAGCTGGCGTGGGGAATGAGAACAATGTGAATTAGTAAAGAACTTGAGCGGTTCGAACGGTGGTGCTGAACATCAGACATTATCTGTATCCATTACAATATGAGCAGTTATTCTGGCTGTTTGCATTGCTCAATGATGAGTGCTCCACGGGATGGGAGACTTAAATGGAGCCCACTGCATTATTTGAGGAGAAACAAGAGATGCTCTTATGCCTCAGTCTGTAACTGCCTTGATGAGTTGCTGGGAAGTGCCGATAGCACTCCTGGCAAATGTACAAGTGTGTATCCCAGCATCCTCAGAGACAGAATGTTTGCATCCTGAGCAACAGACCAGACGGACTAACAAGCATTGGTAATGCATCGGTTTCGCCAATGTAATAAATAAAGAGCTATTTTCATCAATCATCGTCTGGGAGAAGGAAAGAGCTACATGACAGATAACACAGGATTGGAGTGGATGTGGTGCAGGGGCCAGAGCTGTTGACTCGAGAGCTAGGGATCCCAGTTGGAGTCTCGGGGGCACTGCGCAACATTTTGTGACTCCATGCAAATCACTTGATCAATTGTTATATAAATATGCTGGAAGAGTAAAAGGCAAAGAGTAAAAGGAAAACTTTAATGAAAATATAGTTCCACCAAAGCAATGTTAACAGTATTTCAGCAGCGGCAAACTGATAAGAGAAGCACATGAAGAACAAGCACTGGTAAATGCAGAAAAATATGCTACTACCAATAGAAATGGAGGAAAGGTAAGTGGCAGCAAAGGAACCAATGAGGAGCCACAAAAGAGAGGAGGCAGGATGTAAGTCCCTTTTAAGTTTATATTAAAAACAATAGATGTCTCAAACCTAAAAACGAGTTTGAAGAAGATTCATGACTACTAAGTCTCTGTTCTTAATGTGTACAAGACACACTAACTATATATTTCTAAAAAAACAAAATAAACAAATAACCTTATAGTGTGAATATGTAACACAAACTTGATATTTGTATTTTTTACTCTGCCAATATCTGAAAAAGAAAGTCTGCTCTGGGGTTGCATTAAAACTAGAACATGGGAAGTTTTCACTACTTGATAACAAAAATCACAAAGTGGTGGGCACAGTGGGCAGTGATTCAGCACTAAACAATGCATAAGTTAAGCAGAACCCATTAGAGGGCCTGTGATGTACTTTACCCAAGTGACGTGGACCATGGGAGCATCAGGAGATGAGAAGCGATGGTGCAAATCCTTCAGTCCGAAGAGATATAGCTTAAAGAGTGCCAGTGAAGTTTCTGTGTGTGGAGACAGATCTCAAGGAGAAGGCATTGCAGTGACAGGGGTGCCAGTAAACAGCTGCTGGAAGGTAACATTATCTAAATCAAATGGTGGAGAAGGGGACTTTTAGAGATGGTAAAATGCTGCTGAATTTGTACAGAGAGATGGGCCTGCATATGCAGGAGGGTGGTCTGCACTAGGGGAAGTGGGTCTGCACCACTCAAGGAATTTAATCTTCATCCAAATGGACAGTATTTAGTCTGGTAACTCTCCTCTTTATAGTCTAAATACATATTATAGATATATATTCTTTAGTGTTTGGTTAAAAATCATTACAAATTAAAACTTGATTAGTTCATCGTAAAAAGGACCGCTGAGCAGCCCCAGCCTGTGGAGGGAGTTCCGTGGGGCAGAAAGGCAGGGCAAGGGTGCTAAACACCGGAATATGGATAATGTGAGGTAAGTAAACAATTTAATAAATAAAGCAAATTTCGTAGTGCGCCCTGCATCGCATTTTGAGATGCAGGGCGCGCTACGAAATTCGTTTTATTTATTAAATTGTTTAATTACCTCACATTATCCATATTCCGGTGTTTAGCACCCCCACCCCGCCTTTCTGCCCCACGGAACTCCATCCACGGGCCGCGGCTGCCGCTGAGTAGAAGCCCACTAGAGCATTATCAATAAATGATAGTCAGCATATAAAAAAAGTTTTTTAAAAATAGAATGCAGAAGTTATAAGTTATTTAAAACCTTTGAATGCATTGTGGGCAGATTGTCTTCGCCTGGAGGACTGGGAACAGTATAGCTGATGTTAGCAATTTGAGGTTCTGTTGTTAATCCGATAGGCTGGCTGCCGCCCTGCTGCGGTGGGAGAGATTTGGCGGCGCTAATTTCTTCCAGCTGCTTTGACGCTTTGTGGACTAATTTAGTGAGCCCAATGTTCAGCTTGGTGTTTTCAGGATTCAGGGCTGCTATTATGGCCTGACGGCAGGTTCGAACTCCTAGCATGATCCATTCACCTTGCACTAGTAGCCGTCTGTCTGTGAGCATAGCGGGCATTCACAGACTATGTGTTCCATTGTCTCAGAGTGATAGCCACACAACCCCCATCCTTAGAGCCAAGAACTTTTGTTTCAAGTAAAATGAAAAAGAGTTGGATAAGTGAGGCGACTCAACTCCTGGTTTGAAATTTGTGATTACTGCCCAGGCATGATTCCTTTTTGACAGAATTGCCCTGTCTGAATGAAATGACCACAGTCGGACGCTCTTCTTAATAGAAGCCTTAAGCACCTGCTGGGAAGGGTTTGTTTCCCAGAGTTCTTTGACTCCTAGTAGTTTTAAACTGTGATCCAGGTGATGACAGTGATTCAGGATGGACTGGCATTTCGCTATTTCTCGCCAAAGTTTTGCCTCCAGGGAGCCATCTCTTAAATGGCGTAGTCTGTTGCAGAACTTTATAAATGCGCCGGCCTCGACGCCGTGATGATCCAATAGGCCCAGTTCAAGATGAACCTGCAATGGTGAACTCGATTTTGGTAGGCGGAAGGCACGTTTAAACATTTTGGCTGTTAATTTGTTTAATAATGAACTAGTTGTGCCCTTCATGATCTCTTGCCCATACGACAGAGAGTTGATTATACTCGCCTTCATTACATTCAGTATGGGAGTTAGACTTGGGCCACGTAGTTGTTTTGATAATTTCTTGGCAGCAGCCTCTAGTGACAGGGCTTTGGTCCTTAGCGTTTCTTTTTGTTTGATGAAAGAGCATCTGCGGACCAAAAAATACCCAAATATTTGTATTGAGATGTTGGGTCGATTTTTGTTTTGTTAAAAAAAACAACCGCCACATGGCCTTTTCTGCTTCCCAAAAGATATTGTTTTAGTTTTGGACAGGTTCAATTCCAAGGAGTTTCTTATTGTGTAGGGAAGCAGTTCGTCAAGAAGCCTTTATAGACCCACTTTGGTATGACTTAGTAACACCAAGTCGTCGGCATAGAGCAAGTTGCTGATGCGGGTTCCATCTAATCAAGGAGGATGGCAGTTGACACTGTCTAGTGACGGAGATAGATCTGATATGAACAAGTTAAAAAGAAGTGGAGCCCGCACACAGCCTTGTTTTACGCCAGAATTGGTTCTGATTTTTCTGGACACGTGGGAGCCTTCGCCCAGCTTAATTCTAATTCATGTTTCCGAATGGAGTTGGACGATTGCGTTTAACAGGGTCGGGGTATGCCCCAGGACTCTTATTTTTGCCACTGTAGGGCCCGGGGTACGAGGTCAAAAGCAAAACAGCACTGCAGCTGAGTTTGTTGGATTGTTGCTTTCTCCGTCAGGACAGTCAAGGTGAATAAGTTAGTTGTTGTGCCAGAGTTAGCCACAAATCTGGTCTGGTTAAAAGGGAAGCGCTTTGTTAAATTGGCCCAGGCCTGCAAATTTTCTAATAAAATTCTGGCGTAATGTTTGGACTCAACGTCTAGGAGTGCTATCATTCGGTAATTGTTGGGGTAATTTCTCTTCCCGCCTTTGTGGATTGAATGAATGATAGCACCTCGACTCAGGAACGGTATTGTACAGCCAGCAATGGAGAAACAGGGGGCTCAGATAAGTTGAATAGGAAGTAGTGCACTCATGAAAGTGAGTGCATCCCTGTAATTGAGGCACACCTTGGGGTTCACAAAGGACTCCAGAGTAATTGAGTAAATTTGTTCATTTATTCATTGAGTACAGTTCATGATATTAGTAGCATATCAATATGTGAACTTGTAAATTTTGACTTCTAAGATGTCATTCAAATTAACACTCCAATGCATTTCGGCTGACCTAGCCCTTTATCAAGGAGTTTAGAATGAACATTAAGTGCTTCAAGTAAGGTTGAAAAAGTTGAAGGTACGAACGCTGTGTTCATGAAGAGACGCCGAAGATCGGCTTTCCGATGTGGCTCAGAAAAGTTGACCATAAGTCTACCTCGAGTTTGAACATGACCTGGGAAAGGCCGTTTGGCCCTGGAGCTCCTTCGGTCCTGGCTTTCCTTATGGAACATGAAATCCTGTTTTTAACTCATCCGATGTCCCGATGGACTCCGATGGGAAATCGTTGTTAATTACCGGGCCCTTGATTGTTGGCACTTCAGGCAGCATAGTAAGTGAGTAACTGCGCTCAAGTCGTCTTGGACTTCTTGGTTCTAAATGTGAAGTCGCCAAGTTGACTCGGCTGGCTGAGCTGTAGGCTTCAGAGTGATCATCCTTT
The DNA here is from genome assembly GCF_964263255.1 of Lissotriton vulgaris. Lineage (NCBI taxonomy): Eukaryota > Metazoa > Chordata > Amphibia > Caudata > Salamandridae > Lissotriton > Lissotriton vulgaris. The sequence continues at coordinate 1,425,799,238 of NC_141693.1, read as the reverse complement.
CTGTTCTGATCTTTAAAGTGCGTTGATAAAAATTGGCTCCAATCGTCTGCGCTGATGTTTGCGTTACTGACTCCACTTCTGCCTCACAGCCCCAGGTTAACAAGAGACCCAGCCAAAATTGATCTGAGGCCGCTTGTTTTTCCCTGTGTAGTGCGACCTTGAAGGCTGCCCGGGCTTGCTTCCAGGTAAAAAATTTGGTTTTGTCACCTGGGCTCTTTCTCAATTGGCGTAGTGCACAGTTTGTTTGGGCTTTTAATTGCTTTATTACGGGGGAGATGTGGAATTGGAATGCTCGTTGCCTTTTACTCCGATTTGGTGGAGAGACTTCAAATAGTTGGTTTATGAAGCTAGCCCAGCTGATATTAACCGGAGTGTCTGTCTCCTGTGATAGAGCTCAGCATTTTTCCATCAACAGGAGAGCCTTTGCATCCATCCATTTAATTCACCTTAAGGTTTCTGTTTTACAGTCTGAGTAAATGTGGGCGAGTTCAAGGTGTCGTGGGGTGGTAGCTGATAGTGTTATGATTTGTGGTCGGTGATCGCTCTCAGCTTGTGGTGCAATGTAGTAATTATCAATCAAGGGAAGTACCTCTGTTCTCCCTAAAGTAAAGTCCAGAAAGGAATGTGTTCGACCGTCTGAACGGGTCCATGCAGAGATAACATCCGTATGGAGACGGCCATTCAACACAGTAAATCCTACACTGCTCAGCTGTATGACTGCGTACTCCCCCAGTTTCGATGGTCTGTTTCCAGTGGGAGTCGACTGTGGAGCAAAATGTGCTGGAACCGTTGGGGGATCGATCCCGATGTCCACTAAAGAGTTGCAATGGAGATTGGTGTTCAAGTCTCCTGATATTATAGTTGGTATGCTGCAGTGCTTACTTAGAAGATTGCACACTATATTGGTTAGATTGTCCATTTTGAATTTTTTATCAATGGTAGATGAAGAAATGTAGACATTAAGGAGAAGCAGCAGCCGATCAATGGGTGAACTTCCTAACACTATGCCGGAGAGCCAGTTTTCCTCAAGTTGTATCTGTGTGATGCGTTTGGATAGTTTGGTTGAGCGCTTAGAGACCCCGGGGTGATAAGGCGCTCTACAAGTCTAAAATACAAATACAAATACAAATACATATAGCGAAAGGCCGCCACTCGGCCTGCCAAACTTCGATTGTCTCAAGGCGAATGACGTGAATTCCAGATATCCTTCTATGGGGATGCTCTCTACTGCCCAGGTTTCCTGTAAGAGGATGATATTGTATTCCTTTAGGAACCCAATGGTGGCCAGAGATAGACTTTTCAGCCCAAATCCGTTAATGTTCCAGGAGCATATTGTTAGGCTCTTGTGGGTAATGGTTCAATTGTTCCGTAGTTTTGATAAAGCCCCTGGCAACCATGACCAGTCCACGCCCACAACATTTTGCTGGTTGAATGTGGTCTCTGGAGTTGCTTTTGGCGAATGACTTCTTGCTGACTTTAAAACTGAAAACGGAACCGGGTTGTGCTGAAGAGGTGAGCACAGTTATTTTCTAATATTGACAGATAGTGAGAGACACTTGGCGTAGTGATTATTATGCCCCAGTTTTTAAATTGTTCGGTTTTTGACTGAACTAATTCTCGGATTACTGAGAATGCTAATGTGAGTTGGGTTAATTCACCCAATTTGGGTCCTGTGAAGTCCGGCGATGATTTAAAGAGCCCGATGATGTTCCCACGGTTCAGCATATCATGAAGGCCTCTTGAGACGTATTCTGGGGTTAGCAGTAGTTTGGTGACTGAGCTATTGGTTTCATGGATGAAGACCTCATCAGTTGTTACCGACTTTATTTGTTTGGGGATTTCTTCGGATGGCAGAGTTGTTGTAATTATGGCAGGCAGTTGAGTCTAAATACTGTTTATTTTATTTTAGATTCAGACTCTAGGGAAATGTTATTTATTTATCCATTTAAATTCCGCACAAATATCTAAATTCACAATCATTCAATTTCCAAAGTTCAGTGCTCGTCTTGTGGCCTAGTCAGAATAACCAGTCGAAAGTCCAGCTGAGGTGTAGTCATGGGTGATGAGGTGGTAAAAGGGGGCGAAACTGAACTGGCTAACATAAAACTTTAGAGATGTTTTTGAGGGGAAAATGGTTTTGATTTAAATTGCAACTGTTTACTACCATTTAAGTTTTGTTTGCACTCTGTGTAACAGGCCAGTATCAACAAAAGGTTGTTCTGCCCTGACAATAACAAGGCCAAGTGAGGCAGTGTATGAGCTAAAGTCCACTTTGAATGTTCCAAAAATACTTCTGTGGGTTGGATAGATTGGTGCCTGGAGCCAGTTTCAAGCACAGCCGCGATACATGTGCGGGTGTGTCAACTTCGACCTACTTCTCGGCCTGCTCTTTGTTTAGCTCTCTCTGGTGTAGTTCCTGCTCAGCTTCGTTACTCCTTTCACTCATCTCTCACGAAGGAGTACAGAAGCTTACCTTGTCACAGTGCTGAAGTTGTCAAGCATTCCTTCAACTTGATGAAGTTCACAAAATTAAACAGCAGAATTGGTGTATTCCTGAATACAGAAAGAGTGATTTATAAAACATAGTGGCATATTTACAAGGATTTAACACTGCCTGATGTTATGGCACCTTTTTTTATCGCCATGTGTAGGAAAGTAGGTTCTGCTTTTATGGTTTGTGCCTGGAGCTATGCTGTTTCTGACTAGTCTGACTGGGATTCTGCTAATCAGGACCCCACCCAGTCTCTGTGCTTTGCCCCCTAAATTGGTTTCGTAAGTACTTAGGTACATCCCAGATTGAATACTGGTGTGGCCTTGTCAGTCCCTAGCAGATGGTACTGAGGTACCCAGGGCATAGGTACACCAGTTGTCCCCCATGGGCTGAAGCATGTATTATGCCACCCACGGGAGGCCACTCAAACTGTAACTACAGGCCTGCCATTGCAGCCTGTGTAAGCTGGTGCTAGCCCCACTTACGAAAGATATAGTTTTCCCTATATCTAAGGTTACTGCACTTAAAACCTATAAGTAACCCCTAAAGCAGGTCTTTTAATGCTGAAGGCAGGGTGCTTGGTTCTAAGTGTGAGGGTGCCCCTGCATGAGCAGGAAATCTCTACAACCTTCGGAGTCCATTCTCCTGGGTTGTGAGTGCATCCGCCATTACGATGACCATCTCTAAACTGTCTGTAACAAACCCTGTCATGTTTGATATCAAACATGTTGAAATCATACCCACACACTGTGAACAGTGGGGTAGGTATGATTCCATGCACTGTAAAGCTCCTCTGGGAGGCCCTCAGTGCTCCTGATACCAGTCTTCCGGATCCGGACAGCACAACATGGACGCTGCTGACCAGAGATTCTTCCCTCCTGCTGCTGAGCCAGGCTTGAGCAGGAGAAAGCAGAACAATAGGTATCCTGTCACAGGGAGATGTGACCACCTCCCAGACAGGGTTTAGTGTATTGGGACAAGGTGGGGGCGCTTACCACCACCACTCAGTCTGCTTGAAGGGCACATTTGGTGCCCTCTTTGCATAGTGCAGTTTAAACCAGCTCAAGGCAACATTTTCTCCCGCTCTGTCGCCAAACTGGACAAAGTACATGTGAGTTTCTTCCCCATTGCTCGACCCCTCCCCTGGGAGGGAACCTTGATTTGTCACATCCCTTTCCTTAGGGTAATTAAGGGCTAACTTGTGGGTGAGTCCATAGATTCGTCGTGGGACAAGAATCATTTGAAAACACCACTTCATCTTTGACCATCTGGGCATTCTGGACTTCGCTGGACTTCATTCTGGGCATCAAGACTGCAACTAGGAAGACTCTGGCTGCTCCTGGTCTCATTGCCCTGCTTGTCTGCTGCAACATCTGTGACTGTGCTCATACTAGAACCTTCCAAGGCATGTGGACATCCAAGACACCTGAAGGAATCTCCCTTGAAGTGAAGGAGTCACTTCCCTGCATCTGCAGGCACCACAACTATGCTGACGGGTCTGCTGATCCTGCACTCCTACGGACTCTGAAAGGCTCAGCAACACAGAGGGTGGTACTTCATATTTCTCAAGGTGAGCCCTGTGCTCTCATCAAGTTTGAGGCCAGAATCCACTGTCGGAGCCGCAGGAACCTGCACTGAATTGCTGTTGCAAAGGCTTGTTGGCTTCTTTCCACCAAGATATTTGGGCTCCAAGTAGCCCCAACCTCAAGCATCTCCTGTGACCAACATATTTGTCCTCACCATATCACTTTCAGCATGGGCTTGCTTCTTTGATGAGCTGCTTGAAGTCCTCTTGCGACTCCAGTGCTCCAGGCCTGTGGATCATCTTGAGGGTCTTCTTTGATTTAAGTGTGTTTTCCTGGTTGCTTGGGCCTGCTCTAACTCCCCTGATTGTGGTGAGTCACCTGGACCTTGCTGTTCCCGACCCTGCACCTTCTTTGCTTTTCACGATGTTTGCAGTTGCCAAAGCTTGTTGGTGCTCCCGACGGACACCGACACCTCAACTCTTGACATCCGACGTGGGATAGCTCATGAATGACTTCTAGTCTTCCACAGCATTTCCTGATATGCACAGCTACAGCTCCAAGGTCACCATCAGCTCTCCTGCAGCAACCGACATCGGTGGCCATTTGTCTTGTGCCTCCTTGTCACTCCTGAGTGGCATACACTCTGTCACGTCTGCTTGCAGGTACTTCTCATCTTGAATCCATCTTTTGGTTCCACTGGACACTTTCATCTTCTCCAGCAGCTGCATATTCCTGAAGTCCTCCATTGAGTTTTACTGCGGTTTCTGACGCCACTTCACACTTATGCCCCCATCTTCCCTGGTGTAGGTATCCTGGTTCTTAGGGTATCCACGGGTGGGGCAGCTCTCCAACCTTCTGTCTTCCACAGGATTTCTTCAGGGTTCACTGGGAAGGGTCCTTCTTCTTCAAAATTGGAACGACCTAGCCATTGACTTGCATTGAGCCCGCTGTCATGTTTCCACTCTGCACACAGCCTCTTTGGGGATCCTGGTTACTTACCTCTGGTGGTTCCTTGGGTCCCCGGCATTTGTAAGTCTTCTGGCTATATTCTTGACTTAAGTCGTCATCGCATAACACAATTTTAGTATATGGTTTGGTCTCCCCCTGGCGACCACTGTGTATTTCGTGCTACCTACCTGTTTCTATTGAAAAGTAATGTGTGAATTGTGTATATCTCCTGCTAGGAGATATCTGCATGTGTTAGTGAGTGTTCTATAATAAATACATATTTTTATAAATACACTGTGTGGTTCTTTTTCACTTAATCTATACCTATAAGATTACGTTCTGGTAAAACAAGCTCCTTTACACTCCTTCTGGACTAAGCCTGAAGGCTGCTCTCCACATCTACCACTTAGAGAGCCTTCTAGGGTTGTCTAAGACCACTATAATCCCCATAAGGCCTCTCTGGCTTGGTGCAGGGTGCCCACTTACATAAGTGTACACCATATACCAAGCCAGCTTTTCACACAATTTTTACAAGTTGCCCAAATTCCAGTTAGCAGCATTTTTTCAGCGTTAGTGTGATTTTATCATTGCAGCACTTCCGTTAGCATGACTTACCGAAAATTAGATGCTAAGAGGGTTTTCATGCGTAGAAACTCCCGCTAAACACACAACACAATATTGTCAAGGGTTTACATGTACGTCGCAAAAAAGAAAAACTGCCACTAAGTCCCATTAGAGGCAGTTTTTAACGTCAGAAATTAGCTGGTCTTAAAAATGGTGCAAACAAACTTGGGGCCTCATTTAAGAGATTTGGTGCAGGACAGCGCTGCAAGGAATCTTGCTGTGCTGCCCTGCGATAAAAGAAAAGGGCAGGAAAGCACCCTATCCTGCTAAAAAAAAATCAATCCAGGCAATTTCTTCTTTCTATGTGTGTCGCAGAATGCACACAAAGATACATGAAAAAGAGAGGAGAAATGAAAACATCCTAATAGCGCCTCCCAAACGCCACTCTTAGGGTGGTGTTAAATTCTGACAAATTTCCAGGTTTAAGTTTTGTCGTAAATCTGGGAATGCTTCTGATTCCATGGGTTTTGGGTGGGAATGCCCACAGCAACACCCATGGAATGCCTCTTCCATGCAGATTTATACGTAAAAAGGGCATATATTTACACAGTGCAGCATTCTGTCCATCACTTTGTGTGTTTTGCTGTTCACCCTATGTGGTAAGTGTATGCCCAGACGTGGGTCCCATGCTCACTACGCCACTGGAGTCAAGCTATTCTGGCTGACGACGACTGATAGCCAGAAACCGGTCTGAGGATGCTTGATTCCGTTCCAGGAAAGACCGGGCTTGGCAGTTTGGGCTGGGCTGTTCCCATGAGGCACAGGGTCAAGACTGATTTGCATATGGCCATGTCTGAACTGGGGTGGCATGGTGAGCAAAATAATGATGGATTAAACCCAGATCTGTGACTGGGGGTGAAGGTTTTGCTAATGTGTAGCATTCTATCAATCACCTTGTGTGCTTTGTTCTTCGCCCTATGTGGGGAGGGTATGCTCAAATGTTGGTCCAGTGCTCACTACACCACTGGAGTCACTGGAGTCAAGCTATCCTGGCTAATGACGGCTGATAGCCAGACACCGGTCCTAGAATGCTTGATTCCAGTCCAGGGAAGACATGGCTTGACAGTACGGGCTGGACTGTTCACATGAGGCACAGGGTCAAGACTGATTTTTATTTGGCCATGTCAGAACTGGGGTGGCATGGTGAGCAAAATAACAATGGATTAAACCCAGATCTGTGACTGGGGTGTGAATGTTGTGCCAATGTGCAGCATTCCGTCCATCACCTTGTGTGTTTTTCCCATATTTACACAGCCATAAAAAGCCATGTAAAGTGGCTTCCATGGCCTTTTAAATATGCTGTGCACGCTAAACAGACAAAATATCGACTACAAAATATCGAAAGTACAAAATGTAGGCTGGACAGAATATCGAATGGACAGAATATAGACATCAAAAATATCGTTTTGAAGGTAAGTAATTTAATATCGAATTTTAAAATATAGATAGTCAAAATATGAAGTACATGATATAGGTTAATAAAAATATCGAACATTTAATAATATCAAATTTTTTATAGTGTATTTTATGTTTTAAAAGTGTTTATTTATGTTATAATGTAGTTTAATAAATGAATTTAATGTTATTTAAATTTTGCGTAATTTAATTCTGTAGCGGGTTGTGGGTTTATAGGGGAATAGGGTGGAAAGTAATTTAATTATAATTAATTAAATATGTAAATGTATTTATTGGTATTTGTTTATAATTAATTGTCAATTAATTTTTATCTTGTAATTAATTACATTTTAATTGCCAATGAATTTTATTTAATTGATTAATTGATAATTATGTTAATGTAACTAATTTAATTTCTGTAGCAGGTTGTGGGTTTATAGGGGAGTCGGGTGCGAAGTAATTTAATTATAATTAATTAAATATGTAAATGTATTTATTGGTATTTGTTTATAATTAATTGTTAATTAATTTTTATTTTGTAATTAATTACATTTTAATTGACAATTAATTTTATTTAATTGATTAATTGATAATTATGTTAATTTAACTCATTTATTTTCTGTAGTGGGTTGTGGGTTTATAGGGGAATAGGGTGGGAAGTAATTTAATTATAACTAATTACATGTTAATTTTTTGGGGGTATTTATTAGATTTTAATTGTTAAGTATTTAATTACAAATTGATTAATTGTTAATTTGTCATAAATTAGTATTACTAGATAACTAATTGTAATGATTAAATTAAATTAGTATTTGTAATTAATAAATTTTTATATTATATTAAATTGGTAATTACTTTGAATTAATTTTTTTATAGATATTAATATATATATATTTTTAAATAATATATGAAGTATCTGCTTTCCCTACTGTTGCACTCTTTGGAGTGGGAATACTAATTTTTACCCCTACGCTATCCAACACTTTCCCTACTGTTGCACTCTTTGGAGTGAGAATAGTAATTTTTACCCCTACGCTATCCAACGCTTTCCCTACTGTTGCACTCTCTGGAGTGGGAATAGTAATTTTTACCCCTACGCTATCCAACGCTTTCCCTACTGTTGCTCCCTCTGGAGCGGGAATAGTAACTTTTTCCCCTACACTATCCAACCCTTTCCCTACTGTTGCACTCTCTGGAGTGGGAATAGTAATTTTTATCTCTACGCTATCCAACGCCTTACCGACTGTTGCACTTTCTGGAGCCGGAATAGTAATTTTAACTCCTACGCTATCCAACGCTTTCCCTACTGTTGCACTCTTTGGAGTGGGAATAGTCAATTTTACCCCTACGCTATCCAACGCTTTCCGTACTGTTGCACTCTCTGGAGTGGGAATAGTAATTTTTACCCCTACGCTATCCAACGCTTTCCCTACTGTTGCACTCTCTGGAGTGGGAATAGTAATTTTTACCTCTACGCTATCCAACGCTGTCCCTAGTGTTGTACTCTCTGGAGTGGGAATAGTAAGTTTTACCCCTACGCTATCCAACCCTTTCTCTACTGTTGCACTCTCTGGAGTGGGAATAGTCATTTTTACCCCTACGCTATCCAACGCTTTCCCTACTGTTGCACTCTCTGGAGTGGGAATAGTAATTGTTACCCCTACGCTATCCAACGCTTTCCCTACTATTGCACTCTCTGGAGTGGGAATAGTAATTTTTACCCCTACGCTATCCAAAGCTTTCCCTACTGTTGCACTCTCTGGAGTGGGAATAGTAATTTTTACCCCTACGCTATCCAACGCTTTCCCTACTGTTGCAGTTTCTGGAGTGGGAAGAGCAATTTTTACCCCTACGCTATCCAACGCTTTCCCTACTATTGCACTCTCTGGAGTGGGAATAGTAATTTTTACCTCTACGCTATCCAACGCCTTATCTACTGTTGCACTCTCTGGAGTGGGAATAGTAATTTTACACTTCCGCTATCCTACGGTAATAATATTGGATATTTTTTAATTATATTATGTTACTATATATATATGTTTTAACAAATATGATTGTAAAAAAAAATTATAACTTTAAATAAATATTTAATTATTATTAGGTAATTTAAGTATTTTTAAGTATATTTTGATTTTTTTATTTATTTATTTAAGCTTATATCGTGCACAGCTACCCACAATTGGTTTCCCGGCGCCAGGGATAGACTGAAGAAGAAGGAGGGTGTATCACCTTGACTTAAGGCCACAGCCGACTATTGGTCACGCTTAGTAAAAAGCAAAGTCTTCAGAGCCTTACGGAAGCGGAGTAAGTTGGTCTCAGATTTGAATGCCAATGGGAGGGAGTTCCAGTGTTTAGGACCGAGGGTAGAAAAGGAGCGGCCTCCCATTTTTGTCAGCTTCCATCTTGCCACTGTGAAGTTACCAGTGTCCGATGACCTTAGTGAGCGCAGGGGTCTGTAGGGTTTTACCAGCCCCTGGATATATGCTGGGGCGCTGCCCTGCTTGGCCTTGAACATGTAGCAGAGTGAGTGTAATTTAACGCGTTCAGGGATGCTCAGCCAATGAAGGTCACGCAAGGCGGCAGTGGCTGAAGTGCGTCTAGGGACGTTCTTTAGCGGGCGCGCAGCCGCATTTTGCACCACCTGCAGCACATGTATAGTGGCTTTATCTGCGCCTAAGTAGAGAATGTTGCCATAGTCCAGGCGTGATGTTACAAGTGCCTGGACTACGGTTCTGCGGGAGGAAAGGGGGAGCATCCACAGAATCTTATGAAGCCACCGCAGTGTTGAGAAGCAAATGGCTGCAACCTTAGTAGCCTGTTGCCTCATAGTTAGCCTGTCGTCAATAATGACACCCAGGTTACGAACTGTAGTAGATGGTGTAGGCGCATTTCCCAGTTCGGTGGGCCAATGGCGGGGACCCCATAGATGTTTGTTCTGTCCCAGAATGACCACCTCGGTCTTCTCCCCGTTCAGCTTGAGACAGTTTCTCCGCATCCAATCGGCCACAAGAGTGAGGCCCGACTTGAGTGCGGAGATATTATTCTCGTCTCTCCCTGATAAGGAGAAGACAATCTGGGTGTCGTCTGCGTAGGAAAACAGGGTTAACCCAGCCTGTTCAACTATGGTTGCCAAGGGTTTAACATAAATGTTAAATAATAAAGGGCTAAGGATTGAGCCCTGGGGGACGCCGCGGGTAGATGGGCAGATGGCGGAGGTTGCTTTAGAAGAAAACACTTGGAAGCTTCGGTCGTTGAGGAAAGACACCAGCCAGGCTAAGGTTTGGCCTGCCACACCTAGAGATTTCAGAGAGTCAATGAGGATGGAATGCGACACGGTGTCGAAGGCTGCGCTCAAATCCAGCAGGATGAGCGCCATGGTGTTTCCCTGATCGACACCGTGCCTAAGACTCTCTGTTACCCCCAGGAGGGCTGTCTCAGTTGAGTGCCTTGGCCGAAAGCCCGACTGAGAAGGATGGAGAAAAGCAGTGTTTTCTACCAGTTTAGAAAGCTGGGAATTTATATGTCTCTCCAGTATCTTTGAGAAGATTGGCAGCAAAGATATAGGGCGAAAATAGGCAGGGTTTGAAGGATCTGCACCCAGTTTTTTCAATAAAGGTACAACCATGGCGTGTTTCCAAGGTTTGGGGACATGGGCCTCGCTCAGAGAAGCGTTAAGTAATTTGATGATGGTGGGATGAGTGAGGGGATCTAGTTGTTTTAATATTTTGGCCGGGAGAGCGTCCTGTGGGGAGCCTGATCGCACACTATTTAAACAGGAGACAAAGGAAGTGGCATCTAGAGGCTGCCAGGTAGTGATTACTGCATCAGTGGTGGTATTTTCCGATTCCTGGACTATATCAGGGGCAATGAAAGTAGTACCTGGAGGAGTAGTAAAATGGTCGTAGATAAGATCACCTTTACTTATAAAGTAATCTGCTAAGGACTGACACTGGGTGGCATCAAGTGCTGGAGGAGGAGGGGTAGAATTAGCACCAGTCAATTTTTTAACAACGGAAAATAGCACCTTTGGGCAATTTTGTGCATCAGTCACAGTTTTTTTTGTGTAGTCTGCTTTAGCAGTTTTAACACTGTTGTGATACTTTTTCAAGGCTTCTTTATATATGACTTTACGTGAAGGAGAATAGCCTTGTCTACATTTACGCTCCAAGGTCTTACAGTGTGAGCGGAGGCTTTTAAGTTGTTCCGAGTACCATGGAGCTGGGGATGGTGTGAAAGTGCGGACTTTGATGTCATCGGTAGCGCTAAATTGACCGCATTGGTTAGCCAGAGTTCAGTGATGCAATTGAGTGCAGCAACTGGTAGTTCAACACACAGGAGTGTTTTGATCAATAGTTTATTGAGTACTGGCATGTTGATCTTCCCCCAATTCCGAACTGGCCTCGTAGTTTCCACCTCATGTCTTATTGCTGTTTCAGCCATATCTAAGGAGAAGGGGACAGCTAAGTGGTCGGACCAGGCAATTTGTAGGGCTTCACGAGAACAGTCAAAAGACAGGTTGCACAAGATCGGGTCCAGTAAATGACCAGCACAGTGTGTGGGACCTGAGTTTAGAAGTTGAAGGTTAAAAGCTTCCAGAATGGAGAGAAGCTGATTCCTATTAGGGCACTCGTGGTCGTCTAAATGTATATTTAGGTCCCCTAAGATCATAAAATTCGGCGCTTTAAGCATTACTGGAGCTAGGAAATCCGGTAATGAAGTTATCCATGAGCTCGCTGTCCCAGGGGGACGGTATACCAGTAGTCCTGACAGCGTGAATTGGGGGGTAATGGACAATTTGAATAGGGCTGATTCACAATCTTTTTGAGTGGTATCTACCAATTTACAAGTATATACATTCTTGTAAATAATTGCAATTCATCCGCCCCTGCCAGAAACTCTATCCTGACGAAGAATGGCATAATTAGAGGGAATGGCATCTGCAATATCCGGGCCGGAGCAGTCTCTGAGCCACGTCTCGGTCAGGAATATCGCATCAGGTTGATTTTCAACAAGAAAGTCATGGATATTGTATCTATGTTGTGGCAAGGATCTGCAATTTATGCTCCAAAATCTTAAAGGGGGGCGAGTGGAAGCTGTCCTGGAGCATACCTGTCTCTTTCGTCTACCTTGACGTTGAAGGGATCTGCATATGGTAGGTGTTTTTAGTGAGAAGCTGCAGCGAGGACAGCTGAACTTATGTGTCGGGATTGAGAGCAGCGCAAGATTACGCAAGCGCCACTAACCTTACTCAGATGGCCAGCAGAGATGATAGACGATAGTCCTTCCGACTCCGCTCCGCACAAACCCCTACAATGGAATATACCCACTGTTTGAGCCTGTACGAATAGGGGCCGGGAGGTGGATTGGCATCGGGGAGGGGCACTTCTGGTATCGTCTGGTCGTTACACCATGAGGTTACTGGTACAGGGACACTGCAGGCAGAGGAGGAGACAGAGAACAAAAGATTAGTTACGCAGCAGAACTTATGTGAACCCAGGATTCTTCCCCAGTCTTCCCTACTCACCAGTTTATCCACCCCATGTATCCTTAAAGGATTTCCAAGCAAAGTACCAAAATCATAGTTTAACCAGAAGTACTGAGAAGTTACTGTCACTCCTTTGTCTCCCAGGTCGAAGCACAAATACTTCTTTGTACTACGAACTACAAGCGTGTAAGCACTACGCTTACAAGAACCACAATCCTCCTTGTGGAAATACGTAGACCAAGAATCAGATATCGTCAGTATCCACTGACAACGAGCACAAACTTTCCCCGCAAAGTAAACAAGAAATGGCGGCAGCTTTGATACCGCTTTAAACAGAAAACAATACACAAAGAAGAGGAGACGAGCCCGCACTCCTCTGGGTACTTGCACGACTGGATATGCCTCGGAACAGAGAATCTCCAGGATATCTGACCACGCTGGCTGTTCATCGGCGGCGTGCAGATCAAGGTAATGACCACGCTGGCTTTTGATCGGCGTAGTGCAGAATAGGTACAACTGACCACGCTGGCTTTTGATCGGCGTCGTCCTCAAGAATCCTACTCGTAGCGGGAAGGCTCATCCACTATGAGCAATTACAGAACACGATTGACAAGCCCCGTTGTGTTCCGAAGGTGGAGCTTATATAATGTCCTCCCATTGAACCAACCCCCAGCGCCGGATGGCCTTCTGGGACTTGTAGTGTTTCCACCAATGACTGGAAATACGGAATCTTTTATATTTGGCCTTGTCGATGGTAGCGATCGCTACATTATGAGGCGGGAAAGGGTAGGTGGAGCAGTTATTATTGGGAGCACCACGTAGCGCAAGTAACTCTTCAGAAGAATATGTAAGAATCATGATGGATATAGTGGCTTTACTCACCAGATGAAGAGTATGCCAGAGCCCGGAGCCCGTCCTAGCGCGGACGAGCGCAGACGGGCAGGACTCTGGCTGGACTCAGGCGCTGCGAAGGCGCGCCCGCTGTACGCGTTCGCTGCGCGAAGCAGTGGCCGTCTGTTTTTATACTCAACCCTATCCAAGATGGCCGCCGCCGTCTGTTCGAGCATGGCCCTGATGAGTCAGCCCTGAATCGGCTGTTCACCCAGGGGAGGGGGCAGATGAGCGAAAATACAGCGCTCACTCCAGTAAGTTTTCTCAGTATTTTAAAGTCGCCTAAAGCGGTAATGTCTCCACCCTTAGTCGGTGGAGTCAAGCAGCGCGATAATTCCGCGTGTGTATACAGGGGGGTAGGACACAAAGGGTAATCACGGAAACAGATAAAATCTGATTAAGAGCGTTTTAAAATAGTAGCAGCCCGGCTCAAGCCTCAGGCAATTGTGAAGGTGTTATCCTCGCGAGCAAGTCCTATTACTGTTTTTATACTCAACCCTATCCAAGATGGCCGCCGCCGTCTGTTCGAGCATGGCCCTGATGAGTCAGCCCTGAATCGGCTGTTCACCCAGGGGAGGGGGCAGATGAGCGAAAATACAGCGCTCACTCCAGTAAGTTTTCTCAGTATTTTAAAGTCACCTGATGCGGTAATGTCTCCACCCTTAGTCGGTGGAGTCAAGCAGTGCGATAATTCCGCGTGTGTATACAGGGGGGGGTAGGACACAAAGGGTAATCACGGAAACAGATAAAATCTGATGAAGAGCGTTTTAAAATAGTAGCAGCCCGGCTCAAGCCTCAGGTAATAGTGAAGGCGTTATCCTCGCGAGCAAATCCTATTAGTTTTTATACTCAACCCTATCCAAGATGGCCGCCGCCGTCTGTTCGAGCGTGGCCCTGATGAGTCAGCCCTGAATCGGCTGTTCACCCAGGGGAGGGGGCAGATGAGCGAAAATACAGCGCTCACTCCAGTAAGTTTTCTCAGTATTTTAAAGTCGCCTGAAGCGGTAATGTCTCCACCCTTAGTCGGTGGAGTCAAGCAGCGCGATAATTCCGCGTGTGTATACAGGGGGGGTAGGACACAAAGGGTAATCACGGAAACAGATAAAATCTGATTAAGAGCGTTTTAAAATAGTAGCAGCCCGGCTCAAGCCTCAGGCAATAGTGAAGGTGTTATCCTCGCGAGCAAGTCCTATTACTGTTTTTATACTCAATCCTATCCAAGATGGCCGCCGCCATCTGTTTGAGCGTGGCCCTGATGAGTCAGCCCTGAATCGGCTGTTCACCCAGGGGAGGGAGCAGTTGAGCGAAAATACAGCGCTCAGTCCAGTAAGTTTTCTCAGTATTTTAAAGTCGCCTGAAGCGGTAATGTCTCCACCCTTAGTCGGTGGAGTCAAGCAGCACGATAATTCCGCGTGTGTATACAGGGGTGGGTAGGACACAAAGGGTAATCACGGAAACAGATAAAATCTGATTAAGAGCGTTTTAAAATAGTAGCAGCCCGGCTCAAGCCTCAGGCAATAGTGAAGGTATTATCCTCGCGAGCAAGTCCTATTACTGTTTTTATACTCAACCCTATCCAAGATGGCCGCCGCCGTCTGTTCGAGCGTGGCCCTGATGAGTCAGCCCTGAATCGGCTGTTCACCCAGGGGAGGGGGCAGATGAGCGAAAATACAGCGCTCACTCCAGTAAGTTTTCTCAGTATTTTAAAGTCGCCTGAAGCGGTAATGTCTCCACCCTTAGTCGGTGGAGTCAAGCAGCGCGATAATTCTGCGTGTGTATACAGGGGGGGGTAGGACACAAAGGGTAATCACGGAAACAGATAAAATCTGATTAAGAGTGTTTTAAAATAGTAGCAGCCTGGCTCAAGCCTCAGGCAATAGTGAAGGTGTTATCCTCGCGAGCAAGTCCTATTACTGTTTTTATACTCAACCCTATCCAAGATGGCCGCCGCCGTCTGTTCGAGCGTGGCCCTGATGAGTCAGCCCTGAATCGGCTGTTCACCCAGGGGAGGGGGCAGATGAGCGAAAATACAGCGCTCACTCCAGTAAGTTTTCTCAGTATTTTAAAGTCGCCTGAAGCGGTAATGTCTCCACCCTTAGTCGGCAGAGTCAAGCAGCGCGATAATTCCGCGTGTGTATACAGGGGGGGGGTAGGACACAAAGGGTAATCACGGAAACAGATAAAATCTGATTAAGAGCGTTTTAAAATAGTAGCAGCCCGGCTCCAGCCTCAGGCAATAGTGAAGGTGTTATCCTCGCGAGCAAGTCCTATTACTGTTTTTATACTCAACCCTATCCAAGATGGCTGCCGCCGTCTGTTCGAGCGTGGCCCTGATGAGTCAGCCCTGAATCGGCTGTTCACCCAGGGGAGGGGGCAGATGAGCGAAAATACAGCGCTCACTCCAGTAAGTTTTCTCAGTATTTTAAAGTCGCCTGAAGCGGTAATGTCTCCACCCTTAGTCGGTGGAGTCAAGCAGCGCGATAATTCCGCGTGTGTATACAGGGGGGGGTAGGACACAAAGGGTAATCACGGAAACAGATAAAATCTGATTAAGAGCGTTTTAAAATAGTAGCAGCCCGGCTCAAGCCTCAGGCAATAGTGAAGGTGTTATCCTCGCGAGCAAGTCCTATTACTGTTTTTATACTCAACCCTATCCAAGATGGCCGCCGCCGTCTGTTCGAGCGTGGCCCTGATGAGTCAGCCCTGAATCGGCTGTTCACCCAGGGGAGGGGGCAGATGAGCGAAAATACAGCGCTCACTCCAGTAAGTTTTCTCAGTATTTTAAAGTCGCCTGAAGCGGTAATGTCTCCACCCTTAGTCGGTGGAGTCAAGCAGCGCGATAATTCCGCGTGTGTATACAGGGGGGGGTAGGACACAAAGGGTAATCACGTAAACAGATAAAATCTGATTAAGAGCGTTTTAAAATAGTAGCAGCCCGGCTCAAGCCTCAGGCAATAGTGAAGGTGTTATCCTCGCGAGCAAGTCCTATTACTGTTTTTATACTCAACCCTATCCAAGATGGCCGCCGCCGTCTGTTCGAGCGTGGCCCTGATGAGTCAGCCCTGAATCGGCTGTTCACCCAGGGGAGGGGGCAGATGAGCGAAAATACAGCGCTCACTCCAGTAAGTTTTCTCAGTATTTTAAAGTCGCCTGAAGCGGTAATGTCTCCACCCTTAGTCGGTGGAGTCAAGCAGCGCGATAATTCCGCGTGTGTATACAGGGGGGGGTAGGACACAAAGGGTAATCACGGAAACAGATAAAATCTGATTAAGAGTGTTTTAAAATAGTAGCAGCCCGGCTCAAGCCTCAGGCAATAGTGAAGGTGTTATCCTCGCGAGCAAGTCCTATTACTGTTTTTATACTCAACCCTATCCAAGATGGCCGCCGCCATCTGTTCGAGCGTGGCCCTGATGAGTCAGCCCTGAATAGGCTGTTCACCCAGGGGAGGGAGCAGTTGAGCGAAAATACAGCGCTCAGTCCAGTAAGTTTTCTCAGTATTTTAAAGTCGCCTGAAGCGGTAATGTCTCCACCCTTAGTCGGTGGAGTCAAGCAGCGCGATAATTCCGCGTGTGTATACAGGGGGGGTAGGACACAAAGGGTAATCACGGAAACAGATAAAATCTGATTAAGAGCGCTTTAAAATAGTAGCAGCCCGGCTCAAGCCTCAGGCAATAGTGAAGGTGCTATCCTGGCGAGCAAGTCCTATTACTGTTTTTATACTCAACCCTATCCAAGATGGCCGCCGCCGTCTGTTCGAGCGTGGCCCTGATGAGTCAGCCCTGAATCGGCTGTTCACCCAGGGGAGGGGGCAGATGAGCGAAAATACAGCGCTCACTCCAGTAAGTTTTCTCAGTATTTTAAAGTCGCCTCAAGCGGTAATGTCTCCACCCTTAGTCGGTGGAGTCAAGCAGCACGATAATTCCGCGTGTGTACACAGGGGGGGGGTAGGACACAAAGGGTAATCACGGAAACAGATAAAATCTGATTAAGAGCGTTTTAAAATAGTAGCAGCCCGGCTCAAGCCTCAGGCAATAGTGAAGGTGTTATCCTCGCGAGCAAGTCCTATTACTGTTTTTATACTCAACCCTATCCAAGATGGCCGCCGCCGTCTGTTCGAGCGTGGCCCTGATGAGTCAGCCCTGAATCTTCTGTTCACCCAGGGGAGGGGGCAGATGAGCGAAAATACAGCGCTCACTCCAGTAAGTTTTCTCAGTATTTTAAAGTCGCCTGAAGCGGTAATGTCTCCACCCTTAGTCGGTGGAGTCAAGCAGCGCGATAATTCCGCATGTGTATACAGGGGGGTAGGACACAAAGGGTAATCACGGAAACAGATAAAATCTGATTAAGAGTGTTTTAAAATAGTAGCAGCCCGGCTCAAGCCTCAGGCAATAGTGAAGGTGTTATCCTCGCGTGCAAGTCCTATTACTGTTTTTATACTCAACCCTATCCAAGATGGCCGCCGCCGTCTGTTCGAGCGTGGCCCTGATGAGTCAGCCCTGAATCGGCTGTTCACCCAGGGGAGGGGGCAGATGAGCGAAAATACAGCGCTCACTCCAGTAAGTTTTCTCAGTATTTTAAAGTCGCCTGAAGCGGTAATGTCTCCATCCTTAGTCGGCAGAGTCAAGCAGCGCGATAATTCCGCGTGTGTATACAGGGGGGGGGGTAGGACACAAAGGGTAATCACGGAAACAGATAAAATCTGATTAAGAGCGTTTTAAAATAGTAGCAGCCCGGCTCAAGCCTCAGGCAATAGTGAAGGTGTTATCCTCGCGAGCAAGTCCTATTACTGTTTTTATACTCAACCCTATCCAAGATGGCCGCCGCCGTCTGTTCGAGCGTGGCCCTGATGAGTCAGCCCTGAATCGGCTGTTCACCCAGGGGAGGGGGCAGATGAGCGAAAATACAGCGCTCACTCCAGTAAGTTTTCTCAGTATTTTAAAGTCGCCTGAAGCGGTAATGTCTCCACCCTTAGTCGGTGGAGTCAAGCAGCGCGATAATTCCGCGTGTGTATACAGGGGGGGGGTAGGACACAAAGGGTAATCACGGAAACAGATAAAATCTGATTAAGAGCGTTTTAAAATAGTAGCAGCCCGGCTCAAGCCTCAGGCAATAGTGAAGGTGTTATCCTCGCGAGCAAGTCCTATTACTGTTTTTATACTCAACCCTATCCAAGATGGCCGCCGCCGTCTGTTCGAGCGTGGCCCTGATGAGTCAGCCTGAATCGGCTGTTCACCCAGGGGAGGGGGCAGATGAGCGAAAATACAGCGCTCACTCCAGTAAGTTTTCTCAGTATTTTAAAGTCGCCTGAAGCGGTAATGTCTCCACCCTTAGTCGGTGGAGTCAAGCAGCGCGATAATTCCGCGTGTGTATACAGGGGGGGGGTAGGACACAAAGGGTAATCACGGAAACAGATAAAATCTGATTAAGAGCGTTTTAAAATAGTAGCAGCCCGGCTCAAGCCTCAGGCAATAGTGAAGGTGTTATCCTCGCGAGCAAGTCCTATTACTGTTTTTATACTCAACCCTATCCAAGATGGCCGCCGCCGTCTGTTCGAGCGTGGCCCTGATGAGTCAGCCCTGAATCGGCTGTTCACCCAGGGGAGGGGGCAGATGAGCGAAAATACAGCGCTCACTCCAGTAAGTTTTCTCAGTATTTTAAAGTCGCCTGAAGCGGTAATGTCTCCACCCTTAGTCGGTGGAGTCAAGCAGCGCGATAATTCCGCGTGTGTATACAGGGGGGGGTAGGTCACAAAGGGTAATCACGGAAACAGATAAAATCTGATTAAGAGTGTTTTAAAATAGTAGCAGCCCGGCTCAAGCCTCAGGCAATAGTGAAGGTGTTATCCTCGCGAGCAAGTCCTATTACTGTTTTCATACTCAACCCTATCCAAGATGGCCGCCGCCGTCTGTTCGAGCGTGGCCCTGATGAGTCAGCCCTGAATCGGCTGTTCACCCAGGGGAGGGGGCAGATGAGCGAAAATACAGCGCTCACTCCAGTAAGTTTTCTCAGTATTTTAAAGTCGCCTGAAGCGGTAATGTCTCCACCCTTAGTCGGTAGAGTCAAGCAGCGCGATAATTCCGCGTGTGTATACAGGGGGGGTAGGACACAAAGGGTAATCACGGAAACAGATAAAATCTGATTAAGAGCGTTTTAAAATAGTAGCAGCCCGGCTCAAGCCTCAGGCAATAGTGAAGGTGTTATCCTCGCGAGCAAGTCCTATTACTGTTTTTATACTCAACCCTATCCAAGATGGCGGCCGCCGTCTGTTCGAGCGTGGCCCTGATGAGTCAGCCCTGAATCGGCTGTTCACCCAGAGGAGGGGGCAGATGAGCGAAAATACAGCGCTCACTCCAGTAAGTTTTCTCAGTATTTTAAAGTCGCCTGAAGCGGTAATGTCTCCACCCTTAGTCGGTGGAGTCAAGCAGCGCGATAATTCCGCGTGTGTATACAGGGGGGGGTAGGACACAAAGGGTAATCACGGAAACAGATAAAATCTGATTAAGAGCGTTTTAAAATAGTAGCAGCCCGGCTCAAGCCTCAGGCAATAGTGAAGGTGTTATTTAGTAAATAATTCTTTATATTAATTTATTTTAATATTGTTTTTAATAAGTCGATATTTTTACAAACTATATTTTTGTAAACGATATTTTTAACTCGATATTTTTGTACTTACCTGTTTGTAGATACAAAGTCGATATTCTGTCTGTCGATATTTTGTTGCCGATATTTTTGGTAGTCGATATTATGTCCCTCGATATTATGTCAGTGATCCCTGTGCACACTACACCACCAGAATAAAATGGCATTCCAGCGGTGCAAAAGTGCCTCATAAATGAGGCCCTTGGATAATAGAATAACTCTCACAATTCATCTTTGGCAAGGTCTACAACGCCACAGACCTCCTGCCATTGCAACTAGGTGCACAAGGGAGACCACCATCACCACCCCAACAACTGCTCCGTTCCCTTTGGGTGACGAGTAGGCCTGATACCCTCTTATTGCTGAACTTAGTATACCGGAACATCAGAAACAGGAAGATAGAGACTGGGAACTGCAGAAAGCCAGAGACTCTCCAGAGCTGCCTGGAACCATGGAACATGAAATCCTGTTTTTTAACTCATCCGATGTCCCGATGGACTCCGATGGGAAATCGTTGTTAATTACCGGGCCCTTGATTGTTGGCACTTCAGGCAGCATAGTAAGTGAGTAACTGCGCTTGAGTCGTCTTGGACTTCTCGGTTCTAAATGTGAAGTCGCCAAGTTGACTCGGCTGGCTGAGCTGTAGGCTTCAGAGTGATCATCCTTTATGTTCTGATCTTAAAAGTGCGTTGATAAAAATTGTCTCCAAACGTCTGCGCTGATGTTTGCGTTACCGACTCCACTTCTGCCTCGTAGCCCCAGGTTAACAAGAGACTCAGCCAAAATTGATCTGAGGCTGCTTGTTTTTCCCTGTGTAGTGCGACCTTGAAGGCTGCCTGGGCTTGCTTCTAGGTAAAAAATGTGGTTTTGTCACCTGGGCTCTTTCTAAATTGGCGTAGTGCACAATTTGTTTGGGCTTTTAATTGCTTTATTATGGGGGATATGCGGAATTGAAATGCTCATTGCCTTTTACTGCGCGTTGGTGGAGAGTCTTCAAATATTTGGTTTATGAAGCTAGCCCAGCTGATAATAACCGGTGTGTCTTTCTCATGTGATAGAGCTCAGCATTTTTCCATCAACAGGAGAGCCTTTGCATCGGTCCATTTTATTCACCTTAAGTTTTCTGTTTTACTGTCTGAGTAAATGTGGGCGAGTTCAAGGTGTCGTGGGGTGGTAGCTGATAGTGTTATGATTTGTGGTCGGTGATCGCTCTCAGCTTGTGGTGCAATGTAGTAACTATCAATCAAGGGAAGTACCTCTGTGCTCCCTAAAGTAAAGTCCAGAAAGGAATGTGTTTGACCGTCTGAACGGGTCCATGCAGAGAGAACATCCGTATGGAGACGGCCATTCAACACAGTAAATCCTTCACTGCTCAGCTGTATGACTGCGTACTCCCCCAGTTTCGATGGTCTGTTTCCAGTGGGAGTCAACTGTGGAGCAAAATGTGCTGGAACCGTTGGGGGATCGATCCCGATGTCCACTAAAGAGTTGCAATGGAGATTGGTGTTCAAGTCTCCTGATATTATAGTTGGTATGCTGCCGTGCTTACTCAGAAGATTGCACACTATATTGGTTAGATTGTCCATTTTGAATTTTTTATCAATGGTAGATGAAGAAATGTAGACATTAAGGAGAAGCAGCTGCCGATCAATGGGTGAACTTCCTAACACTATGCCGGAGAGCCAGTTTTCCTCAAGTTGTATCTGTGTGATGCGTTTGGATAGTTTGGTTGATACATATATAGAAAGGCCGCCACTCGGCCTGCCAAACTTCGATTGTCTCAAGGCGAATGACGTGAATTCCAGATATCCTTCTATGGGGATGCCCTCTACTGCCCAGGTTTCCTGTAAAAGGATGATATTGTATTCCTTTAGGAACCCAATGGTGGCCAGAGATAGACTTTTCTGCCCAAATCCGTTAATGTTCCAGGAGCATATTGTTAGGCCCTTGTGGGTAATGTTTCAATTGTTCCGTAGTTTTGATAAAGCCCCTGGCAACCATGACCAGTCCACCCTCACAACATTTTGCTGGTTGAATGTGCTCTCTGGAGTTGCTTTTGGCGAATGACTTCTTGCTGACTTTAAAACTGAAAACGGAACCGGGTTGTGCTGAAGGGTTGAGAACAGGTATTGTCTAATATTGACAGATAGTGAGAGACACTTGGCGTAGTGATTATTATGCCCCAGTTTTTAAATTGTTCGGTTTTTGACTGAACTAATTCTCGGATTACTGAGAATGCTAATGTGAGTTGGGTTACTTCACCCATGTTGGGTCCTGTGAAGGGTAAAAATTCAATTGCAACTATGTCTTTTGATTGGAGGGTTCTTAAGTCCGGCGATGATTTAAAGAGCCCGAGGATGTTCCCACGGTTCAGCATATCATGAAGGCCTCTTGAGACGTATTCTGGGGTTAGCAGTAGTTTGGTGACTGAGCTATTGGTTTCATGGATGAAGACCTCATCAGTTAGACCGACCTTATTTGTTTGGGGATTTCTTCGGATGTCAGAGTTGTTGTAATTATGGCAGGCAGTTGAGTCTAAATACTGTTTATTTTATTTTAGATTCAGACTCTAGGGAAATGTTATTTATTTATCCATTTAAATTCTGCACAAATATCTAAATTCAGTATTATTCAATTTCAAAAGTTCAGTGCTCGTCTTGTGGCCTAGTCAGAATAACCAGTCAAAAGTCCAGCTGAGGTGTAGTCATGGGTGATGAGGTGGTAAAAGGGGGCGAAACTGAACTGGCTAACATAAAACTTTAGAGATGTTTTTGAGGGGAAAATGGTTTTGATTTAAATTGCAACTGTTTACTACCATTTAAGTTTTGTTTGCACTCTGTGTAACAGGCCAGTATCAACAAAAGGTTGTTCTGCCCTGACGATAACAAGGCCAAGTGAGGCAGTGTATGAGCTAAAGTCCACTTTGAATGTTCCAAAAATACTTCTGTGGGTTGGATAGATTGGTGCCTGGAGCCAGTTTCAAGCACAGCCGCGATACATGTGCGGGTGTGTCAACTTCGACCTACTTCTCGGCCTGCTCTTTGTTTAGCTCTCTCTGGTGTAGTTCCTGCTCAGCTTCGTTACTCCTTTCACTCATCTCTCACGAAGGAGTACAGAAGCTTACCTTGTCACAGTGCTGAAGTTGTCAAGCATTCCTTCAACTTGATGAAGTTCACAAAATTAAACAGCAGAATTGGTGTATTCCTGAATACAGAAAGAATGATTTATAAAACATAGTGGCGTATTTACAAGCATTTAACACCGCCTGATGTTATGGCACCTTTTTTGTTATCGCCATGTGTAGGAAAGTAGGTTCTGCTTTTATGGTTTGTGCCTGGAGCTATGCTGTTTCTGACTAGTCTGACTGGGAGTCTGCTAATCAGGACCCCAGTCCCTGTGCTTTCCCCCCTAAATTGGTTTTGGAAAGTACTTAGGTACATCCCAGATTGAATACTGGTGTGGCCTTGTCAGTCCCTAGTAGATGGTACTGAGGTACCCAGGGCATAGGTAAACCAGTGGTCCCCCATGGGCTGAAGCATGTATTATGCCACCCACGGGAGGCCACTCAAACTGTAACTACAGGCCTGCCATTGCAGCCTGTGTAAGCTGGTGCTAGCCCCACTTACGAAAGATATAGGTTTCCCTATATCTAAGGTTACTGCACTTAAAACCTATAAGTCACCCCCAAAGCAGGTCTTTTAATGCTGAAGGCAGGGTGCTTGGTTCTAAGTGTGAGGGTGCCCCTGCATGAGCAGGAAATCTCTACAACCTTCGGATTCCATTCTGGGTTGTAAGTGCATCAGCCATTACGATGACCATCTCTAAACTGTCTGTAACAAACCCTGTCATGTTTGATATCAAACATGTTGGAATTATACCCACACACTGTGAACAGTGGGGTAGGTATGATTCCATGCACTGTAAAGCCCCTCTGGGAGGCCCTCAGTGCTCCTGATACCAGTCTTCCGGATCCGGACAGCACAACATGGATGCTGCTGACCAGAGATTCTTCCCTCCTGCTGCTGAGCCAGGCGTGAGCAGGAGAAAGCAGAACAATAGGTATCCTGTCACAGGGAGATGTGACCACCTCCCAGACAGGGTTTAGTGTATTGGGACAAGGTGGGGGCGCTTACCACCACCACTCAGTCTGCTTGAAGGGCACATTTGGTGCCCTCTTTGCATAGTGCAGTTCAAACCAGCTCAAGGCAACATTTGTGCCCGCTCTGTCGCCAAACTGGACAAAGTACATGGGAGTTTCAGCCTCATTGCTCGACCCCTCCCCTGGGAGGGAACCCTGATTTGTCACATCCCTTTCCTTAGGGTAATTAAGAGCTAACTTGTGGGTAAGTCCATAGATTCGTCGTGGGACAAGAATCATTTGAAGACACCACTTCATCTTTGACCATCTGGGCATTCTGGACTTCGCTGGACTTCATTCTGGGCATCAAGACTGCAACTCAGAAGACTCTGGCTGCTCCTGGTCTCATTGCCCTGCTCGTCTGCTGCAACATCTGTGACTGTGCTCATACTAGAACCTTCCAAGGTTCCAACATAAAGTAACTGCCATTGGATAGCTGCCCGAAAATGGGTTCTATCACAGTGGAGGAAGTACCGTGCAGGTGGCAAGAGAGGTTATTTGCAGAACCAACGCAGGCTCCATGTAAATTAATACCGTTGCACAAAAGTGTACCAAGGGCCCGATGTAGGTAAAATTGATTTACCGATTTTTAATGACCGAATTTTACCGATTCGGTAATTGAAAATCGGTATATCAATGTGGTGGACATGTAGGTATTTCCAGATGTGGAAATACCGAATCTTTAACTTTCGGTATTTACCGATTCTGTAAATACAGAATCGGTATTTCCCATTGATTCCTAAGGGCTTCAAAGCCCATAGGAATCAATGGGAAATACCGATTCTGTATTTACAGAATCGGTAAATACCGAATTTTGCAAGGGTGCAGGGGGTGTCACTTTGACACCCTCTGGCACCCCACAAATAGGCATCTGAGCCATGTGGCACACAGACATGCCCTAAGGGCATGTCTGTCTGTCACATGGCTAGGTGTGCATGCACACATGTGCATGCACACCTGAAATCGGTATTTTACCACACAATAGGATTGTGTGGTAAAATACCGATTTTGTAGGGCCTTTGGGACTCAGAAGAGTCCCACCTACATCTGAGATTTACCGAATCGGTAAAAATACCGATTCAGTATTTTACAGAATCTGTAACTTTACCGAATCGGTGCCCCTACATGCCAAATCTTGTATACCGGTCGGTAACGGCCGAAAATACCGATTTTCGGCCGTTACCGACTGACCTACATCTGGCCCTTAGTAAGTTCTTACAATTTTTACCACTAAGGAATACCTCTTTTCCCTTGTTCCAACATTTGTGTGTGTAAGGTAATGTCCATGTTGACTTAATGTATTCTTTACCCAACCTTTCATACAGGCCCGCTGGCATATGCTGTAAACAATACTGAAATTGGAAAATCGTCACTGGTATCATGATGGTGCCATGAATTATCCATTCGATAACAGGCTTCCCAGAAACTGTCAATGGTAATCTTTCCAGTTTTGCAATGCTCAGCACCGTATAGTCTGCTCCTCTTTGTGCCAAAGAGATTTGTTTATCTGTAAGGTTAAATACAGAAAACAATGATGTGTTGATTAGACACCATGGCATGTAGCCTGAACAAAGATTTTGCAACATCCAGCCTAACTGCATTATAGAACGTAATTGAGACTGGCCATGTTGTAACATTAGCAAGTTCTGTTCCATTATATCAATTGCCGAGGATACAATGCTGTCCAATGAATATATTCTGGAGGACAGAGTCGTTAACCCATTCTCCACTACAGAGAGAGCTTTCTCTAAATGAATACGATCAAATTCTCGTATTCATTCTGCAGTTTCCATTTGTGTTATTTTCCAAACTTCATTGTACGCAGCGTACATACAGGCGTATATGAAACGTTTTTGCTGTGGTTTGCGAGACCCCATTAAGAAACCTCGCAAATCATTGCTTTCTTTAGGTAAAGATAAGTGTTGTTTGATTTCTGCAAGTGTGGATGCCTTTAGGCAATCAAGGCATAGT
This sequence comes from Lissotriton vulgaris, assembly GCF_964263255.1. Lineage (NCBI taxonomy): Eukaryota > Metazoa > Chordata > Amphibia > Caudata > Salamandridae > Lissotriton > Lissotriton vulgaris. The sequence continues at coordinate 1,425,773,130 of NC_141693.1, read as the reverse complement.
TTTCCTACACTGTATGTTGTTACTATCCCTGGATATTGTCTCTGCGAGTATCTTGGATCTGGCCTGTTCAGTTCTAACCCCTGTGTTTTGTTCAGGAATCTATCATGACAGTTATTGGTGTCTGTGGGCCAGATAAACCATTTTTTCCAATAAGGATTAGTTCTGTTTTGTGTTAAAATATATGGTACGTCTACCTCCTTTTCTGTAGTATCATTACTCTCAGAATGATTTTAGTTTTAGACTGCTTATTTAAATCTTTTATCTTAGCCAGGCCAAGATAAGAAGTCTGTTGAACAGTGTCATTTAAAAACATATTTTTTTCTGGTATAATGCAGGCTCTGAACAAGGTTTCTAAACCTTGTACCTGCCAGTCTTTCGTGCCCCAGACAGTTTTTGTCTCAATGTTGTCTTCCCAAAAGTCGAAACCTAATGTAGACAGCTGAGCATAAAAGTTTGCAGAATACATTTGTTTAGTGTTGGCCAACATTGTTTTCATTCCTGTCTTATTTACATTTTTGAAATAAAACATTTCTGGATTTGTAACATTAAACCCTGAGAAGTCCAAAAACTTTTCATGAAATGTTTTTGAGCTGCCTTTTGGTGACGTTGGACAATGTTCCCATTGATTATAAGTAAAAACATTCCTAGGACTTGCAGATTTGTGCAAATAGTGGTGACCATAGTGATTACAACAATATATTTGTTCATAATCTGATGAACCTTCTAAGTATTCATGTTCTGTAAATTTAGCAGACATTTCTAAATCTGACATCATATTATTAATAGTCTCAAAGTCCCAATCATCGGAAAATGCGCTGGGTGATACAAAGCCACTTAAATAAACCTTGAACTGGTGTGGAATCTTCAGCAGCTCCACCGGGCCATAGATGTCATAATCAGTTCTATCCCATGCTATACCACCAGGTATAGGAACGGCTGTGATGTTTACTGATAACAGGTCTCTCTTTTCACGATGGGATGATTTGTGAGGTTTTAGGACCAAGTTGATTTTCTGACTTGCTGTGTCCATTGTCCTGTATTTTCCATCAATCATTTGTCCCAAGCTTAATACTAAAATCAGCCATAGCAGGAGAAAAAATAAACCTAAACCAATCCAAAATTCAATCCATGGTAAAACCAGATACATTTTCTCAAGTTGATGAAAGAGTTCTGTTGTTTTTTCTTTGAGAGTTTTATTTGCTGGTGTTTCTTCAGGTTCACTAGGATCCTCACAAAAAGTTGATGAAATAGCCAGAGGCAGTTCTGTCAATTTTTGTAATTGCATCAGGATTGTTATTAATCTTTGGAGTTGCTTCTTCCTATGTCATATTGGTATAGTCAGAGGCTACATCATTGTAGACAGGTGTTTCTTGACAAACTGTTATTTGGGTCTCAAGAGGCACGAGTTCCATGGCTTTGTTACATAGTCCTTCTTTTCTTACTCCAGGTTTATCAAACGTGATAAGTCTTTCAGTCTGAACCTCTTGGATAGTAGCAAGATATGGTCTTCTGCTACATCTTGGGAGTCCACTGGGCCTACTACTTATTATTGGCCACATGATTGTGGTTTGACCAGGTCGATGGACACGATTCAGCTCTCCTTTTTACCAGCAAGGGGCGGTAGTACTACTGATCTTGTTCCTTGGATTGCTATGACAGGTACTGCTTTTCTGTAAGAATGCCCAAATTCCTTCTTCACCGCTATCTTTTCCCTGACTACATCCCCAATCTTTGGAATCCAGACAGGTCTTGCTGGGACAGGTGGTTTTTCTTCAGTGGCTGTTGGCTTTTGTGTTGTGTTACTCAGACTTCTTCTTGTTTCATTTAAGTCCTGTAAAACAGCAAACGATCTTTGACATCAAAGGGTTTTTGTTCCATCACTGAAGTTTGACAATCGAGGTCTTCGATTATCATTCTAGTACCAAACAGTAATTCATAAGGAGTGATTCCCCCCAGAAAATTTCTTGGCAGATTGTTAAGACTACGGTGGACACTTATTAAATGTTTGACCCACCCATCACCCGAACCTAATACCTTAGCTGTTATGGAGTGCTTTATGTCACAGTTTTTTCTTTCCACTACCGCATTACCCTCAGGATGGAAGGGACTAGAATACCGCAATGCAACACCCAAGCTAACCATAGCCTCCTTGTAAGCTAGAGAGCTAAACGCAGGACCCTGATCAGAATGTAGCATGCCGATTGCGTATGTGCCGATAAAGACTCGCAAATCCTTTATAACAGTTCTGGCGTCAGCCGAGCGCTAGGGCCATAACCAAACAAATCTTGTCCTAGTAGTTGTGGGACCCCATCTGTCTGTAGGGACGTCTGCGTGTAGATAGCCAAATGCTGTCTAACAGTGGTATCTGAACTGGGCTGGCTACACTGTGGTCAGTTATCTGGTGGTTGTCAAAGCTATGATATCTGTAACAGGTATCACGGTTTATTCTAAATTTGTAAACTTGGATGCTCATTCCTGGCCACCAGTACATCTTTACTAACTCTATAAGAGATTTCAAGATCCCTTGATGTGTCAGACCCTCTCCCATGTGTGCTTCTTGAACCAAGTAAGCTCTCTGCTTCCTGTTTGGAATTACTCTGTCCCCCACTCCAGGGATTCGAGCAAAAGGAACGGAGTTTGCATCAATTATATATGTATACGTGAGTTGATAGTTTAGAGGTAACGCTGCATGATTGCCATCCATTGAGGCTTTTACTGCTAATAGTGTTTCACCATCTATTACTCTTTTTGCGCAAGCGATTGTAGCTACGGAAGCTGTTTGCACAGCTGCCTTCGCGGCTTCATCAGCCAATGAATTCCCTGCAACGTGAACGCCATCACGCTGATGACTCAGTGTATGAATCACGTGAGTCTTTTGTAGTTATTTCTGTAAAAGAACTACTTATTCCCAAAGCTTTTTATGCTTAATTGTGCCACCTTTTAAATTTTTGAACCCGTTTTTAACCCAGTTCTGCAAATTTTCGTTGTAAGATTCAACGCAGAAATACGAATCGCACACTATGAGTGTGGGGAATTGATGATCGGTATTTTCAAGCTCCATCTTGAAAGCCTGTAGTTTAGCTCGCTGAGCTGTACAGTCTCCGAGAGATTGAGTTTTAGTGACCATAGGTCTGAATTTACCTTCGCGCTAGCAACCTTTAACAATCACGCACGCAGCACTATAGGCTCGTTTACCCGCAATAGCGGGCTGTGCTGATCCGTCTGTATATATTATACTTCCGTAATGTTCAAGAGGCAGAATTTCGGTCGGCAGAGGACATTCGTGTTTGTATTGGAGAAATTTGTGTGTTTCCAAGCTGGGGTCAAAAACGTATTCAACGTCTGTTGCAGCAAGAGAGTTAACCCATTGTATCCATCTCGGATGTAGAGCTTTAGCATTTGGGATGCTTGCTTTCGTTACTGCGTCTAAGGCAGGTACAGGTGTAACGATCATTATGTGTTTACCCTGTGCGAGAGCTCTCTCTTTTGCTACTGCAGTTTGAACCGCTGTTAGAATTGTCTCAGTAGAAGTGAACTTCATTTCAGCTTGTGTGTACAAGTGTGATTGGTATGCTATTGGTACCATTTCTCCTTCATTAAAGGTCAGGTAAGTGAATCCGCATCTCCCTGGGATGATTTGGATCACAAGATTGCACACGTTTTCGCATGTCTGTAACTGTGTTTTTGTTAACATGTCTGTTTGGACTGAACGCAGAATTTCTGTGTGAGCTTGAGTCCAATTTGTTGGTTTGAAATCAGGTTTGATTAGTTCGTAGAGAGGTTTCACTCTTTCTGCGTAATTCAGAACGTAAATTCTTCCAAAATTCAGGAAACCTAGAATGCACTGCAAGTTTTTCAGCATTTTTGGAGCTTGGAGCAGCGCACATTTCTCTAGAAAGTTTGCTGCCAGGCTTTTTCCTTCACTTATTAACTCGTATCCTAGAAATAGGACGTTGAGGTGGGCAATTCGTGATTTCTTAAAATTTAATTTATACCCTTCAGATGCGAACCCAAGTATTATGGTGTTTACTCTTTTCAAGTGTATGTCCAAGTTGTCATCTGTAAGATAGATGTCATCGACATAAGATAATGCCTCATCATCGTACGTTTGTAGTAACTCTGTTACCCTGGCAGAAAATAACCCCAGACTATTCTTGAATTCTTGGGGGAGACGGCAAAATTGCAGCTGTGTCCCCATAATTGAGAAATCGGTCAGATGCCTTCAGGTGCAATGTTTTGACAGAAAAACCCATTTGAAATATCTAATGTGGTTTTATATTTCTTGCGCACAATGTTATTCATCAGTGCTGCACTATGTGCATTTTGTACTGCAAATGTTTTGCAACAAGAGTTTAAGTGTCTGTAATCCAAAACTAGACAATACGAATTGTCTGGTTTGGAGACAGGAAACAAAGGATTGTTCATTGATGAGGTGTATTTTTCAATCAACCCTTGGTATTCAAGTTGATTTAAAATCTCCCTGACTTGTTTTTTAGCTTCTTGCTTAACTGGGTACTGCCTTTGTGCAGCAGGTTGATTTTTTAACTGGATTTCATGGTGAGGAGAACCCTCAGCCCATCCTACATGATTTTTATATAATGCTGCATTTTCTGGCATAAGTATATTTTTTGTGAATTGGAATATGATTTGAGAAGGCTGGCATAATTATCTCTTCGCCATGTGGGCACTCCCTGACAAATTCAGGTGGCCAGTCTTGTTCAGCTAGGAGAATGTCATAGCCCTTAGAGAGCTTCTCCCAAAAGAGTGATCTTTTTATTCGGAGTGTTACTTCATATAACTTGTGGGGTACACTAACCCTGGTGTCGGCAGTTTCAACTTGAATGGATTCATTCAAGTCCACTGTCTCCAGATGATCCTTCAGGATCCTGTGAACTATGGTGACCTGTGCTGCGCTGTCTAGCATTGTCTGAGCCCACTCCCCGTTCTTGAGTTGTGTCCTCAAGATCCTCGGCATGTCTGATCTTTATGGTTGCTACCTTATTTTTGGTAAATTGAGCTTTTTTGCTTTGGTGAACGGGTTCTTTGTCTGTGGACTTGACACGTTCTTCCTTGTGTTCTGACCGTCCTCTTCTCTCCGATTTCTGCGAGGAAGTCTGAAAAGATCGAGAGGGACGTGTATCATTATCTTGATATCTGTCAGGTTTTTTCAAACCATCCCTATTTGTAAGGTTATACCTTTTTTCAGTGGGCTCCCATTGGGGAAACCTACCTCCCCTTTGGGGAGATCTTCCTCTGGACTGACAATGTTTCTCTCTAGGAAGATTCTGTTTAGTATTTATTTTCCCACTTCTTTTTAGGAGTAGTGAGATTATTTTTAATAAATACCTTTTCAGGATTTTCTGTTAATTCAGATTTTACTGGTTTCCCACCCAAACTATCTCTTCCTAATTCTTCATAAGATTTTTCAATAATTCTAGCAGGCTCTTATGGTTGATCTGTTATATCTGTCTCTTTTAACTTTTGGCGGATTGCCACAGATGCTGCTTCCCCTTTAATGTTAGCTAATAATATAGCTGAGACCTGTTTGAAATCTTTCAGTAATTTCATACCTAGATTTAAGGCCGGTTCTGGACCGTATTAATTTTGAATCTGCCTCAGAACGTCTGGTATTACCGCCATGGACGGTACATCATGTGTTTTTGTGTAGATTGAAGCAAAGACTGTACCCCAAGTGTCACAGTCCTCCACATGTGGTGCTATCCCCACTGGTAAACAGATCATCAGAATTCTGTGCTTCTCATGAGGTGTACTATCAGGGAATACTGCCTCTATTTGAGTAATTGTTTGAGCTAACCAGAACGGAATTTGTTCCCTCTTTGCGGGTAATTTACGAATGACTGATTGTATAGTCTGTGGTGTTATTTTATTTTTGTTCCCCTGGTGAGGGGTGTGCTGTGGAATCCTTATACCAGTTAAAGTCCGCATGACATATTGAACCAATTGTGTGTGTATTTTAATTAACTGTTTCAGCTGATCTAACAGTTCTGGACCCGTCATTTCTTTAATGTCAGGATGTGATGTGTAGCTGGCCAGTACCGGCCATGTTGCTCCTGGTCTACCTAGTGGACCAAGCCTGGTAATGTAAATTTGATGTTGTAGGGTGCCATTAAACCAGAGCTGATGCTCTTGGTAAGTTAGTGGAATTTCAACGCACTCGAAAGGAATGTATTCCACTGGAGGTTCCTCTGCTTTGTAGTAGTGGAACACCTGTGTTACTGGATTTTCTTGTGGAAAAGTAATCCATGAATAGAATACCTCTGTCTGACGATACTCATGTGCCTCTATCACAAATATAACGTTACCACCTCTCGATGATACCCCATGATACCCTATAAGTTTTATAGTTATGGTTTTCCTTATATTTGCCAGGATGATAACAGCATCCTCGTCGTTTTCATTAAACCCTGTAACGTCTAAACCCGGTTGGTTCTCATTTACTGCAGCTCCACCGGTTGCGTTGTTGTCGCCGTTAACCGACATTGTTTAGTGAAAGTTTGCAGAACAAGTTTCAAGGAAACAAAGATTAGGTGCACAATATTTTGGAACACTGTATTCTTCAACGTTGAATAAACCAAAAAACTAATACATAGGATTTTCGTCCTACTCAGTTTTGGCGGATGTTGACCTTTTACCCACTCCAGACGTCTATTGGAGTATTTAACGGGAAAAAAGGGGTCTGTGTGAAAAGCACGACTGAGTTACTCTAGTATCTAGCATTAAATTATCGCCTTACCAAACGTTGGGCGCCATGTAGTGTAGTTCCTATATTCCCAATAGGCTCTGCGCATTGGAATAATATATACTGTAGTTTAGACGTAGTACTGAGGTCTACAAGGTCTCTACCGAATATATTAGACTTAATAGTGAGTGCCAGGTAGCTCAGAGGTCACTAGAAACTTTCTCGAATTCACAAGAAGGGATTAGTTTCTGAAAACCGCATAAACATGACAACTTTGTTTCCCAAGAATAAGAAATCAAATCTCTAGAGTCACTGAAACAATAGATAACTATTTTACTCAGTCAATCGTGCATGCTTCGTTTCACCAGAGATGCAGAGAAATAGAGAGACGGGCGTTTTCAATAAAAGTATTTATTGAACAGTCTTCTTTCTCAAGCATTGGAAATGAACTGCTACAATCGTAATACTGGTTATAAAGTACAAGGCATATAATACACACAGTATTATAAAGTAGTACTGTAAAAGCATGATATGGTTTCTAAGCCATAAAAGTGCATACAATGTATAAAATACATACAGTAATAAATAATGACTAAAAGTACTCAACTGGTGCTTCTAAAATACGCCTGTCCCGGTGTACCTAACCTAAGTCTAGTACAAGGGAAGAAGTAAGTGAGGAGTAGCTTAAGTTTAGTAGTTCTCTGCCAGGAATCTATTCCAAGAATTCTCTAAGAGGTCTAATCAGCTCCGTACCTAGGTTTTAGAAGGAAGGAGGTCTTGTATCTCTCTCTCAGGACTCGATTTCCCAGATACCCGCAAGGGTAAGCCGGAAACAATGGAGCTGGATTTCTCGGCAAGAGAAAAGGTGGCGTCTCTCTCAGTGCGTCAGTTGAATCTGCAGGGCGTCGGGCAAGTAGATAGTCGATCTGCTCCAAACCACTGTGTGTTTGTCTGGGCAAACCTAGGCATATTTATACCTTGAAGGTGCATAGTTTGACGCATGTTTGGACTTAATAACGTCACTCAAAGGCTAAATTCTTGGAAAACGCCAGGAGTTCTTGGAGAACTTAATATTCAAGCAGGTGGAAGTCCCTAGTTGCTGAAGGCAGGTTTGTCCAAGAAATTGTTGATGATTCTCAGAACTTAGTGGAAGTAGCCATCCGTATTTGAGCAGCAAAGGCTCAGGCCAAATATGGTAGTGATTTCTATGCCTATATAAGGATATGATAAAGTATACCTATATAAGGGCATGAATCGGGATAATTTCACTAGGGTACTAGATTCATTTACAACAGCAGGGTGCATAGGGGGACAGTGGAAGGTGCTGATGCAGAGGGCAGAACCAAACAGAAACAGGCCATATGGCGGAGATGAATGCTACTGCGTCCTTTTTACCACGAAGGCAGGTTCATCCACACCTTAGTCCACTGCTGTTTCATGTGCCTCACATGTGGGTGGTGCTGGCCCTTCTCCAGCACTGTGTGGAAGTAACACCTCAGGGGCCAGAGGTGAAATGCCTGCCGCACTGTGTGGCAGTGACAGTTCAGGGGGCAGAGATGTGGATGTAGTAGTAGCAGCAGCATGCATCAGCGCCAGGCCTTGTGGCAGCAATGTCATGAGGATGCTTTTGAGGTCATTGAGGAACACAGCTACCACTCGCTGGTGTGCAGCCATGGCAGCCACTCTTCCCGCATTTACCAGCTCCATGGTCTCCATTAACCTCTGCATGTTTCCCAACTCCCGTGTGGCATCACCAGAGCCACTCTGACTGGAGAGTTGTTTTATTCTCTGAGTCAGGGCTCCAGCAATGTCAGCAATGGTCCATTGGAGAGCATGGAGCGGACTGTGGTTGTCCGTTAGGGACCATGAGTGGTCCCTGAGGGGACTCAGACACCCACGTATGGCATCTAGTTTGTCTGCCATGCGGTCGAAGCCCACCTGCACCTGTTCAGCCAGCTGCTCCTGCCACCCCAACACACGGTATTGGAAGGCCAAGTGTTCTTCGTGGGGGCCCTAGGAGGCAGCCGTGGTGGTGGGTGCTGCCTGCTGTGTGGTCCGTTCAGGGGGTGGGGTCTCCTCGTTGCAGCTGGGCTGCCCTGCTCCTGAAGGTGGGATGCGGAGGCCGCCAATGAACTCTTGGAGTGCGTCGGAGTCGAAGTTGTGGTGGTCCTCTTCGTCATCAGAGAAAAGAGGGTCGGGCTGCTCAGCAGGAGTTGTTGATTCTCCCTATGCAATGTGAAGGGGAGATGCAGTTTAACAATGTGTTCACTTTTATGTTGTTGCATTGTACATGTTTACATACAGACTGCATGACTGTGTACATTGTGGCTAATAGGGAGGAGCTGCCTATTTGATGGGGGACAGTGGATGTTTTGACAACAAACGAGTGTGTGTTTGTACTTGTACATTATCAACTCACATTTCCCTGCACTGCCAAATGTGATTGTCCAGTATCTACACCCATTGGGAACCAGTTGTGTCCTGTGGTCTGTTGTGGACGTGTTGCAGTTTGTACCACATTGTTGTCAGCGATGATGTGCTCTGCATGTTGTGTGCGTGTTGCATTTCGGTGGAGTGTCCCCTGCAGCTCTGATTTTGCTGCCCCTTCTCTATTTCATGAGATGTGCCCTTGACTTTTGTGCTTATACAGTGCTGAGATGTTGAATACTTGGGTACATTGGTGTCTTGGTGGGAGTTGGGGTCTGGGACATGGTTTGTCCGCAGATGTGCTCAGCTCAATTGTGCATGTGTGCCATTGTGCCCATCTCCCCCAGTCCGTGGTCATTACTCACCCTGGTGCTGTTGTGCCCGGTCATGTTGAGCAGTGTCCGGTCCCCCAACTCCTGCCACCGTCTCCCCACTGATGACTGTGGACACCATTTCCCCATATCATCCAGCTTTTCCTATGGTGCAGGACTCCCACCTCCAGTCTGCATTGCTGCCTTCCCGTTGTGGGCGAGTTTCAGCTTGGTTTAGCGCTTGACATCATTCCAGCACCTCTTGACCTCTTCCATTGTCCTCTTCAGCACTCCCACCGCATTCACTTTGTCCATGATGAACTGCCATAGTACATTTTTGGTTGCCAATGACACAGCGGGGGTGATAAACAGTTGTTGATGTTGTTCTACCACCTCTATTATCAGGATCCTGTTTTCCTGTGGACTGAACTGCTCCTTCCTACTCTTCTTCTCCTTTAACCATTTCTGACCCCGAGGTCCCAGGCTGGTCCTCCGGGGGCTTGTGGGGTTCTGGTCCTCCTGCGTACTTGCTCCGGCAACACCCATTGTGCTTCACTGTTGTTTGGCATTTGTTTGTCTGTTTTTTTCTACTTTTATGGTGATTTTTTCCACCTGACGGGTCGGAATTTCAGGCTTGTCGCTGGTTTTCGCAGATTTTTGTATCGCGATTGGCCTCATCGCAGCTTTTTTTGCATTCACGTTTTGCTTTTTTGTGGCGTGGCATTGATTTTAATGTTTTAATGCGGCTACTTGACTCGTTATCTGGTGATTATCGCATGGTACCGCTGTGTTGTGAATACTTAGTTAGAACGACGTGATTTTCCCGCAATGGACTGCGATATTGAGAGTTGTGTTAAGTTACTTTTGCAATGGTTATCACACGTTCTTGGGAATATGCCTCGATTTTGGGCCGACTGTGATTTTTTTTGCCGCTAATTGTCCAGTTGTCACGTTTGTCACACTGGCGTCAAGATTTTTTATTACTGTTACGCTAGAGTTAGTGCCAATTTTTGCAGCTGCTAGCTCATCCTAAGGCCATGTAATAACAGATTGTAAATACTTCGCAAACATGGTGATGGATTTCGGCGATAGACATAGGTAAATAAATTGCCACTAAGCACCTTCAAAACTGCTTAGTATCAATTCTTGTAAAGAGAGCCCTGGAGTCCTGTTTTTTTACTCTCACATTTTGACAAGGTTAATGTTATAAAAATAGGAATACTTTTCTGTTTGCACCCAGAATCATTTCACTACAAGTTCCTATTCTCAGTTTTGGAGCCATTCATCTGCAACATCCTCCTACACTGAATTCAGGAAAAACCTCAAAACCTTCCTTTTCTCTCGCGCTTTTGCTGCCTAATTCTCCTCGTTTGCCATCCCCTCGCAATCTGAAGCGCCATGAAACCGCATGGTATAAGTGCGCTATATAAGTGTTTTTAAATTCAAATACAGTAGTGAATCCATTTGATTAACATGTATAGCTATCACGCCACAAGAAAGGCCAGTTATTAGGTTTAACATTCAAAATAGTGGGAAGCACATATCAACTTTTGTTGACTGCCATAGTCCTTCCTCCCAGCTCTGTAACATAATTAGGGCCTGAAGAGATCTAGTTAATAAAAGAAGTCTTTCCTCTTTTCAAGTGAGTGGGGCCCCTGACTATTGCAGATTCTTGTGTTGCTTCACCCTAGTAGTTCTTTACACTACAATCAGAGGCAACGTTAACCTCTTTGCAAGAGAACTGCACAAGGGGCTTCTATTCCACCCCATGATTTTTTGCATCAATCAGTATTTATTTAGCATGCTAATCATCTCGAGAGGTATCCATGCGATTCGTTGGGCGGGGCTACTCGAAGAGCTATGTCTTGAGGTCACACCTGAATTCTGCGAGGGAGGTAGAGGTTCGGAGGTGGATGGGGAGGTTGTTCCAGGCCTTGGCAGTGAGGTGGGAGAAGGAGCGTCCTCCAGCTCAAGTACGATGGATGCTGGGATGGTGGCGAGGGCCAGGGAGGCAGACAGCAGTTGTCTGGTGGGCTGGTAGAAGGTCCGCTGGTTGTTCATGTATTCTGGTCCCGGGTTGTGGAGGGCTTTGTAAAAGTTCATAAATTAGTACTTTTCCTTACCAACTCTGAAACAGTAACCAGCACAAAACAGCAAATCAGGCCAATGAACTCCACAACGAGGCTTTGGCAGCACCACTACAAGAATTCCAGTAGCAGCTGAGACCCAGTCATGGCTCCACCTGTTTCTAGTACAATTTTTAAGACTGCAGCTTCAGTGTCAAGCACAGTGCATAGTTCCTTGCATTGCATTCTTACCTGAGAGATGACGTGGCACTAAGGTTCCTGAACTGAGAAGCTGATTTGCATGGTCATCATCAAAAAATTGAAATGCATTCTGTGCCAGTGCATTTTTAGCGGGAACTAATGGGCTGACGGTGTAAACTGTTGAAATTGGAAGTACGCTGCTCAAAAATAATGTCGGTGATAAAGTTTTGATTTATAAATATGTCCATTACTTAGATTTATTGTGCATTAACAAATACCATTCAACTCATTGTGAAGTGTATGCGGGGTCAAACCTGATTAAACCCATTTTACCAAAAAAGGTTTATTTATATAACTGCAGGTCTACTGGAAAGTGTGTGACAGGGACATTTTACTATGGATATGTATTTAATGGTATACAGGCATAATATCGATTCCAAAATATAGAATAGCACTAATATCGAAGTCAAATAGAATGGACAAAATATCGAATGGACAGAATATAGTGGTGAAAAATATCAAATTGAAGGTGAGTAATTGTAGAGATTGGTCTCAGTCAGTTATCATCTTTAAGCACTTTATTGGCAACTCTGCAGTCAGGGAAAAACAACATCCACTTCTTCAAATCCCCGACTCCTCAACCGTCTCCCAGCCTCCCCGTACATTCCACCCTCAACACTCCAGATCCCCAGTGATGCCCCCAGTATTCCAACACAGAATACTCCGACATCACACATCTTCCCCCTTAAGGAAAATAAAAAAAAAGAAAAAAAAAGAAAACAAAACAACAAAAAAAACACATTTCCATTTGCATAACATATTAAAAACATTTCATTCCCATTTAGCATAACACATTAAACATTTCCATTTCTCATAAAATATAACATATATAATCAACATTCCCATTTTGCATAACACATTAAAACATTCCCATTTTTCATAAAACTCAACCACATTCCCCGCCCAAACTATTTCAGAATAAAACCTCCAGATAATTAAACATATTGGAAACAACATCCTGTTGACCAGACAAAACTCCACAAACACCGCTACCAACATCCTCCCCTTCTTCTACTTCCAACACCGCTACCAGCATCCTCCCCTTCTTCTACTTCCAACACACAGACGCTAAACCAATTACGACCTCCTTCCCATTCCCCTCTTCTTGAATCAAAACTTCACCTTTCCCGCTGGCATCCACCATCAAAACACTTCTTAAATCCAGATCAACCTCCATGAACGATGTAGCACTGCACACCTCCTTTTTAAGAACACCAAAACTCTCCCTACACTTGTCACTTCCTTCAAATCTACTTCTCTGTACCAATAGTTGTCTTACATCACATGACTCCTCCGAAAAGTTCCTGACAACCAAGGAGTAATACTCACTCAAATCCAAGAAGGATGTCCTTGCCACAACAACCCGAGACATACACATCAAAGACTCTATCCTTTCAACCATACCACACACTTCTGATCTCCTTAACTCCACCTCCAACTCACTCTTTATTGCAAACAGAACATCTCTCACTTTAAAACTCACTGCCACAGCATTTTCCTCCAACTCAACTTTGTGTCTAAATTCTTCCAGTGCACCAAACTTTCCCGAAAAAACATCACTAAACTCACACGTAACCTCTTTCCTCATCTCATCACTTACATCAACATCCAAAACCCAAACTTGTACTCTTGTGTTAGGATTTAATATCATATCAAAACTTGCTAGATCCTTCCAACCTAAAACACAAGGGCCTTGCTCTTTAACATACATCCTCCCCTTCACCACTCTACCCTTAAACTCAAATCTCACATCTCTATACCCCACAACCTCACCAGTATAACTCCTTTGATTAATGTCACTCCTCATTAACTTCCCACCAATTTTCCTCTCAAATTTCCTTTTCCACATATCCATATTCACCATAGTGTGAGGTGACCCCGAATCTGCCACCAACATCACCCTTACTGCTACAACATCCATCTCCCATTTTGGTTTGCTGCCACCCTTACTTTTTACATCCATTATAAAATCACTTATTATAAAGATATCATCATCATCTTCTGACTCTTCTTTCAACTTGATCCCAAGCTTGAACTCCTTAAGTACACCAATTTTATCTGAAACTACATCACTGTACTCTCCTTTGATTTTATTTCCAAACTCATCATCTTCTTCCAGTACCATAACCTGCTCTTTAGCATTGGGATTGAGAATTATTTTCAAACTGGCTTGATCTTTCCATCCTAAGACACTTGGCCCATACTCTGCCACATACATCCTTCCTTCTGCCACTCTCCCTTTAAACACGAAAAGGACATCTCTACACCCAACAATAGGAATTTTCTTCCCAGAGAATCCTCTCGGATTGATGTCACTTTCCATTAAATCCAAGCCAATTTCTTTCTCAAACTTTTCCTTCCACATATCCAAATTGACAATCGTATAAGGTGATCCTGAATCAGCCACCAATGTCACGGTCACTCCTGCCACCACAATTTCACACTTTGGTTTGCTCGTTCCATTACTCTTCACTTCCAAGATAAAATCCTTTACAATGAAAACGTCATCATCCGAATCGTCTTCTTCATCCTTCTTCTTCCCCTCGTCTTCTGCCTCTGTTACATATTTTATTCTTGTAGACTTCTCCCTTCTATAACAAACTCTAGCAAAGTGACCAACCAATCCACAAACTGTACACTTCTGATCTCTTGCTCTGCATGCTAGACTGTTCGCCAAATGTGCATAACTTCCACATCTATAGCATGCTAAATTGGATCCACCTTCTCTCTTGTATTTATCCTTTGCGCCTTGAAGGTACTTCTTCTCCGACTCCCTCTCATTGAATTCGTCTCTCCTATCTGCACCAACACTGCTCGTCCTTGTCGTTTTCCTTACAACACACACCTCCTCCTTTTCTTTTCCCTTCTCATCATCTAAGGCTGCTTTCGCACATCTGACCGATACTTCAGCTTTTCTTACCACGGCTAACACTTTGTTGAGTGTTCCATCTCCCATTGTCCATAATCTTTCTTGAACTCTCTTATTATTTGTTAGCATAATAATCTGATCTCTTATTAACTCTTCCTCAATCTGTCCAAATCGGCATTTCTCCGCCATTATTTTCAGAACTCCTAAATAGTCATCAATTTTCTCATCCTGTTCTTGCTTTCTTCTGAAAAACTTGTATCTATCAATTGCCACACATACTGTTGGCGCATAGTACCTCTCTAAGTCATCCAAAGCATTTTCATATACATCTGCTTCTTCATCACTTCTCTCTTTTTTCTGCATCCTCTCATATTGTCTAATACCTTCCGGTCCCAAAGAATGCAATAGTATTCCCTTCTTAATTTCCGGTGTCATTTCCTCATTTTTTATGGTGAACATGTAATTTTTAAAGTATACCTTCCACTCTTGCCATCTTATTTTTGGTTCACCAGGCTCTGTTAAAAATGGTATAGGCGGTGTCAAAGCGAATGTCTGCGCTGCACACATTTTTTTATTTAATGCCGAACTATTTCCACTTTACTTTACTCCACTTCTTTCTTTATACAGTCACAAGAGTGCACTAATGGGCACTTATTCAACTTTATTGTCGCTTGTCTGGGCCTTTGATTAACTTTTTGCTGCTTTCCGTTGTTTCCTTTCTTTTTTAAAACGACAACATTAACTTCTTTTGCGCTTATCGTTGTTTTCTCCCTTTTAAAACCGGCGACTCGGTTTCCAAAATGGCCGCCGACGTGATGACGTCATACGCTGGCCAATCAGTGCCTCTCCTTGCTTGCGCGTGACAACGCTGTCTTCCGAGTCGCCCTTCACGCGCCTCCCCTCGCGCGTCACACTCGCTCAGACGCTGCTGCCGGGCACCAACGTGTCTCACAGTGTTCCAGTGGCTGCGCGCTCCTCTTCTCACACCACGCGCCACTCAGTGCTTCTCACGCCGCACGCGCCTTCCAGCCGGCACACGCTGCTTAACGGTACTTTCTTCTTCCTTTCACAAATTCTAAATCGTCAAAACTTGTTAATTTCTTCACACCGCCATACCGCTCACCTCAATAATGTTCATAAATAGATCGTTTTTCTCATTTTCCTGCTACTGTTCTTCAATCCTTTTCTTCCTCCTCAGTGGGTCCACACAGAGTTGCCCCAATCCTCCGTCGCCAAAATTGTAGAGATTGGTCTCAGTCAGTTATCATCTTTAAGCACTTTATTGGCAACTCTGCAGTCAGGGAAAAACAACATCTACTTCTTCAAATCCCCGACTCCTCAACCGTCTCCCAGCCTCCCCGTACATTCCACCCTCAACACTCCAGATCCCCAGTGATGCCCCCAGTATTCCAACACAGAATACTCCGACATCACAGTAATGTAATATCGATTTTTAAAATATAGAAAGTTAAAATATCGAAGAATATAATATAGGTATTAAAATACATCGAATTTTTAATAATATCGAATTTTTTAAAGTGTTTTTTTATGTTATGTTATTTAATTTTTGCGTAATTTATTTCTGTAGCGGGTTGTGGGTTTATAGGGGAATAGGGTGGGAAGTAATTTAATTGTAATTAATTAAATAAATATATTAATTTATTTATTGGTGTTTATTTTTAATTAATTGTTAATTAATTATTAATTTGTAATTAATTATTTTTTAATTTGTAATTCATTTTAAATTGGTCATTAATTTTTAATTGCAAATTCATTTTTATTAATTGATTAATTGATAATTATGTTAATTTTATTAATGTTTTTCCGTAGCGGGTTGTGGGTTTATAGGGGAATAGGGTGGGAAGTAATTTAATTGTAATTAATTAAATATGTTAATTTAGTTATTGGTATTTATTTTTAATTAATTGTTCATTAATTGTTAATTGGTAATTAATTTGTATTAATAGAAAATTAATTTTAATAACTAATATTTATTTGTATTTTTAATTGATTAAATATTACATCATTTTAAATTGCTACTTTATTTAAATACATTTTTTATTGGTATTGATATTTAATTTATTTTTATGAATATATTAAATCTACTGTTAAACTCACTAGAGTGGGAATAGTCATTTTAACCTCATGCGCGCTAGCAGAATCCCGCTCCTGCGCTGAGATTTTCGAAATCGCACTTTTGGTGACGAGCTGGGCTCGTCATCAGCGTGCGAGGAGGCTACGCCATGACGAGCCCAGCTCGTCATCAGCCTGGAAGGGGTTAATCCCTACGCTATCCAACGCTTTCCCTACTGTTGCACTCTCTGGAGTGGGAATATAAATTTTTACCCCTACGCTATCCAACGCTTTCCCTACTGTTGTACTCACTGGAGTGGGAATAGTAATTTTTATCCCTACGCTATCCAAAGCTTTCCCTACTGTTGCACTCTCTCGAGTGGGAATAGTAATTTTTACCCCTACGCTATCCAAAGCTTTCTCTACTGTTGCAGCCTCTGGAGTGGGAATAGTAATTTTTACCCCTATGCTATTGATCGCTTTCCCTACTGTTGCACTCCCTGGAGTGGGAATAGTAATTTTTACCCCTACGCTTTCCAATGTTTTCCCTACTGTTGTACTCTCTGGAGTAGGAATAGTAATTTTTACCCCTACGCTATCCAACTCTTTCTCTACTGTTGCACTCTCTGGAGTGGGAATAATAATTTTTACCCCTACGGTATCCAACGCTTTCCCTACTGTTGCACTCACTGGAGTGGGAATAGTAATTTTTACCCTTACGCTATCCATTGCTTTCCCTAGTGTTGCAATCACTGGAGTGGGAATAGTAATTTTTATCCCTACGCTATCCAACGTTTACCTATTGTTGCAGTCACTGGAGTGGTAATAGTAAATGTTACCCTCCCGCTATCCTACTGTAAAAATATTGTATATTTTTTATTATATATATATATGTGTTAAAAAACCAAATTGTAGGTTTATTTTTTTAACTTAAATAATTATTTAATAATTTTTAAGTTATTTAAGTATTTTTAAGTCTGTTTAAGTTAATTATAGTTATTATTTCATTAATTCTAAATTACTTTTAAGACATTTAAAAAAATTCGATATTTTGACAAACTATATATTTTTTTCGATATTTTTGATTCAATATTTTTGTATTTGGGTATTCTATATTTCTGTATTCTACATTTTGTCAGTGATCCGTATTTAATGTGTCCACTCAAGAGCATCATCCCAAGTGTGACAGACGTTGCTAAACAACTGATGACCAAATGCCCCTAACAAAACAATGTGCTAAATTGCAGGAATTCTTAATCAATTCCTAACTGAAAATAGGTGCATTTTCTTTCCCTCAGCCGACTTTCCAACTCATAACCTCCACGTCCCTCCCTCATTTGAATTCAGCACTGCTGAGGCTTCTTTGCCTCCGCAGACGCAATCCCAAGCCAACCTCAATCGTTAAAGCTTCTCCTCTGCCAGGTCCTCTTGTTCTTTTTTATCTGCTAGAGGCTCTCTCCCACTTACCTGTTCTCCGCAGGCGGGCCGTGGACATTGTCATTTCTGCTACCTAAGGAGGAGTGAGTGCAGGTCTCCTTTCTGGTCCGCATAATTGCATTTGCTTCCGCATAGTTCCTAGACAAAATTGGGGAATGCGGAACTGAGCTTGGATGCTCAAACGGAGTTAGGAGCTATTAAATTAATAAAACGAATTTCGTTCTGTGCCCTGCATGCAGGACACGGAACGAAATTCGTTTTATTAATTTAATAGGTTACTTACCTGCAATCATCCATATTCCGGTGTTTATCACCCCCACCCTTCCCCTCCCCCGCCCCGCCTGCCTGCCCCAAGGGAACTCCCTCCACGGACCGCGGCTGCCAAGAAAGCGTGTGAAGAGGCTGGAATGAATGCATGGAGTCAAAACATTGCTTAAAAAGAATGCAATTTACAGGGCCCCAGTGTCAAAGTGGAGGATGGGCACTTACTTAATTCTCTCTCTAGTGCAAAAGGCATCACGGTAATACACTTAGATATGAAGTGGGTGAACTTCTGAATCAAGTCAACTCACTTTCAAATGGTGAAGCTGCAGGCCATCCTACCTATAATTCAACCAGGTGATTTATTTGTCATCAATTGATCTGCAGGATGTCTATCTACCTGTGCCCATCAGGCCTTCTCATCAAAGGTTCCTTTGTTTTGCCATCTGAGATGATCACTTCCAGTCCTGCGTCCTTCCTTTGGGTCAAATCCTCATCATGAGTCTTAGCTCTGCTAGTGGCAAGACATCGCAGTGAAGGAATTTGTTTTTCACCCTTATCTAGACAACTGGCTCGTACAATCTTCAGGAAGAGTCCTGCTCTTATCGCACATGCAAAGAGTGCCTGCCATGCTTCAAGAGCATGGATTCCTTATCAATTGGGAAAAGTCCTCTCCGACTCTTTCTCAAGAGCTGATTTTTTATAGATTTTTTCCAAACTTTACGGGGCATAGTTTTACTTCCCTAAAGAACGTGGCTCAACTTGAAATCACATGCTTTACAGCTTCTGAATCACAGGCGCTCAAACATTTTGGATGGTCTTCAGGTCCATTGCAACCTTGTTTCAACTATATTCCTGATCCCTTGGCCAAGGTTCCATTGGAACACATTCAAGAGATAGATACCAGACAGTTGGCCTCCAAGTTCCAAAAATCTGGCCTTAAAAATCAAATGGCCTTAACAGATGAGGAAAGACATCAGGTGGTGGCTGAATCGGGATCATCTTCAGAAAGGGATTATGTTGCATCCTCCTGTCCCAATAGTGATCACTATAGACACCAGTTTGTCAGGGTGGTAGGCCTGGCTGGATAATCAGGAGGTGTATGATATTTCGACAAGGTCAGAAGCTCAAAACTCATCCAATTAGAGAGAACTCAAAGCTGTGAAATTAGCGCTTTGAGCATTCAAGCATCAGAATCTAAACAAGGCTGTTATGGTTCTAACAGACAATATAGTCACCAAGGTTTATATCAGCAAGCAAGGGGGATCCAGATATTGCACTTTGAACAACATTACCAAGGAGATTCTCTATTGGGAGCACGTTCTCTAGTAACCTGATCTCTCATGTGAGGGCAGACATTCTCAGCAGAGAGATTCCATCTTCTCTGGACTTCTCTCTTCATCCAGATCTGTTCATGCTCCTTATTCTTCAGTAGGGAAGACCGGTTATAGATCTGTTTGTGGCTCCAGTGAATACCAAGCTTCCGAGGTTCCGTTCAAGGGGGAGGAATGATTTAGCGTGGCGGTGGATGGTCTGACATGTCCATGGCTTTAGGAGTTGATACATTAATTCACTCCTTTTCCCTTGATAAGGTAATTTCCTAGTCAGTGTGAGAAGGAAGAGGGCTTAGGTTGTGATAATCATGCCTCATTGGCCTTTTGCAAATTGGGTTCCCCTTTTACAGTTGATGAGTGTTTTTCAGGAGTGGCAGTCTCCCATAGTTCCCTCTGCTCTCGACATTCCAGTGCTGTCTCGGGAGACCCTGCTCAAGCTCAAGTTGACGGCCTGGAGGTTTAGAGGAGAGGGTTAACAGAACAAGGATTGCCTGATGGCCTTGCTGTTACAGTTCGGGCTTTCAGGAGACCATCCATGATTCTCTCTTACAATAGGCATTAGAGGTCGTTTTCTTATTGGTGTGAAGTTAAAGAGTTGGCTCCCACTTCAACCAGTTTGATTTTGGTGATGCACTTTTTATAGGAGGGATCGAAATTGGGTTTGATATTGGCAACCTTTAGCGTGCAATGAGCAGTAATAAGGGCATTTCGAAGTTCTTTGAAGAACCTGGCAGATGAGGATGGCAAATTACCAGATTTCTTAAGGGGTTAGCAAATCTGTATCCCACTTCTCGTCCATTTCCAACTTGACATTTATCTGTGGTTTTGGAAGCTTTGACTGTTCATCCTTTTGAAACTCTAGATAGGGTGACTTGAAACTTTAACTTTTAACACCTGTTTTCTCATAGCTATTATGTCAGCTAGAAGGTTGGGGGAATTAGGATCTTTGTTTTGAAAGCTTCCATTGCATAGGGTCTACCAAGATGGCATGGTTTTAGTTCTGGTTCTTTATTTCATGCCTGAGAATAATTCTGCTTTCCAGAAATAACAGGAAATCATAATGCCAGGATGTGTTCCTTCTCCTGCTTCTGATGAAGTTACCAGGTTGCATTGCTTAAATATGGGAAGGGCTCTGATTAGGTATATGGAGAAGAGAAGGTAGAGTCCTTCAGAAAGTCTAAGGCATTGTTGCTTAATTTTGAGCCCGCTAGGCAGGGGGAGAAGCTGTCATATAGTTAATGCTTTTCTATATATTGTATTAAGTTAGCATGAGCTTATTAAATGTTTAAACGACATATTTTCCTTCGGCTTCAGTTTGCACACAGCACATAATTATTATTGTAGCTTTCAACCTAGACGAAAGATGTGATTTATTGAGAATAATATGTTATTGCTCTGATATCAGTCATGCCTGGTACACTTGGTACACTGTCTGCACACTGAGGTCTATAGCCTCTAAGAATAACCTAACACAAGGTTGCTGGGAGGCCTGATCCTCGCACCACATTAGACATAACACAAATAATGTTGCTGCCAACATTGGGCTCTACGCGGGTTTAAGATAGAGTTACTGAGAATGAAAAAACACACTTGATGCTTCGCATGCAGAGAGCTGGTAGCTGTTGATGTGATCTTCTCCTACTGACCATTAGAGGTATGGGCCCGCCCGGCTAAAAACCCAAATGAGACCTTCTTAGATATAATATAGTATGCTAAATAGGGTGCGTGAAATATAGGTGATACAAATTTTTATAGATTTTGCATTATAATATGCTATCACCGTTCGCTTACTATGGACTAGTGACTATGCTAATAACTCTGGTTTTTATAATATGTATGTTGATATTATATAAGATACTGCGTTTGAGAACCTTGCATTGAAAATAAATATTTCAAACTTGCACGTGTGTTCTTTGGCTCCCAGTTTTTGTTTGAAATGATTATAGAGCGAAAGAGTGTTCATGTGTTTCCGCGATACCTGAGGTACCCTAAGTTCATGTTCTGGATTGTCTAAGTCATTGGGAAGTTGTTAGTACCAATGAGACACTGTAGCTAGCTTGGTAAGGGGATTTCTGATACTAAGGTGAGTTTTGGGTCACCCTAACTCACGCAGGTTCTAGATCTCTGTGCACAGTTCTGTGGGAGAACGGAAACCCTGCTACATGGCGCCCATGCGTTGTTGGCCTTATATCATGACACTCGAGTAGTATATCATTCAAACCTTAACCCCTTCATTCCCGTTTCCGGAAAACGGTGGTATCGGACAACCTACCTATTTTTGTGATAGGTCTTTTTCAAGCTTGAATTTGTATAAAACGGTTTCTTTGAATTACTACCCAGTTGTGCTACAAAGTATTCTTTGTTGTTTCGAGTTCCTGTGCTACCATGGCACAAGCCGTGGACATCCCGCAGCATAGTCGCATTGCGGTGGTGACCACTTGCGGGCTTTTAATGTCCCTGTTGATGGCTTGGCTGTGGTTCTGGTGGTGAGTGCGGAACATGCTTACCCGTACGAATTGTTTTATTCGTGGGTGACATTTCCGGCGGTGGACGCTAATACTGGAGTGTTCCATTCATACACTGCTTCAGCTGTACCGGTTGCGTATGCTCCGTACAGAGCACTGGGGGTTCCTATTGATGCTTGGCAGCATGGAGTTTGGTTTGGTGGCGCCCTACCACACGCTTTAACCGCTCCGAGGTTGGGTCCTTTGTCCATTCCGGGCACTAATTGGCCCGCTTTGGCTGGATTCACTCCTCACCCTAATCGCGCCACTTGTAACGTGGCTGATCTGCGGCGACTTCATAAGGTCGCAGTGTCTGTGATTAGAGCGCTTGTTCATTACACAAGCCGTAATGTTCAGGACGCAGCCCCTAGGGGTGCGCAGCTTTGAGCAGAGCAGGCTGGTTTGAAAATCAATCCTGTCATGGTGAATTCCGTAATGGGCAAGAAGCCCCAGGATAAGGATGATTTTCCTTTCTGGCTCGCGGAGAAATTCGGCCAGCTGGAAGCTGTGTTTCCTAATACGAATCCTGGTGACAAACACCGGATTCTTACGCTTAGTTTACCGAAAGATTTGGCTCCTGAACTTGTTGACTGTGAGACCTGGGGTAAGACTTTTGCAGCGGTCTATTCGAGGTGCTATGGCACCCCGTCTGTGACCAATCTGGGTGCGGTCCTTAAACGGGTTCAAAATGATCACGACCGGAGTCGGCGGTTGAGTTGGGTATGTGCCTGTGTGGCACCTTTGATATAGTTTGCGATCTGATCCTTGCAAATGTCAAGGGGGATGCAGTGAACTTTGAGGTTGCTAACGCTTTAGCGTTAATTCCCGAGGCCGAGAAACCCCGTCAGTTAGCAAGGATAATTGTGGCGGCTTATAAAACGGTTGGCAGCAATGCAAAGGGTCTTAAGACTTTTTCTGATAAAGAGAAAAAGCAGCCCCAGGGTCAGTCTTCGGAAACTAGTGGTCAACCTAAGTCCAAGAAACAGAATTGGCCTAAAAAGCAGAATCAGGGTAAGCAACAACAACAACAAACACAGGTTTCTACTCCTGCGTCTCCGTTGCTTGCGCAGTCGGATCGAGTTTATGATTTGCGCGATCGCGCGATGATTAAATCACCTGAAAGGTTTCAGGCTTCTGACCAACGCTCTCCTCGTTCCTTTCAGGACTCATCGGCTCCGTCAACCGGTGGTGGAGGGGGCGGCAGGGGCCGGGGTGGCCAGCAAGGACGTGGTCAGCCCTGCCCGCGTAACGGTGGAGATCAGCATGAAGGCGCTACGCCCAAGAGACCGCAGTTTTCCACGAAGAAAGTCGCCGCCCTGACAGTGCATCGATATGCCCCAGGTAGTGAGAACGCGGCTTCGGAATCTGACGTGGGCTCTGACCTTGCTGGACAGCGCGGCGGAGATTACCATAGTGAGAGAGGCCCTCCGTCCACTGTTGAAGGTGACAGCGACTGACACTTATGATGTAATTGAAACTGCTGATACGCATGTTGCTCCCCCTGAACGACTTTTTGAAATTGTCTTGTTAATCAAAGGTGACATGCAGAGAACTGTAAAAGGGGTATTTTGGGAAAATCTCTCGTCTACGTATGACATTTTGCTTTCGGAGGCTGACTGGCCCCCACCTTTTGTTCTCGCAGCTCCGCGAGGGGAGGAGGTGATCCTCCCCAGTTTCGCGCACACTGTATCGAGAGTGGAGGCGCTGTATTTGGCAGAAGAGTGGGCTCTGGCGCTTGCGCCGGCTGTGTACCGCAATCAGTGTGGCTGGGATAAATTATCTCCAAGCCACGAGATTCCGTTACGGTCTCAGCCGCAGCCTCAACCTCAATATCTCATATGGCGTGAAGCCAAAGCTTCAGTCGCGGCTATCCTTGATCAATTGGAATATCAAGGTGTAATTGAAACGTGTGTGTCACCGATGAATAACCCCCTTTTTACTGTAAACAAGCCGGACGGCTTATATCGTTTGGTTTTGGATTATAGGCATTTGAACTCGCATTGCCGTAACTGCGCAGTACAGAATACTCATGGCTCTGCTTTAGTGAATAGTCTTGAGTGTAAACGGTTCAAAACCACGCTTGACATTTCCAATGGTTTTTCTGCCCATAAATTAGATGGTCTAAGTTCCCAATGGACCAGCTTTACATGCCGCGGTGTGCAAAAAATGTTTCAGCGTCTCCCGATGGGCTATAAGAATAGTCCTGGAGTATTCTCCGCCCGCATAGTCTCTCTTTTGGAGGGATTCGACCCAGTTGCTTGTTCGTATGTGGATGACATTTATCTCACAGACGACGATCTTTGGGAGCATCTGTGTCGAGTAAATAGCATAATTTGTAACTTTGCAGACATAGGTTACAAGTTTAACTTTGCAAAGTCGCACATTGCAGAGTACACAGTGTTGTTTCTCGGCTACGAGCTTAACAACGAGGGAAAGGGGTTGGCACCTCACTTCCTGGAGAAATGCGCACAGTTGCGCTCTCCGACAACACTGAAAAAATTACAATCTTTACTGGGCTTTTTGAATTTCGGGAGGACATACATTCCGGAATATGCCCAGCATATCAAGCCTTTGTATGCTTTGATACAACCATCTTTTTCCAAATCATGCTGGCTGCCTGAGCATTCAGCCATTCTGCAGTCTTTGCAGGCTGATTTGCTCGCTTCTGAATATTTACAGACCAACCTGGTGATAAGAATTATCCCTGGGGCGGTGGGTTTCACGTACCTGACTTTTAATGAAGGAGATACAGTACCTATTGCTTACAAGTCACACTTGTACACTTCGGCTGAACTGCGTTTTTCCACTGTGGAGAACGTTTTGACGGCTGTGCAGATGGCAGTTCTTAAAGATCGTGCCCTGTCACAAGGGAAACGCATGTTGGTTGTTACCCCGTGTCCTGCCTTGGAGGCAGTTACGAAAGCCAGTGTACCAAATTCCAAAGCTTTGCACCCTAGGTGGATTCAGGGGCTGCATCCTTGACATCCCAGGATGTCACGTTTATTTTTGACGCCACTTTACGGTCGCTGGAGTACTTACAGTATGAATTTGTTCATCCTGCTCCTTTAGCAATGCGGCCGTTGGAGGATTTCCATTGCATCATTTACACTGATGGTTCGGCGCAGGTTGCGCATGGCTCTAAACATGCCTACGTTTCCGCTTGCGCCATTGTGGTCGGTGCCATGGTGAACGATGAGTCCAAGTCCAGTGTCGTGCACACGCAGACGCTTGGGGACTGCACCACACAATTAGCAGAGCTTCGTGCTCTGATGCTTGCAGTACGCTGATCCTAGTGTGACGACTTTGATCGTAAGTGACTCTTACTACTGTGTCCAGTCTTACAATGAGAACTTGTTCTTTTGGATTCAGAATGAATTTCGTGATTCCAAGGGTAGCACAATAAAACATAAAATGATCTGGGTCCGAGTGGCGGAACTTAAAGAGAAGTTGCCACTCGTGTTTGTGATTCATACTCTCAGCGCGTGGGGGTCCATGCTGTTGGTAATTCACTTGCTGATGAAGCAGCGAAGTCAGCAGTATCAAAGTACTTGGTTGCAGCAGTCACGAGGTCCAAAAGTAAGATAGATGATGACATCTTGGCAGCGGTTGCTGCTACTGAGAAGGGAAGTAAATATCCTGCGGGGTTCCCTTCTAAATACACATACCACTTAAGTCACGATAAGGTTCCTTATGTGAAAATTCCTGAAGTTGGCGAACAATTAATTCCCAACTCGGATCGCAGGGCTTCTTTGATTACAGCGGCTCATGAAGGTGTGGCGTCTGCGCATGCGGGCGTTTCAGCCACTGTAACTCAGCTACAACAAAGGTTCTGGTGGCGGGGACTGTACAAACAGACGCGCGATTATGTCCTTCAATGTGACATTTGCCAGCAGATTAAACCTTCAACTGCTGCGCGTCCGCCTCAGACACAGTTGTACATCTCTAATAAACCGCTTGGATGCGTTTATTTGGATCACTGCGGTCCGTTTTCTTCTGATACTGCATACAAGTACATCTTGGTAGCAGTTGATTCATGCACACGCTTTGTATGGGTATGGCCACATCGGAGCGCTGATTCACGAACTGTCATCAAGGATTTGAGAGTCTTTATAGGGATTTTTGCCTGTGGTACCTTCCATTCGGATCAGGGTCCGGCTTTCGCCTCTAAGGCGTATAAGGATGCAATGGTTTCGTTGGGGGTCCAAGTCAAGTTTTCGAGTCCGTACAGACCCGAGGGTAATAGTGTAGTGGAACGAATGAACCGTGACTGAAAGCAATCTTTGACAGCTCGAGTTATAGGCACTGGCAGAAACTGGTTAGCCCACCTCAATGGCGTGCAGCGTGCGCTTAATAATCTCCCTAGAAGGTCTCTGGGTGGGCGGACCCCGTACGAAATGCTCTTTGGTATCAAGATGTACGTCCCTGACCTTGACGGTCTAGACTGCAAGGCCCGGGCCGCGGCCTTTGACGTAGATGAACATTGCAATGTTTTACAGAATCTACAAAAGACCAGAGACAGTCTAGCAAAGGAACATTTGCCCTCCACATCGGATGATGCGTTGCAGATCCCGGTAGTTGGCTGGCTACCCCAAGTTGGAGAACTGGTTCAAGAGAAGATCGATAACAAGAAAGAGTTTGGTCCCTCATATTGTGCACCGGTTCAAGTTCTTGTATTTATTGCTTATTGAGCGCAGCTGTCACCCAAAGGGTATCCTGGCGCTGAGACCTAACCGTGCATCTATTAAAAAGCTACATTACTCTGGGAAACAAGTAAGTTTTAAGGCTCTTTTTAAAAGTGAGCAGATCAGGGCAGCTCCTTAATGCCAAGGGGAGAGTGTTCCACAGCGTGGCAGCCGCAAAACTAAAAGCGCGACCACCCATTCTCGTTCTATTAATTTTAGGGACTTTTGCCAAGAACGCCGAAGATGATCTTAAAGGTCTGGCTGCCTGATACCAGAGGAAGAGAGTCTGAAGAGGTATTGGTCCCAGTCCATGCAGGGCCCTAAAAACAAGGCAGAGAGCCTTACACGCAATTCTCTGCTGGACTGGGAGCCAGTGCAAATCGGCCAAAGCTGCCGATGAAGAGGCGGACCGTGGTCGAGACAAGGCCAGTTTAGCGGCCATATTCTGTATCCTTTGGAGCTTTAGGACCAGAGTCTTCGGGGCACCCAGAAGTAGTGCGTTGCAGTAGTCAATCCTACTGAGAATGGAACTACGCACTACCTCAGCTCTGGAGCCCCGTGGAAGAAGTGGCAAGATTTTCCGTAGAGCACGGAGCAGACCCATACATGTTGCTGCCGTTTTGTTTACGGAGGCATCAAGCTGCAAATTGGGTTCGAATAGAACTCCCAGGTTGCGAGCTGACTCTGCCGCCTCCACCGAGCCCGGGATGGACACTGGCCAGAAATCTGCCGGTAGTGTACGGGGAGTTCGGTCCAAGGAGCAGTGGAGTACCTCCGTTTTTGACCCATTGAATTGCAACGCATTGGCTCGCAGCGATGCTGCTGTGGCTGCCATACAACGGTGAAAGACATCCCTTGAAATGGTCTCTGAACCCTCAAATGAAAAAATCAATTGAGTGTCATCGGCATAGTTGACAACAGATATGCCGAATGACTATCAGTGCTATCAAGGGACGGAGATATATATTAAATAGGATCGGGCTAATTGCCGATCCTTGAGGGACTCCCTGTTTCACCCGCCTAGTGGCTGATCGAAAAGGTGGTAATGCCACGGCTTGTTGTCGGTTATCCAAATAGGACGTGAGCCAGTCTAGGGCCAGGCCGCACACTCCCGCACTCCGAAGACGGCCAAGTAGAACTTCATGGTCCACCGTGTCGAACGCGGCCGACATGTCAAGTAGCACCAAGAATGCAGACTTGCCCTTGTCGACTCGCGCTCGCAGATCATCCAACACGGTGACCAAGGCCGTCTCGGTGCCGTGCGCTGGCCTAAAGCCAAATTGTGCAGCATCCAGACACAGATTTGTTTCTAGGAAGTTGGATAAGGCTCTTGTGACCCATCTTTCGAGGACTTTTATCGCAAATGGTAGTAGCGAAATTGGCCTGTAATTAGCCGAGCAGAGAGGGTCCAGAGAAGCCTTTTTCAACAGAGGTGTTACAATAGCCAACTTCCAGCTGTCTGGGACTGACGCTGTGGTCAATGATTGACAGCAGATGGAGTGCAACGGAGGGAAAAGCTCATCTTGAAAGGCCTTCCAGATCTTATGAGGCATTGGGTCCAGCGGTGATCCTGACGATACACTGCTTGCCAGGATAACAAATTCCTCTAACGAGGGAACGGGAAAGCTGGACAACTGAGGCATACCTTCCTTGTTAGGTGCCCAATTGGAGTCCAGGTTGTCAGACGGGTCCAAAGGAGAGACTGCGGATGTTACAGATTGTTCAGAATTTTTGAGTCCAGTCAGAATAGTCCTGATTTTCTCCTCAAATGCAAGGGCTAGCGAGTCGCACAGTGCCTGCGAGGCCGGGATAGTAGACGCCGTGCAAGGCGGGTCAGACAAAGTCTTGACCAATCTAAACAGGGTCTGAGATTTGTTAGAGGCCTTCGCCAAAGTGTCTTCCAAAAACTTGGCTTTTGCGGCTCTTAACTGGGCCTTGTATTCGTGCAAGGCTGCTTTATAAGCTGCCTTATCCTGCTCCCTGTATCCTCTCCTCCAAGTACGCTCCGCCTGTTTACAGCGAAGTTTGGAGTGCCCCAATTCTTCGCTGAACCAGGCGTTTAGGCCCCTGGGCCTGTCTCTTACCTTACGTAAGGGGGCCAGGTCATCAAGAGATGATACAATATGCCGGCAGAGAGAAGCATAGCTCTTGTCCACATTCTCCTCCATCTGAAAGGTTCCCGGTAGGAGTGTGGGTCGAATCGGTTCCCTAAGGAGACGACTCCATTGCCGATTCAACTTCCTGCTGGTCGGTTTATTGGGTCTCCATGGGGCAGGCATAAGAAGGGACAAAACAATCAAGGAATGATCGGTCCAACCCTGGGCCTCGACCTTATCTACCACAACCAAGTTCTTATCTGCAAATACCAAGTCTAGTATATGTCCCCTATCATGGGTGGGTACCTGAACCAGTTGAGCAAGTTGGATATTGCTACAGGCTTGACACAGTTCTCGGAAGGCCAAGTCATGGGGGCCAGAAGGCCAGAGGTTGAAATCACCCAGTACTAGAAAATTGGTATGCGAGTTCGAGAGGTCGTAGATCAGATCAATCAGAGATTGAAGGGCTGTCGTGGGCAGAGAGGGCGGTCTGTAGCATAAAAGACCTGCTACTAAAGTACCTCCTTGAGCCACGATGGAAAAGCCCATAAGCTCAAACCCTGCTACCTTCGTAGTCACCAATTCGGTCAAGGAGATAGAGTCTCTGAAGATATAGCCTACCCCACCACCCCTGCCTGAGATGCGGGGGGTGTGTCTTATCAAGTAGCCTGGCGGGCAAGCCCAGCCCAATTCCATGCCACAGTCCTTCGTGGCCCACGTTTCAGTCACGAACAGTATATCTAGCTGTGACGATTCAATTAATAAGGCAGTCTCAGCGTGGTGCTTTATCAAAGAGCGAGCGTTCAACAAGCCGCAAGACAATGTCTTATGCGGGGTGAGGATGGGCTCGGGCTCTAAGTCCTCAGTGGGAGCAGGGCAGGGGTCAGCAGGGTATGAAGGGGCAGGAGCGCCAGAGGCGCCCGGGACGCGAACGGGCGCAAACGGGCTTACCTCTGGCGCACCTCCGGCGCATCTACGGCGCCTCCGCTGCACGCATCCGCTGCGCGTCTGCTTACACATCCTAGTTATAGTATTACGCCGAGCGGGCTTCCGGCTGCTCGAGCCTCTAACCCCAACCAATATGGCACCTGAGAATGTCCCAGAGCGTCACTACCTACCCAAGATGGCGGACGAATCACCAGGACCAGGGACCCCACTAACTCAGTCTCGCAAACGCGGCTTGTGGGGGCACAATTTAGATGCAGGTAAGCCTATCTAATCCCCAGGTGACAGCAGTAGCAGCGCTCAGAAATAAACAACAGCAAAATACAGCTGCGCAATTACAGTGACGCAAATTTAAAAATATCGAGCAGTGCAAGTTAAAAGCAAGAATCCGAGGTAATGCGCGTGATGGCAGGAAAGGTCTGAAGACGAGAGCTAGGAGCAGCTTTTATAAGCTCTCCAAGTGCGGGCTTCCGGCTGCTCGAGCCTCTAACCCCAACCAATATGGCGCCTGAGAATGTCCCAGAGCGTCACTACCTACCCAAGATGGCGGACGAATCACCAGGACCAGGGACCCCACTAACTCAGTCTCGCAAACGCGGCTTGTGGGGGCACAATTTAGATGCAGGTAAGCCTATCTAATCCCCAGGTGACAGCAGTAGCAGCGCTCAGAAATAAACAACAGCAAAATACAGCTGCGCAATTACAGTGACGCAAATTTAAAAATATCGAGCAGTGCAAGTTAAAAGCAAGAATCCGAGGTAATGCGCGTGATGGCAGGAAAGGTGAAGGGCACGAGAACAGTCATATTACCACCACTTCCAGGTCGTAAGGAAAACAGATTTATTTCTATTGACAATGTCAAGACACACAGGGTGGCTGATTCTTCATAGCATGACACCGGCTGTTTCCTGTCCTACCATGGTGAGGCATTCTGTGCTGGCTATTACTTCTGGTGCAGAACAGGAGGTGTCCCTCGAGATGCCTGCTATATCCAGTCCTTTATTAAATACTATTCCTGTTACTAACATTGATGAGCTGAACTACACCTATCCTGCTGACTTATCTATGCCAGATTTGCAGACTCATTTGGCCGACCAGTCCAGATTCTCTTTTGACTCTGTTTCGGAACTTTCGAAGAAACCCTCAACTATTGCAAAATATGCCACCTTATTTAAAAAACATTTTTTAATTCCCCCTTGGACATACATTTGGTTGATTCTATTTTCATTTTACCTTTTTATGTCAATTGGTTTTGTGTTTTATTTTTTCCGCCTGATTGATGGTCACTATGTTAAAGAAAGAACAGGAATTCGGTACCTTAATGGAACATTGGCCCCTCTTTCCTCTTCACATTCAGCACACAGACTGAAACGAAACTTGAATACAGTCAACATTACTGCTTGGCCTGTCCTTGATGGGATTGTGTGGGATGCGGTTAGATTTCAAATACATGGGCCCACTGAAGTGATTAATGTTCCCAATGTGCTTAGAGTAAACATGGGGGATGTGATTAAACAAAATATACGTTCTGATGATTGGGATATTCAGGCCGTAGAAGCATTATTCTCTGATTTGAAATACTATGCTGCCTTTGATGCTGAGGATCTGTATTTTAGATTCTATTAATTATGGTGATTTGTTTTGTTTTCAACATTATGGTAGTCATTTTTTACATAAGACAAATTCCAGGAGGGTTGCTGTAAATCACACACAGTGGGAACATTGCCCTGCTCCATTAGGAGGCAGCTCCAATACGTTTCTGAAGAAATACACTTATTTTACAGATTTTAATCAATCAAATCCTGAGTCATTTTATTTCAAAATGACTCAAAAGTCCATGTCCAAAGTTAGACTTACCGATACAAAATGGCTGTATTCAAATTCCTTTCTAGACAGATTAGCTGTAGATGGCTACGAGTTTTGGAAAGGAACAATTGACCTTAAATCGGTTTGGGGTACCAAAGATTGGCAGGTACAAGGCACTGAGGTTTTGCATCGTGCATGTCTCATCCCGAATCACATGTTGTTTCTAAATTCATCCATTTTCCAAACAACATGCTTTGGATTGGCTACTTCTAAAAAATTAAATACACCAATTATCCCCGATTTGGAAGAATATTCAGGATGGGGTAATTATACTGAATTGTCCATTCATGAGTTGCAAGCTCTATTGCACAATTCATTCTTTAACATATCCAGTTTGGATTCCAAGGGTTGGCTGATGTGGCATAGGAGTGCTGATTCTTGCCAGCGTTGTTTTCTAAGTGTGGCGGAAGGGTACACAGAAGCCAGACCTGATCCCCGTTTTGAAAATGATTATACTGTCACCACTTATTCTGTGGGGAAACTGTGTCAGAATTGGTTACAACATTCCATTTTAGCTGCAGTTAAACTACATCTGTCTCAGTTAACTGAAAACGTGGATTTGAATGATTTTATAAAAGGCCCAGCTAAGGGTAGATCTAAGAGGTGGATTTATGCGGTTTACAATGAAATTTGGAAATTCTCGCAAATTGAGGCTGCTAAACGCCTGAGAGCGATTGATCAAGCAAATTTGGAAAAGGTGCTTGCAGTCGTCGATAACAGTATTGACACGCTTTCTTCCCGAATTTACACGTTGAATAATATTGTCTCTTCTGTAGTCGACATTGTTAATGATGAAGTATCTGTATTGTACCACGGACAAAATCAATTGCGTTCTGTAATGCAGTTTGCATGGACACTACAGACTCTGAAATCTGGTCGCGTTCCTTGGAGTTACATGAACGTGTCGTCCCTATTTGCCCCATTTAATTTGACTGACAAACAACGCATGCTTTCCATGCGAGATGCATCGTTTTCTATGTTACACATTGAAAAATTAGAATCTTTGCCCTTTTCTGTGGCTGAAGCAGCTGCTGCTACATGGCTTATCCATGGTATTATAACTTTACCATTTGCTTTGTATAAATTTACAAATTGTATGAGGTATATTGCTATAGGGCGATATGAACCACTGGGCCGTGCTTTCCTACATGAGGCATGGTCTTTACCGTACATGTACAGATGCCTGAAGGATGGAAAGGAAGTGAATTTGAATGGTGAAGAATGCACACAGTCGCCTGACCGTTCACTGATATGCAGACACATCTGTTGCATGGTTCTTGTAATCAGGACCGGCCTAATTTGGCCTGTGTTTTAAAAGGCACACCGGTTCCTGCTGTTGTTCCCACATTCACATTATTGACAAACGGTAGTTATTTGCTTTTGAATAACGAGGAGTGTTGTGGGTTAATGGTCGGTATCGCCTATGTGGTTACTGTATCAGAACGTGTGGTGTGTTGCAAGAACGTGTTATATCCACCCACGCATGGGAATTCAGCTGTTTCCATCTGGCCGCGCATCCCAACCTTGAGAGCGGAGTTCAATGGTATGAGCCGTATAAGGGCTCTTTTGTCTCAAAAAGAAGTGGCCCTGAGCTCGGCCCGTGAAACTTATGTCCTTCACATAGCTAACACACGCACAGAGGTGCAGGCACTTTTAAATACTGACTTGCCGTTTCATTTCTGCGAATTAGTCCATCAGATCTTCAATGCCTCCTCCACGTCTGGCTTAGCTCATTTTTTAAATTAGTTAGCAGTGGTCTCGTGACTACGTTTGAAAAGATTTTTGGTGTTATCCCAGCTTTTTTCCATTCAATATTTTTGAGCTTGTTTGGAGGATTCCCTGTTTTGCTGGCATTGGCTGCAGGCGTTTTGGTGTTATTCTGCTTCCTAAAACATGGATGCCCATCCTGCGCAAGAAGCCGCTCAGCCCCTTCTGACACTATTTCGCAACCGGATGCTTGATTATTATGGCACCTTGCCGCTTGCGACCTTAAGCACGGCATTTGGATTATCGTTTCGATTTTCCTATTTTCACATGTGTCCAGCCTGTGTTTCATTGCCTGAGCTGCGAATTTGACTGAGCCAATAATTTGTGTCTCTGCTTGCCGTTATCTCCTGAAGTCGATTTTTATCAGCTGATGGGCCCCGTAGTTGCTCACGAGTTGGTTTGTTCTGGCGAAAGGATTATGGCCTTGGCAGCGATGCATGGACTAATGGGTCAGTGGGACATCCCCGCAGCGGCGCATGAGTTTCTGGCACATAGCGTTCTTGAGAACCCACCGAGTTGTCCTCTGATGTTGCAAGAGGGTTCGGTGTTGGAGGAGCACGTATGTTCTTTCCCATTGCTTAATTGAATGGCTGAACTGTTTTCAGATGTTGACAGTGATATCATGTTGGAAGCTGTGGCTACCTATTTTGCATATTCTATTCACCCATGAGTGACTTTGAAGACTTTCACTATACGGGCACGTGACTTTTTAGTAATTCTGAATGGTGCCATTTTTTCTTACGAACAATTACCTTCATATGTTCTGGGCCTGTGATTTTATTTTAGGCCTTGAGTTCGAGTATTTTTTACATTTTTGTTTGGCCACTATAGGCATTCATACATATTTTTTCATTCATTTTTATATACAGATACATACATTTAGCTTGGCTCAATATTATTGAACTCTGCTTTCATGTTATGCCTTTATTATATTATTGGCTTGTTTCTTGACCGTCCTCGGATCATTGGGGGGGTGTCATATAGTTAATAATTTTCTATATATTGTGTTAAGTTAGCATGAGCTTATTAAATGTTTAAACGACATATTTTCCTTCGGCTTCAGTTTGCACACGGCACATAATTATTATTGTAGCTTTCAACCTAGACGAAAGATGTGATTTATTGAGAATAATATGTTATTGCTCTGATATCAGTCGTGCCTGGTACACTTGGTACACTGTCTGCACACTGAGGTCTATAGCCTCTAAGAATAACCTAACACAAGGTTGCTGGGAGGCCTGATCCTCGCACCACATTAGACATAACACAAATAATGTTGCTGCCAACATTGGGCTCTACGCGGGTTTAAGATAGAGTTACAGAGAATGAAAAAACAGACTTGATGCTTCGCATGCAGAGAGCTGATAGCTGTTGATGTGATCTTCTCCTACTGACCATTAGAGGTATGGGCCCGCCCTGCTAAAAACCCAAATGAGACCTTCTTAGATATAATATAGTATGCTAAATAGGGTGCGCGAAATATAGGTGATACAAATTTCTATAGATTTTGCATTATAATATGCTATCACCGTTCGCTTACTATGGACTAGTGACTATGCTAATAACTCTGGTTTTTATAATATGTATGTTGATATTATATAAGATACTGCGTTTGAGAACCTTGCATTGAAAAATAAATATTTCAAACTTGCACGTGTGTTCTTTGGCTCCCAGTTTTTGTTTCTAATGATTATAGAGCG
Source organism: Lissotriton vulgaris (assembly GCF_964263255.1). Lineage (NCBI taxonomy): Eukaryota > Metazoa > Chordata > Amphibia > Caudata > Salamandridae > Lissotriton > Lissotriton vulgaris. The sequence continues at coordinate 1,425,737,831 of NC_141693.1, read as the reverse complement.
AAAGAGTGTTCATGTGTTCCACGATACCTGAGGTATTCTAAGTTCATGTTCTGGATTGTCTAAGTCATTGGGAAATTGTTAGTACCAATGAGACACTGTAGCTAGCTTGGTAAGGGGATTTCTGATACTAAGGTGAGTTTTGGGTCACCATAACTCACCCAGGTTCTAGATCTCTGTGCACAGTTCTGTGGGAGAACGGAAACCCTGCTACAAAGCCAGCTACTTCAACTCTGAGCAGGTGGATACGGTATTTTATTTCCATAGCTTACAAGGTAATGGGCAAAGAGAAACTTTGTGAGATACAGGGCAGATCTAATCACAGCATGTCTTCCTCTGCTGCAGAACTGCTAAGGGCTCCAGTCTCTGAACTATGTAAGGCAGCTATGTGGACTACTCCTCAAATTTTGTGAAGTATTACAGGGTTGCGTAGTGTGGACACAATACTGATATTTTTGGTCATAAAGTTCTCTCCTCTATAATAGGGGATGAAGTCTGGTCTAAAAAAATAAAGTGTCTTTGGTTTTGACTGGTTTCTTTTTGCTTGCTACGTCTCATTGGTGCTGAATTCAAGTGAAGGAGGGACATGGAGGTAATGTTTCAAATACGTACTGGTAATTACATTACTACTAGTTTAACTCCCTTGCTTTAACTTAGAGATCAATCAATCAATCATCGCATTTATATAGCGCACTACTCACCCAGAGGGTCTCAAGGCGCTGACACCCCCACCCTCCCTGTATGGAGCAACGGAGTTGTTCTGTGTGCTAAGCTGGTTTACAAACAGGAGGACCGGGCCAGGGGAGGAGTTTAAGCATTGAGGTTTGCTTGAGATTGGGTGTGTGGAGGCAAAGAACTGTCATTTGTACTGAACTAAAGCAAGGGAGTAGGACTAGGAGTGAGGTAATTACTGGTAAGTAATTGAAACACGAACATTCCAATAAGATAACTGTAGGTTTTGTGTAAATCATTAATTTTAATGCAGACAGAAGAGGTCCTTATTAGTTCAGTTCATTAATTTTTAAAAATACTTTACACATCAGGCCTAAAACTCAAATCAGTTACATGCACCTATGAAAAGAAAGTGCCCAGGGCATAATGGATAGCCCGATCACAATGCCAATCATACATTTCTTTATTCAGGTATTAATTTCTCCCTAAAATGAACTACGACATAACTGGTGCCTGCTATAGACGGACTGGCTATAGCAGGCACCGGTCATTTCCCCGGTGGGCCTCCAGGGTTGGGGGGGGTCGGTTTTGGACCCCTGGAGGGCCGGATTTATTACCGAGGGCCAGTTTTGCAGCATAGCTGCAATATCGGCCCCCTGTGACAAAAGCAGTCAAAAGCAGCCTTGGCAAACAGCTCAGCCGCTCAGGGAGGGGGGGGGCGGCGGCCAAGCTGTTTGCCAGGGCTGGTTTCGGTTCCCAGTCCAGCCCTGCCTATCATCCTGATTGAACGAGGATCTTTTGCTGCCGTGCATTAGAGTTTGGTACGGCGTGCGAGAGGGTCGTTGTGTAATTTGCGCGACCCCGCAAAATGAATGGAGCAGTGCAGTAGTACATGGAATCAACACGACTTGGAAAATATCGGACTAAGGATTTTGCCTTTAAGAATTCAAGCGCGACCTGAATGGTTCGTACAAGATATCTTGTGACCTTATTCCTACGAGGCGGAGTACAGACTTGTGCAGGTAAATTTGTACTTGTTGCCCAAAGTCCCGAGGAGCCCTTAAACTGTCTGATAAGCCGAAACGCGTCAACAGTCATTATAAACCGACACCCTATATATGTGGAATTAATTGGTGGGAATATTCTACGAGAGCAATCAAAAAAAGAAGCATAAAGACATTTTAGCTTCCTAGGCTCGATTATTATATGGTGATTGTGAGGAAGGAATTAAGGTTGTATAAGATATTACCATGAATTTCCTTGTTTAAAAGATTGGGCTCCAGTTGAACCCTTTAAAATAGGGTATTTACAAAGTTTCTGTTGCTTTGGTCATGTTTATGTTTTGTTGCACAGTGTAAATATTGTGTATAGATATAGGATAACTATATATAAATGTGTATTAAATGAAAAAATCTAAATAATTGAAAATAATATCCTTTGAAAAGAAAAATTGGTTAACTAAAATAAGCTGAAGAAACCAACTTCCTTTGTTTGTGTTTAATTTATTTGTATATTGTTTCTGATGGCTATGAGATGAACAACAAGTAATATGTGCACATTTATTCTATGTGGAATACCAGAGGCATCATTGTATTTAGTTTGTTTTTAAATTCTACAACATTATCACATTGTTCTGAACCATTGCCTACCAAAAACAGTTGATTGCTATGTAGCTAGACATGAAGGCACCTTTAAAACAAGTATTGGCAAAGCCAATAGTTCTGGCATGGGATGTTTGCCTTTTGGCTTTGACAATGCGTGTTTTGTCATGAGTTTTAAAATAAAACAGTTTTGTTGGAGGAGCTAGATGGACCTCATCGATATATAAAAATTGGGTAAAAACAAAATGTTTACTGGTGTCACTAAGCACACATTGCCATAATAGTCCTGCCCCTGAAAGAAGCTACTTTGTGTGCCAATGTGTTCATGTGAAAGAGCAGAATGCTGTCACTCATAGTGAATTTAATTCATTGCTGGCTGAAAGAGGCTTACCCGTTAGTCCCTGCTGTAGGATGTAGTGGGTGAAAGAAAATGGTGAGTAACCCAACAAACCACAGGATGAAGAGGGCTGTCTGAAAGCAACCTTTTGACAATTGCAAAAGGCAAATGATGACATCTAAAATACAAACATGCTTTACGATATTTAAATACAGATGATACTTTGGGGTAATACGTTTAAGACCCCTGAGCTGCAGATGTTATTTCATTTGTAAGAAACTCAGCATAACTACTAGGATATGGTGAAAATGTAAGTAGTGCCAGAATGCTCTAGACTGATATTTCATTTACCAGTGAGAAGAAAGTTTCTATCCATTTACTGACATGTATGTCTGAATATTTTGATCCCCTGAAGAAATTCCTAAGTAGGCCATGAGAAAATTTAAATCATGGTACAAAGTATGAAATTTGCAAATTTAATGGTATGCAATTTCACAAAATTTGCCCAAAAATTGCATGAAGTAATTTTGCTTCAATATTTTCTCGTGGGAAACAGGTTTGAGCAGAAAATGTTTCAGCAAGAGGCATTTCCTGCTTGAACCAATCTCCTGCCAGTATCTTTTGAAATATTGGCTCACCATATTTCAAGTCACCCTCATAATTATGTGTGTTTTGTTAAAAATATGAACAGAATTCTAATCACAACTGTAATCAGGGACAACCTTAAAACCCCTTTCATCCTGCCGTGAGGGGAACAACTGTATTATTCCCTCTGCCCACCTCACCTGTATCATTCCAGCGCCGGTAAGGGAACGGAAAGCATTGTGGCATCCACGCCGCCGTGAGGGGAACGGCCAGGTGGAGACTCCATTTCCAAGGAGGCTCTCTGTGGCGCTGGCGAAGACATCACTGTGGGGCGACTGAGGCCCTCAAAGGCAGCCCGGCACCACCGCAGTGCGGGATGCGCTTGAAACCCTTTCATCCTGCCGTGAAGGTAACGGCTGTATTATTCCATCTGCCCACCTCACCTGTATCATTCCAGCACCATGAGGGAAACGGCAAGCATCATCGCATCCACGCCGCCGTAAGGGGAACGGCCAGATGAAGACTCCATTTCCCAGGAGGCTCTCTGTGGCTCCAACGAAGGGCGTCACTGTGGGGGGACTGAGGCCTTCAAAGGCAGCCCGGCACCACCGCAGCGCGGGACGCGCTTGAAACCCTTTGATCCTGCTGTGAGGGGAACGGCTGTATTATTCCCTCTGCCCACCTCACCTGTATCATTCCAGCACTGTGAGGGGAACGGCAAGCATCGTGTCATCCATGCCGTCGTGAGCGGAACGGCTAGGTGGAGACTCCATTTCCCAGGAGGCTCTATGTGGTGCGAGCGAAGGGCGTCACTGTGGGGTGACTGAGGCCGTCAAAGGCAGCCCGGCACCACCGCAGAGCGGGACGCGCTTGAAACCCTTTTATCCTGCTGTGAGGGGAACGGCTGTATTATTCCCTCGTCCCAATTCACCTGTATCATTCCAGCACCGTGAGGGGAACGGCAAGTATTGTGGCATCCACGCTGCCGTGAGGGGAACGGCCAGGTGGAGACTCCATTTCCCAGGAGGCTCACTGTGGCGCCGGGAAAGGGCGTCACTGTGGGGCGACTGAGGCTCTCAAAGGCATCCCAGCACCACCGCAGCGTGGGACGTGCGCGGGACGCACGCGGGCGAAGTCGGGCCAAGGGCGGGCCCGTCCTTGCCAGGAAGAGGCAGGGCAGGGCTACCCCCTTTCATTTATCCTCAAGGGTCATTTCACAGGTACCGTTTCGTGATATTTAACTTCTATTTTCTGGGCAGTAACGACACTATTCAGAGCTTTGTAATTTTAGATCGTGCTTCACCATGCTGATTGAGTTGTGAGCTGCCTATTTTTGCCTCTGTAAGCTACAGTGGATCACAGACTCTGTCCTGAGTGCCTGGACTTTGCATTGCATTCTGCACTTTAGTGTCATTTTTAACTGTTTATACTTGATGCGGCTGACTATTTTATAACCCACTTAGCACTTTCCCGAGGACTGAAACACTGTCTTGTGGAGTTTTCTGTTTTATTTTAGCATTTTGTGTTCTAGTTTTGAACTGCACTTTTGCACATTGCATGTAAAACTTTGCTCTTTGCACATTATATTAAGTACAGGTTTACATCCCCTTAGGGACTGGTGTATTTTCAATTGGGTGTTTATAGATATATAATCATGAGTAAACGGAAAGTAAATATGGGGAATAGTGTGGTCGGTACACTAGGTGGCTTCATCTTAAGGGCTGAATCTGCCCTCATTCACGAAATACAATTGACAGAACGAAGGTTATCTCTTGATCCACAATCCCCGATAGGTAGACTTTCCTTAAAACCTGCATTCCCCGACTCTTCGTTGGCAACAAACAAGGATGTTTCTATAATCAGGTTGAGTACACCTTCACCTGTATCCTCAGTTATAATGATAAATTCCGGCTCTTGTCCCTCCAAGGAGCTTGAACCTACTCCTGCAAAAATCAAGGCGACTACCAGAGGGCAGATAGCCAAGCTGAAATCAGCCTGTAATAACTAATCTTCCACTACAAAAAGAAAGGGTAGAGGGTGTACAAAACCAAAATCAGCTCAGGGAATTCCTGGTTGGTTCGTACTTATTGTTCCCCCCCAAGTGTCGATAATGAGGGTAATCCAATTCCCACGAATCAGACCATGGCAGGGCAATTACCCGAGAACTTTGAAGAAGGGAATTATTTTCTGACAAGGCTAGAAACTATGCTACCACTTTATTTGATCCAATGTTTAAAAAATAAGTGCAATTGAAGTAAGGCTAGCTCAACTGGAGGGACCACTGGCTGCAACCTTCCAGTTCTCCCGGTAGTGAGCCCACCCAACAGTATAGCTGGCTCAGATACGAGGGGTAAAAGAGATGTGCGAGAGGGGATTGAGGGAGGGTCAACCGTAGGGTCCACAGCTAATGGTGGGGCCTAACACAAGAATAGTCCTAATAGTAGTAGGCCTAGAGGCTCAGATACTAGGGCTATTTACTGTCAGCCTCCTAGTAGAGCAGGATCCCCTGGGCCCAATAGGGACAGGGGGGTGGAGGGAAGGGACCGCCAACCATTGAACCTCCCGACAATTGACCTCCCACCTGAATCGACCCCATATGTAATGGTATTGGGAAATGTACCTCCCCTCCCCATTGGGGCAACGGAAGATTATGTGCAACTAAATAAACTAACAACAACATAATAAACTAAATCACTGGTTTGCACATAACACCACTTTGGGTCATTGTGTATCAAAAAATATCTTAATGGCACGCAGGGTCAATTGGATGGGGAACTCACGTAAAACGGACAGTGGAGTCTGTATCATTGTTAACTTTGACAATCCCTTTACTGCAGGGCGTATCTTATCCAGGGATCGTAGCCTCACCCCTTTAACTGGTTCTGTCATTAAGGCTCTTCCGTTGGGCTATTTCTATAAGCCATTCCCCCATAGGGAGATGTCAGAGCTTGGTTGGAGGGCAAGCCATTTAGGAGGATGGTTAAATACACAAGTTTACCGGCAACCACCTTCTACCCTAGCCCATTATTTTCCTGAACTGGATAGACCGACACATAGCCCCCAAACATTGGTGCTAGACAACAGATTTGCAGCTCTGTCTGAGTTGGAGAACTGTGATTGACTGCGGGCTTCTGTACCGCCTGGTCCTAAACCAGCTACACCCCCCCAGATCACAAGGTATTTAGTTGTGAAGCTTGTAGATGTGAAGCCAAACAACTTTTTATCTTGGAATATTGCTGGGCTGGCTAATAAACTCCAAAATCCACGGTGGGTACGCTATGTGAAACAATACACCGTAATTAGCCTACAAGAAACGTGGTTGGTTGACTGTAATCTCTTCATTGAAGGTTATAAGGCTTTTTTGTCCCGGCCTCCCCTTCGGTGAGTGGAAGACCTGGGGGTGGTTTTAGCTACTTACATCTCGGTGGCTGTTGACTGCAAGTTGCAGGTGATTCCATCTTCACATCTGGGAATTTTGGCATTGTCAGCCACAAGGGGGGACACTAGATGGGGTATTCTTAATTTTTATAACGCAGTGGCCTGCCCACAAGAGGAATATAACATCACTAATTTGGGAGGATTCATAAAGAAATCCATGGGTCCATGATCGCACAGCCTCCTGGTTTCTGGTGACTTTAATATACACCCCTGTGGTAACCCCTCAACATCTTGTATCTCAGAGGTGGGCTGCCCCCGTATGTTGGGCTTTCACTTTGAACACCACTCTCAAGGGGAACTGCTGAATAATTTGTTTATTGAACTAGATATGGTGGTGACGATGTCTTTAACCGACTCACTTACAAAGTTCCCTTTCCAACGTTTAAAGGCAATGGAAGGGGATCATTTACTGATTTTATTTTAATTTCCACGTCATTACAATCCTCTTTTAATGGTTTTAATATTTTTGAATGTGAATTCAGTGACCAGATCCCTGTAAGCGTTAATATGTCGGGCCCTTTAGTGGTTAAATTAGGTCCGGCCCCCAACAGAGGGACCCTGAAAACGACAGACGGAAAGCGCAGATTAAAGTGGTCGCAAGTATCTGCTGAAAGTTTTTACAATAATGTGAAATCTTCTTGTGCCCTCGAACTTGAACTATGTACATCCGATTGGTCCACCCCTAATGAGATCCTTGGTGCTTATGAAGTATTAGCACAAAAAATAGGCGACCTGTTATGCGTGCCAGTGAGTGGCACTACAGCACATGGCCCCAGGTGGTTTGACTCCCACTGCTCCCGATCAGCTAAGCGGCTGAGGGAAGCACTGGGGGCCAAACCAAGAAACCAATCTGAGGCTCGGGCTTGCAGAATGGAATATAAGTTAGCCCTGGCCAAACGAAAGGGAGCTCCGAAGGATGACGCATGGCAGGAGTTGATTGACTCGAGTACCCTGAGACATAGCTCGAGGTTCTGGAGCGTTGTAAATGGGCCCCTGTTTCACAAGGAAGGTGGGGACGGCGTGGTGGCCCATATTACAGAGGAGGAGTGGGTACTCCACTTTCAATCAATCAATCAATCAATCAGTGACACTTATAGAGCGCGCTACATACCCGTAGGGTCTCAAGGCGCTGGGGGGGGGGGGGGGTGCCGCTACTGCTGGAACAGCCAGGTCTTCCGCTTCTTCCTGAAGGAGAGGTGGTCTTTGGTCAGGCGCAGGTCGGTCGGGAGGGAGTTCCAGGTCTTGGCGGCCAGGTAGGAGAAGGACCTTCCTCCTGTAGTCGCTCTTCGGATGCGGGGGACGGCGGCGAGGGCGTGGTTGGCTGATCGGAGGTGGCGTTTGGGAGCGTAGAAGTTGATCCGGCTGTTGAGGTAGCTCGGGCCTTGGTCGTGTAGGGCTTTGTGTGCGTGGGTGAGGAGGCGGAAGGTGATTCTTTTGTTGACGGGGAGCCAGTGAAGGTCTCTCAGATGTCCGGCGATGTGGCTGGTTCGTGGGATGTCGAGGATGAGTCTGGCTGAGGCGTTCTGGATCCGCTGGAGTCTCTTCTGGAGCTTGGCGGTGGTACCGGCGTAGAGGGCGTTGCCGTAGTCCAGTCGGCTGGTGACGAGGGCCTGGGTGACGGTCTTCCTGGTCTCGGTGGGGATCCACCGGAAGATCTTCCGTAGCATGCGTAGGATGTTGAAGCATGCCGAGGAGACGTTGTTGACTTGCCTGGTCATGGAGAGGGAGGAGTCCAGGATGAAGCCCAGGTTGCGTGCATGGTCTGTCGGTTTGGGTGCGGTGCCCAGGGCGGGAGGCCACCAGGAGTCGTCCCAGGCGGAGGGGGAAGAGCCCAGGATGAGGACCTCCGTCTTGTCAGAGTTCAGTTTCAGGCGGCTGGTCGTCATCCACTCGGCTACCTCTTTCATCCCTTCGTGCAGGTTGGCTCTGGCGGAGGCGGGGTCGTTGGTCAGGGAGAGGATCAGCTGGGTGTCGTCGGCGTAGGAGATTATGCTGAGGTTGTGTTTGCGTACGATGGCCGCGAGGGGGCTCATGTAGACATTGAAGAGGGTGGGGCTCAGAGATGATCCTTGAGGGACGCCGCAGATGACTTCGGAGGCCTCTGACTTGTACGGTGGTAGGCGGACTCTCTGTGTTCTTCCATCGAGGAAGGAGATGATCCATTCCAGCGCCTTGTCCTGGATTCCGATGTTGCTGAGGCGCTGTACTAGGGTGCGGTGGCAGACCGTGTCGAATGCCGCGGAGAGGTCTAGGAGGATGAGGGCCGCTGTTTCTCCATTGTCCATCAGGGCTCGGATGTCATCGGTGGCGGCGATGAGGGCGGTCTCGGTGCTGTGATTGGCTCGGAAGCCGGACTGTGAGGGGTCGAGGGATCCGTTCGTCTCGGGAAGGCGGCCATCTGCTTGTTGACGGTCTTCTCGATGACTTTGGCAGGAAACGGGAGGAGCGAGATGGGGCGGTAGTTCTTGAGTTCGGTGGGGTCCGCTGTTGGTTTCTTGAGTAGGGCGCTGAGTTCGGCGTGTTTCCAGCTCTCAGGGAGGGTGGCGGTGTCGAATGATGTGTTGATGATGTCTCGCAGGTGGGGTGCGATGACAGCGTCGGCCTTGTTGAAGACGTGGTGAGGGCAGGGGTCGGTCGGTGATCCGGAGTGGATGGAGTTCATCGTGCGGATGGTGTCTTCGGTGCTGATCGGGGTCCAGGCGTGGAGGGTGGTGGTGGGGGGTGGCTGTTCGGTCATGGTGTGCGTTGGTTGGTTGTTGAAGCTGTTGTGTATGTCCGCGATCTTGTTGTGGAAGTATGAAGCGAGGGAGTTGCAGAGGTCTTGCGATGGGGTGATGTCGTTGTTTCCTGCGCTGGGGTTGGAAAGCTCTTTCACGATGTTGAAGAGTTCCTTGCAGTTGTGTGCGTTGTTGTCCAACCGTTCCTTGAATGCTGTTTTCTTGGCGGCGCGGATCAGCTGGTGGTGCTTCCGGGTGGCAAGCTTGAAGGAGGTCCTGTTGTCCGGTGTAGGTTCCCTTCTCCAGACTTTCTCGAGGGCTCGGCAGTTCTTCTTGGAGCTCGTGAGTTCGTCGGTGAACCACGGGGCTTTCTTGCTTCCGGGTCTGCTGGGCGGGGTCCTCAGCGGGGCGAGCTCGTCCGCGCAGATGCTGATCCACTTCGTGAGGTTGTCGGCGGCCTGGCTGGGGTTCGCTGAGCTGGCAGGAGGGTGCTGGCTCAGGGAGGTGGCGAGCTGGTCTGCTGTGATCTTGTTCCAGCTTCTGCGGGCGGCCTGTTGCTGGTGGTGGTGGGTCGTCGTTCTCTTGAAGGTGAAGTGGACGCAGCTGTGGTCCGTCCATTGAAGCTCTGTGGCGTGGCTGAAGTCGATGTCTGTGCTGGAAGAGAAGACTGCGTCGAGTGTGTGTCCGGCGAGGTGGGTGGGGGTGGACAGCAGTTGCTTGAGTCCCAGGTTAGTGAGGTTGTCCAGCAGGGTGGTGGTGTTGCGGTCGTTGTTGTTCTCCAGGTGGAAGTTGAGGTCCCCCAGGAGGATGTAGTCAGCGGAGGGGAGGGCATGCGGGCTGACGAAGTCGGCGATGTCCTCGCTGAATTGTGTGCGTGGTCCAGGTGGTCGGTAGATCAGGGTGCCTCTGAGGGTGGTGTTCGGGTTGGTGTGGATCTGGAAATGCAGGTGTTCGGCGGTGGTCAGGGTGTTGTCGGTGCTGGTCGTGAGACGGATGGTGTTCTTGTGGATGATGGCGATGCCTCCTCCCATCTGGTTGGCGTTGCGGTCCCTCCGGACGATCTTGTAGCCCTCTGGGATAGCGATGGCGATGTCGGGAGCTGATGAGGCGTTCATCCAGGTCTCCGTGAGGAAGGCAACGTCAGGGGCTGTGGCGTCTAGGAGGTTCCAGAGTTCGATGGCATGTCTGTGGACGGAGCGGGTGTTGAGCAGGATGCACTTGAGGTGGGTGCTGCTGGTGTTCGGCTTGGCGGGTGCTGGTGTGAGGCAGGTCCGGATGCAGGTGAATTTGCAGGCGTGGCAGCTGAAAGGTCCGTGGGTGCGTCGTGGTGTGGCTTGATGGCATTCTGGGAGGCGGCCGGAGTTGAGAGCGATGAGGGTGGCGGCGGTGTACGTCAGGCGGGTCGGTCGGGGTCTTCGGGGGCCAGGGGTCCTGGCGCTGGTCGCGATCCGGTCGCGGACGGGCACAGACGGGCTTAATTTGGCGCGCCTTCGGCGCACAATCGGCCCGCCCGCTGCGTGTGACCGCTGCGCATTCGCACGGTCGCCATATAAAGGCGAAGTGCGCGGGTGGGCGGAGCAGCTGGGAGGCGGGAGCGGGGAGGGAACAGAAGGAAAAAAGGGGCGGGGTCTGCGGTGGTGGCGGGAAGCGGGGAGGGAAGACGGAGGGCGGCGAGGTAGGCTGCCAAACAGGACGGACACAAGCTGAAAAAGCTGAAAAATAAACAGGCACTAATGGAAAAAAACGCTAACACGGGCAAGAAATGCAGTATAATACAAAACAGTATGACAAGCACAAATGGCGAACAAAACAAAATAAAAACAAACGACAACAGAGTCAGCCGGCGGCGAGGCAGGCAGCGCGGCAGGGACAAGGCTAAGGGGCACACGCAGCAGCTGGTGGCCGTGCGGCGCGGGGGTGTCCCACAAGTGGGTCACACTTACCTGTGTCGCACGGTCGCCATATAAAGGCCAAGTGCGCGGGTGGGCGGAGCAGCTGGGAGGCGGGAGCGGGGAGGGAACAGAAGGAAAAAAGGGGCGGGGTCTGCGGTGGTGGCGGGAAGCGGGGAGCGGGGAGGGAAGACGGAGGGCGGCGAGGTAGGCGGCCAAACAGGAAGGACACAAGCTGAAAAAGCTGAAAAATAAACTGGCACTAATGGAAAAAAACGCTAACACGGGCAAGAAATGCAGTATAATACAAAACAGTATGACAAGCACAAATGGCGAACAAAACAAAATAAAAACAAACGACAACAGAGTCAGCCGGCGGTGAGGCAGGCAGCGCGGCAGGGACAAGGCTAAGGGGCACACGCAGCAGCTGGTGGCCGTGCGGCGCGGGGGTGTCCCACAACTTTAAAACCATGTTTGATTGCCCGCTTGATTTTAACTGCAGCAAACCTAGGATCAGGAAGGAAGCTGTGATCAGCTTTGATAGGAGTGAGATCATGGAAGGGATTCTAGGGCTAACTATTAACAAAGCTCCAGGCCCAGATGGGATCCCCCTGATCTATTTAAGTCAGACCCTCTGTTCTGGGCTCCGATCTTAGATTCCCTGTTTAACGCTGCGGCTACGAATGGGTTCCCCGCAGTCCTGGGCTTGATCTACGATAGTTCCAGTTTTTAAAAAGGGTAATAGAAATAGCACTCATAGCTACAGACCCATCTCGCCTATCGACTCAGTGGTCAAAGTGGTGGGCTGGGTACTTTTACAAAGATTAACTGTATGGGCAGATGAGAATAGGATCATGTCAGATGCCCAGTACAGCTTTCGACCGGGGCGTTCCACTGTTGCCCAGTGTCTTAATTTATATTTGGTATTGAATAAGTACACTGTTACGCGTTCTGGAACCATCGACCTTGCCTTCATGGACCTGTCGTCCGCTGTTGACTGTGTCAATAGGGCTAAGATGTGGCAGTCCATTGGGGCAATGGGGGTGGAAGCTAGTATTGTGAACTTTCTTGAAGACTTGCACTCATCGACCCAAAGCTAATGTCAGGTACTCTCAGGATATGCAGGTCACTAAGAATATTTTGATTAAGAAAGGAGTTCGGCAAGGCTGCATTCTGGCCCCGTTTTTATTTAACTTTTATATTAACGAATTAGAAAGTGTGCTATTGGCAACCAGAGCTGATTTCCCTTATGTAGGACGGCGGGGCATTCCTGTTCTGCTTTACACAGATGACGCCGTCTTAATATCCCAAACTGAATTGGCCCCACAAACCCTTTTGACTGCTTTCATGGGATTTATGACAGAGCGGGACCTGTCTATTAATAACTCAAAGTCCTATGTCATGAGAGTAGGGAAACATACAAAAGGTGCTTCCAGTTTAGATCCGGTAAAGAAAAAATCCCACGTACAAGTGTTTTCTCTTATTTAGGGGTCTTATTTGACGACCAATTAAACTGGGACCCCTTGATTCAGAGAAAGAAAAGGGGATCTGGCCCGGGTCAATGCAGCAATTTTTAACTTTGCTTCAAAAGTGGGGAAGAAACCGACAGGAGCCATGTTACAAGTCTACCAAGCCAAAAGTCTAGCCATAGCAACATATTGTAGTGAGATCTGGGGGCATGCGGCAATTGAACCCCTCCAGGTGGTGGAAAATGGGTTTTTAAAAAGACTACTGTGCGTCCCACAAAGCACCTCGAACATGGCAGTCCACGAGGAACTGGGGGTCTCCTACTTAAGTGACACTCTTGCTTTTTTTTTTTATAAAGATTTTTATTGAGCATGTTCGAAAAATACATAATTAAGCACATATTGCAATATGAGTATTATAAAACAAAAACTTATAAAACTTCACAATGTAAAATAAGTATATAGATTGAAAATACAAATTACAAATTGTGGCGGGTATGATAACAATCAAAAAAATAGTTATGATAGAAAAAGACAGTATAAAATATAGAGTCATTTTTCAATTCTCATTTCTTTAGGGCAGTGGCACCTATATCAAGCTTGTCTAAATAGGTTTATAGTCTTAGCCCCTTTGTTGATCATACCAGTTAGCTACTGAGGACCAGACCAATTCCCCATATGATCTAGATTTTTTCCCTCTAGTTTTATAGATGGCCATTTCTTGTTTATATATTGCTAGAAGTCTATTAAGCCATCCCTGAAATGCAGGGGCCTCAGTGTCCTTCCAACGGGTTGCTAAGATGATTCTGTAGATGGCGGTGCATATGTAAGTTGCGTAGATTTCTGAGTTATAGAGTTCTAGGGAACTATCAAAGCCTAATAGAAACAAGGTTGATGAGGTTTGGATTTCATGGCCGAAGATCTCAGTCCAGTATTTTACAATACTTTCCTTAATTTGTTCTAATTTGGGACAATCATAAAACATATGTATTAGGTTTGCGGGCCGTGTGCACATCTGGGACATTTATCATGGTCAATCTTACCCCACGAAAATAATTTGAAAGGTGTATAATATAAGTTACATATAGTTTTATAGATTTGGGCTTTTAAATTGCTTGCTAATATAGCTTTGGAAGATAGTTGTAGAACCATGTCTATATCGACGTTAGGATTATTTAATTTATTGGCCCAGCTAGTTTCTAGTTTCTCTACATCATCAGGGTGATTACTCAAGAGGATCTGATATATGTCACTTATTCTGGATGATGACTTTTGTATCAAGTCTAAGAGTGGTATCGATTGTAGCTCTATATTTGTGGTATATTGTCTTAATGTTGTATAAATTTGGATAAATTTTAAATATTCGGCGGGATGGATCTGGTATTTGATACATAATTCATCAAATGTTGTTCTACCATCTAGATTTAGAAAATCACCAATGGTGATAAGGCCTAAGTTTTCCCAGCGTTTAGTTGTATTGTCATTAAGGTATTGGGGAATTATCGAACTGTGCCATAAGGGTGTGTATTTTGTATATTTAGGGATTAGAAGTGTTTTAGTAATGCAAGTCCAGATTTTAAAAGCGTCTGTAATAATTTTAAATGTAATCTTTTTGAAGTAGGAAAGCTCAATTTGTCTTAACAATAGTCCATTAGCTGTGCTTCCTAATGTTATTTCATAAATAGATGGTATGTCATGTAGTGGTCTATTTTGGTCAGGATACTTGGATGTAGTTAGAAATGACATTTGTTGTAGAATGGCAGCCCACATGTAGTAAGTTAAATTTGGTATCGCTAGTCCACCTCTGGAAGTTGGTAATACTAGCTTAGATAGGGCTCTTCTTGTCTTCCCATAGCTCCAGATAAACGATGATATTGCTTGATCTATCTTCTTCATATAAGCATTGTTTATTAGAGTAGGGATTGCTCGAAATAGGTAAAGTATCTTTGGAAATATTGTCATTTTTACATAATTACTTCTGCCAATTATGGATAGATGAAGGTTATTGACTCTAAGTAAATCGCTTTTTATTTTTGTAATTAGAGGGTCGTAATTTAACGTGTTAATATCGTCAGTATTAGATGAGATGTTTACTCCTAAATACTTCGCATTTTTAACTTTGAATTGGCTTGTATATGGTGTGTTATCAGTGCATACTACCATCGTTTTGTCTTGATTTAAAGAGTATCCTGAATAAAGCCCAAATATTTTAGTGATTGCTTCTATTTCGGCTAAGGCCTCAGCGGGGTTAGTTGTAAGGATCGCTACGTCATCGGCATAGGCAAGGATTTTAGTATTGTATATGCCGGTTTTTATTGGTGTTATCGCTGGCGATGTTAATAGTTTGATAATTAAGGGGTTGATATAGAGTGCAAATAGCAGTGGTGAGCACGGACACCCTTGTCGCATGCCTCTCTGGATTTTTATATTTTTAGATTCGCAACCACCTGTCAAGATTCTGGCTTTTGGGTCTACGTAGAGAGCTTTTATTGATTTTATAAACCCCGGACCGATGTTATTAAGGGCTAATATCTCCCAAAGAAACTGCCAGGAGACCCGGTCAAAAGCCTTTTCGGCATCTAACAAGATCAGGGACATTTGACCTTTCTCTATTTTCATTATGTCGAAAAGAGATATTACTAGACGTGTATGATCGGTGGTGCTTTTGCCTGGTATGAACCCATGTTGCCAGGGAGACAAAAGTTGTTCTATGAACTTACCAAGACGGTTAGCAAAAATTTTGGCATATGTTTTAGAGTCTGAGTTGATCAGTGAGATCGGCCTGTATGATGTTGTCAATTCGGGAGATTTATCCTTTTTCTTAAAAATGGCTATGTTTGTTTGTTTACATGATTCTGGGGGTTTTCCATGCCATTGGATACCTAAGAAAAGATCATGCAGAAATGGAATTATTACTTTGCCCAGTATTTTGTATAGGTCTAAAGGTATCTTGTCGGGTCCTGCTGCTTTCCCTGCAGCCAATTCCGCTATAGCCAACTCTACTTCTATTCTAGTAATTTCTTTCTCTAGCTCTTTCTTTGTATCGTCGTCAATGGTTTGTACCATGTTAGTCTCGCTAAGCCAGTTGACTAAGAACTCTTTAGTTTCATCGGTCGATTGTTCGTCTTCGTTCTGGTATAGTTTTTGGTAATATTCCTGGAAACAGTTAGCTATTTCTTCCTGGGTGGTGTATTTGTGGCCGCCATAGTCAATGCTTTGTATGGAGTTACGAGATTGAGTTTGCTGGGTTTTTAAAGCAAGATGTCTCCCAACATTTTCCCCTGTCTCGTATGTCTTATTTCGGTGAGCTTGGAGGGTTTCTGCTGCTTTTACAGTTAAATCATTATTTATCTCTGCCTTAAGTATTAGGATCTTTCTTAGAGTGTCATCAGCATGTTCACCGTGATGTATTTGGTTAGCGTGTATATGTTCTAGATGTATTAATTTATTTATTAGTTGAGTATGAGTTTTTATTCGTTCTTTTTTACGGGTGGCGACAAAGGTGGCAGTCTCCCCCCTTAATGCAGCCTTAAAACTATCCCATACATTAAAACGTGATGCACTATATTGATTTATATCGAAGAATTCTTTGGTCCATTGAGTAATGTGCGCTATATATTCCTGATTAACCAATAATTTTCTGTCGAATGTCCATTGTGTATAAACCCGGTTATACCCAGGAGCTTCCAGTGTGGCATTAATAGAATTGTGGCCGGATATTGTTTTCGTGTCTTTGAAAATGAGAGCATTCAGAGCAATGTCTGTAGTTGCAAAAATATAATCTATGCGTATGTGATTCAGAGAAAGAAAAGGGGATCTGGCCCGGGTCAATGCAGCAATTTTTAACTTTGCTTCAAAAGTGGGGAAGAAACCGACAGGAGCCATGTTACAAGTCTACCAAGCCAAAAGTCTAACCATAGGAACATATTGTAGTGAGATCCGGGGGCATGCGGCAATTGAACCCCTCCAGGTGGTGGAAAATGGGTTTTTAAAAAGACTACCGTGCGTCCCACAAGGCACCTCGAACATGGCAGTCCACGAGGAACTGGGGGTCTCCTACTTAAGTGACACTCTTGCTTTGCGCCCTTTCACCTTTTGGCTGAAGTGTTGGTTAAATGCTGACCTACACCTCACCAAAGCGATTTTAAAAGAGTGCTTGTCCCTAGACAATATGGCTCGCATCCCCTGGCTTAAATATATTAAACGAGGGTTTGAACAGCTTGGGTGGGGCATTTTATTCACTAATCCAGATATAATTGAAAAAAGGTTCAGGAAGACAGCCTTCCTGAACCAAAGGCGATCAGATCGGGAGGCAGAAGAGATACGGAAATCGAGTGTCCGGGCATACCTTTCTCTAATAACACCGACTTTACCAGAACCATATCCCCTGGGTTCCCTGTCAACACACGAGAAATTTCTTCTAACAAGGTTCAGGATGAATCTTTTTCACTTTCTGTTGGCAAGAACGAAGGGGGCGTCTAGAGGCCAAGTGCTAGCTTCCTGTGGCTGTGACGGAAAGTCTCCACAGGATCTACTGCACTTCATGGTTTTTTGTGGTCTGTATCCAGTCCCCAGGAGACATTTTTTAATTCCTATTTTAAAGAAATTGCATTTTAATCACGTCAGACCAGCACTCATGTATCTACAATTGTTGAAGTATGACTGTATCTTATTTATTGTAGGGTTTTTAAAAGCATCATTGAGCTCTAGGCACTTTATGGACATTTAGTATATGTATTTAGAGATGTTTATAGATGATTTATCTGCATGGCCATGGAGATAGTCTCTCTTTTTATATCATGTCAATAACCAATTGTTTATTTTTTCTATGTATATATTTGTGTGACTTTTATGGTTTTGTAAACGAAATCTGAATAAAGTTTATTGACTGACTGACTGATCTGTAATCAGATCTCAGGGAGTCACCCAGCCTCTTGCTTGCTTAGAATCACTCCTTAAGACTAGGCATAAGAAAAGTGAAAGACTGCTTGGTAGGACAGACCCAAAGTTTCAACCATTAATAATAGCTGAGTGTCAATATAACATTGCACAAGCATGGCGACATTTATAAGGAGATACAAAAGTACTTCTGTTGACATAGGGCAAGAGGTCATGGAAAGCAGATACAGCAGAGTAAAATTCTTATTATCTGTGATTTGAACAATCACAGATTTAAAGAAAGATGATACTAATCTGTGAGACAACAGAACTAACTGATATTTGTAGTTGCCGTTCAGCTTTCATTGGCTGGGCGGTGTGCCTCTTCAGTGGGAAATGGGAATGTAGATTCAAATGCAAGGGGCCAGTCTATCCACAAGATCCGATTCTGCAAGCAAAAATGCCTTTATAGTAGGTAAAACCCATATTATGTGAGAAAAGTAGGTAGACATGTCTATCTAGAATTATGCACATTGGACTGCCCTTAATACTAGTGTAGAAAGAACCCTGACTTAACAATGTGAACTTTTAGAATGTTCTAAAAATAAGGCACCGGGAGGCGCCTAATTTGAGCATAATTCAGCCACACCCGTTTATAATTGAATTGAAGAACTAATATAATTGGAATTTAGAAACAGAAGGGAGAGTCTTCCTTATTATCTCACAGAATATGACAAACTAATTATCATAAACGTTTGTCCAGCACAGAGTCAAAAAAGCTTCCTGATGTCAATTCTTTACCTGTATCTCACTGCTGTGTGATTGTAGACACTTCGGGGATAGTTGGAATTCCGTTGTACTAATCTAGATTATTTTTCCTCGCCATGAAAATTTAATTGTCGTAGTTCGTACTCATCACTGCTTGAAATGGAAAAATAGAAGTGCAGGTACTATGTACCAGAGCAGGTACTCTGTACCAGAGTACAAGAGTACCAGAGTACCTGCTTGATTCTGAGAAGTTCCAGTACTCTCCAATTAAATGTATCACCCCATTCTTGAGAAGTGCAGGTACTCTCCTGTCAAAATAAAAAGTGCTGGGACTCAGTGCCGGTCAGTACTGGCCCATTGAAAGCACTGGCACTCATAAGGCTGGAGATTCTCTATGCCAGGCTTAACATCTCACGGCATTAATACAGCTGTCGGGTGCACTGGGAGTGAGCAATCTGGGTTTGATTTCAAGACTGAGGCAGTGGGAGTGAGCCATCTGTGCAAATTAATCCTCACTCTCTCATTTACAGGGTGCCCCCACAAAGCCAGGCCTTGATTACAAATTACCTGCAACAGTAATTCCAGAGCATGGAAAAAACTGGGATCACTGCAGAGCAATTGTAATCGAGGCTATAGTGTTTGTTTTCTGACCTAGTGATTATTAAGTGATTATATCTCCCCAGAGCAACTGCCTAGTCCCTGTTTGGAAGTGTTCAATTGTGATTCTCTTATTGACATCAATGATGAAAGGCTGCATCAGCCCTAATGCTTTTTGAGCCAGTGATCTGCAGACCTCTGTCCTGAGGCGCAGTCACCTAAGCTGTCGGATCAGCTGGACGCTTTGTAGTCCTTTTGAGAGCAAACGCTTTGGAAGGCTGGTTGCTGTTGGGGGAGATGGTTGGACCCCGTGGTGAATGCAAACGGGTCTAGACAGTTGTGCCTCCGGTCCTAGGCCCTGTTTAAGTGGCACTGCCAGCGGTTATCCTGATTCTGACACAGATGATAGCAAGAAGTACGGGAAGTATTTATGGAAGGGGCAAGAATGTTGGTGACTGAATTATTGCCTCAGGTAGTGTTGGGAAGTGCCTCTTACTGTCTCATTGTTAATCCTACACAACCGAAAACATATTTCTGTAAAGTGCAGATGTGGTGAGGAGTATATTCCACCCAGTAGAAAGGTCTCACATTTGTCTTTGTGGAAGCTGAAATTAGACAGACACAAGCGTCACATGGGGCCCTATTTATGACCTTTGTGGTGAAGAGCAGCGCAGCAAGTCACCTTGCTGTCTGGCTTCGCGAAAGAGGGAAAGGGCAGGAATGCCCTGTATTTATCAAATTGTTATTGTTATTGTTAGTTTAGATTTATAGCGCGCCCAATCACCTACAGGTCTCTAATACAGCGCATTTCTGACCTACCTGCCTTCAGAATGTGGCACACATAGAAAGAGGAAAAAATAAGGAAAAATATACGTATTTCTCTTCGTTACACCTCTCCTGGGGAGGCGCACCTTTTTGGAGCATTCCCAAGTTCACTTGGTTTGGTAAATCTAGATATGTGTAAAAAACCATGGGAGTTGTGGAGGAGCACTCACGCAGCGCCCATGGAACACCTCACTTGCGCAGATTAATGCAATGCAGCGATTTGTGCTGCATTGCATTACTCCAGATGTATGAAGCTATTTCAAGCCATGCAAAGTGGCTTTGTGTAGCTTCATAAATCTAATTTAGAAGTCTGCATCATGCATGTACCACGTTGCCTGGTGAAAGTATGTGCAAACTTCTCATAAATATGCCACTAGGTATCTAAAGTGAAAGAACCAATCATCCTGAAATTCACTTAAAGAGGTACACTCCAGAGGGGAAATTGCCCTAAAACTAAAAATATGACCAACATATTGTTATTGTGCTATGGGAATGATTGATATGTAGAAAGCATAAGAAGGTGAAACTGAGTTGAAGTTGGAGTTTGCTATGTCCACAGGGCTCGTCAACCATTGTTGCAGGGGAGGTTTAGGTAATCCCTCTGTCTTTCCAAAACTTTTTATGCCCTGAGTGATAACACCTAATATAAATAAACATGCTTTAGAACGGGCGGCCCTAAATTATGCTGTCATAATAAATGTAGCCAAAGGCATGACCAAGACTCCAGGGGCCCGATGTAGGTAAATCTTTTTTACCACTTCATAAATACCGAATCATACCGAATCGGTATTTAAGAAGTGGTCAAAAAGAGAAGGGCAGGTGTAGGTAATTTTATTTTAAAAATTACCGAATCGGAAGGAATCGGTATTTACCGATTCGGTAAATACCGAATCGGTAATGCCCATTGATTCCTATGGGCATTGAAGCCCATAGGAATCAATGGGCATTACCGATTCGATATCTACCAAATCGGTAAATACCGAATTTTGCAAGGGTGCAGGGGGTGTCACTTTGACACCCTCTAGCACCCTGAATTCAGGCACGTGTGCTATGTGGCACACAGACATGCCCTAAGGGCATGTCTGTGTGTCACATGGCACTGGTGTGCATGCACACATGTGCATGCACACCTGTATTCGGCATTTTACCATCCAATAGGATTGGATGGTAAAATACCGAATCTGACTGGCCTGTGGGACTCAGAAGAGTCCCACCTACATTAGGAAATTACCGAATCGGTAAAAATACCGATTCGGTATTTTACCGATTCGGTAAATTTACATATTCGGTAAATTTACCGAATCGGTAAAATGGCTCACCTACATCAGGAATGTCCATTTACCGGTCGGTAACTGCCGAAATCGGCCGTTACCGGTCGGTAAATGGACACCTACATCGGGCCCCAGATGTTATACGTTAAGATGTGGTACCTATTCCTCCCCTGCATCCGGTGTTTTGTTCTGCAGGAGAGTAAAGACTTTATTGTCTAGAAGGTAGTTTGGAAGACAATACACATTTGAGAGTGATATCTGCCTTGTGGCTGTTTCCTGTGGAGTTTGTTTACACTCAAAGGAAAATACAAGCTGGACCTGATTCACAAAGGGAAACTTACACTTTTGTGCAAGTTTACAATTTTTTGGTATTCACAAGTTAAAAATGTAATTTTACTAATATTATTAATTTTATGACTGTAGAGTCTCAAAACGAATGACTCCGCAAATAAAAAGATAAGCCTGTTATTTATTTTTATGGGCAGAGTTCTCCGTCCCAACTGTGGAGTGTCCACAGTTGTAAAATTACTATTAGGAATATTAAAATTGTGGTTTGTGAATACCAAAACAATAGTACACCTACAAAAAAGTGTAAGTTTACCTTTGTGAATCAGGCCACTTGTCTTGATTTGTTTTTGCCTAAAGAGTGAGTTCAAGCGAACTGCCACCATACGAGATATAAGCTGGCTATTTTAGCTTATCGAGAGCTCACATTTTTCGTTTCATGGGTAAGGCCCATCCCACCAGGACAAAGGAAAATGCTTTGCTGTTGCTGCTTATGAAGACAAGGAAGTACAGTTCCCCTAGAGTAGAGGACCTGCCAAGTTCAGCCCAGAGCCCAAGTTTGGCATTATAGAAACTTGCCATGAGGAGGCCAGAGAGCTGGGGCCTACAAAGACCAGAAGCTGACAATATCTGCCCATTCCGAGCTGCAAATTTATGTTGCAAATAGCACCAACACCATGCTACCCCCTCTACTGCACCATGAGTGCAACTATGTGTAAATTAATATCTATGTGTGTGCTGTGTGCCTATCACCTCATCATTCTTTGTGCGACTCTTCCTTCAGTGATCTGATATCTTTGTAAAGACTTTGTGCTTATTGTCACATAATAATGGGCACCCTTCAGTTCAGAAATCAGAATTCTGTGTGAGGTTTGTGTTATAGTTAATGCATCTTCAGCCAGCACACACGCACTTCTCCAGTGATCTAATGTCCATGTGTGACCCGAGTGCCTGTCAATACATCATCATACACACCTCTTTCTTCAGTCAGCGGATGTTTGTGTGGGGGCCTAATTCATGCTATTGCATCATCGCTGTGCAACCCACTCCTCAAGGACCCACTGCTGCTCTGAGGCCAGAATCCATCACCTCGGCATTTTCTGTTGTGGGTTCCCCTTAGGTAAAGTGCTTTGGTCTGTCAAATAATCCAGTCTAGAGTACATCTTACACCTTACTCTTGGATACACTGTGCGCCACTTCCATTAAAGGGTTAATAAGATTTGTGCTGGTATTACCTGTACTCAAACTTTCCATGTTCAAACCACCTGGTTTACAGGACCATATACATTATTATCATTAGGTGATGCATAAACTCTTATAACTACGTCTCCTGAAATCTCAATCTCCTGGGTGTCTTCCATTTAAGTGCCACCAAAGTAAAGGTTGATTCCACTATAGTGGCACTCTTGTATGAGCCCCTGTATTAGAGCCTGTGCACCTGTAATCACTCACCACACCTCAAGCAAGATGCCTGGGGAACAGACTCCTCCAAGGCCTGCTTGAAATCACCTACATCTGCCCCCGCTCATGTAACAAATTCCAACCCCTTAACAAATGTAGACTTGTGCTACATTTGTTTAAAATACAAATGTACTTTGTCTAATTTGTAACTGCTTGATAGCAAGAACTTTCTGCTGGAGTGTAGATTCTGTATCTTTGACAGGCACTCAAGAAAACAGGGGAGCTAAAATACACTAGTCAATAAAAACCGACTAGAAACCTGGGTGGTCATTTAAACTTTGTCAGAGTGGAAGCATCACAGTAAATAGACGGTGCTCCTACTCCACCTCATTCGTGGTTTGATTGCCTATTTGAAAGTTGGCAAACGACAGGGACCCTAGCTGTGAAAACCTCTGTCCTACTTGCCCGTCCATCACTTCCAAATCACACGGATGGTTGCCCCATCCTTAGAATGGGAGAGGCATGGCTGTCTTGGCAGTGAAATCAACCGTCCATCACTTCCAAGTCACACGGATGGTTGCCCCATCCTTAGAATGGGAGAGGCATGGCTGTCTTGGCAGTGAAATCAATAATGACCCGTAAGTGCAGGTACAAATCTCCTTGCATGCCAGGTCCATAGTTTTCTTTCTCTTCAAAAACAAATTGCTACTTGGGGAGTTTGTTTTCGAAAACAAAGAAAGTTGCTCAGCAGGGCAAAAAGACACCATGGTGACCATTCTGCAAATGCTGTGTTCAGAGCAAAGCACACGCCAGCATTTATTCTGATTGGAGTACCATCCTCACCTGTTACACAGAGATCTTTTAATAGGGCAGCCTAACCTCCACCATAGGAATGAAGACTAGAACCTCTGTTGACCTGGTAGACCACCCACAGGGTCTAAATGATCCTGTTAGTGTTAAGATTCGTATTGCTGGCCACAGAAAAACAACGAGACTATGTGTTTTGATTCTATATGATAAAAGTAGCAAATCTGACATCCTTTATTGCATGTGAGGCATATAGTCTAACAAAACACGTCCCCGCCTCCCCCTCATTTGGAAGCCATCAGACTGCTTAAGGCTCTGTCCTCACTAGCAGCACAAACCCTTAAAGCAAACAGTATTATCAACCCAGAGAGAACAGAGATTAAACACAATCTATAGCCAAGCAGGATACCGGCATTTTTAAAAATAGTAAAGGAATGACACCCCCATCAGTGTACTCGGTGAACTTCTGTGCTCGAGAGGTTCTCATGCGCTTAAGTTACGCCTCTCGTCAGGTGTCGACAGGTGCCAGTGAGCATGACCATGAAAAACACGAAATCAATCACCAGTAAACAACAGCAGCCCACCATCATCCAAGCGAGCGGGTGTCAGCTCATTACACTAAATATACATATCTGCGTGTCTTGCTTGCCTGATAAGCGATTCCATATACCAGTTCAGTGTATGCTTCCCCCCTGCCTGTACTTTTTTGTTTGTTGTTTCTCTCTCTCTCTCTCTCTATTAAGTGACTGGGCTTGATCTACAGATTGGTGGACAGGGTTTTACTCCGTCATCTCTAGAATTGGCAGGAACCACTGTCACTTCCGTTCCTGTCAATGCATTGTAAGTTTGCTGGCCTTCTCTGTCATTATGCAAAAAAATCCAAACCAAAAATCATAATTGGGTTTTTGTTTTGAAAATAAAAACAGCAATGCTCCCCCCCTTGCCTTGAGTGGAAACTCCCAAGCGAGGGGGGTAATTTTTCAATCTTCGCTGTTCCTTACTGCCAGGTTTTACCTAGTTATGATGAGCAGTGAAACCTGTCTGTTACCGCCAACTTAAAGGGCCCGATTATGTGTTTGGTGGTGCGGCTGTGGGACACCCCCCACTGCCAAACCAGCTAACCCGCGTGAGGACTGCCCACCCTACAATTACTTTTTTAGTCATTTGCGGGAATTTCCTTTGCTGTTCCCATGGCACTGCCTACAAATTAGGCACCACAATGGGAACGTCAAAGGAAGTTCCAGTATGGCATAGACTCGAAAGTCTGTGCTGTGTTGGAACTTCTGTGCATGCACACAGGGAGGGGCACATGTTGTGCATCCACAAGGAGTGAGGCACATGGCTGTCCTGCAGGGTCCCCTTTCTTTCCTCACTGTCACTGTTTTCATGGAGGAAAGACCTCCATGAAATCAGTGGCTGTGATGAAAGTTGGTCCTACCAAGCATATTGATGCCTCTTGACCGCAGCGCCACCGCCAGGGAACAGCGGTTCGGTGGTCCCTGGCAGAGTCGGTGGTACCACAAGGGTCATAATGAACTGCCACAGCAGCGTCACCATGAGTCTGGAGGTCCCCAGATCGTCAGACTCGCAATCAGGCACTAAATAGGATGGTTGAAAACATGACCAAGCTTCAGACGGCCCTTACTCTGTCAAGCCGTCGGAGGGTTATGTCAGTGTCTAAGGTCAAAACAAGTCTAAATGACGATCGGATCTTCAGTTTGACAGGAAGGGTACTCAACCACCATTGCCTCGGAGTACCCGCTCTGCCAAACTAGATTTCAGGTCTTCTGTGTCTTAAATTCCACTTGATGCAATAATATGTTAGAAAACAGCAATTTTATCTATTTGTTTATAATCTTTGATCTTTGGCTCTGTGTGCTATGAAATCTATTTTTTAGTTACTTGAGTGTGTTTAATGAAGCAGATTGTTATTTCTCTCAGATTTGCCAAGACAATTATCAGCCTGTCTTACACTACCATAGTTCAGTTACATTCCAGAGGTTCAATATCTAAATAGTTTGCTGATATATGTGTTTCACCATTATCACAATATATTTATGTGGGAATAACATAAGGAAATATGTAGACCTGCATTCCAATACTGCTGACCAAGTTAGTGTCTTTGAGTTCAAATCAAATGGTTTGGAGGGGGATGTAAAACCTGGCATCCTACATTTGTGCATCGTGTTTCCACTATAGATCTCCGACTGTGGATATACCTCAGTTTGTGCCTCTGGCCAATCAAAGTCATTCATGTCACACAAATCAATTCCATCTACTGCAACACTTTTATCCAGGTCTGACCTGGATAAAAACTCTTAAATGTTACTTTTTTTCTCAAACAATTTTGATCAATGCCATAGTTCCATCCATGGTTTCCAATTGTTACTTCCTCTGGACTATTCATGGTTAATTATTTCGGTATTTGCCACAGCAATGTTTTCGAACTTGTAGCTCAGGCTCTTTCAGGAAATGATCGGTCCATGCAGAGTAGGTTGAAAGAGCACTGAGTGCATATATATATATATATATATATATATAGGTAAATATTTTTTCCAATTTCAAATCAAGTGCCAACATCAAGTAGCGTAGTGGGATGTCTCTTACTAATTTATTATATCGTATTTTTATTGTTTAGGAAAAATGTTTTGATTACGCTCTATAAAAAGTTCTGCGTAGCCTGTTTTGTACTTTTCAGGCTCTTTTCCAAAGCCAGACTAATGTTTAAAGCTCCCAGCCGTCTCTCCTTAAGAGTCCCGAAGGAGCCTCTGGGACTGAACAGATTTTGGACTTTTGCTTCCGAGTAGGAACATCAGATGGGTGAGAATACAGCTGGCGTTGCCCAGGCTTTTTTTAACTTTATTTATTTTCTTGCTTCCATGCAACATTATGCTCAATATGGTCAGCATGTAATCTAAGCATTCGAATGTAGTGCTTTGTGCTAAATCATCGCAGTTGATAGCTGCCTGCTCATGTTTTCAGAAGGAGCTGTCAGTCTCCCTGGGTTAGCAGTCAGGCGCCGCACACAGCTGCGAGGACAAGCTGCGTGGAAAGGATCCCAGAATTTAGACAACAATCTTAGAGCAGAGGGACCTGTGCCAAGAGAAAGCTGGAGGCAGAAGAACAGGCTGCTGAAAGCTTTGGCCCGCCCCTATTATATAATGTTCTTTTCTACTCCACTCTGCGGGGGAGAATTACATGAGCTGTGAGAACAAAACATACAACAAAATTACTCCTTACAGAACAGATAATTATGGGAGATACGTGCACAGCAGAGAGATGAGAACCAGTGGGGGTTTGAGCACAGGACCTGGCCAGAGGCCAGATCCTGCACCCAACTCCACACCTTGGACAGCGGTGGACATCTTACGTCACACACAAAAAAATCACTGAAAAAATCAATGGCTAATGTGACGTTATATTTAAGAATTGTAAACTGATCTTACTTTACATAAAAATACCATAGACATTCACTGGAAAAAACAAATATTAAAGGAAACTTAAGTAAAAATCTCTGGACACAACCACTGGAACTCACCAGTTATAGTTCTTCACAGTAACTATACCTTGTACCCTAAAGTAACTATAACTTGTGTCCTCACCAGGCCCAGTGCTTTTATCAACGATGTAATTTCAAATGTCATTAGTAATATTATCAATGTTGTCATGAGTAAGTAATATGTAAGGCAACAGGAGGAGAGGATACAAGCTATAGTTACTTTAGAGAAAGAGTTCTAGTTACTTGAGATAACTATAAATGGTGAACGTTTGAGAGCCACACACAAGGCCTAGGTGGTGCAGAATATCCTTACTCTGGCCCCATTAGAAATAGGGGTCTCTAGTTGGCAAGGGCTTGCACTTATGTCCGAATAGGGACCCTTCTTCCCAGTCAGGTTAAGGGAGTTACACTCCTAAAATAGCCCCTGCTTACCACTTTGGTAGCTTGGAATGAGCAGTCAGGTTTATCTCAGGGGGAATGAGTAAAGCATTTGCACATAACCAACAGTAATATAATGAAAACACTACAAAAGGACACCACACCAGTTTAGAAAAATATCCAAAACAAGACCAAAACGATAAAAATCCTACATACAGTACTTAAAAATATGCACTTTGCAAGAATAACTTTAATAAAGCAGTACCTGGAAGTCGGTCGCTCCGTCCGGCGCTAGTGCGGTGCTCTAAAGAACAGAATCCAACAATTCCATCTAACCGCCTCGGTCAGGGGCATCAACAGACTCATAAACAGTAGCTTTTGTGTTGCTGCCAACAAATTGGTGAGAGCCGGTCGTGGCAACTGTTGCGGTTGCGATGTAAATCATAGCGGTGCAGCGTGCAGTGCCCTCAAGGCGTGGTGCAGGCAGAGGCTCGGTGACAGTCATTTGGCAGCATCAGTGATGCCAGGGCTGCGGTGCGGAGTGAATGCAGTGCTTGATGCGGTGCAGACAGATCACGGTGCAGGCATCGGTATGTCCGGACTGCTGTGTAGGACGGGGTAGTGTGTCATGTGACATGCAAGCGGTGCCCCCAAGCCACAATGCGGTCACGGAAGTCACTGTCAGCGTGCAGTGACAGCGTCGGTGAGACCAGGGTGGCGAAATGAAGCGAGGTGGTACAGAGTGTGGTGCCCACAGGTCATGGTGCAAGCAGCGACTCGGTGGCGGCGGCAGTCATCGTTATCGGTGAGACCAGGGTTGCGGTGTGAGATGCAGACGGTGCCCTCTGTGGTGCCTTCAGGCAACGAAGCCAGCGACAGACTCGGTGACGGAGTCGGTTGCTTTCCCTCCCCTCTGTGACAACTGAAACCACAGTTCCAGAAGTGGTATCCAGAGGTTGATGAAGTCTTTGCACTCCCTAAGACTTCAGAACAGGAGGCAAGCTCTACTTCAAGCCATTGGAGATACTCAGCACAAGTGAAGAAAGTTCAGTCTAGACCTTTCACTGCCAAAGGCAGAAGCAGCAACTGCAGCCAACCCAACTGAGCAACAACACAGCAAAGGATATAGATACAACTGGTAGCCAAGGATAGACAGGGTGCTCTACCAAAATAAGAAGGTAAGTCAATAAGCAAACAATTTCAAAAGGTGCTCCAAAGGGTGGAAAAAGGGAGAGGCTACCAGGCTATCCCAAAATCCCCATGAAGGGAATATAAACAATTAGAAAGAGCTTTTCCTCCCTGAGCAATGCAAGTAATGTAAAATACAGATATTCACAAAAGTGTAATGTTCATGAACAATTAATTATCAAAGAATGTCAATCCAAATTCTCATATGATCCCAAATCCGGTGTTGTTCAAATTAAGTTCTTCCAGGCCTTCTTGTTCAAAACTTCTTTATTCCAATTCCAACAACGAAAATATTGGAATATGAACAGTATCCATTAGACAGCCACAACAACCTACACGTGTTTCGTCAAGCATAAGTCTTTGCAATTCACTTCATCAGGGCTGTAGAAAAGAAATTATTTTATATCATAAATATGAACATAAGGAAGTAATGTAATACTTCCCAAAAAAAAAACTTTACACAGATGGTCTAGCTAAAAGAGAAGAGAAAATAAAGATATAAGAAAATTAATTATCCAGTTGGACGTATAAGAACAACACCTCAAAGTGTACAAGAACAGATCAAAGGATACAACAAGTCACCAGGGTTTAGAGAACCACTAAAGTGCACAACTCCACTAGGTATGAAGTTTCCAATTCATATATAGCTATTCACCTTCATATACAAAATAATAAAGTATCCAATATCCAAGTCGATCCACAAGAATTGGATGAAATCTAAAATAAATAGTAAAGTTCCCTGCCCAAGAGAGAAGCAGCAAGCAGCAGGCCAACACAGCAGAGCATGCAGCAGTACCTCCTGACAGCTTTTCTAGCTCTTCTTCCTGGCAGGTTCCTTAGTTCAGCAGTCATCTAAAGTTCTGGGGTCTGGGCCCAAATATTTATACTCAGTTTCTCCTTGTTGTTTTGGGCAGAGAGTGTCTGTGCTTAGCCCAAACCAGTTCTGTCCTCTCTGGCCCAGCTTCCCGGCAGGAGGTGGAGACAGCATGTCCAAGGCAGACCGGGCCCATTCAGGTGCAAGGAAAATCTCCTCGCACCACTCTAAAAAAGCAGACCAGTCCTATTCAAGCACTAGTGAAAACTCCTTCCACTACTGTGAATGCAGCCCAGGTCTATTCAGCCCAGCCCTGAATCATTCATGAAAGGCAGGACACACATCATCCCCCCCCAGCCCCCTTGTGGCCCTCTGAGAGAACGCACATCCCCAGCCCCTGTCACTCCAAAGCTAGACAGTCTATCCACAAACCAGCAGAGGCTCACAGGATGGCTAAGCAAAAATACCCACTTTCTAAAAGTGTTATTTTCAAACACACAATATAAAAATCATATTTACTAAAAGATGCATTTTTATATTCTGAGTTCAGGTATAGTAAAACTCAATCTTTCTATTTTGTCCAAATGAGAAGTAATATTTAAAAGATGTTATAAATAAACTCCCATTATATCCCATGGGACAGATAGCTTTTCAATAGTGGAAAAGGAAATACACTGTATTTCACAATCAGAACATGTCACACACCTCAGTACATGTCCTACCTTTCACAAACACCGCACCCTGCCCACGGGCTACCTTGGGCCTACCTTACAGGTGTCTTACATGTAAGAAAAGGGAAGATTAGGGCCTGGTAAGTGGGTGCACTTGCCAGTTTGACATTGCAGTACCAAACTGCGCACAGACACTGCAGTGGCAGGTCTGAGTTACATTTACAGGCTACTCATGTGGGTGGCACAATCATTGCTGCAGGCCCAATAGCGGCATTTGAATTAGAGGCCCTGGGCACACTCTGTGCACTGTTTTAGGAACTTACCAGTAAATCAAATGATGCCAATCATAGAATCACCAATCCATAAACACAATTTGCATGGAGAGCATATGCACATTTGCACTGATTAGCAATGGTAAAGTGCCGAGAGTCCTAAAACCAACAAAAACAGGGTCGAAAACAGGAGGCCAAAAAGCAAAAAGTCTGAGGGTAAACCCACAAAAATAGCCAAGTCTAACAGCCGCTTACATTGATTTATACGATAGGGGAGGGGGGCCCACATGAGCCCCTAATTAATGAATACGATGCATTTTCCCTGTGGGTCCCATTTTGGTCCCCATTTTGGTCTCTCTGGGACCCCCACAAGGGCTAGAGGTGCAGGGTATCCCTACCCTACCCCCTTACATTTAACAAAAAACTTTTTCATGACAGGGGACTAGGTCCCTGAATAATGTAATGGCTGCTGCAACATTTTTGTTAATGTTGCGGCCAGCCAATCAGAGTGCTTGTTCCTGCAGGATCCTTACTCCCACAGGAGTGAGATGGCCCAAGGTAAAAAAAGCCCCCTTGGCCAATCTGAACATTCTGTTTTTTTTAAGTTGAGCTCAAGGGACTGTCGCAAGAGTCCCTCAAACCCAACCATTCAGATTGACAACTATTTTTGTACCTTAAGGAACAGATTCACACCAAATCACAAAAAAGCATGAATTCTGTACCAAGACCCAGATTTCTGCCAAATTTGATGTCATTCCTATCAGACATTTTTACTGTGGCCTGTTTAAAAAATCCCTAAGGAAATTGCATGTGGATTTTGCATTTTGGGACCCCACCTTTTTCTAAGCCTCCCCTTGATGAATCTCCCCAAAAGTTTCCTAAGGTAACTGTAACTTACACGTCCACCATGCACAGTTTTCTTATCAATAATTTTACTGCAAATGTGATGACCCTGTAACCTGGGTATGTGAGTGGGTGTGCGAGTGGCTGTGTTGGTGTGTAATTGGGTGCTTAAGTGTGTGGTAGGGTTGTCAGTTTGTGTGTGACTGGATGTGTGGGTCTGTGAGTGGGTGTGTTGGTGGCTTTGCAAGTCTGTGAGTGTGTGTGTGAGTGGCTGTAAGGGTGTGTATGTAGGTGTTTGAGTGTGTGAGTGCCTCTATGGGTGTGTGAGTAGTTCCCTGAGTCTCAGAGTGGGTGTGTGAGTGGCTATATGAGTGTGCAAGTGACTGTGTGAGTGAGATTTCGGGTCTCTGAGTGGGTGTATGAATAGCTGTATGGTTGTGTAAGTGGTTATATGGGTCTTTGAGTGGGTGTGTGAGTGACTGTATGGCTGTGTGACTGGGTGTGCGAGCAGTTGTGTGGGTGTGTAAGTTGCTGTGTGAGGGCTTGTGTGACTGGCTGTTTGAGTCTATGAGTGGGTGTGTGAGTGGTTTTGTGGGTATCTGAGTGGGAGTGGGAGTGACTGTACAGGTGTGTAGGTGGGAATGTGAGTATGCAAGTGGGTCTGGGAGTGGGTGTATTTTAAAAAAAATTGGGATTTGGTTCCATGGATCAGTTGCGCATTCACATGGGAGGCTGCACTCAGTGCAGCGGTGGATCCACGGACCCTCGCGCACACCCCAAACAAAAGTTTTTGGTACAATTTCTTGCCCATGGGGAGTCCCTCACAGACCCCTCCATCAATTCAATGGGGCCAGGATACCTCTATCCTGACCCCTTATATCCTATTTACATTTTATTCACCCCACAAGGAACTGTGTCCCGATTGACAAAATGGAGGCAACACATTTTCTCTCAGGTTGTGGGCAGCCAATCACGGCATAGCTGTTGGTGCATGGATCTGCGGATCCACCAGGGTGAATCCACAGTGGATTCTCATCTCTAGAAATACATAAATCTGTTTTCCTAAATAACTCCAAACCTACTGAACAGATTTACACCAGATTACAAAAAGCCCTCTTTCTGGACAAATATCTAGCATTCTGCCAAATTTGGTGTAATTCTGTTCAGTGGTTCAGGCTGTAGTTGTGTCTAAAATCCCCATAGGAAATTGTATGAGAAAAACACATTTTGGGACACCCCCATTTGCCTCAGTCTCTTCTTGATAAATCACCCCAAAACATTACAGACATCAGCTGAATTGAGTGGCAATTTAGTTTTTAAAATATCAAGAAGATAATATATATATATGATTTGTTTAGTTATATATTTTTATTTATATACATATATGTACATTTCTTTTTGTACTATAGTTATTGTTAGCATTCCGAGAGATAGTAGAGATAGGAATTCCTATTTTTTTGCTTTCTAATAACGATGTCACCGTTTGATGAATTGCCACAAAACATTGCAGACCTATTCTTTTTTTACATTGGCTAATGAGGCAAAGTTTTGTGTTGATTAGTTAAAGGGGTACAAAGAAAAAAGCGAGGTCCCAAAACATATTTTTTCACCAATGAATGTTCCATAGACTTTTAAACAGACATGGCAGCAAAATGGCTGAACAGATTGCAGAAATTCTGCAGGAATTTAGATTATGGTATGGTCTTTTTTGTTATTTATCTTTAAAGTATCAATAGACAAAATCTTAATGATATACTGGGCCACAGTATACCTTCGTGGCATAGCGAGGTACAAGGCAATAACAAAACATAATATTATTGGTTAGTGAAAGCCCTAGCAAAATAAAAAGGGATCCATATTGTTAGACCACACTTTATCTTTGCTCTGTCTTTTATGGCGAAATACAGCCTACTGCAATGTATAGGATAATATGAGGCAGGTTAGCAAAGTCTGTAGCATTAGGCAAAAGTATTTTTATTGATTTATATATATATTTTTTTAAGTTTACGATGCACCAGGGCACTACTTGAAAATATCTAGAAAGTACCGTAGCACTTATTGAAATAAGAAATATTGAAACTTGACAAAATAAAATTAGACATAATATAGGGTGCTCCTTAATGAGCTTTTTTTAACAAACACATTTATATATGTTTGTCAAGCCATGCTTTCAGGTTTAAAATGAAAATATGGTTTCCATAGGTACAAAAATGTACCCCATCACGACGATACAGTGCTGCAGCCCCATATTTTATAATTAGATGAAAAATGGAAGACGTTATGATTGTGAAGGAGGACTGACACTGTTCACATATCTCCAAACTTGACAAATATTTGATAACACAACAAATGTGTTGCAAAACACAAAACACAGACATTAAGATGGTAAATGCATCCTTTACCTCAACTTCCAATCTATTTCCAGTAAATTGCCCTATATCATTACCACCATAGTGGATAATCATAAAGCTGGGATAGTCACATGTACAACAGAGGAAAGTAGAGGAAGTAACTGATTCCATTTTAAACTTCTTTCACCAATCCATGTTAGTTCAACTCCTTTCAAACTTAAATCATTTTCAACACCTACTTTTTTAGCATGCTGCCTGGCCCAAAAAATTAAGCTGTGCCAACATATCAAACCCTAACCATCTTGCACATACACTGTCATAGAAGAACAAGGAACACAGAGGCAGACAAACAAATATATAAAGAGTTAAATGATTGTCCATTAGGAAACAGTGTCGTACTAGCAACTTAATTTTGAAAGGAGGACAATTATCAGCTTAAATACAATTTGGGCTACTAATGTTGCACTATATTACCCAAAACCAAAATGAGGTAAGAAAATAAATTAGTCTGCAGCAATGACTTTTAATAAGCATTAGAAAGGCATTTCACACACTTTTGTGGTCAAATGACAATAAAAATGAATAGAGAACTAGATAAGAAATTAAATTATGAATATTGTCATAATTATGATGAAGAGTTCTCAAAAGCCTAACCAAAATAGAATACCTTGCACCGTTTCATCCATAAACATGGACATTTTGGAAAAAATATATTGGACAGATACCGCCCAAAGAGGAGTCCATAGTATGAAGAACATTGTCTCTATGAAGTTGCTCAGTTCTACACATATAGAAATAATGTTACAGAAAATGTCACCATGTGTAAACTTCGAGTAGGAGGTAGCAATGGTTGCTTAATATGTCATAGTAAGCCTACTCTTGTTAATCATCATAAACTAAATTATGACACTGAAGAAAAGATGTATTACTTAGCATATCTTCAACTATTTAACCTATTGCACAAAGAAGAACATATCGGCCCCTTTCAATGCTATTATTATGCATTTAATGTTTGTAAAAATAACATTGTCTTGCCTGAATTTCAGACATACATATGCTCTAACAAGAAATAGAAGAAAACAGTATTAATGTAGAACTTAAATGCAATACGTTATCTACTAATAACACTCCTATTTCCAGGACTGCTTACCCACTTGGACAACCAATTATTGATAATGAAGCTGTTTTTGCCATGGACATGGTTCTAAATACAATAGACCAAGTAAAAAAGGACAACATAACTGAGATAAATCAGATTATCGAATAAGTAGGAAATAAATAAACATTTAAAAATGCATTAAAGAATCTGTAGATCATAGGCTTCAAAATGAAAATGGTATGTGTGAAAGTACTTCTTAGAAACCTACATTACAATATATAAGTGGGCAAGTAGACACAGGGAAAAGCTTTGTTATTAGAGTGATAACTGCTTAAGTGCATAAAGTGACTATTTCTAATTTATCCTGTGTAGTACTGCTCCTACTTTCTTAGCAGCATGTGACATCAAAGGAGTTAACATACAGCATGTACTCTTACTACTCCTGGAGCATGGTAACTAACTGGAAAACGTAAAATAAATACCGATACATGTGAAGAACTTGGTACAGTCCTTAAAAATGTAAAAGTTCATGATGACTTCTATCTAATGATAATTTTGATCTGTAAATGTTTTAAATATGACATAGGGCCTGATTACCATCTTGGTGGATGGGATACTCTGTCACAAAAGTGACGGATATCCCGTCTGCTGTACTGCAAGTTCCATAGGCTATAATGGACTTGTAATACAGTGGACAGAATATCTGTCACGTTTTTGATGTAGAAACCCTGTCGGCCAAGTTTACAATCAGGCCTATAGTTGTGTAGCAGAAATGGTAGTTTTGTCGGAAAACACACAGAAAAAAAAACATTGATGGATTGTGTGTAATGTTTATTAAATACAATCAGATATCTCTGTAGTAGTCTATTATTAACACACCATCTACTATGAAGCCACCATAAGTGTATTATTACAATAAAGTATTTCTGATACCTGAAACAAAAATGGTTAATATTGGTAGAAGCTGTTTATCTGTTGAGATGTTAAGTTAGTTCTGAAAATAACTTTTTTTTAAAATATTTAATTTGGGGAACTTATTTGTTTACAAGGTCAATATGACCAACCAAGCCAATAGCCTCAGCAGGGAACAGGAAGACAAGAAAAGCAGAACAAGTTAAGACTGTTGGTGAGGACACTGGTGAGCCATGACAAGTTCTGTCACCACTGTACCAGGAGCAGGTACTGATGGAGGGACCGATGCACTGGGTATTGGTGAAGGTGCTGATGGAACATAAGAATTAGAAAGGACAGATGCAGAAAGTGGTGGAGGTGCTGACGAAGAAGTAGAAGTTGACACGCCAAACTGCTGAAATGAATTTCCTGGAGGCGTTTTCTCATTCCTGTGGTAGTGAATGAGTATTTTTTCATTTTCTCATCGGAAATAACTTTATTGCATAGGTTTCAGGTAACAAGTTTTGAAATCCCCTTTTTCCACCAGGTGACAATGAAAAACACATCCATACAATGGATTCCTTTAATTTCTTCATCTGCTCTATCTCTGCATCCTCCTCTTGCAACATTACAGGATCATCTTCTTCAGCCATTGTCATTCTCCAAACGTTCAAAGGTGGCTTCATAACAAACATTTTTTTAGTCTGGCTAGCAAGCTGACAACACTGTGTACAGAGATGGGCAAGTTATAGTACATTTTGATCTGGCACAAATTATAACTTCATGTTGTAAGTATAACTTTTTAATTTCTACGGTTTGTGTAGGTTAAGTTGGTTTTTGCATAGAAACAACACATTAAGTTTGCTTAGCTGTAGCTAGTCTTAAAACGATACATATATATATATATATATATATATATATATATATATATATATATATATATATATATAATTATATATATATAATTATATATATATACATATATTCAATGAAAAACCCAACGTTTTAAGACTAATTACAACTAAGTAAACTTAATGTATATATGCATATGAAACAACTCCTTCCCACGAAGAGAAACAGCTGCGGTCAGAGGGGGTTACTTTGGAAGCGCTTTATTTCTTAGGCAAAACAGGTAGGTAACGGCGAATGCATTTCGGCATCTCAAATGCCTTCCTCAGCACCCTGCAACCATTAGAGCCTTGCAATGCATTCCACTGCTCTGCCGCCTGTGATATGGCGTTGACGATATTAGGCTCCTCCCAAGCTGATCCTGTTCACCTGTTTAGAGTTCAGCACTATAACAAACTCAAACTCCCAGAATGCAAATGTCCAGGCATCTGGGTCGGCGGTGTGGGGGGTAAATCAAATAAATCCAATGTCTCTAGCAGGCTTGGATGGCATGACTCCTTCCCATATTACCAGGATCCAAAGCACCTCCTCGGGTCCCCTCGGACTGCTCAACCAAACAGCATAGGAACTCAATGTGCGGGGGCAGCCATGAGGCTTACAACATCACAACAGAGGTAAAATAGCTCACACCGCCCGCTTCTTCCAACTGTAGCGGCGAACACCAGACTTCCCAATTCCTCGGGTATGTGTAGCGCTGTAAAACAGTGAGATGCCAGTAATGTCCGGGTTACTTCAAAAGCAGGACCTTCCGTACTGCGCATACTGCCAAGGCGCAGAAAATACATGAAACAACTCCTTCCCATGAAGAAAAACAGCGGAGGTCAGAGGGGGTTACTTTATTTCTTAGGCAAAACAGGTAGGTAACGGCGAATGCATTTCGGCATCTCAAATGCCTTCCTCAGCGCCCTGCAACCATTAGAGCCTTGCAATGCATTCCACTGCTCTGCCGCCTGTGATATGGCGTTGACGATATTAGGCTCCTCCCCAAGTTGATCCTGCTCACCTGTTTAGAGTTCAGCACTATAACAAATTCCCAGAATGCAAATGTCCAGGCATCTGGGTCGGCGGTGTGTGGGGTATATATATATATATATATATATATATATATATATATAAATATATATATATATATATAATATCCAGCCAAACAAAGTTGCTTAGGATCCCTGCCGCATCCAGTGGCGGCCCTCCAACGGGATAGCGAATCCCTACACCTCCAACCATACACTTTCCTCGGTTCAAGAAAAGATTGTCCGGGCCACTTCCAAGTTACATAAGCGTGTTTATTTAAAAAAAGGCTTTTCTCTATGCGTTTCGCAGGTAAACCTGCTTTCTCACGAGAACGAGTCAACTGAGTTACGTGCATTAAATACATTGTCACCTGGTATTCACGTCATACCAATAGTAATGAACAACAGACTAGCTGATGTTGCTGTGGAGTGAGTTCACTTTTTTTCACGATATTTGGCATAATGATAAGAACACAAAATATATCATACTCCGGAATGTGCATCCGGAGCGGTGGAACAATAAAGCATTCCAAGTGAAATGATGCAAAATAAATGCAAAAAAAGTACAAACCAAGCCGTGTGAAGCACTCTGCTCAGTGCTAGTAACTCTTACCCTCAAGGTAAGAGACCTGTGTATCCAGGTTACCGTCACCCGGAATTCCCAGAGTGGAAGGTAAAGGACACATCTGCCAATGTTGCAGAGTGAAAACAAATCATGCCCCAGTGGGCTGGCGTGCTTAAGGGTCTGCACGTGACACACAGGGTGGCAGTAACTGCTGCTAATCGCGTCCTGATAGTCCATACCCCACGGGTAAAGTTACGGTATCGTCTGTATAGCCCCAGTGGGCAAATTAGGAAACACAATGTTTGCTTACTCAAACGCCACCCTTGGCGGTAGATGGCCAATCCAGATGCCAAAGCATAAGTGTTCTAGGATAACTGATAAATGCTGTCATACTTCATATTCAGCGTGAAATCCACAATAATACAGTTCTTTCAATGTGCAGTCGTTCAGGTCAGTGGTGAAAAGATTCCCACAGTAGGTTATCCCAAAGTTCTGTAAACATAAAGGATAAAGAAATTATCAAAAAGTAACACCAGTGGAGTTGTGATTAAAACATTTCAACAAACAGTTTCTCACAAACAAAGTTAAAAGGCAGCATGACTGCAACAGTATTAACAAGACAAGGTATTCTAGCCTAAATGTACGGCTAAATCTTTGTGTAAATTATTTTCACCTGGTTGTGTGGTTCTGTACTTGATTATAAGTCTAGATTCTAATCTCCTAATTTCTTTAACTCTGTCACCTCCTCTCTCCCTAGTAGGAACAGTTTCCAGAACACAAAATGAAAGCAAATGGGCATTTCTCTTGTGATGTGTGGAAAAGTGCCTCGCTATTGGATATTGTTTATCTCCATTTGTGATAGCCTGTATGTGTTCCAGAACTCTCTTTTTGGCCGGATGTTTGGTGCTCCCAATGTAGTAGAGCTGGCATGGGAATTTAGTGCATAAATTGCTTGGTCTGTGAGACACGTGGAATGCTTCAGGATCCTAAATTTGTCACTTTCTCTTGATAACTGGACCTCTTTCTGATTCCTACTGTTGCAACAGGCTTTGCATCTGCCGCAAACGTAGAATCCTTGATGGTTAAGCAAAAAACACATTAGGACTGAGCTACATGGGCATTTCCTCTTATCCCATTTTAGACCAGGGACCATCCCGTGGGGATTGCAAGTAAAGAGTATACCCGTGGTCTTTACTGAGGATCCCGAATATAAAAAGGGATTCAGCTTCATCAGCACAAAGTGTAGCCGAGACCTAATGGTACATACTATCGAGACTGCAGCCCGCATATGTCAAAAAGAACTTGAAGAACTTGAGAGCA
The DNA here is from genome assembly GCF_964263255.1 of Lissotriton vulgaris. NCBI lineage: Eukaryota > Metazoa > Chordata > Amphibia > Caudata > Salamandridae > Lissotriton > Lissotriton vulgaris. The sequence goes on along the minus strand of NC_141693.1, from coordinate 1,425,698,487 downwards.
TAACTATATCCATTAGAAACAATCACTCTGAAGCCGATGCCAGAGCATTGCTAGAGAAAATTGAAAAGGAGGTACAGACCTTCAAGGACAATACAATCAATTTCAAGACCAACAAATTTGAGAAGGACACAAAAAATTTCAACATTGAAACTGTATACCCTTTTCTTAAAGAAGATTACTACACACAAGTAGGAGCACGCAGAGTGTTAACCCAATACCAAGGAAGATCAAAAAACTGATTCACAACCTTTTCGGAGTCATCCTCATCGGACTCATATGGTGACACAAATTCCCGAGAAGGGACATCTAAGCGACAGGGTCCTTTTTTAGAACAAGGCGACCCGAGAAACGGAGTACGCTTCAAGCCACCTCAACCACAATGGGAAATGAGAACCCGCAAGAACTACTACAAGAGTTAAATACCACGTCCATAGTTAATTTATCATCAAGAGTACTAACTCAAGCCGAAAAATCCGTTCTGGAGTTGGGAATAAAATGTGTCCCCTCAATACGGACTGACTTTGCGAATTTGAAAATAGAGAAATTGGATCTCTTTCGAAAGATTTGATTGAAGGTGTTTTTTTCAGGAAAAGAATACCAAGGAAACAAAGAAGCCTCGGGCCTAACCAAAAAATCCACGTTTACCCCTCCACCACACCTGATGCCGAAACAAGTGATCGCATTTGAACAAGCAGTCATGTCTTCAATTAACCATCTTGAAAAACAAAAACAATATGTTCAAATGAACATATCGAAACAACAGCACAAGGCGATTAAGAAGTTACAGAATGAAGAATCTGTGATTATAAAACCCGCCGACAAGGGGGTAGCACTTGTAGTGTGGGCCAGAGACCTGTATATAGCAGAAGCAAACACACAAATTTTGAACAAAGAATGCTACAGACCGCTGAGTGAAGATCCCACCCGCCTTATCGAGGAAGAGATAAAAGAAAAACTCAAATTGGGCCTGGCCGAAGGAATCCTGGGACCGAAGGAGTATGACTTTGAACAAAACAAATCCGCGTATCCCGGTCATTTACTTCCTACCCAAAATCCACAAACACATGACAGATTGTCTCAGGATGTGAATCAATATTAGAGCAAGTGGCCAAATATGTTGACATTTTCATGAAGCAGTTCATCAACCAAGTACCCTCATATTTGCGAGACACTACGGACTTCTTGAATAAAATTGAAGGTCAATCGTTCAACAGTAATTTGCAGTGGCTAGTGTCCTTAGACGCAACGTTACTTTATACACAAATCCCCCAGGACGAAGCGCTAGAAGGCATGGAGTTTTATCTTGAAACACGTACAAGACCACGCCCAGTCCCAACAGCTTACATTTTAGATCTGGCTCGAATTGCATTGAAGCGTAATTATTTCAGGTTTGAGAACACATTCTATATGCAGGTAAAGGGCTCAGCAATGGGGTGTCCTTTCGCACCTGAAATGACCATATTGTTCATGGCCCTGTTTGAACAAAAATGTATTGACAACGATAACCCATTTAGCGACTGTATCACACAGTGGTACAGGTACATTGACAACGTCTGGTTCATGTGGAGTGGCCCTGAAGAACGACTAACACAATTCCATGAATGGTTAAAAGCAAGACATCCAGATATCAAATTTACCATGACAAAACATCGATCAGTATTGACATTTCTTGACGTGGAAGTATTTGAAGAGAATCAGAAACTAACTATAACACTGCATCGGAAATCCACTGACAGAAATACCATCTTACACTAATTGAGCTCCCATCCCAAAAATCTGAAAAACAATTTACCATACGGACAGCTACTAAGAATAAGGCGCAATTGCGCGTGCAAAGAAGATTTTATGGTTAATGCATCCATCTTTAACGACCAATTAAGAGATCGAGGTTATCCCCAAAAATTGTTGAAACACGCTGCCAAAAGAGCTTGGTGTACACAACGAGACACCCTGCTAATCAAAAGAGTGAAACCTCCTATGGAGAAACTGGTGTGTGTATCCACGTTTGGTCCACATACCAATAAATACAAGAAAATCATCTTATCAAATTGGCACCTTTTAACCGGATTGGACCTCCAGATGGAAAAACCTCTATTTGCCATGCGTAAAAATAAAAACATTGGGCAAAAAATAATCAGAGCCGACTTGGGACGAACACCAACGCCAGTCAGTGATTTCCACATGCAGTGGAAGTTGCCCCCGTTCAAGGTCACAGAAAATGTGGGAACTGCTCCACTTGCGGTACGACAATTGAGGGCCATGAGTTTATACATGACGGCATTAAATGGATACACAAGGAGTTCACCAACTGTAAAACTAGGAATACCATTTATGCGATCAAATGCCCATGCTCTCATATATACATTGGCAAAACGACCCAACAGGTGAACCAGCGAATCGTACAACATAGATCGCGCATCAAAAATCAAGTACTTACTGCCCCAATGGTGCAACATTTTGTTGACCAACAACATTCAGAAAGAGACTTTACTATCTGGTATTAAATTGCCCCCACATGGAAGCAATTTAGAAAATATGCTGGCTAAAAAAGAAGCGTATCTAATTCTAAAGTTCCATTGTACAACAAGAGGATTGAATGAGCTAAGCGAGTTGAACCAAGCACAAACTTAGAACCACAAGTCCCAGAATCCAAAGGGACAAGGAACACGATGATGACCCGCATAAAAGCAGAGACAGCACAAGCATCGAGTGATACACGTTGGTGAGAGAAGGCTGAATCTATGCCAGAAGAACACAGCTGCAAAGTAAGTGAAACCCGCCGCAAACACCGTTATGAAATGTGAAGTAGACAGGCGGTGAAACTGTCTTACAGAACAAAAATGTCACAGTGGTTCAAGTACTCCATCGCGAAAACGTGAAATGTAATAACATAATGGGCTGCAGCAGATAGATTAATAAGGACGATGAAAGCGCATATTTAAACAAATAGCTTTCCATTTACACTGCGTTTAAAAAAAAAAATGTTTCCTCTGTTTGGGTGTGACAGGAAATGATGCTGTCCCAAATTTAGATGAGGATACAATTCATCTGGTAGCAGAGGAACCTTTCATACAAGTAAGAGAAATGCAGTGGAAAGCTCTTCCTAAGTGCTTCCAACTCTAAGTCATAAAAAACAAAGATAGTAGTTAAGATTGTCCCATAACGTCAGACTCAAACTTATATAAAATCAATTTGGTTGTGTTTAGGGACAGAAGATGGACCTTTAAAAGAACCCCATCAAAAGCTATAAGGTACTCTTGGTATGTACTTAGTGGGTTGGTTTATTTAAATGTTTGATAAGAAGAGGCAAAGAAGGGCGCTACTCATTATATATTATTTTGTTTATTACCAGGATTACACTGTGGTCTAAATCCCTGATGATAATCCTCCAATGCAGAAGGGGATTGGAAACGCGTCGGCATGTCTTTAATCGTCTGCGAGGGACCAACATTGAATGGGACTCTAGTGAAGGTGTCATAATTGAAACATACCCCGAGAGCGAACTTTTATAAAAAAATAATTGTCCCGGCAGCCTGCCTGTCGTAGTGCCACATAGAATTTGAATATTGGCAGGCAATTGTTGAAATTTTGGACTGGTGTAATTAATTGATGCAAATACAACAGTGTTTTGTCTTTGTTTTTGATTATATTATGTTTTTGTAAAATATTTTTCATACAATTTTGATTCGCACAATATACTGAATGAAATGTGCATTGTTCCTATGCAACTAGAGTAATGAACAGGTGTTTGAAATGAAGTTGAATCAATACAAATATGAAAGTAAAGTACAATGATTTTTTGCGTTGTATTTCGAATCTGCAGTATTAATTAGCAGTACTGAAATTGGTGGCCTGGTACCCCTTGTTTGAAAAAAAAAAGATATATTATTTTTGACATTGTTTGTTTATATATAATGTACAAGAGTGTAAATATTTCAATGTACAGTTTGTCTTTCCTGCTAATGTATGTGAAAGTAAGGGGCGTGGCTTGGATGCCGAGGAGATAGGCAGCGTGAGCTCGGAGCTCCGCGCCCGATCCCGGAAAATATCCTGAATTTCTGATCGTACCCCGATGAAATCGGTATAATCCGACACTGGGCGGTACCACGGAGGGTCCGGCGCCGACGGCAGACGACTCGGGGCCATTCCAAGCCCGATATCTGACTTTGAAAGCTGAACTCAGGCGTGAAGACCTCGACCTAAAATGGCGGCGGTGGCATGAGGCACAGAGACAACGAAGGCGCTGGCCCGGAGTCACATTAAGGGCTGCTACTTCCACAGATAGGAGGTGTTGACGGCTGCATCGCGCCCCTCTCGGGGTGTTGGAGTGGACCTCTAGCGCGCCACCGGCGGTGGTTGGGATCCGAACCCTTGATAGTGGCGGCGACAACACGGCGACGACCCAGTGACGATGGCCCCAGGCCACTGAGCACGACTGGCGCCAGCCGGATTAGCGGCCGATCGAGCACCCTGCTCCCTAGAGGCAGCCTTGAATCCGGAGACTAGAGCAGTGCCCCAGGCGCGGAACGCGGCGGGCCTTTTCCGCTACTGCTGCAAGGGGACCTTCCTGAGGGCGAAGCCCGGCGACGTGCGGAGCGGGGGCAGAGACAGCTTTGGAGGCCACCGCTCGTGCCGGCCCAGATGGGGAAGCCGAAAGGGAAGGGAGATGGTGCGACCGATACAGAAGCCGCGGAAGGAGCGGATCGAGACCAGTCGGCGCTACAAAGGATGCAGGACCGTATCCTGGAGGCCATCGCCACCACAAAGGACGCCTTGCAGCAGGACATAGCCCAGGTGGCGACGGGCTTGGGCCTCCTAAAAGCTGACCACGATAAGCTCAAGGACAGAGTGAAATCCGTGGAGGTCACGGTCCAGGAATTGGCCCCGAGCCATGCAGCGGTGAAGGCGCAGATGACGGAGGTGATGGATCGTTTGAAGGTGCTGGAACGGAGGGCCGAGGACGCGGAAAACCGGAATAGGCGCAACAACGTACGCCTAGTAGGCCTGCCGGAAAAAATCGAAGGCGACGATATGGTGGGCTATCTCGATAATTGGTTGCGAACGGAGGTGGCGCTGGAGGGACTGTCCCCCTTCTTCTCCCTTTAGCGAGCGCATAGGGTTCCGGCGCGCCCGCCGGCCCCGGGCCTCCCGCCTCGCCCAGTGGTGTTCAAGTTGCTCCATTACCGGGACAGAGACTGGCTTTTGCAAAGGGCGAGAGAGGCAGGGCCCTTTCAAGTGGACAACAACAGGGTCACTATGTTCCCGGACTATACGTTTGAGACGCAGAGGCTCAGGGCGAACTTCCTGTCCCTTAAGCGGGAGCTCCGTGATGAAGGCATCAAGTACTCCCTGTTGTTCCCAGCGAAGCTGAGAGTGGTGATAGATGAACAGACACTCTTCTTCACGTCCTCGGCAGACGCTTGGGCCTGGTGGGACACTTATAAAGCGGGAACGGATGGTGCCAAGGCCAGGGAGGAGGAGGCTAAGGTGGCACAGCCGATCAGGAAATCTCAACGGATCAGGAAGAACCGCAGGAGGACCGGCAGACCTTCGGTGTCACAGACGGAGACGGAGAGACAGGCGGCCCTACAGGCAGTGGCGGACTTATCCAAAACTACCAGAAGTCAGTCCGGGAAGGGCACGGACTCGGAGGGCCCGGGCACGGGCTCGGAGACGGGACTTTCGGAATATGGTGGAGCCAGGGGCCCTATCGTGACGCCGCAGACTTCGGAGGAGATACTTGAGGCGTGTTGATCTGGACTAGTGGAGTGGACTCGCTGGTTGGACACCGGGGCGCTGGGCCCGTGGCAGTGGAACACTGTTACTTGAGGTTTCGGGGCGCTATGATGTGGGGATTGTGGGGTGGAGTGCGCGGGGTTGATTTGCTTTCACGAACCTTTCGCATCGTACCACGCCCTACTGGCCCTTAAGGTCATCGCAGTGGAGACTGCGACCATTACTGCCTTTCTTTGAGGGGTGGTTGGGAGTGTTGGTTTGGATGGGGGTACTTCCAGTTGCGGGGGGGCCTGTCCTGGGGGGGTGGGAGTTGAGAGCAGTTGGGGTTGCTCAGGGGGTAGTTGTTGTTGGGGGGGTTTGGCTTCCTGTTTGGAGAGGGAGGGTGGGTTGGTCCGTGGTCGCGGAGCGAGCGAGGTCAATGAGCGATATTGTTCGATCTGTTTGTGTGAAGGGGAATGGCTAGTACCGGGGCGTTGAAATGTGTGTCCTGGAATGTGCAGGGTATGCAGTCCATGACACGCAGGCATAAAGTTCAGGCATACCTCAAGCGTAGGGGGGTTCACATAGCGTTCCTGCAAGAAACACATCTTAATAAGCAAGAAGGGATTGCACTGCAGAGGCGTTGGAGGGGGCAGCTGTTTAATACGACGTTCTCAGCTTTTGCGAGGGGGGCACTGATTTGGATACGGGCGGGGGTTCCCTTCCAGGTTACAAAAACATTGGTGGACCCTGAGGGCAGGTATGTGGCAGTGGAGGGGAGGCTGAAAGGCAGGGTGGTGTCTCTCTGCAGTGTGTACGCTCCCAATGTGGATCTGCCCGCATTTTTGTCTACACTCTCGGGTAAACTGGCGGGTTATTTGGCGGGGCCGGTACTCCTGGGGGGGGATTTCAACTCGGTCGAGGATGTGATATTGGATAGGTCCCATCCCCCACTGCGCGCGTCCCCAGTGCATAGAGTAGCCAAGCGTAGGTTGGAGTGGCAGGAGAGCTGGGCCCTCACGGATGCATGGAGGGCGTTACACCCCACTACTAGGGACTACTCCTTTCACTCGCACCTGCATGATCTACACGTCAGGCTGGACGCGTTTCTGTGTTCATCATGCGTACTTTCTGCGGTGGGAGGGGCGGAATATTTGGCCCGAACGATATCGGACCACAACCCTTTGTTGCTATCCCTGAACTGGATGGTGACTGCTAACTGCGTGCCAACATGGCGCCTGCAACCCGACACCCTGGATGACTTGTTGTTCAGGGAGGCCCTGGGAGAACGCATTGAGTGCTACTTTGAGGAGAATAACGGCTCGGCCTCCACGAGGGCGGTAGAGTGGGATGCGTTTAAGGTGGTGGTGCGAGGACACTGTATTGGACACACGGCTGGGGCTCGCAAGACTTTGTTGGATGACTTGGATAAGGCTGAAACGCGGTTGAGAGAACTGGAGAAGGGTCGCCCAAATCACCCTGAGTTACAGGAGGGGCTTAGTGGGGCCAGGGAGGGGCTGGCTGTGGAACTGGAACGGCTGCGCAGCTTTGATCACAAGGCGTACATGACGAGGGCGCACGCGGAAGGCGATAAGGCGGGGTCTATGTTGGCGTGGCTCGCTAACCCAGTCAGGAGGGGTATGCCGATCATGATGATCCAAGAGACAGGGGAGGAACCCTGCCACACCCAACCCGGGATCCTGAATAAGTTTCGGACTTATTATGAGGGTCTCTATGAGAGTGGTGGAACAGGGGGGACAGATGAGCTAGGAGAGTTCTTGGACGGCTTACGACTGCCGAGGGTGGAAGATTCGGAGGCAGAGGAGCTGGGTCGGCCCATTACGCTCGGAGAGATAGGGTGTGCAGTGAAACAAATGGCTAGAAATAAGACCCCGGGACTCGACGGACTCCCGATAGAGTTTTATAGTAAATATCTGGAGTGTCTTGCTCCCCGGCTGCGAGAGGTCTACAATGAAGCGCAATCGAGGGGTCGGCTCCCGGGCTCCATGTGTGAAGCCCTCATGATCCCGCTGTTAAAACCGGGCAGGGAAGTAGCGGCTTTATCCTCGTACCGTCCGTTGTCCATGTTGACGACGGACTACAAGATCCTGAGTAAGATTCTTGCCAACAGACTGCTGGTGCACATGACTAGCCTTGTTCATAAGGACCAATGCGGTTTTATCCCGACGCGCAACACTACCCACAATATTCGCAGACTTACGAGACTGATGGGGGCGGACTGGCCGGGCGCCGTCTCTCCATTTGTCCTTTATATTGACATAGAGAAGGCCTTCGACAGCCTTGAATGGGGGTACTTGTATGAGGTGATGCGACGCTTCGGGCTGGGGGATGGATACATAAACTGGACCAAGGTCCTGTATACTGATGCGGTAGCGAGAGTCCGAGTGGGTGCTCTGATCTCGAGGCAATACCCGGTCAGGCGTGGCACCAGACAGGGGTGTTCCCTATCTCCGCTCCTGTTTGCCCTGGCGATGGAACCCTTCGCTGTGGAGGCCAGGCTGGGCCGCCACTACGCCGGTTTATCATTTAGGGGCAGGCCGCATTACATTTCTTTATACGCAGATGATCTGCTGATGTTTTTGGCTGACGCGGGCCCCGAGCTAGAGGGGGCACGGCGGTTACTGGGGCGGTTCGGCCGGCTATCAGGCCTGAGGGTCAACTGGCCTAAATCCTACTTATTCCCCCTGAGGTCAGGAGAACCGTGTCCACTCACCGCGCAAGAACTCCGGTGGGAACCGCGCTGTCTGCATTATCTGGGAGTCTATGTCTATCATACCCCGGCTGATTTGCTGGAAGGTAACATCACCCGTTGTATTACTACCCTGCGGGGGAACATGGACTTCTGGTCTACCCTGCCGCTATCCCTGGCTGGTAGGATCTCCCTGCTCAAGATGGTGGCCCTGCCCAGGCTATTGTATTATTTTAGGACGCTCCCGGTGTGGGTCCCGAGTTCTATTTTCAAGCGCCTGAGATCTCTGGTCATAGCGTTCTTATGGGGCACGGGACGGAGGCGCATAGCGCTCGACACTCTGCTGCGCCCCAAGGATGAAGGAGGGTTGGCGGTACCTGATTTTGAGGGATATTATCTGGCCGCGCAGCTGCAGATTTTTACTCAGGAGGTCGCGAAAGTGTATAGAGGCCCTGAGGACGCGAGAGTAGAAGGCACCCCGCGACATGTGCTGGCGTACATCACGTTACACCAGAAACTCCGGCTAGGAGATTTGACGGTCGAGGAGCAGACATTCCGGCTCTGCTGGAACCGGGCCCGTAAGCGGGCGGGAGTCCGCCTTATGTATGCCCCTGAAATCCCATTGGGGATGGTTACGGCCCTCCCACATGGAGGAGACTGGTCGCGCTTGTTGGGTTGGGAGGAGGCGGGGATACAAATGTTGGGTGATCTGTATGAGGATGGGGTACTACTGCCGTTTCAGGAATTGCAGGAGCGGTTCGACCTACCGAGGGGCGACTACTTGTTGCACGCAGCGGTCACGGGCGCTATGCAGGCTCACTGGGGGGAAGGATTGCAGGCGCCGGGCACCTCCATGGCATGTCAATACACGATGATGGCTGCGGGGACCTTTATGGCTGTCACCTGCTTGTACTCCAGGATACAGAGGGAGGCCTTACAGCCTCTGACGGCTCTGAAGGCCAAGTGGGAGCTGGACCTCCAATTAGAGATCCCTGACACGACCTGGGGCCAGCTACTGAGGCGGGCACGGAAGAGCTCGAGAAATGCCAGGTTTCAGTTAATCCACTTCTACATCATTCACAGGGCATACCTCACACCGGGGAAAATACAACAATACTTTGGGATAGCAAACGCTGCTTGCCCCAGATGCAATACGGTTGGGGCGGACCTAGGTCACATGTTATGGGATTGCCCCTCTCTGGGAGACTACTGGCAGGAAGTGGGACGAGCCCTCAACAGTGCAACAGACAGGGACATCCAGTACACGAAAGCGGTGGGCATCCTCCATTGGTTCCCACACACGCCTAGAAACAAGACTACCAGCAAATTTATAGACTTGGGGCTCATTCTAGCTAAGCGGGAGATAACGAGGAATTGGAAATCGAGAGTGGGGCCCGCGTATAAGAGATGGTATGGGGAATGCCTGAGGTGGGCGGCGTGTGAAAGCACCTTGAGGTACCAGATGGCCTGGAGGACGAATGACGAGAAGGCTCTGGAGAGGGCAACTGCGTGGGAAATGATGGTGCAGGCGCTCCGTGACATAGATGATGAGGAGCAGGAGGGCGAGGAGGAGCTGGATGTAGCAGACCCTGTCATCATACCGGGGGGCACACCTTAGCGAATGTATGTACTCCCTGCATCACAACAGACGTTCTTACAACGATGATTCAGCGCAGCGCGACCACGGGGGAGGGAGGGAAGGAAGCTGGAATTGGCGGGCTGTTGGGGGAACGAAATTATGGGGCGGGGGAGGGGTGAAAACCAAAAAAGCAACCCAGCAATACTTAAGTACCACTAGTGTCGGACAATGTAAGATGGTACGAGAAATACTCATGGACAGAGGCTAACCGTGCCTGAGGAAGGGGCGGACCTCCCGGACAAGAACACAATGAACCATACTATTTCTTGTACACAGAGTAATTATAATTTTGATTGTCTTGTCTGTACAATTATATTGGTGATGCAATAAAAATGATGTTAAAAAAAAAAAAAAAAATGTATGTGAAAGTCATTTGCAAAAAATAACAAAATAATTGGCATTTAAAAGGTTTGCCTGGTTGGGATTTAATAAATATTTTTCCAACCTTGAAATCTGACAAGGTAGCTGCTGCTGCGAGAGCGCTTGCGCGTTTTTGCAGTAAAACTCCTGTTTTAAAAACGTTATATATTCTTTTTGTTTGTTTTGGTCATTTTGACCCTTTTTTAAATTGCCCCTTACCTGCACCATAAATTGTGCCCCTTCACCGCCGTTTTGGCGGGTCTGGTCCTGGGGTGGGTGCCTGGTTCGTTTTTGGCGGACATCTTGGAGTGGGGTGAGTGGAGTGAGGCTTTTCCAAATGACAGCGCTTGAATGCGCATGTGCCGCCTGGGAACACCTATTTAGGGCGAGTCCCTCCTGCTTTCAGCCCCTGACAAGGTAGCTGCTGCTGCGAGAGCGCTTGCGCGTTTTTGCAGTAAAACTGCTGTTTTAAAAACGTTATATATTCTTTTTGTTTGTTTTGGTCATTTTGACCCTTTTTTAAATTGCCCCTTACCTGCACCATAAATTGTGCCCCTTCACCGCCGTTTTGGCGGGTCTGGTCCTGGGGTGGGTGCCTGGTTCGTTTTTTGCGGACATCTTGGAGTGGGGTGAGTGGAGTGAGGCTTTTCCAGCTGACAGCGCTTGAATGCGCATGTGCCGCCTGGGAACACCTATTTACGGCTCCTCCCCTAGCGCAGCGGGATCGCGCAGCGGGATCGCGCAGCGGGCGTGTCCTCGCGTGGCCGGAGTCGTGCCAGAGTCCTGCCCGTCTGCGCCCGTCCGCGCTCGGCTGCGCTGGCTTCGCGGCGCTATTTACATCAGGTGCATCTCTAACTATGCTTATGTATACCAGGGATAGTCTCCTGGCATTTAACACCTGTCTGCCTCCCTGCGCCGAATTCCGCGTTGACCCTTTGTGTGGCCCCCATCGCTGTGCTTGTGGCGGCTGGCTACTCGAAGCCCCTTCCCGTTTGGGGTCTTGTATAGTGCAGCCTGCCATAAGCAGTAAGGTCTCTTCGCGACATCTCACCATCTGGAATTTAAACGTCAGATCGGCGGTCAAGCATTATCAGGATATTGCTGATCTTGTGGACAATGACCCCCCTGACATCTTTTGTCTGACAGAGACATGGCTGCAAGACACCGATTCTACGGTATTGAATCTGGCGTTCCCCGTTGAGTATTCCATCTACACGCTCAATCGCTCTTCGAGAGGGGGTGGCGTCGCTCTTGCTGTTAAATCGTGCTATTCTTGCGCCTGGAGTGTGCAGAACATCACGGGCTGCGAAAGTGCCCTGTTCAAGGTTGCGGTTACTCCGCATTTTACCTTGTCAGGATTGCTGATTTACCGTCCACCTGGTAGCTCAGTGGCATTTCGAGAGGCTCTTCCTGAGGCGGTTAGTTCACTAGCAGTAGGGTCTGCCAATTTTTCTATCATTGGTGACTTGAATCTCCATTTTGACACTCCGTGTCTTTCTTCTGTGGGAGGGATGGTGGCGGACCTTGAGGCCCTTCAATTGTTCCAGCTGGTCTCGGACCCCACTCATAGTGGTGGCCACACTCTGGACCCCTTTTTTTCTAACTTAGAAGGGGTTACAGTGCCCCCCCCCTCCCCCTGACCTGGTCAGACCACTCACTTGTGATCATTCACTGTCCTCTTGACGAAGCCCCACTTAAGGTGCCACTGCGAGCCATGCCCAGACGGCGCTGGAGCAAATTAAAGGCAGAAGATCTCCACCGCCTTCTCACTGACGATCCACTGGGTGCAGTGGAGAACGTGGAGTCTGGTTATGACCATTTCTGCGGATGGGTAACCAGGGCCCTCGACTCCCTTATCCCGATGGTTTCCAGTAAGTGTGGCTCCCGCGCCCCCAGTCCCTGGTATGATGGCAATCTGAGGGCTCTGAAAAGTGTCTGCAGACGTGCAGAGAGAGATTGGAGGAAGAGGTATGACAGCAGCAAAAAAACCCTGTATATGGCTGCGGTCAAGTCTTATCACCGTGCGGTTTGTAGAACCCGGGCTGAATACTACGCTCTGGAGTTTCGCAATAGTGGGAATCCTGTTAAAACCATCTTTAAGGCCCTCAAAGACCTTGTGGCAAGGAAGCCGGCCGGTAACTCCATCAGCTCCAATACTCATTGTGAAGCGCTGGCGGCTTTCTTCCTGGAGAAGGTCCAGACCATATATAGGGCCTTCCCCTCCTCCACTGCACAAACCAGTATGGGGCCTCCCATCCGGCTGGATCAGGTGGTGCTAGACTCTCTCCCCTCTCTCTCTTTGGAGTCTTACACGGCCTTGGCTCTCCGAGTTAAGTCTGGGTCGCCGGACGATCCGCTTAAGCCACCTATGTTCAGAGACCAGGTTTTTGCTCGCCCGGTTTGCGACTTAATCAACATGTCGCTATCATCAGGCCAGGTGCCTTTGAAATGGAAGCATGCAGTAGTAATGCCCATTTTCAAAAATCCATCTCTCGACCCTACAAAATCGGAGAACTACCGCCCGATTTCGCTTCTCCCGTGGCCAGCCAAACTCGCGGAGGCGCATGTCAACACCGCCCTCACTGGTCATCTGTCGCGTGCCAACATTCTGGACGACACCCAGAATGGTTTTCGGGCTGGCCACAGTACGGAGACAGCACTGTTATCTATTGTCGAGCCACCTTTGGGTAGTTCTGGATGCAGGTCAAACGGCGGCGCTTGTTTTGTTAGACCTAAGCGCCGCCTTTGACACGGTCTCCTATGACATTCTCCTGCAATGTCTTGAGGAGATAGGGGTGATCGGCACTGCACACCAGTGGTTCCGTTTGTTTCTCAGGGATCGTTCCTTCTGTGTGGCGTCCCCGCCCTACCAGTCCAAATGTCATCCTCTGTCTCTTGGGGTCCCACAGGGTTCCTCACTGAGCCCCATGTTGTTTAACATCTACGTGAGGCCGCTGGCTGAGGTTGTGAAGCTCTGTGGTATGACCATGGTGTCGTACGCAGATGACACCCAGCTAGCGGTCACGATCAGCGGGGACTCTGGGGTGGATGCCCCAAGATTCAGAGAAGGACTCAGGGCGGTGGCTGGTTGGATGACGTCCAACTGTCTCCAACTAAACGCCAAAAAAACGGAGGTGATGATCTTTGGGAAGCGGACAGACCTATGCGGAGACATTTGGTGGTCCTCTGAGCTGGGGCCGACCCCCACTCCGGTTGCGGAGATCAAAAACATTGGTGTTTGGCTGGACCCTTCCCTCAACTTCATTGGCCACACCAAAAGGACGGCGGCTTGCTGCTTCGGCATCCTGCGCAATCTGCGCCCTGCCCTTAAATACTTCGATGCCGCAACTCGTCAATTGGTGGTGCAAGCAACGGTTTTGGCGCGGTTGGACTATGCCAGCTCCCTTTTTAAAGGATTAAACCAGGCAGAGTTAACCCGACTTCAAAGAGTGCAGAACGCTGCGGCCAGAGCGATCGTAGGTCTTCCTAGGTTTTGCTCGGCCGGTCCATCTTTGCGAGCCTTGCATTGGTTACCCGTTAGGCAGCGGATCCACTTTAAAGTTTTGTGCCTTTCCTTCAAAATTCTGAAGGGCCTATCACCTCCCTTACTGCACCAACTTTTGCGCCCTTACATCCCGGGCCGCACTCTGCGCTCGCTAGACCAAGAATTAGCGGTAGCCCCTCGGTTCAAACTCAGTCGGGTGGGGGGTCGCTCTTTTAAGGTGCGGGCAGCCGCACTCTGGAACGCTCTCCCTTTGAAACTCCGGACCTTTGGTGACCTGCTCTCTTTCCGCAAGGCCGCTAAAACTCATTTATTTTCTGAGCTTTGTTAAATCCTTCACTCCCCAATTTCTTAATAATTATTTCTGTTCCCCAGTTGTGTTGTGTTCGCCACCTTGTCGGTGCGCCGGGACGCTCCTTCGCTGGAGCAGCCGTGCGCAATACAAATAGCACTAACATTATAACATTAACATTAACATTTTGTTTGAAGTAAGTGTGGTTTAGGCACTTTGTGTGTCAGATATTTAATTGATGGCTGACACGTTTCGACCTTACGGTCTTTGTCAAAGGATTTCACTAAGACTATAAGGTCGAAACATGTCAGCCATCAATAAACTATCACTGACAAATGACGATCTTTTGAAATATATATACATATATTATATATATACGTGTTCACTCGCCTCAATAAACAGGGATGCCAGCACTTCATTGTTTTTTTTCTTCATTTTTTGCAGTGTCACATATTCAGCAGTGTGGCAATGGTTAACGCATTTCATCTACCTAGTAGTCTTGCTCACAACAACGAGTGCCACCTTGTTCATGCCTTTACTACCCATTCACCTGAGGCATGCCGAAGTACTGCATTGCTATTCCTGGAGATGGTGAATTTATGTTATATTATGGCACTATGCACAAATAATAATGATGAATACCAAAATCTAGACAAAAAAAACTTATGGATCCATTATATAGCCCTTGTGGTCAACTTAGTATGAGATAAGCCCTGCAATCCATGCAAAATAGCTCAGGTGCACCACTCTCAAATTATTTATCCATATGAATACATTTGCGTAGTCCTATTTTGCAATCTGCCAAGTTTGTTTTAATTGTACAAGGTGCCCTATGCATTTTGAGCCTGAGTAGCAATGACTCAAATCCAATCTCATATTCAAATGATCTGATTAAGTTTTCCATAATAATACATGGTCTGGAAAAACCCAAACCAAAAACATTAAATTCTGTCATTCTCTAGTGCTTGCATTTATGTTTTGCAAAATACACACAGATGATGGACGGAATGCAGAGCAAATCAAACATCAAATAGATCTGGGTTAAATCCATTGTTCTTTTGATCACCATGCCACCCCGGTTTAGACCCAGCCATATGCAAATCAGTCTTGACCCTGTCCCTCATGGGTACAAGCCACCCCGGACTGCCAAGCCAGGTCCTCCGGGAACAAGAAACAAGCATTCTGGGACCTTTTTTGGGGCATCACCCCTCATCAGCCAGGCTAGCTTGAATCCAGTGACACAGTGAGCCAGGGACCCACGTGTGGGCATACCCGGTGCACTTAAGGCAAGAAGGCAAAAATCACACTAATGATGGACGGAATGCAGAGCAAATCAAGCATTCACCCTCTGTAATAGATCTGGGCTAAATCCATTGTTCTTTTGCATATGGCTGGGTTCATACGGGAATGGTATGGGAAGCAAAAAAATTATGGATTTTGGTCCAGATCTCTGTACTCGGGCGAATGTATGACATTGTTCTGCATTCTTTCCATCACAGGTTTCGCCTGTCGAAAGCTGCGCAGCAGCCTTTCGCGCACGCGAAATCTTATGTCTTTACACTGTGTGGCTTTGTTCCGCCTCTCTGTTCCATTGGCTAGCTCCATAAATGGAGGCTAGCCATTGGAACAGACATCTGTCCGTCATTGCCGGAGCAGATTCGTGGGCGTTCCCGAGAATTTTTCGCTTTTTGGCCCACGTCATTTTCCTTGCAGGTAATCAGCATTTTCACTATTTTTTTATCCCGTTCCCGCCCCCCCTCCCGCTGTCCGTTTTCCCGTTCCCGCCCCTCCCCTCCCGCTGTCCGCGTGCCCGTGCTTAATGCTTGTTGTTTTGTGACTTTTTTAAAAAAGTGTATTCATTACAAGTCTCCCACCGAGATCGTGTCTGTTAGCTTATACCATAATAATGATTAATACCACCCCCTAAAGACCCGATCCACCTATGGTCATATTGGTGCCCATCAGAAATATCATCCACGTCGTTCCGACATCAGGATTGGTGAAGCTGTCTCCCATGGGTACACGCTACGCTTTTTTCCTAGAGGTATGTCAATTCCAAATGAATGAACCAAGCAGACAAGAGTGTAAGAGACATTGAAAAGGTACTTGAAGTAGAGTCCGAAAGAGTGCGACACACAGACATCCAGCAGAGCGACCATGTTGGAAAATACATTATTTACAGGAAATTATAGTAGACTAATGAAATGTTAGTAAAATGCAGTTCTGTAATGAGATATAGTTCTGTAAGATACGTTTTTTTTTCAGGAATCGCTTACTTTGTACAAAACATCTGTTTCCACATAACTAATACTCTCTCAGTAATATAAACACTTTAGCATCGTACAATAAAAAATAATAACAACATGTTGTACCTTATAGAGATCTTAAAACAAAAATCTGCAGCTGACGTTGTGCAAACTTTTCATGATTCCTTTTAAAGATGACCGCTTTGTGGTCAGTCATCAAGACAGCAACCAAGGCATGTCCATTTTCTATGTTTATGGCTCGGCCTGGATGAGCAGTCTCGTGTTTCCGCTGCTCTCCGTTCCGGGTGACCTGTCTGTGTGGCTCCGCTCCCCACCCGCGCGCCAGAGCCAGCCCTCCTCTCGCCTACAGCACCATGGCGGAGTTTGACATGTTCGGCTCGGCTCCACTTGAGGTGGGGAATGGGGTCCCCGAAGAGGATCCCCCTGCCGCTTTCCTCGCCCAGCAAGAGAGCGAGATAGCAGGTATCGAGAACGACGAGGGCTTCAGCATCCTGGAGACCGGCCAGGTGCCTGACTCTCTGTCTGCCGGCGGTGGAGGTATGTCCATCTTCGCACCCTTCCTCTATATTCTAAGACTCCTTCGCATTTAATGACTGATCCGCCCTCCCTATACTACCAACTAGTCCCTTCTAGCCTATATCCACTGATCGAACATCCTACCCTTTCACATTACCTCCTAACCCCACTGTCCACTAATCCTTATAATTCACTGACTTACTCCCACATCACAGAAGCACACTTCCGCTTTTGTACCTTGGCCTATTATGCAACCTCTATCTTTCATTTCAAATCCACCCCCCCAACATCACTGGCAACTAGCTAGCATATAATGCAGACCTGTCATAGCTAAGGGTCTATAGGTGTTAAGTTTGAGAAATGTTTGAAAAACCTTGCACCCTTGCTGCCCAAAGTGTGGCAGTTATAGGAAAGGAGGATTAAGTTTTTTTGGGGGAAGGGGGGTTGATGCGCTACAAAACTCCAAAATAAACAAGCTGTATGCAATGCAGAATCTTGAAGTAGCAGCACCACCTATCTACCCCTATTCCTTTTTTTACAGCGCACGTGGAAAAGTGGTAACTTATCATGGCCTGAACTGATAATAATTAGCATTATCCGTCGATTCAGTTTAAAAACACAGACAAGTGCTTTTAATTTGTAGTAAATCTAGAAGTAGCAGACCTTAGACTAAAACATGTGTGGCTTTTGGCTTCCAACAGATGTCTTTATAAAGTGTTGAATATCAACGTGCTTACATAAATAAATTACTCAAGTCTAATCCATGTAAATACTTCTGCGTTTAAAAATCCACAAGCAGTGAGAGGAGTTTAGGCATTACCTTGAAAGTTTGTTCCTACATGTTTTAAAGTTCGTTCCTACGTGTTTTAAAGTTCAAAGTGCAAACCTATTTAACAAACTGCTGGAGGTGTCTCCGGATAGAAAGAGGAAAACAAGCATTTGCATAGCCAATAGGTCTTGCCTTTGGGACCTTTTTAGTATTTGGAAATTGCAACACATTATCCTCGGTGCTACAACATATCAATCACAAAAGTGTCAACTGAGAGGCAACAATGCAAACCAGCAACATCACCGACAATAAGTGTCACTCAGTTAAGTTTGGTTGTATGCTTTACTAACTTACATATCAATCACTGTCATCTTAAGATTCACGTGAACATGCATTGGTCCTTACCCACCACACCTCTGTCAATGAACGTGGTCCCCTGGTTAGGTTCGACCGATGTAAAAGAAAGAAGAGAAAGATCAGAGAAGAGACATAAAGAGTAAAAGAAAGAGGAGAAGGAAACAGAGAGATAGTTAACTGTCTAAACATATAGGCATCAGGACATCAACTGAAGTCTTATATATCAAATGTATTACCCAGTCAGTAACATGTTACTAACATAACATAATAACAGTTGGCTTATACCCTGCCAAACCAGATTTGACCTATCTTGTCAGAAATTTGCGAAAGATTAAGCTATTGACATTGTAAAGGACAATGCAATTTATTTATCTGTTTTCAAAACCACCACATAAATAAACAATTTGTCATTTACAATGCCAATAGCTCTAACTTTGTCAAAGGCGAAACCGTTGCATTGTAAATGCTTGTTCTTTTTGCATTTGTCACCCCAAGTGGGATGGGTATACCCAGATGTGGGTCATGTGCTCTCCATGCCACTGAAGTAAAAGCATGGCTGATGAGGGGTAAAATCCCCAAAACAGTCCTAGGATGCTTGTTTCCAGTCCAGGAGGACCTGGCATGGCAGTTCTTGAGCCTGCTTCCTGTTCCCATAGGAAGCAGGCTCAAGACTGATTTGCATATGGCTGGGTTCAAACTGGAATGGCTTGGGGAACAAAACAACAATGGATTTAGGCCCAGATCTCTGCACTGTGGTGAATGTATGATATTGTTCTGCATTCTGTCCATCAGAGAAGGAGTGTCTTATGTTGTGTCTGAACCCTTGCAAGGTTGCAATAGTGTGCATACCCATGTCCATATTTGTGGCCTTTTGTGTCCAGAGTCTTAATGATGAGGGACTGCAGGTAGAAGAGAACAGTGGAGACCTATGCTCATCAGTTGGATGCCCAGTTGAGTGATAACTCCATCTTCCACTACACTGATTGTAGCAAGCTTGCTGTTGTAGCTTATAAACTTAGATTAGTGGCCCTAGGCAGGGCACAGCAGGAGCAGTAGCACAGTTTCTATTTTATCTCTGCAAAACACTTGTATGTTTTCAGGGAAAGTATATATTAGAATGAGGAGACAGACTATACACTGTGATCATTTTTTGTAACCAACAAAAAGAATCAAACTGCACCCTAGCGTCTATCTTAGTGATGCCAGAGAGGTAGCTCATTTTGTCACTTTTCTATATGAATGATGAGATGTTTTCACAAAATTGAATGACATATGGTTTAATTACTATTGGGGCAGACTGTCAGCCCAGTTCTCAGGGGCCTGCCGGATAAGTATTGATGCTATCTTTGGAAACACAGTGGCAATGCAACACTGCAAGATTAATGAATTACCAAGTGCTTGTTTTTTTGGTCTTTGAGTTTCAAGAAGTAGAGAGGTCAAACTGTCTTGGCTTACTCTAGGAGTGTGATGTCAGGTAGAATTTCTAATTCAGCTAGTACTAGTGTCACCCACAATAAATATAATAATATCCATCCAGTGTTCTTTGTTTCCATTTTGCTCATATGCTTAATAACTGTATCATGGAACAACAATGGTTCCCATGGCAACAAGGATGAGCATGGGATATCAAATGATATTGTAAATTTATAACAATATTTTCAATACATAAATAGAGTTTTCTTATAAAAGACTTCAGTGGGCTGTGAATAAACATGAAGTGAAATAAGTACTTGGACAAACAATGTGAAACAGGTGACTTGAGGGTGCAATATTTGTATCACAATGATACTGCAAGAATACAGCCCATAAAAGTATGATCAATTAATAGGAATTGAATCTGTATGAGTTTGTCACTGGTGTTTTCATCCATTAAAATGGCAGGATCATCATTAGGCTTGAGGAATTGTGACAATCTCGATAAGTAATTTCTGCCAAAAATTGGTAGAGCAGTGATATGGGTGCCAAAGTAATCTGGATGGCTTCTTGAGTGGCAAACTATAATAGATTGTTGTAAATAAATCTAGGACCCTAGTGTAAACTTTCCCGATTCATGCCCTTATATAGATATACTTTATCATATCCTTATATAGGCATAGAAATCACTACCATATTTGGCCTGAGCCTTACAGCCCAAATACGGCATGGCTACTTCCACTAAGTTTCGAGAATCAACAACGATTTCTTGGAAAAACCCGCCTCCAGCGGCTAGGGACTTCCCCTTGCTTGCATATTGAATTCTCCAAGAAATCCTGGAGTTTTCAAAGAATCTAGCCTTTGAGTGACGTTATTAAGTCCAACCATGTGTCAAACTCGGCACCTTCAAAGTATAAATATGCCTAGGTTTGCCCAGACAAACACACAGTGGTTTGGAGCAGATCGACTATCTACTTGCCCGACGCCCTGCAGCAGCAAGTGCCGAAGGAAGCCGACCCTCCAGCTGACGCACTGAGAGACTCTGTTTTTTCTCCTGCCGAGAAATCCAGCTCCAGTGTTTCCAGGCTACCCTTGCGGGTATCTGGGAAATCGAGTCCTGAGAGAGAGATACAAGACCTCCTTCATTCTAAAACCAAGGTACAGAGCTCATTAGACCTCTTGGAGAATTCTTGGAATAGATTCCTGGGAGAGAACTACTAAACTTAAGCTACTCCTCATTTACTTCTTCCCTTGTACTAGACTTAGGTTAGGTACACCGGGATAGGCGTATTTTAGAAGCACCAGTTGAGTACTTTTAGTCATTATTTATTACTGTATGTATTTCATACGTTTTATGCACTTTTATGGCTTAGAAACCATATCATGCTCTTACAGTACTACTTTATAATACTGTTAGTATTATATGCCGTGTACTTTATGACAAGTATTATGATTGTAGCAATACATTTCTTATGCTTGAGAAAGAAGACTGTTCAATAAATACTTTTATTGAAAATGCCCGTCTCTCTATTTTCTCAGCACCTCTGATGAAAAAAAGCATGCACGATTGACTGAGTAAAATAGCTATCTATTGTTTCCGCGACTCTAGAGATTGATTTCTTATTCTTGGGAAACAAAGTTGTCATGTTAATGCGGTTGTCAGAAATGAATCCCTTCTTGTTTATACGAGAAAGTTTCTAGTGACCTCTGAGCTAGCTGGCACTCACTATTAAGTTTAATATATTCGGTAGAGACCTAGTCGACCTCAGTCCTACATCTAAACTACAGTATACATTATCCCAATGCGCAGAGCCTATTGGGAATATAGGAACTACACTACATGGCGCCCAACGTTTGGTAAGGCAATAATTTAACGCTAGATAATAGAGTAACTCAGTCGTGCTTTTCACACAGACCCCTTTTTCCCATAAAAATACTCCAATAGACGTCTGGAGTGGGTAAAAGGTTAATATCCGCCAAAACCGAGTAGGACGAAAATCCTATGTCTTAGTTTTTGGTTTATTCAACGTTGAAGGATACAGTTCTCCAAAATATTGTGCACCTAATCTTTGTTTCCTTGAAACTTTGCTCTGCAAAAACTTTCAGTCGACAAAATGTCGGAGAGTGACAACGAAAGGGAGAGAGCTAGAGCAGCAGCTCAAACAGTCTTAGATGACACAAAACTCCAACAAAATGACGCAGATGCAATAATTATCCCGGTAAATGTAAGAAAAACCGTAACTATAAAACTTATAGAAAATGGGGTTTCATCAAGAGGTAGTAAAGTAATCTTTGTTATAGAGGCACATGAATATCGGCAGACAGAGGTATTCTATTCATAGGTTCTATTTCCTGCAGCAAATTCAGTAGCACACGAGTTCCACTACTACAAAGTAGAGGAACCTCCAGTGGAATACGTTCCTTTCGAGGATATTGAAATTCCATTAACTTCCCAGGAGAATCATCTCTGGTTTAAAGGCGCCCTACAACAAAAATCACATTACCAGGCTCGGTCCATTAGATAGACCAGGGGCAACATGGCCGGTACTAGCCAGCTGCAAACTACATCCTGACATTAACGGAATGACAGGTCCAGAACTGTTAGCTCAGCTGAAATAGTTAAATAAAATACATAGACAATTGGTTCAATATGTCATGCAGACTTTACCAGTCCAACCAGCTATAAGGATTCCACAGCACACCCCTCACTAGGGGAACACAAACAAAATTACACCACAGACTATACAATCAGTCATTGGTAAATTACCCGCAAAGAGGGAACAAATTCCGTTCTGGTTAACTCAAAAAATTACTCAAATGGAGGCAGTATCCCTGATAGTACACCTCATGAGAAACACATAATTCTGACAATCTGTTTACCAATGGGGATAGCTCCACATGTGGAGGACTGTGACACTTGGGGTACAGTCTTTGCTTCAATCTACACAAAAAGACACAGTGTACCGTCCATGGCGGTAACACCAGACGTTCTGAGGCAGATTCAAAATGAATACGGTCCAGAACCATCCTTAAATCTAGGTATGAAATTACTAAAAGATTTCAAACAGGTCTTGGCTATATTATTTGCTAACATTAGAGGTGAAGCAGCATCCGTGGCACTCCGCCAAAAGTTAATAGAAACAGATATAACAGACCGATCATATGAGCTTGCTAGAATTATTGAAAAATCCTATGAAGAATTAGGAAGAGATAGTTTGGGTGGGAAACCAGTAAAACCCGAATTAACAGAAAATCCTGAAAAAGTATTTATTAAAATTAATCTCACTATTACTAAAAAGAAGTGGGAAAATACTAAACAGACACTTCCTAAAGAAAAACGTTCTCAATCCCGAGGAAGATCTCCCGAATGGGGAGGTAGGTCTCCCCAAAGGGAGCCCTCTGAAAAAAGGTATAACCTTAGGAATAGGGATAATTTGAAAAAACCTGACAGATATCAAGATAATGATACACGTCCCTCTCGATCTTTTCAGACTTCCTCGCAGAAATCGGAAAGAAAACGACGGTCAGAACAGAAAGAGAAATGCGTCAAGTCTAAAGACAAAGAATCCGTTCACCACAGCAAAACAGCTCAATTCACCAAAAAGAAGGTAGCAAGTATAAAGATCAGACATGCCGAGGATCTTGAGGACACAACTCAAGAACGAGGCGTGCGCTCAGAGAATGCTAGACAGCGCAGCAGAGGTCATCATAGTTCGCAGGATCCTGAAGGATCATCTGGAGACAGAGGACTTGAATTAATCCATTCAAGTTGATACTGCAGACACCAGGGTTAGTATACCCCACACGTTTTCAAAGAATCTAGCCTTTGAGTGACGTTATGAAGTCCAATCATGCATCAAACTCGGCACCTTCAAAGTATGTAGAAATATGCCTAGGTTTGCCCAGACAAACACACGGTAGTTTGGAGCGGATCGACTATCTACTTGCCCGACGCCCTGCAGCAGCAAGTGCCGAAGGAAGCCGACCCTCCAGCTGACGCACTGAGAGACTCTGTTTTTTCTCCTGCCGAGAAATCCAGCTCCAGTGTTTCCGGGCTACCCTTGCCGGTATCTGGGAAATCGAGTCCTGAGAGAGCGATACAAGACCTCCTTCATTCTAAAACCAAGGTACGAAGCTGATTAGACCTCTTAGAGAATTCTTGGAATAGATTCCTGGCAGAGAACTACTAAACTTAAGCTACTCCTCACTTATGTCTTCCCTTGTACTAGACTTAGGTTAGGTACACTGGGGTAGGCGTATTTTAGAAGCACCAGTTGAGTACTTTTAGTCATTATTTATTACTGTATAGATTTTATACATTTTATGCACTTTTATGGCTTAGAAACCATATCATGCTCTTACAGTACTACTTTATAATACTGTTCGTATTATATGCCTTTTACTTTATGACAAGTATTACGATTGTAGCAGTACATTTCTTATGCTTGAGAAAGAAGACTGTTCAATAAATACTTTTATTGAAAATGCCCATCTCTCTATTTTCTCAGCACCTCTGGTGAAACGAAGCATGCACGATTGACTGAGTAAAATAGCTATCTATTGTTTCTGTGACTCTAGAGATTGATTTCTTATTCTTTGGGAAACAAAGTTGTCATGTTTATGCAGTTGTCAGAAACTAATCCCTTCTTGTTTATTCGAGAACATTTCTAGTGACCTCTGAGCTAGCTGGCACTCACTATTAAGTTTAATATATTCGGTAGAGACCTAGTCGACCTCAGTCCTACATCTAAACTACAGTATATATTATTCCAATGCGCAGAGCCTATTGGGAATATAGGAACTACACTACAAGATGACACTGACGAGAAAGCAAGTCAGGGCAAAATCTCAACTTGTGTGTGCTTTTGACCGGTTGAATATATATGTTTAATAACATCATGAAGTCTTCTGGCACATTTGGTATGCTTGTATTTATTACATTAATTTTGAAACTAAATCTTGGGGCCATAATAAGACTGTTGACCTTATTGTTTATTTTCTGATGGCTAACAAAAACAATTATTTTTACCTTGATACTGTCTTACACAAAGATTACTTATACCTTTTTCTGAGGTCCAAGGCTTATTCTTCTTCCTCTCATTTGATATCTTCCACATCGTAAGTGTGGTAATGTGGCTTTACTAGCTGTGCATCAATGCCGTGCCTCATTCTAGTCTTTTAACTTTTTAACTATAAGTGTAGATGAACCCCTCCTCAAGCTGTACAGAAAGTTATAACTCAACTTTGATCACCATGGGTGCTTACACTGTTATGTGATATCCTAGTGTTAAGATAAAAGAGGTAAGTCCAACTTCTTTATTGGAAGTTACTCAGTAACATCCTAAATGCCCACACCACACATCCCTCCCTTCATAAATAACACGGGGGAAAATATATACACAATAGAGAATACATACATAGAACTATACAAATGCTAAGTATTTCACATAATAATAGTTACCCTACAATATAACTTTCCTCTTGTACAGGAAGATTTTTTCTCACACACTCTACGATGCAATGGAACATTCTGCACATGAGAGTCATTGTTATCTATGTCTTCATTCATGCTCTGTGAATTAGTGTCCACTGCAATACAATACTCGGACTCCCTACTACTACAACTCCCACTTATTTCATCACATGGCATATATAACCAATCAACCCATCATAGTTGTCCATATTAGAGTGAGGCCAATTGGTAGCATTGTGACCCAAGGCAACACTATGTAAATTCCACACCCCTCCATCCTTTAATTTGACTGCACAACTTAAATATTTGACAACCTTCAGTGGGTCTGACCAAATCTTTTCCCCACTATACCTGGTTTCTTGACATTCAAAAATTGTTGCAGCTCCATAGTGAGAATGTTCATCTTCTAATTACACCTCTCCCTTGTCACTATCTGATATGATTCCCCCTTCTTCCTCATTTCAACATCCAAATTAACATCAAAATCCTTCTGATTTTTATTCATCAACAACCACGGATCCAACTTAGTGGTAGGTTTCCTGTCACTTAATAGAGCAAAAGGCATTTTCCCAGTCACAGAATCAGGTGGAATTCTGTATGATAGGAACATATCTTTTTAAAGTTTTTTTCCAAATAATACTGATTTAAGAGTCAATTGTAAAGATTTATTTATATTTATGTTGAAGTGCTCGAGCTTACCATTAGGCATGGGATGATATAAACCCACCTTCATGTGCCTTATGCCACATTTTTTCTTAGATGTAAGTTGCACTAAGTTATCAGACACCAACACTGTAATAATTCCTTCCAAGCATAAGATAACTTCCAAAAATTCTGTTACAACATCAATAGTAAAGCTATTTACCATACGTTCCTCAGGCCATTTGGAATTATAATCAATTGAAACATCGGCAAAAAATCTCTGGAAGGTAGCCATGAAAATGGTCCCATCAAAATCAATAGCAACTTTACGCCAAGGTCTATCAGGTAATTCAGCTGTCTCCAGTAGTATTCTACAAGGCTTAGCAGATATCATTGCAAAAAACCATGTTACACTTTCTTACCCACTGATCAATCAAACTACCAATTTCTTGATACCAAAAAACCTCTTTAGCCTTCCGTTTAGTATTAGAAACACCACCATGTTCTTCATGACTCATTCTTACAATGATAGTATAAACTTCTATGGGAGGAACATTTTATCCCCTCTTACATTAAAACAGTTAGATAACAATAATTTATCTTTTACTTTCCAATAAGTACAGCAATTGCCTTTCATCATTCTTTCACATCGGCCAACTAGTGTAAATCATGTCTTAATAGTCTTTAATTGAATGTCTTTTAATGTCTCCTAAATTCATGCTTCCTCAGTTAATTCACTTATTTTCTTAACTCATCCATCTTTGTATCACATCACAATATGTGAAATTTACCTCACATTCAGTCTCATCATGTTTTAGCTCAATAAATGTATGCTTTACAGGAAGATGTGAAAATCCATCTGCAAAACCTATTCTTCTTCCTGAAACATAATCAATTTCATTGTGGTACATTTGTAATTTTTACGCTAATATTGCTAAACTTAGGGGCCTATTATGATTGCGGATTTCCCGCATCCTCCGGGCGGAAGCCACCGCCGGCCCAGAGGATGCGGGAAAACCGCTGCGGATGCTTGAAAGACCCACTACCAAATTAGGATGGCTGGTGGGTCTTGGAATCTGTCCGCCGCTTTTCCGCCATGGTCGCCTTCCGACCGCGGCGGAAAAGCATTAACATGGCTGGCGGTGTCTATCAGACACCGCCAGCCATATTATGATAGAGTAGAAAGTATGCTTTTCCACAGCGGCTTTTCCGCCCTGGAAAAGCATACGGACCTTCACTTCGGGGGCCCGTTGCGGGCCCCCTGGGTGAAGGGGGGGTGCATATGGGGGTACATATGGTACCCCCCTGCATTTGTGTGAAGAAAGCGGCAGGCACCATGTGGTGCCTGCCGCTTTGTGCACGCAAATGCAGTGCATGCATTTTTAACATTGCGGGGGTGCAGCTTGAAGCCGCACCCGCCGCAATGTTAAAAATAGAGGATGTGACCGCCACCCTGGCGGTCACATCCTAATCTGCACGGAGGGACCGCCGCTGCCCCTGCGGACGTTCCCTCCTTATCTATGGTGGCGGACGGACTCAGGCCCGTCCGCCATCATAATTGGCCCCTTAGTGTCAAATTCTTTCAGGCTTCAGTTCTTAAACTGCTAACTAATGGTATATGGTAAAACTTTTACCACACATACACAACATAAAATACTCTGCAGCCTAAGTGGTTGCCAATAATTACTGTGCAATGACTAAATAATTCCTGTCTTCTAGTGTTAATGTGTGTAAGGCATAGAATACAATCCAATAATTCTTGAATTTTTTCTGTACCAGAACAGCACCAACATCATGCCAACTGGCATCCACTGCAACCATACAATCAGCGTCCGTCACAAATAGTTTTAAGCAAGAAGCACATATTATCTAATCTTTAATCAAGGCAAAACAAGAAACTTGATCTTGAGTCCAGAAAATGTTGTCTTTTTCTTTAGCAGTGTCTTTAAATGTTCCACTTTGACGGCATAATGTTCAACAAATCTTGAGTAAAATTCTATCAGTCTTACAAATTACATCAATTGCTCTTTAGACGTTAGTTCAGGTGCATCATTGTGACTTATTTCTGGCCAACTCACTTCACTAGATATCACATGGCCCAAATACTTAATTTGGAGCTGGCCAAAATTACACTTGTTGCATTTTGATTGTTAATCTTTACTCTCTTTACACAATTGAGACATTCTTCAAAGTATTGTTAAGATCCATTTTGCTCTTACCAAATAACAAAATGTGATCCTGGAAAACTCTTGCTCCCTGCATACCAATCAATGACCTTAATATTACTCTTTGGAACACCCCTGAGGCACTCGCCAACCGAAACAGCATCCTCTTACACTGGAAAGCTTATGAACATTATGAAATGCTTTGAATAATCTTCAAGCCCTATGTGATGGTAAGCACAAGTGAGAACAATCATCAAAAATACACTGACATCACACACAGATGTCATTGATTCTTACAGTTTCAGCAATCAATAGGTGTCCTCCTAAATTGGATCATCCAAACGTCTTAAATCTACACACAATCTGAAATCACCACTATCTTTAAGTGAAACCACAATTGTGAATATTCAATTGGAACCTTCAATCTGTTAAATATTATCCTTGTAAAACAAGTTCTCAAGGATCCCTTTAACTTGTTACAATAACTCACAGAAACATTCCACATTTTTTGACTCACAGGAACAACATTCTCTTTGTGTATGATTTTGTTTTGAGATCCTTTAATTTACCTAATAATGAAGTAAATATTTCAGCAAACTATTTTTCTAGTTCCTTGTAATTAGAACATCCATCACTCATACTTTTAACTTCATAAACTGGTGGCTTATCTCCAGGATTCCCCTGTATACCTAATTCAGCCTGATGAGGCTATCTCATAATAATTTTCCCCTTGTCAGCTACATACTTTTAGCATAACCCATTAAACCATTAAACCATTTTACCATGAAACTTTCAAACCTTGAATTCCAAATTAACTGATACTAATCCTACCATGGGAATTCTATATCCAGTGTGACTACCAGGAATTACATCAGGCTGCAATAATCTTTTTGGCCACAATATATAATTATAGTGTACCAAGCAAAAGAATCTACCACAGTATGTAACAGAAAATGATGGCCCCCCTGCAGTATGTGATGAGAGGGTCCATGAGTCTCCCATATCTCACAGATATTCATTGACCTTGTGTTGTATGGGGCTCCCTAGATGATTTGGGGGTGCCCTGGAGAGTTGCCACCCCCTGCATTGCAGGAGCTATAGAGGCTTGCGTTATACCTTGATCTACCTTAGCAGTTACTTCTGTGCCATCAATTAACATTGTGCAGTATGGCAAGCTTGCTTGTTTAATGGTATAGTTACTATCATCCACATTGAAAACTACAACTTGCATACCAAGAGTTTCAACATTACCATATTCTGAATAAAGTTGACTTCTGTTCCCATATTCCTTCATACCCTCCTAAAATGCGCTGTTTTCGTACATGTGCTACAAACCATATCAATAGCTAGACAATGTTTTGCATTAGATGAATGGTCTTTGGATCCACATTTGTAACTAGTAACATCCTTCTTATAAACACCACTTTTCCTTGGTTCACTATATTTTTTATATTTTACGTGTTTTTATTCACAATATTCACCATTTCAGAATTCCATTATCCTTCCCCACTGCTTAATTACATATTTATGATTCTTCAATTACTTTTGCTGGACCTAGAGAAGGTTTTAAAGTAAGTTCACATCCAGCCCACAATCTTTCCTTTATCTTTCTAGATTTAGCTTTCATTAAGATTAAGACACTCTGTCATATGTCATGTACTCAAACGTATGTGTGACAACTAAATCCCTTAACCCCTTCGATGCTCATGATGGAAGGTTCCGTCATGAGCATTGTTTGAGCTGTGCTCATGACGGAACTGTTCCGTCATGACCACGCCCATTTCCATTAGGGGTCAGCACCCGGCGGTAAATCGTACCGCACCGATGTGGTTAAAGAAGGTGCATTTATCAATAGTTTGATCCTCTTTTTGAAATCTAGAATACAATTCAGAAATGTTAGTGCATTATTTTCCTACCAAACTTTCCTGTGATTGCTTAACTACAAATTTATAAACATCAACACCTCCAGGGTTCTCTAATGGTGGGAAACTCTTGAGCTCTCTCAGACAATAGCTGCTATTTTATGCTTCAAAAATGACAATTGCCTTTGGGGTGGACCCTTGCCATTTTCTAACACCGCTTCAAATGATTGATCCCCATGCTCAAATAATAAAACTGCTTGTGGTTGAATAGTAGATATTATACAATATGTTGACTTAAGATAAAAGTAAAAATAAATGTACTATTAGCATGCAATAAAATCACACTCTCAAAACTAGTAAGATACTTCATTTTTATGTACTTAAATTAACACAATATTCAGTTAGGTTTACAAATCAGTATGTATCTAAACATGCCGTAAATTACATAAAATGGCATATTACTAAGCATGGGCAAAATTTGCAAATTCGCGGATTTCCCCGCGAAATCGCAAAACAAATCCGCAAATTTTCCCGCGAAATCGCTGATTTGTTTACGATTTGCCCTGGAGTACTTTCTGCTGGCTAATCCAGTAAGTGCTCCCTCATTGGGTAAATGTATAGTGCTTTTACTACACTGCAGCTGCGTAAAGGGCCAGAAGATGTGTCTCCAGTGACCATGTGTGCCTGTACCACAGGCACAGGCACACATGGTCACTGGAGACTCATCTTCTGGCCCTTTACGCAGCTACAGTGTAGTAAAAGCACTCTGGGGCAGATTTACAAGCTGCTTGCACCTCTTTTGCACCGCAGTTGCGTCACTTTTGTGACGCAGTGGCAGCACAAAAGATGCGCCATGGTGGTGGGTATTAACAACGTGACACATCTGAGAGATGCGTCACGTTGTAAAGCCCTGTGCCATCAGGAGGCGTTCTGGCGCAGGGGAGGGCGTTCCTGCGCAGGAACGCCTCCTAAAAGTGGCTGAGTGAAATCTACAAGATTTCACTCAGTCACTTTTAGGCCAATGCTGCGTCAAAACCCTGCGCCTGACGCAGCATTGGGGAGATAGGGCCCCCCAGAGCACTGCTGGAGCTGCGTCGCACTTGCGACGCAGCTCCAGCAATGCACTGCTTTTACGGCACAGATGCGTGACACATCTGTGCAGTATTTGCCACATGGGGATGCGCCAGTTATTGTAAATATGCCCCTATACATTTAGCCAACAAGGGAGCACTTACGGATTAGACAGTAGAAAGTACTCCAGTTGAGTAGAGGTATTGCACAAAAAGGTGGCATCTTCGAGGACAAACACGCAGGGCGGGATTCATTCTGCCCCCTGTTAGACTTGTTTTTTGTGCCCTTCTGCCCTCTGTTAGACTCGTTTTTCCCTTGTTTTTCTGCCCTTCTGCCCTTTGTTAGACTGCTTTTTGTGCCTTTCTGCCCTCTGCATAACCACATCATCACTCAGCGCTACCCCAGCACCACCACATTATCACTCAGCACCACCACATTATCACTCAGCACCACCACAGCACCACTCAGCACCACAACAGCATCACTCAGCACCACCACAGCATCAATCAGCAGCACCACTCAGCACCACAACAGCACCACTCAGTGCCACCACAACAGCACCACCACATTATCACTCAGCACCACCACATTATCACTCAGCACCACCACAGCACCACTCAGCACCACAACAGCATCACTCAGCACCACCACAGCATCAATCAGCAGCACCACTCAGCACCACAACAGCACCACTCAGTGCCACTACAACAGCACCACTCAGTGCCACCACACCATCACTCAGCACCACCACAGCATCACTCAGCATCACCACATTATCACTCAGCACCACTACAGCACCACTCAGCACCACAACAGCATCACTCAGCACCACCACAGCATCACTCAGCACCACCACAGCACCACTCAGCACCACCACAGCATCACTTAGCACCACCACAGCACCACTCAGCACCACCACAGCACCACTCAGCGCCACTACAGCATCACTCAGTGCCACCACATTATCACTCAGCACCACCACAGCACCACCACAGCATCACTCAGCACCACCACAGCACCAATCAGCACTACACAGCACCACTCAGCACCACCACAGCATCACTCAGCACCACCACATTATCACTCAGCACCACCACAGCACCACTCAGCACCACCACAGCATCACTCAGCACCACCACAGCACCACCCCAGCATCACTCAGCACCATCCCAGTATCACTCAGCACCACCACAGCACCACTCAGCATCACCACAGCACCACTCAGCGCCGACCTAGCATCAATCTGCGCAACCATTCAACAACAACTGGTTCGATTATGTTCTCTCAATGTTTCAAGCTTTATTACAAATGTCACAAAAAGATGTTAATATTTCACTTCTGTTCCTTTGATTTTCGTCACAATAAAATACACTGAACATAATCTTCACAAAAGTTATTTACAAAAGTTTAAGCTATTGCCATTATAAATTAAAATCACTTTTATTTAAGTATTAATTATTTTAAAAAATTAAAAGCCATTGTAATTTGTAATATCAATACATCTAAGTCACGTAAATGCAAAACATGTTGCATTACAAATGCTATAGGTGTCACATTTGTGAAAGTTATAACTATTGGCATTGTAAATGACAAAGCTATTAATTTAGCTATTTTCAAAACCAACACACAAATAAAAAAATTGTCATTTACAAGACCAATAGCTTATTGCGAGGCCAATTGCATTGCAAATGCTTGTTTTTATATCTGTCAGTGCTTTCTGTTGAGGTTTAATTTTCGTGACAGGCGCCC
This sequence comes from Lissotriton vulgaris, assembly GCF_964263255.1. Taxonomy (NCBI): domain Eukaryota; kingdom Metazoa; phylum Chordata; class Amphibia; order Caudata; family Salamandridae; genus Lissotriton; species Lissotriton vulgaris. The sequence continues at coordinate 1,425,665,985 of NC_141693.1, read as the reverse complement.
CATTGCATACTTGTAACTATTCTCTGACCCTGCTTCAATGGTCAGAGCAGGGTCAGAGAATAGTTGCAAGTAGGCAACGAGGCGCCAGGAAGCACTTACAGGCTTACAGCAGCAGGTGTCCAAGTTGAAGTTAATTTCTTTGTAACCCTTTTGTAAAAGGTTACAAAAAATTAGCTTCAACTTTTGTATCTGCTGCTGTGACGCTGTAGGTGCTTGGCTGAAAATTCGTCCCAGCTGATTTGCGGATTTTACCATGATTTTGCGAGATGCGCAGATCGCGAAATCGCAGGAAATCCGCAAATTCCGCGAGCGGAACAAATTTTCAGCCCATGCTTACATATTACTTATAGTTATGAATTTGTTTTTGACTTAATAAAGCTGTTGCAAAATACTGTAAATTATTTTGAAGGTATGTGTGTCACCGTTTGTTGACACACACTGAGTTATATAGGTATGCGTGTCACCATTCATTGAAACGCGCTTAGTTATGGAACGTGCATGTTACTGTTGATAGATGCTTAATCGCAAAACTAATATGGCTTTGTTCTACACGCTATTTGAAAAAGTATGTGTGTCACCATTAATTGATAGTGTTGATCAACTATGGTGTGCATCACCTGTAGTCAGTACACACAGTGAGTGTTGTAACTTTAGCCTCTTGATATATTAAATAATTGTGGTTTGCGTATCACAGAGTTGGCACCTGGAATCAACACAAAAATCTTCACCTTTGGCATCAGGAAAAAAAGGCAATGCAGTAAAAAGGAATACTTTTATATATGAAGGGTGATCCCTGTTGCCAGAAACTCTCCTGCAGCTGTGATCAGAAAATTACAATACATCACAATAATGCCACTGAATTAATTATGCATGAGTTCCAATGTTGTGATACGCTATAAAGCCCATACCTGCTTGCCGCCACTGTTGCCACCAGCCCATGGGGAGCAAGCGTGCTCGTAAACCCGCCACCAGTCTCACATCGCCTTGGGGGCTGGAACCACCAGCACTTGGGGGCAGGAACTACAGCTCCCAGTCAGCCTTGCGGCAAGGATGCCGTGTTTGAACCTGCTTCACGCCAGGAGGCACTTTTAAGCTGGCCAGGGCTCCTGCAGCGCAGGAGCCCATACCTGCTTGCCGCCACTGTAGCCACCAGCCCGCGGGAAGCAAGCATGCTCTTAAACCCGCCGCCAGTCTCACATTGTCTTGCGGGCAGGAACTGCCAGCACTCCTGCAAAGCCTTGGCTGCAGGAACTACATCTCCCTGTCAGCCTTGCGGCAAGGACACTGCGGATGAACCCGCTTCGTGCCAGGAGGCGCTTTTAAGTTGGCCAGGGCTCGCGCACTGTGGGAGCCCATACCTGCTTGCTGCCACTGTTGCCATCAGCCCACGGAGAGCTAGCCTGCTCTTAAACCCCCCACCAGTCTCACATCGCCTTAGGGGCAGGAACCACCAGCACTCCCGCTTTGCCTTGGGGGCAGGAACTACAGCTCCCAGTCAGCCTTGCAGTAAGGACGCCACAGATGAACCTGCTTCATGCCAGGAGGCGCTTTTAAGTGCCAGCCCATACCTGCTTGCCGCCACTGTTGTCACCATTTGGGGGTTGCAAGCGTGCTCTTAAACCCGCCACCGGTCTCACATCGCCTTGTCGGCAGGAACCGCCAGCATTCCCGCATTGCCTTGGGGGCAGGAACAACAGCTCCAAACCAGCCTTGTGGCTAGGATACCGTGGATGAACCCGCTTAGTGCCAGGTGGATCTTTTAAGCCGGCCAGGGCTCCGGCAGTGCGGTAGCCCATACCTGCTTGCCGCCACTGTTGCCACCAGCCCGCGGGAAGCAAGCAAGCTCTTAAACCCGCCGCCAGTCTCACATCGCCTTGGGGTCAGGAACCGCCAGCACTCCTGCATTGCCTTGGCTGCAGGAACTACAGCTCCCTGTCAGCCTTGCGGCAAGGACACTGCGGATGAACCTGCTTCGTGCCAGGAGGCGCTTTTAAGCTGTCCAGGGCTCCCAAAGCACGGGATGCACACGGGCATGCCTGGGCTGTGCCCGAGCAAAGCTTGGATCAAGGGCAGGCCCGTCTGCGCCAGTCAGAGCCCTGATGAGCCTGGGCTGGGCCAACCCTCTTGGCTCTTAATTCTCACTTTCTCTCATTTCTCCCTGGAATCGGATTGCCTGACTCAGTGATCTCCTTTGAAGAAGAATTCTGCCAAGTAAGTCCGCTGGATACTCTGTACTGATTTTAGTCCTATTTAGTGTGACTCTACTTAGCCTGGACTATGGCGAAAGTGAAACAAACGAGGGAGAGGGAGAGCACCCCTAAACCTCTCAGAATTCTACCCTTGACTGTTTTTTAACACAAGCTGCGAAAGCCATAGATAAAGAAATATTAGTAGTACAATGTCTGCTATCTATAGAGGGGGTCTCTACCATATGTATGAACCAGGATATTTCCCAAACAAAGAATTTGAACTTAGAGAGCACTACTGTTGATCAATCTGTATTGGAACTAACCCCTCCTGTGATGTCCCTGCCCCAACTTCAAGCAACCCCAATACCTTGCCCACAGCTAAAAGGAAGAGTAAGCAAAAACACCTGGAGCCCGCACTAGCATCCAATACTGATCAAAGAGAAAAGTGAAAGAGGCCCCAATTGTGGACTGTAATAGCACTACTCTAGTATCACCAACAGTACCACATTCCTACCCTGTGCCGCCTTTCCCTGCAGTCTTATCTTCACAAGATATCAAGCTTTTAATGAACGGGTTTGAAACAATAATGCAAAATAGTTTATTACCCATTATGAACACACTTGATAACTTAGAACTTAGTGTGGAAAATATAAAAAAATGTTGCTTTCCATCTTAGCAACAAAGACAGGGAATCATGGCCCCTCATGTCCAGAATCTGTAGAACAACTTGGGACTAAAAACCGCAGGAAGTCCAACACCATGGTGGAAAATCATAACAATAATTTAATACAACCCTTTGCTGTGACCAATGCCCAAAAGAATGGTCACTGTTACAGCAAACAAATGATGGACGGAATGCTGACAATGCAAACATTCTCCTCCAGTCAAAAGATCTGGGTTAAATCCATTGTTCGTTTGCCCACTACGCCACCCCAGTTTGGAGCCATCCATATGCACATCAGTCTTGACTCTGTGCCTCATGGTAACAGTTCAGACTGAACTACCAGGCCCGGTCCTCCCTGGACCGGAAACAAGCATCCTGGGACCGGTTTCAAGTTATGTCACCCTTCTTCAGCCAGGCTAGCTTGAATCCAGTGGCACAGTGAGCAAGGGACCTATGTCTTTGCATACCCATCCCACTTAGGGCAAAAAGTGTTACAGCAAAAAAATGATGGACGGAATGCTGACAATGCAAACATTCTCCTCCAGTCAAAAGATCTGGGTTAAATCCATCGTTCGTTTGCCCACTACGCCACCCCAGTTTGGACCCAGTCATATGCAAATCAGTCCAGACCGAACTGCCAGGCCAGGTCCTCCCTGGATCAGAAACAAGCATCCTGGGACCAGTTTCAGGGTATGTCACCCTTCTTCAGCCAGGCTAGCTTGAATCCAGTGGCACAGTTAGCAAGGGACCCGCGTCTGGGCATACCCATCCCACTTAGGGCAAAAAGTGTTACAGCAAACAAATGATGGATGGAATGCTGATAATGCAAACATTTTCCCCCAGTCAAAAGATCTGGGTTAAATCCATTGTTCTTTTGCCCACTACGCCTCCCCAATTTGGACCCAGCCATATGCAATTCAGTCTTGACCCTGTGCCCTATGGGAACAGTCCAGACCGAACTGCCAGGCCAGGTCCTCCCTGGACCGGAGACAAGCATCCTGGGAACGGTTTCTGGGTAAGTCACCCTTCTTCAGCCAGGCTAGCTTGAATCCAGTGGCACAGTGAGCAAGGGACCCACATCTGGGCATACCCGTCCCACGTAGGGTGAAAAGTGATACAGCAAACAACTGATGGATGGAATAGTGCCAATGCAAACATTCTACCTCAGCCAAAAAGATCTGGGTTAAATCCATCGTTCTTTTGCCCACTACGCCACCCCAGTTTGTACCCAGCCATATGCAAATCAGTCTTGACCCTGTGCCCCATGGGAACAGTCCAGACCGAAGTGCCAGGCCAGGTCCTCCCCGGACCGGAGACAAGCATCCTGGGACCGGTTTAAGGGTATGTCACCCTTCTTCCGCCAGGCTAGCTTGAATCCAGTGGCACAGTGAGCAAGAGACCCACGTCTGGGCAAACCCATCCCAATTAGGGTGAAAAGTGCTACAGCAAACAAATGATGGATGGAATAGTGACAATACAAACATTCTCCCCCAGTCAAAATATCTGGGTTAAATCCGCAGGAAGTCCAACATCATGGTGGAAAAATCACCACTGTAATTTAATACAACCCTTTGATGGGACCAATGCCCAAGAAAATGGTCACTGTTACAGCAAACAAATGATGGACGGAATGCTGACAATGTAAACATTTTTCCCCAGTCAAAAGATCTGGGATAAATCCATTGTTCTTTTGCCCACTACTCCTCCCCAATTTGGACCCAGCCATATGCAAAGCAGTCTTGACCCTGTGACCCATGGGAACAGTCTAGACCGAACTGCCAGGCCAGGTCCTCCCCGGACCGGAGACAAGCATCCTGGGACCAGTTTCAGGGTAAGTCACCCTTCTCGAGCCAGGCTAGCTTGAATCCAGTGGCACAGTGAGAAAGGGACCCACATCTGGTCAAACCCATCCCACGTAGGGTGAAAAGTGCTACAGCAAACAGTGACAATACAATACCAGTTAAAAGATCTGGGTTAAATCCGCAGGAAGTCCAACATCATGGTGGAAAAATACCCACTGTAATTTAATACTACCCTTTGATGGGACCAATGCCCAAGAAAATGGTCACTGTTACAGCAAACAAATGATGGACGGAATGCTGACAATGCAAACATTCTCCTCCAGTCAAAAGATCTGGGTTAAATCCATTGTTCTTTCGCCCAATACGCCACCCCAGTTTGGACCCAGCCATATGCAAATTATATGTCACCCTTCTTCAGCCAGGCTAGCTTGAATCCAGTGGCACAGTGAACAAGGGACCCACGTCTGAGCATACCCATTCCACTTAGGGTGAAAAGTGCTACAGCAAACAAATGATGGACGGAATAGTGACAATGCAAACGTTCTTCCCCAGTCAAAGGATCTGGGTTAAATCCATTGTTCTTTTGCCGACTACGTCACTCCAGTTTGGACCCAGTTATATGCAAATCAGTCTTGACTCTGTGCCCCATGGGAAAAGTCCAGACCGAACAGCCAGGCAAGGTCCTCCCTGGACCGGAAACAAGAATCCTGGGACTGGTTTAAGGGTATGTAACCCTTCTTTAGCCAAACTCGCAAGAATCCAGTGGCACAGTGACCAAGAAAATGGTCACAACTTACGGGAAGTTCCTCTTAAGCACAAAACTATGGTGCACAACTCTGGCAATTACCCTGGACTCAACACCACTAGCCCCCCTCTAAATAGGAAAGGAATGGAACCATCCAGACAGTCCAATTTACATGTATGCAACCCTCCCTCAGAGGCAGATGCCTGTAACAATGTGATTCTCCACCTCCCTCCAGAATGTTTCCCATATGTGGCAATTTTAACTAATGCTCTTCCACTTATGGGCAACCAAAATGAATCTACCATTCAGTGGAAGAGCAAAGTATGCCACTGGCTATCACAGAACACTGACTTTTCCCATTCTCGCTTCCATGATATCCTGTTTGTCCAAAGAGAGAGCTGGGCTGGCCATTATGAAAGGTTGCAAAAGGAGACTGCACAGTGATCACCTGCAGATCTCCAGATCTTGTCAAGTCAAGTCAAGTCAAAGAATTTATATAGCGCACTACATACCCAGAGGGTCTCAAGGCGCTTAGGGAAGGGGGGAGGATTACTTGTCAAATATCCACGTTTTAAGTTGCTTTCTGAATGCTAGGTGGTTCTGGGTAAGGCGAAGGTAAGTGGGGAGTGAGTTCTATGTTTTAGCTGCCAGGTATGAGAAGGATCTTCCTCCCATAGTGGTCTTGTTGATGCGGGGTACAGTGGCGAGGGCTTGGCTGGAAGAGCGTAGTTGGCGGGAGGGGGTGTAGAAGGACAGTCGAGAGTTGAGGCATTCTGGTCCGATGTCGTAGAGTGATTTGTGTGCGTGGGTCAGCAGTCGGAAAGTGATCCTCTTATCGACGGGCAGCCAGTGGAGGTCTTTCAGGTGGCCAGAGATGTGTTCATTACGCGGGATGTCTAGTATGATCCTGGCTGAGGCGTTTTGGATTCGTTGGAGTTTCTTCTGGATTTTAGCGGTAGTACCTGCGTAGAGGGTGTTTCCGTAGTCCAGTCGGCTCGTGACCAGAGCATGGGTGACTGTTTTTCTGGTTTCGGTGGGGATCCAGCGAAATGTTTTTTTGAGCATGCGAAGAATGTTGAAGCAGGATGAGGATACGGCACTGACTTGTCTGTTCATTGAGAGTGAAGAATCCAGGATAACGCCTAGGTTCCGTGCGTGGTCTGTCGGGATGGGTGCTTTTCCAAGGGCTTCTGGCCACCAAGAGTCGTCCCATGCAGAGGGGGATGTACCTAAGATGAGGACTTCTGTTTTATCTGAGTTCAGCTTCAGACGGCTGTGTTTCATCCATTCGGCAACTTCTTTCATTCCTTCGTGTAGGTTGGTTTTGGCGGTGCTGGGGTCATTGGTGAGAGAAAGGATCAGTTGAGTGTCATCCGCGTAGGAGATGATGTTGAGATTGTGTTGGCGAGCGATAGCCGCAAGGGGGCTCATGTATACGTTGAAGAGGGTGGGACTGAGTGAGGATCCTTGTGGTACGCCACAGATGACTTCAGTGGCCTCGGACTTGAATGGTGGAAGGCGGAGTCTCTGGGTTCTTCCGGTGAGGAACGAGGTGATCCATTCAAGTGCTTTTCCTTGTATTCCGATGTTTCTGAGGCGTTGTAAAAGGGTGCTGTGGCAGACTGTGTTGAAGGCTGCAGAGAGGTCGAGGAGGATGAGGGCGACTGTGTCTCCATTGTCCAGTAGAGTTTGAATGTCGTCTGTTGCTGCGATGAGGGCGGTCTCAGTGCTGTGTTTTGCTCGGAAGCCAGATTGTGAGGAGTCAAGGGATTTGTTGGCTTTGAGGAAAGCGGCGAGTTGGTTGTTGACAGCTTTCTCGATGACTTTGGCCGGGAAAGGAAGGAGCGATATGGGGCGGTAATTTTTGAGTTCGGTGGGGTCCGCTGTGGGTTTTTTCAGAAAGGCGGTGAGTTCAGCGTGTTTCCAGCTCTCCGGGAAGGTGGCGGAGTTGAAGGAGCAGTTGATGACGTCTCGGAGGTGCGGTGCTATGACGGAGTCTGCTTTGTTGAAGATGTGGTGAGGACATGGGTCTGCGGGGGATCCTGAGTGGATGGAGTTCATCAGGCGGATGGTGTCCTCAGTGGAGATTGGGTTCCAGTCGTTGAGGGTGTTCAAGGGGGGAGAATGTCCAGCATGTGGTTGGGTGGGTTGGTCTCCGGGTTGGTTGTCGAAGCTGTTGTGGATGTCTGCAATTTTGTTGTGGAAGAATAAAGCCAGGGAGTCGCAGAGGGCTTGAGAGGGGGTGATGTCGTTAGAGTTGGCCGAGGGGTTGGTAAATTCCTTGACGATGTTGAAAAGTTCCTTGCTGTTGTGGGCGTTGTTGTCTAGTCGATCCTTGAATGCTGTTTTCTTGGCCTTTCGGATTAGTTGGTGGTGTGTGCGGGTGGCGTTTTTGAAGGCGTCCTTGGTGCTAGTGGTTGGGTCTTTTTTCCAGGCCTTCTCAAGGGAGCGGCAGAGTTTCTTGGACTTCTTAAGATCATCGTTGAACCATGAGGCCTTCTTGCTGCCAGGTTTGCTTTGACGTTTTTTCAGTGGTGCTAGGATGTCGGCAGTGTTGGATAACCATAGGGTGAAGTTGGCGGCGGCTTGGTCTGGGTTAGAAGAGTGGGCTGGGGTGTTTAGAAGGAGCGATGAGGAGATCTGGTCGGTGGTGATTTTGTTCCAGTTTCTTTGCAGAGTTGGTTGGAGGTGGTTGGTGGGTTTCGGCTTGTTGTAGGTGAAGTGAACGCAGCTGTGGTCAGTCCAGAGGAGATCCGTAGTGTGGCTGAAGGAGACATGGTTGCTGGAGGTGAAGATGGGGTCGAGTGTGTGACCTGCGATGTGGGTGGGGGAGGTGACCAGTTGTTTAAGTCCGAGGTTGGCGAGGTTGTCCAAGAGGGTGGTGGTGTTGCGGTCGTTGTTCTTTTCAAGGTGAAAGTTGAGGTCTCCCAGAAGGATGTAATCTTTGGAGGGGAGCGCGTGTGGAGTGATGAAGTCCGTGATGTCTTCACTGAATTTGGCGCGGGGTCCTGGTGGCCTGTAAAGGAGGGTGCCTCTGAGTGTGGTCTTGGGGTCGATGTGGATCTGGAAGTGAAGGTGTTCAGAGTTGGCGAGGTTGACGTCAGAGCTGGTTGAGATGTGGATTGATTTTTTATGGACGATAGCGATTCCTCCTCCTGTGTGGCCGGTACGGTCCTTGCGTGTGATCTTATAATCTTCAGGGATGGCAATGGTGATGTCTGGTGCGGAAGAAGCGTTCATCCATGTTTCTGTTAGGAAGGCGACGTCTGGAGAGGTGGTGTCTAGTAGATTCCATAGGTCAATGGCGTGTCTGTGGACCGATCGGGTGTTGAGAAGGATGCATTGTAGGTGGTTGGGGTCGAGAGTCTGTGGTGTGGTCGTAGCGGAGATGTTGTCGGTGCCGCTGAATTTGCAGGAGTAGCAGGAGAAAGGTCCATGGGTGTGTCCAGGAGCGGCTTGGACGCAGTTGGGGGCGCGACCGGGGTTAAGGGCTAGGAGGGTGGCGGCATCGTAGGTAATGCGGGAGGGTTGGGAAGCGCGAGGGGCAGGGGGTCTGGCGCTGGGCGCGGTCCAGGCACGGACGGGCGTAGACGGGCTTACCTTTGGCGCACCTTCGGCATGGATTGGGCGCGGTCGCTGCGCGTGAACGCTGCGCGCGGGAACTCCTGTCATATATGGATAGTGGAGGGGGAGGGGCGAGGGCGGCTCAGTTGGGAGGCGGGGCGGGCACACGAGGACTACCACAACAAACAAAATGGAGGCGGAGGGGGGAGCACAGCGGAGCGCTAGCGGCAAACGCGCTGAAACAATTTAAAACAGCACAGATTAAATACACAAAGCGCTACTTCAGCAAAGCGCTAATCCAGCATCCAGCACACGGAAATAGATGGCAATTAACTGAACAATGCAGCGCTACGATACCAGATGTCTGCAGGGACACTGGGAGCGACCACTCAGCCCGTGGGAGAGGAGCGAGTCACGGCGCCTGCAGGGAGAGGAGCGCTATTTCTGGACAGTGGGAGGGCGGCTCAGCTGGGAGGCGGGGCGGGCACACGAGGACTACCACAACAAACAAAATGGAGGCGGAGGGGGGAGCACAGCGGAGCGCTAGCGGCAAACGCGCTGAAACAATTTAAAACAGCACAGATTAAATACACAAAGCGCTACTTCAGCAAAGCGTTAATCCAGCATCCAGCACACGGAAATAGATGGCAATTAACTGAACAATGCAGCGCTACGATACCAGATGTCTCCAGGGACACTGGGAGCGATCACTCAGCCCGTGGGAGAGGAGCGAGTCACAGCAATCTTGCAGGGCAGTTTCTCCAAAGTAGGAGGAAGCCCAGGACAAGGGATTGAGCTAGTGCCACTCAGTTTATTTTAATAGCATCTTAAGCCAACCAGGATCTCCCCCATTGGATGCTAACCTTGTTCAGAACTCATCAAACAGAAAAGTCAATTTCCCCATGGAAGTCAGTAATAGATATGAAGCTCTTACTGATTTGGATAGCCCTGACTGACTAAACCAAGAATGAAAATATAATGCCGGCCTACGCTGTAGCTACAACCATCCTAGCAGAAGGAATAATAACTGCTGGTAATACTTTCTATAATAAGAGAGTGAATAATGCCCTACCCACTCAACCAATTACCTGTGAAACTACCCAGGAACCAACGCATGTAAATCCTAAAACTAGCTGCCTGCAACAGGCACTTCAGATTGTTTCTTGACTATTACAGGAATAAAATCTAAGCTAAGTGACCCTGAGTGGGGCAGGATGGTGGACAGTAGTCATGTATGCCTGTTTCAGGAAACCTGGGTGACAGAGCGGGTGTACAGGGTGGGGTTCACCACATTTAGTATTGAGCCTAGGCCATCAACAGCGGGCCGCCCAGCTGGAGGGCTGTTTATATGGGTTAGGACAACACTGGATTGTACAATCAAATTACTCGAGGTAGAAACCCAGGAGATTCTTGGCATCGATTTGATATGGACCAAAAAGGAATGTCCATATTAGATTATTCAACATATCATAGGTTCATAGCCATCATAAGCACTCCAAAACTATAACAAAGCTTACCAATTTTCTCGAAACCTGTAGTGGAGAGTTTTATCTTATCCTAGCTGGAGATTTCAATACGATTTATGAGGCAGTAGATTTTGGACAAGAATTAGTACAGGAAGAAGAGCAATCTAGGGGTGTAAATAAGCTACACATTTCTCCAATTAAAAGATGCACCAAGGTTGGGTAGCAGGTTTTGTCTCTTACTTTAGCCCATGGGGTGTGTGCCTGTAATGGGCGGACACACTCTGATGAGAAAGCTCAATTTACATTCAAGAGGGAGAGTATTAAAATTATGATAGATTATATCATGGTGGACCTTGATTTGCGGCCATATGTCAAGGATATGATCGTCCAAAACTATGAGGACAGCGATCACAATGCCCTCTTTCTGGAGCTAACCGGCCTCCCTATTTTTTATAATCAAACAACAGCACCAATTGTACCCACCGACAATAACAGGAGAATCAAATGACCCCAGGTCACGGTAGATGAAAAAATACTCCCTAAAATTTATAAAGAAGTGGCACAGACCCTTATGGCTCTTAGTGACCTAGACCAAAAAGATGATGATCTTATTGTGTCCAGCTTCCAAAAATTGTCTAATAGCATTAAACTATATTTTTGTAAACTATCTAATTTTAATACATCCAAACGAAACATCGCCCCGTGGGATAATGAGGGTTGCAGACTAGCTAAAGTTAATCTAACAGTGGCAGTAAAGCAGGGAACACAAGATGATATTAAGAATAGAAGAACTATGTATAAGAGGGCTCAGGATAGGGCTAAAAGAAGCTGGGAGGCTGACAACTGGCTTATATAAGCTAAGGCCTCTAGACAGAAGGATAGTCAACTTTTTTGGCACCTTCTGTGTAAAGGCTCAACTGAGCAGGTCAGTGAAGATGACTATGACATACAACCACATGTCTGGGAAGAATATTTTGAAAAGCTTTATATCGGTGTGGCCCTTGACCCAGAGAAGGGAATAGTAGTAGTAGCAGGGGAAGGTATCTTATTGTCAACACAGGAATATGCTGAAGGTTTCTCCTTAAAGGAAATTTTAACAGTAATCAACCTACTCCAGACTGAGAAAGCGCCTGGCTTAGATAGACTCCCAGGAGACCTGTACAAAGCAGAGCCTAATATCTGGGGCCCATTGCTCCAAAAGGTCTTCAATGCTATCCAGTGTGGTGGGGATATCCCCCCAACCTGGAAAGGAGCCGAAATAATTCCTATTTTTAAAAGATATGAAATTACAGACCAATAAGTCTTATGGATGTCTCCCAAAACATTTTTTGCAAAGTAATTCTGCTGCGTCTCCAAAATTAGATAGAGGAGAACAAAACGTTTTCAAACCTGCAGGCAGTCTTTAGGTCATCTACGAGTACCCTAGATCAAGTGTTTAGATTCCTGTTGCTCATTTGGTAGGAAGTGAAGATCCGGAAGGGCCACTTATAAGTCATATTTGTAGACCTCAAAACGGCTTTTGATTCCATTGACCGCAACAATCTTTGGGCCACACTCAGAAAACTAGGACTCCCAGGTGACTTTCACCTATTGGTCCGTTTACATCATGACAACTATGCCAAAGTTAGGTGGAAGTCAGAGAGTAGCCTCTCTAACAGCATAGGTATACGCCAGGGTTGTGTACTTGTCCCAACTCTTTTTACTTTGTACATTAATGGGCTAATAAAACAGTTATAAGATTGTGGAGATGATCCACCAAGAGTAGCAGGTAGCCTTTTGCCCTCTTTGCTATTCGCAGACAACACATTGCTCATTTCCAAGACCCCGATGGGCATCCAGAACATCTTAAACAAGTTTGCCGAAACATGCAAAGATTGGGGCAATGAGATTAACTGCTCTAAAACAAAATACATGGTTTTTAACTCCTATCAATCCACCAAGGGAAAAATGATGTTGAGTGCCCAACATTTAGAACAGGTCCCAAGGGAAAACTGATGTTGGGCACCCAACCTTTAGAACAGGTCAAGCTAGGGGTGTAAATAAGACTAGCTAGGAGTCAGAATTAGTGATAATCTAGCATGGACACCCCAAATTCAGAAGATTGAGTTGGCACTGCAACACAAGGACTGCGCAATAGCAAAAAGGGCAAAACGCTCAACCTTTCTCCCAATCTCTCCCATACTCGAAATACACAGGGCCAAAGGCCTAGGTATGGCCCTCTATGGGGCGCATTGTGGGGGCTGGAAAAGGTGAAACAAAAGGAGGTAGTGGAAAACAAATTTTTAAGGGTAATCCTCAATCTCCCTATCAATACACCAATACTGCCACTACACCTTGACATGGGGCTTAAGTCCATTACTCATCTTGCTGTTCTTAAAGCTTTAACGTTTTGGGTCAGACTAAGAATTATTCTTAGTCAGAGATCCCTGTAAAAGAAGCAGTGGTGGAATTACTAACCCTTCAAATACTGACAGGCCAACTGCCATGGTTTAATAGGGTCAGGGAGTGGTTCCTTAGACTAGCCCGGGATGTGATGTGGGAGGCCCCACAGTCTATTACAAAACAAATGGCCCCCTCATTAAAAAAGAGATATTGGGACTTTGTAGATTCTTCCTGTATTGATACTGCAGTACGAGGCACTTTAACTCTTCAATGTTTAAATGTTAAAAGGTGTTTGACATGTTTATGGATGATATCGAACCCCCTCAGGCACAAGCACTTTACATACTGTTTAGGACAGGTACTCTTCCACTAAATGCATGGAAAAACAGTTGGGCAAATGTTACTATATCTCCCTTGTGCGCGTCCTGTCATACTGCCCCAGAGACCATAGAACATTTTATTTTCCTGTGTCCCGCATATGCTAGCCCAAGGAAATCATGGATTATTCCAGTCTGATGACTGTTTTCCTTCTCACGCCCCTCTGGAGCTTTATGCATATTCAGGTAAGATACAACAAAGTGGCTTGTTTTTACAATAACCAGATACCTGTTATATGCTTGATGGCAGAGATCGAAAGTTATATCATAACAAGTATTGGGGTTAGACTGTCTTTAATTTATGTGTCTTTAAATGTATATCTCCATTTTACAGATCTGTAAAATTTAACCTGTTTTAAGTCAAACTGGCAGTTGAGTAAAACTATGTTTTAAATCATCGCTTTAAGAACTTGTTTTTAATGCTTTTATGTAATAATATGTATTTGAGATTTTTATGCTGTGTATGATCATGCTATTGGTCGAACAATAAATAATAATAAAAATAAAGTCGCTGAAGAACTACCCTGCCGTTGTGAGCTTCACGTGCAGTAAATTATGTGATTTATGACACCTTGTGCGTCTCAGCGGGAGCTACCACCCTCAGCTCTTGACATGCACCTGCCACAAGAGGAAAAAGGTAGCTAAACTACAAAGAAATACAGGCACATCAGTTTTTACAAAATATCCTGTGAGGATATACCAGGAAGTAAAAGCACAGAAAATCAGCACCATCAGTCACACAGCTCTGACACTGAAACCGTTCCCGCTTGTCACCAGAAGAGGCATAAGCAATTCCAAGTAGTTCTGACTTCGTCCGAATTGCTTGGTAAGTAAACGTAGCAGCGCTAACCTAACAGGAGGACTGCCTGCTGCCACATACCACATAAGGAATCCCCCATAAACTTTCTACATTCCATCTCTCTAGGTAACATTCTAAATATATGCACCTCACCCAGCCTAATCTGTCAAGGTTTTTTTCTTATGTTTTCAATAGGATTACTCCTATAATTAAATTTTCTTAAGTGGGCTTTATCATTTTCCCATGGATGAAGGTATCATAAATTGATGTTAATTCTTTGAGTACCAAACTGATGTGCTAGTTATGTCATTAAGCATTCATTAGAGTTGTGTATACCCAACCACTATAGAATGTATTCAACGGAATAAATCAAAGAAGAAAAAGACTAGGATAAAATTAAGACTCAAAGTTAGTATTTAGCAGTGTCTGACTCCAATGCTCACATTCCAAGTGGACTGTTAATCTTTCCTGTAGCATAGAACCCTCAGAGGTACCAATACTCGTTGATTCAAGTGAATCCATACGGCCAGAGTTTCCAGGGTGTACATGTGGAACCCTGAGGGACCGATGCTGTTAATACATCCCTGCTAGAACCTGAGACGGAGGTTGGGGGTAGTTGAGCGATTGCATCGCTTTTAGCCGTTTTATGCGTCGAAGCGCGCTGATCACAAGCGCTTTTTAAACTTGTGCTGCATTGGTGTAAGCTGCGTTGATTGCTAGCGCTGGTAATATTCCCCCATCATTGCTGCTTTTATTTTTGTTTTAGCTTGGCTCTGCGCTGATTGCTAGCGCATTAGTATTTCGCCACTCGCTGCCTGAACCTGTCCGTGTTTACAAGCTCTGTGCACCTTTCTCTCCTTTCATTTCCTACACCTGAGGCGGAAGCCGGGTGTTTTTCTGGATCTATCGATTCCTGCTATCGATTCCTGCTGATCCTTCTTGCATTCCTCTGTCCGGTGGCATTGTATTGCGCTCCACTACTTCCTGTTCCCATACCTGTACGGCAGACTAAGTGCCGCAGGGGCATTGTGGGACGTGTAGGCTTGTAGGCTGCATACACCACCAGCGGCCATCATAGGAGGAGCCAGGCACGCTGGTCGGCGGTCCAGTGGAGCGGGCTTCCTCACTTCCCCTGCTCAGCTATATAAATAGAGGCTATCTTCTCCGCGCAGCGGACGCGTAAGCGGGCGCCTTCATCGCGCTGAAGAGTCGCCTAAGAGAAGCCAGTCTGCGCCAGTCCGCGCCTATCGTGCCTATAACCAATTTTTCTGGTAAAATGGCCAGGAATTTATTCACGTATAACTCCACTGCTCTGCATAAGTTAAAATGTCCCTAACCCCAAATGCCTGTACCGCACCCGCCCCTTAGATGCATCACGTAAGTGCGCATATTGTAATTGGAAACAACCAGGAAAAACCTTAAAGATAATTCCCACCCACAGGACATGGAAGATGTTCCTTCTCAATTGCAGATCACTACCCAAACATCACACTGAGCTGGCCCTTCTAATAATGGAGTACAACCCTGATGTCCTCTTCCTGACGGAGACTTGGCTCCATATAGAAGCTGATCCAGCCATTGTATGGGCAACCCCACAAGGATACACAATCAAGAGACTCGATCGTAATAAGGGTAGAGGAGGTGGTCTGGCCATCATTTACAGAGAAAGATTTAAATGCCGTCCGACACCTACAGCTATACCAGCCTGCGAAAGCCTGTTGTTTTCATTAGAGCTATCTTCTACAGATTCCCTCACGGGCCTCTTGATCTACCGACCACCCGGATCGCCAGGTCAATTTACCTCAAACTTAGCAGACTTAGCTGCTAACTTAGCAATTACATCAGCTAACTTCATCGTCTTGGGTGACTTAAACCTTCATTTAGACGATCAACTTGACTCAGCAGCCAACAGCCTTCGGCTGAGCCTTCGAGCAATTGACCTGATTCCAAAGGGGTTCCCTTCGACACACGTTAAAGGTCACCTCTTGGACCACGTGTTCAGTAATCTTGATGCCCTAAAAACGGAACCCCCTATTCCTCTACCCTGGACGGACCACCACTGTTACCCATCAACTGGGTCACTGGGAGCTTCCCCCTGTACAAGAACCTAAAAGACACCTGGGTAGGAAGTGGTCAAAACTTCCCTCCATTAAATGAGAATCCATGCTTGCGGCATGTGAGTTTCCGAGGTCCTCTAACCCTGATATAGCCAATGCCAATTTTGATAATTGGATTGACAACTCTCTTGATTTAGCTCCTCCGAAGGAAGCCCTTCGTTGTATAAAAAGGCAAAAAGTAGCTCCCTGGTACACCCCCAGACTAAGGGATATGAAATTATCATGCCGCAAATTAGAAAGGATCTGGAGACAAGAACGGACACAGGGAAAAAAGGCAGAGTATAGAGCCGCCATCAGACTCTACAAAACTGAAATTAAGGCAACTCAAGCCCAGTTTTTTTAATCAAAAATTATTTTAGCCGCCAATGCCCCCAAGGAAATCTTTCGGAAAGCGAAGTCTTTGATCACCCCTCCCCCGGAGCAAATACCACTAGATGGGGCGCTTGCTCGCTGCAATAACCTAGCAACTTTCTTTTATCAAAAAATTCAGACCATTTATTCCTCTTTTATTTCTGATCCGACCGTCCTTGAGGCCGAGACAGTAGCAAGCCCCTATACACCCCCTTCCTGTATTCTAGAAAAATTCACCCTTATAGACCCAGTCTTGCTAGACAAAATAATTTCTAAAGTCACCTCAGGATCCCCCAAGGACCCTGCACTGCCACAAGTCCTTACCTCAGCTATTGAGTTAATTCGCCCAGCTATTTTGGACGTTTTAAATTCCTCTCACCTCAAGCACCGTCCCAAAGTCCTGGAAATGTGCAATGGTTAGGGCCTTACTAAAAAAAAACTCATTCAGATCAGAATGATTTAGCTAATTTTCGTCCCATCTCTCTGTTGCCATGGATGAGTAAGCTGCTGGAGAAGCACATTAATAACATCCTAGTGGAACATCTTGAATCCAAGGATTTGTTATGTGCCCATAAAACTGGATTCCGTCCTCAACATGGGACAGAGACAGCTCTATTAGCAGTGACTGAGGAGGCCAGAACAGTTTTGGACCAGGGAGGAAAAGCGGCCATCATACTACTAGATCTCAGCGCAGCGTTCGACACGGTTAACCATGCCACTTTATTACACCGTCTTAGTGGCTTGGGAGTGTCGGGCTCGGCACTGTTATGGCTCACCTCCTTCCTAGAGGAACGCTTCTTCCAAGTTTTTGAAGGGGAAGCTACCTCCGCCAAACAGCCACTCAGCTGTGGGGTGCCTCAGGGCTCTGCCCTGAGCCCCACACTATTTAATGTCTATATGAGGCCCCTTGCACAGATCGTCCATCCATTTGGCATCGGTATTGTCACCTATGCAGACGACACTCAGCTTGTGGTATCTTTGAACAATGCTGAGGGGTCGTCTAGCACTCTGAGTCAATGTCTTGAGGCTGTCGCCAGATGGATGGAACTTTCCTGTCTCAGATTAAACGGGGAAAAGACGGAAGTCATGCTGCTGGGTAATCCCTCACCTACCATCCTGACCCCCATCTGGCCTTCCTGTCTAGGTCCCCCCCCACCCCAAACCCCAGATAAAGAGCCTGGGAGTTTGGCTAGACAGTTCACTTGATTTCACTGTCCAGGCTACTAAGACTTCTGCCACGTGCTTCGGACTTATGAGAATGCTCCGGAAGGTTCTCCCTCTATTGCCGTTCCAGGCGAGGAGAGTCATGGTCCAGGCCCTGATTCTCTCACGCTTGGATTACGGCAATGCACTTTACCTTGGAGCCCCCCTTGCTACAATTACCAAACTCCAGGTTACTCAAAATTGTGCAGCCAGACTACCTTTTCAGATTCCTCGCTGGCAGTCGGCCAACCCTGCCCTGAAGAAGTTGCATTGGCTGCCGGTAGCGTCCAGGATACAATTTAAATCCATGTGCCTGGTTCAGAAGGCTCTTCGTAAGTCAGGTCCATCCATCATGCTTCCTTTGGTCACTCCATACTTCCCTTCTAGAGCTCTCCGCTCCAGTGTGCTACATCTGGCCACCACCACAAAAGAAAAAAAATCCCGCTGGGTGGTCGCTCTTTTTCGCACAATGCTGCAAGATTGTGGAATGCTCTTCCATTGGTTTTGAGAGAAAATAACAACCTGACAGCTTTTAGAAAGCTATTAAAAACGCATTTGTTTGCAAGAGCTTAGCAACCCTGCCCTGCCGCCTGAATGGTTCTAGCTAAAGCGCTGCGAGGCCTCAGGGTAGTTACGCGCTATATAAGTTTAATTCTCATTTCATTCATTCATTCACCTTCGTGAGAGGAATTATTGGGGGAATTTGCAACTCCAGGTCCAATACCACCAAACGCTCATTTTTATGTTGAATTTCACACAAAGATGTCCTCTGCTTTCAGCAACCAACATCTTCATCTTCATGTGAAAATGAAAAGATCCACAGTGATCCAACAGATCTCATAATTCCTGCTAGGCCCATAACTGCTTTTACTAGCCGTGTCAGAATTAAGAGGCCAGTTTTAATGAGGGGTTTTACATATGGGTTTTT